>NC_044202.1:18130950-18852200 GCF_900880675.1 Sparus aurata | reverse complement strand
CAGCCAACGTTCGGAGGTGCAATCGGACAAATGGGACGATATCTGAAATATGAGGGATGTTTTGGATGCTTTTTCTGCAAACGCGAGTTATCTTCATCTATGCCCAGCGAACTTTAAGACACACAGGTGTTCTTCGGTAAATGAGGTGTAACCATGTCAGGGCAACATTTATGGAAACTGTGTTCTGTGTTCTGATTTAAAATGTGTGGATTTTATTTGGTTGTTGGGGGAAAAAAAAGCATATAAATTTTTTTGTAAACATGTTAAAGATATTCAAGACCTGCCCTTCTTAAACAAAACAAAACAAAACAACACAAAAAAAACACTCTCCTGGTTGAGCTCGGACGTGAAGGCGTAGGCCACTCTCCCAGTGTACAGTCACAACGACAATGTTCAACCAGGCACAAACTGCCCACGTGAGTGTCTAATGGCCACCAACGACAGTGCGCTTAAACACACACAGGCCTGCATTCTGAATAAGGATCCTATTCTAAGCAGAGTTATAAAGATCAGGGTCATTCTACACTCAGGGACTTAGATGCGCGCAGGTACGCATAAAATACCATAAACAAGAAAATAATAAATGCCGATTAGTCTGTAAAAAAAAGAAGAAGAAAAAAGAAGAAAAGAAAGAGAGAGAGAGAGAGAGAGAGAGAGAGAGAGAGAGAGAGAGAGAGAGAGAGAAAAATATTATATGCAAACTGACTGGAGCATCCAGTGCGCTTACCTAGACAGGAGGGGGGCTGAATGTGTTGCCAGCGTTAAGACAGCGCGCAGAGTTAATGAAATATCTCCAAATGGGAGTCAGGAGTGCGTGCAGAGATAAGCCTGATGTGGTTTATATACCCAGAAAGCAAGTGCTCCTCTTCTCATATTGTCCAAGAGCGTTTGCATAGCTGGCCAAGTGGCTCTGCTCTTGCTGACTCGCTCACATTGCACGGTGTTTGTTTTACCCTTGCTATGACGTGAGACAAAATATTGGCCATATGTTCATCGGCAATAAATTGGCCTTGAGCGCAAACACAGCTCCCTGAGGGCGCTGCTTTTAACCCGCACAACTAGTTTTCTGTCTTTGGGAGGCTTTGGGGACACCAAACTATCTGCCACACAGTGCAGGTGGATGATAATGTCACAACAGCCTGTTTAAGAGATAATTGTGCGCCTATGGAAGAGCTGCTGGTTGATCTTTATACTGTGACCTATTATTCGTCGCGCAGGGCGCTCTAATAAATCGCTTGGTAACCAAGAAGCAGCGCTGTCCAAAGAGCAGATGTGGCATGTTGTCCACGCCACGGTTGCGTTTACATTAGATACCCCGATAAAATGATTGATAACCAAGGTCACAGTAATTCACAATGACTCGGGACCCGGGCATCTCCCATGAGGCGGTCCACTAACACATAATGTTTGCTAAATAGATCCACATGTGTCGACAAGCGAAAACAGGCGCAAGTGTGTGTGAGCCGAAGGCCACAGAGCAGAGAAAGTGTCACTCAGAAAAACAAAAAACCCGGCTGTGAATGCCAAAATCACTGCTCAGTGGTGCATTAACAAGGCGTAAAAGTAATCTGCTTCAGTGCAACAAAACACACAGATAATACTATTTATTCTTATTGTTATTATTACGATTATGATTATTCTACGAATAGTCGCGTGTTTATGCATGCACATATCTTGATAAATCAATCTTAAAGCCACACGAAAAACATTTGGCATGCATGGTGAATGATGTTATGCCTGCGACTTAATATCCTAAAGGTTAGAGGAAAATAAATAATATTTTAAACAGTGCACATCGCCTATGCCAGAGTTTACTACTGGTACTAAATAAACAACCAAGCCATCTTCATTCGACATTTATCCGCACAGTACACACATGTGCGTTTATATAATTAAATTAGTATCCATTCCAGCTCAAACAAACCGGCAACACGTTTAAACCGTGGGAGACATGTGTGCGTAATACGCTGTGAAAAGCGGCAACTTCTTCTTCAGCCTGATTTTCCAAACACAAGCAGAAAAGAACCGCTGCGTGACTCATTTCTCTGTTTATCTTTAGCCGTTGTTTTCATGATTTTTTTTTTTTAATTTATTATTATTATTATTTTAAATGCCTCAAATCTCTTCGGCAGCGTCTATTTACACCTGTTGCGCGTCCACCGGCGACACCTCCCCATACAGAAAACATCCTCTCCTCTGTCAGAGGTCGTTACGAGGTGGATCTGGCCGGTGTAAAGATGATGACAGGCAACGCCAGTAATTGTCGAGGAAGAAAGCAATACCAGGCAAACACTAGTTGTGCCATTACGACCGACACCTCTGGGGGGGTTGGATAACTTAAATCAGAACAATGATTTTATTGTGGGCAGTCTGGAATCTATGCATGATAATAATGGTGTTGCCTGGTAGTGCAGGAGCGACCATCAATCAATAGCGAATACATTTACTGATGGGTTTTGTGCGGGCCACTTTGCTGATGAAAGACAGAGATTATCCTCCCCGCCATCACCGCGTTCAAGAGTATCGCTAAGACGCGGAGAATACAAATAAATAAATTGGCCTCATACCACGTTTTTGAAATTCTGCATTAAGGCGGAGTAGTTAGTTAGAGTTGGAATGTATTCATGAGGTTCGGGGCGCATGTGAGAGAAAGCTTTCCACTCAGCCGCTCTGTGAATACACTTGTGCTCGTTTGAGATTTCGCCACAAGTGCTCTGGGTGCTAAATACAAGACCTCCTGAAAAAGGATGGGTAAGATAGGCCTCGCCGGTCAAGCTATTATCAATCCCTGCCCTGGAGCCTGATGACTAAGATACTTCAGATGTAGTTAGCGGCCGCGTAAGGACACTGATGGCACGGCGGTCTGAAATCAATCAGTTCAAGTTTTAATGTATCGACCACTCGAGGAGAACGAAAACGATGGAGAGCTTCTCGACACACAAACGCCAGGGAGAGCCGGTTGATTTTCATGGAAGATACACTTTGAAAAAAAAAAAAAAAAAAAAAAAGGAAGAAAAAAGTTTGATTAAACCTGAGGGCTCACTTGTGTGGTTCGAGGCTCATACACGATGATGGCCGGTGCCATCAATTTGAAAGGCTTAGCATTTTTTCCTTCTTCTTCTCCACAGATACACGCACTTAGAGAGGTTTAGCATTAGATCACCAAAGCCCTCAGTGTTAAAGCGCGTCAATGGGTGTTTTTTAGCCCTTTAAGAGATCTGAGGCAAAGTAGAGGAGATGAGTTGTTTTCCAACAAAGTGCCCAATTCTGCACACCGATGGATATTACCATTTCTTAAATGACAACGGTGCATTGTGAATCTGAGGAGCTCTGAGGAGTGTAGGGCGATCGGTCTTAACATTTATGCCCTGTTATGTTACCCACTGGAGAGGAAGAGAGGGGAGGGAACAAATAGTGTGAAAGTGGCGGACTGTGTCAGTGTTAGCTGAGTGGAGGGAGAAAAAAATAAGTTCCTTCAGAGCACTCATGAAATGTCTGGTATTTCCATCAAAATATCGGATTTATGGCCTGCATGGAAGGGTTTTGTGGGCATTACTTGACATGAATAACTTCGGGCTTGAATACCTCTTTTTCCAGTGCTAAGCATCTGGTGCAAGGCCAGTGCTTGGCCTTGGAGAGCCATATAGCTGTTTGAAAAATCCTGCTGCTGAGGCTAAGGGCCAAAAATACAGTACTTAGCTGACACATTGTGTAAGCTGTGGCATCTGGGTACAAAACAAATGCTCCAGTCAAGGTCAGACGCCTGAAAAGCTGCAAGCTTCACATAATAATGAAGAAGTGATCCACTAAAAAAATTTCGCTTAACTATATGTCGACGGAGTCAGGTAGCCTACCATCAGAAAGGGCAGCTCATGTTAATGCCACAGATGAGAGCGGGGACATATATGAAGGAACTAGAAACTCCTCACACACAAAGGCTGTGTGAACACATTGTAAAGAACAAATCAGAAACATGGCTTTGAGGCTGCTGTCTTGTTTAATAGCTGGATATGTGAAAGGTGCATTATATACAGACTGAAGATATGTTAAAGGAGAACCACAACAAATAAATGGATATTAATTAAATTGTATTAAATGCAGTCGTTTCCACTCAGGGCAAAGGGTTGCAAAGTGTCCCATTCATTTTCAGAATAGATAATACAAACCGATAAGTAGCCTGAGCACTTTCAAGGATGACAGAGGCATGAAACTATCTTGGTTCAATCACTGAGTCAAAGCAACTGTGTTAGAAACTATCTTTAAGAAAAAGAAAGTTACAAGCCTGTGTCCATAAAAAGAAAAAAAAAATCAACCTTCAAGGTGTGTTTTGGTGGAAATATGTTGTATTTGCAGTCTTCCATGCCAAATTATTGATTTCTCAGAACTTGAGCAGAAATAACCATAACATAAAAAAAAAAATCATTCCGTTATCAAAGAGATCCGTTGCCACATTGAGGATCACTGAGGGTGTTGTAAGAACAAGGCTAAAAGTCTATAGCTGTAAAGAATGATCTTATCTTATCTTATCTTATCTTATCTTATCTTATCTTATCTTATCTTATCTAAAGCCCAAATGACAATGCCATTATAATGTTAAGTAGGTGTAGAAGGGCGCTACAGGAATGAGTCCTACAACCCAGGGGTGAGTTCGCATTTTCATAGTTTTTGTAGTTTTCGAAATTTGCTTTCAGTTAAATGCCTGAAATACGGTCTGTGGTTATCACAAGCTAAAGATGTTTTTGTGTTTCGTTCTACAACATCACTCCACGTTTGAATTACTGAGCATTTACATGTCTTTAAAGAGGCGGTTGCTAACAGGTAGCTAAATGAGACTACATAAGTCATCATGTCAACCACGGAGACCCATCTACTCACAAGTCTTTCTTTACAGGTGGACTTTAGTTGCAAACTACCACTGACCCTTCAACTTGTAAAGTGATGTATTTATGTTAATGTGTGTATAATATAGTGTAGTAAAGTGCTTAGTGGTGGTCATGCTGAAGTCATGCAACTAAAATGTAGTTCAATTATAGCCTAATGTTAGCTTTTTACAACTGGCGATTTCATTTATGCTTTAAAAATGTTAAAAGTGATGTTCATCCGTGAGGACTACACTGAGCAAAGTTTCATAAACATGTGTTTGCCACAGAGCAGATTTACCGGAACAATCCAAAATCCAACGAAAAAAATAAATGGCGAGCCAGCTAACTTCCTGACTCGCCTACAAAAAGTAATGCCTTGCCATCTTCCATGCCAAACTGATTTCTCAGAAATGAAGCCAAAATAATTAAAATATTTAGCTTTTCAGTTGATAATTTTACCTAAAATTATATTAGTAATGTTTTCCTGTTGAAGAACATTGAGGACAATACAAAAACTATTTTATTAGTTTACAGGAATCTGAAGGAATATCTTATCTTAAGCTCAAAATGACAGTAGTGGTAATATTTAGCAGATGAAATGACTTTTACAATGTAGCTACACCTTCTGGCGAAAAGGTGTGAGCGTGCCTACATTTGCTCATCAGCTCTTAACATAAAGGAAAGCCTAGTCATTGGACTGTCATTATTTTAAAGCTGCTGTAAGCATTGTCATCGTTTTCAGCTGCCTGTCCATTTTACAGTTAGCAGTCCTTTCCCGCTACTCTTTGTCACCACATGACACCATTTTTCATCATGAGCGGACCATGAACGTCTCTACAAAATGTCATGGCAATGCATCCAATAGTTGCATGAACAATTTACAGTTAGTAAAAGTACCTTAAGAACTGGTGCGTCTTCTTCTTCTTTGTAACTCTATGAGTGCTGACTGAAGTGCTTAATGAGTTTGATGTGTGAGTCATATCATAGTATTTGCAATAACCCTATTAAACTCCTACTAGAATTTTTTGAGCCACAATAATCAAATGTGATCTCTCCATTAGAGATCAATAGACCTTCATTTTTCACTCATCAATAGCTGTATGTCCCTGTGATGAGCAAGAAGGTCACTTGACAGGATTGGTTCCACCGCCATGGACAAAAGAAATCAGCCAAGGCGAAAGTAGAAGAGCTGTATCAAATCACAGTTAGGACCAGTTCAACAATAAAACGCATTCTCTATCGGAGTAGTCTTTTAAATGAATGGTGAACCAAAGCAGGTGGTGAATAAAATCTGAAGCTGAAGAGTGGCGCAGTGTATAATGGAAGGTCTGCAACTGCGTCAAGGTAGCCAGTTGTTGTTAATCGGAAGAACTGTATTAACCAGATAAGTTTGGACAAACAGGGAGCAATAGTTTAGGTTGCTTTAGTGTTTTTAGATCTCTTCCACTTCTTGAAACAATACATTGAAACATGTGTCAAGGATAGATCATTGCAAGATGTGTGGGCTCATCCTTGCTTTTTCTCCAGCTGCACAGAATAACTTTGGAGCAAAGATTCAAAGGCTTTGCAAGGATATCGTCTGTTACCTTCACCAGTAGGTCCACAGTGAAGTGGGGAAGGAAGAATACAGCTCTTGCATTTGAATATTACTGCATAGACAAAACATATTAAATTAGAGGAGGGATGTCTCAAGGCCATTCTTTTTCTTACTAATGTATCTTCCTGAAAAATAAAGTATGTGCAGTAATAACAGACTCTGTTTAAATGGATGAAACCATTGCTAGTGTGGTGTATTAGTCCTCTCTGTAGACACGCACTGCTGACAGAAATTTGAACATGTTCTTCAGAGAGATACACCAAGCGAAATTAGAAGCATGGATAATCACTGAACAGTAGCCTGTGATGTTCAGAGATGTTTGGTTGTTGAGCTACTTTAACTTGAGAACCTGCATGACAGACTGACTGAATATCATGTTGGCGCGCAGAGCATGCACACTTCAACTTTGCTTTCACTGTAGCACTACAACGTACTTCAATGCAGCATTGAAGCTGCAACCACAAACTTTAAGCTGAGGGCTTTTGGTTAACAAAGACATGCTGAAATTTTTGACAACACATTGTTGATCAAGAAAACATAATGCTGTGTCATTTCAACATCCCATTGAATAACTGTAATTTGCAGTGCAGCCTGATGTTTGCATAATCTTTGAAATAATTCACCGGCATCTACCTGGGCCCTTGAAATCAACTGTCAGTGTCAGGGGCATCGCTTTGTACTGAAAAGTGGTGGGGATGTAAGGATTCTGGTGAAAAAACATTTTTTAAACATCCTTACACATATGCGATTTGAGACAATATAATGGGGGGAGATTGTATGAGGGGGAGATAAGATAGAGTACGAAATAGAGTGGTCTGGGGATGATGAATTTTCGTAGGCTAGGAAGTCAGCATCGCCCTAGTTCCCTCTACAAAAAAAGCCCCTGGGATTTTTGAATTGGATTTAGGATTATTGCTAAATATAAGACACAAGCTTTTGATACTTATATGTTCTGTTCAGCAAGATAATCTTCAAACAGGTTTTAGATGCATTAATTAAATCACGAGAAGTAACAAGCTATTGTTAGGCTAGCCACTTGGTAGCAACCGCAGTTTTTTTAGACATCCAAGTTCTTTATGATTAAATGGTTGGACATTTAATTTAGCATTTTTATGCTGTCAAACAAAACATATAAATATCTTAGGCCTGTGGTAACCACAGAGCTTATTTCAGGTATTTAACCGGAAACCCATTCAAAAAACCCATTGACTTTGGGACCAGGGATGAGAAAGGATTTGCAAAATGCTATCCGGTTTCGTTCATCTAGGACTCATTACTACAGTACTCTACATTGCAGCTTAATATGTTGATTTCAAAATGTTTGCAAACCTTTTGGCTATTCTTGCAAGATTATTCTTACTTGGTACAAGGAACATACAACCTTTAATAGGATCCTTGGCCAACTAATCATCCCTCTATGTATTACATCATCCGGACACCTCTAATATCTAATGAACAAAAACAGTTTTCCTGCACATGTCATAAAATGTTGCTTAGTCTTAGTGTATAGTGCACTGTGCATATTAGGTCCACATTTCACGGTGCAAGTTATTTCTTAATTTATTACTTATTATGTATTTTCATAAAGAGATGGGGGCATGTGCCCAGAGTCCCCAGTGTAAATGACACCTATGGTCAGCATTGAGATTGCAATTGTGCATTATACTGTCTATGGCTCAGACAACACTGGTAGTATAGCAAACAGAATCAGGTGTAGGAGGCAGTTTCTTCCCCAGATATTTTTTTTTTCAAAAGTTAACTTGCCTGAAAAGAGAAATACCTGCCCAACTAAATTAAGGATTGAGAACAATGTATATTGAAGAATTTGCAGTGAATCTTGTAATCAACAAAAAAGGAGACACAAGACTTTAACAACAGACCAGTTAGTGTGTCGTGTTAAAGGTGAAATGTGAAAAATTTGAAATTTTACCCCACATTCCAAAGCATTCTCCATACTCACCATACTAGGTCTCTAACTCACTTTGAAAATAGCACAACCTTCAAGATGTTTATTTCCCCTCTTGTTGTACAGGTATCCTCGAGTGAAATTATTTGACAAAGCCATTTAATCATATGCTCATTAATGAAAGTGGGTATCCTGCAAAATGTAGTCAAAGTGAGAATAAATATCACACATTTCTGAAATCATTTTGGACAAAACCTGTCAGGACTGTAAATCATCTCTATAAGGTAAAAGGTTGTGGCTAAATGTTACAGTCATACTGAACAAACCCATTCACTTTTTTTTAGCTGAGCTTTCTTTGTGCTGTGATTCTCAAATGTTTTGCCTCATGAACCACAGACTTTAAGGATTTCAGTCAGTGCAAGGTTAGAATTTCAACATTGGGTCCACAATGCTGAGCACGAAAACAAGTGTTGTCATTCGTGTGTATGTACAGTAGACATCGGTAGAGCAGTGCATGTGAGCGTGCGTCTGTGTGTGTGTGTGCATGTGCATGAGTTTGTGTGTATGTGTGTTTGGGTGTGTGCATGTGTCTGACTGCTCTGCACGTGTGCAAAGAAAGTCCCTATTTGAGTACAGTGAACATCCCATCAGGATATGTAACCTAAACAACACAATGGAGAGAAACAGAAGGGCTTAGGGGCATGAAACACTCACCTTGAACCAGGCTGCTCCTTGCAGACACAAGGATTACCCATCTGCACATTTTTGAAGCCTTTTGATTAACAATGTGTCCAAAATTGAAAGACGAAAAGGAGAAAACACAATTTAGTAATTTCAATAGCTGTCTGCAGATGGGTTGCCAACATATTTTGATAATTAACGTGTAGATATTTTCTTTATACTGGGCCCACGATGGCAATTAACATGTTTTGTGGAGAGGTGAAAACTTTTTTCGAGGCAGCAAAGATGGATGGAAATGCATTAGAGGAGGTCACGAAAATGGGCTTCTATTCTTTTTGCTAAAAGGATGCTTTTATAAGGTGATAGCAATTGAGGAATAAAACCCCAAGGGCAAATAAATGATAAAGACCTCATCTTTAATTGGCAATCTTTTCGCTTCACATGAATACCACTCCAAATTTCCAATCCACGTTTCCATTGACTGCATGGCAAGTCTCTCTTGAACTAGAATTATGAAAGGCAAAAGAAGCCACAATGGCGACCAAAAAGGACAACTCCATCTCTCAGCAAGCCAAAGGTTTACAAATTGCCCACTCTGTGTTCACCATGATACTATGCAATTCAATGAGAACAGTCATTGCCTGAAAATAGTTTAAAAGATACATAGTGTGGTTTTAGAGAAACCTTCATCCTGGAAACTGAATGAACACCCTGTGCAGCATATTTGAATAAATTTGAATTGGAACATGAATAAGTGTATCCTGACCAAAAAAGGAAAAGCTGTGGTGATGTCTAAATTATACACAGAGTTGTAGATGCACAGCACACCTTATTGCCATGGTTGCCTTTTTGAAAATTCACTTTTGGACTCAATTTGGCTGGTTAGCAGTTTGTACATGCAGCAGTTGTGGTGATTTGTTTGTGTGTGAGCCTAGGGCAAGGCCTTCACCTAGAAAACCTATCCCTCTGCTGCCACCTAATGGCAGGACTGTGTGTTAAATTAAAGCTCTGTAGCCCAGCTGAGGAAAAGTGTGCACCAACACATCCTCCCTCTCTCAGGTAATTATGTCTTTTATCTAGGAGACACATACAGCTACTTTAACATTGGATATCCAGCCGTCCTAATGGGCCATTATTCAAATAAATGGGGGAAACACTGTGGGGTTGGTGACCCCCTCCGTGCGGCAGGGCCCTCCATCCAGGCACACCTGCTGAGACAAGGTAACGTTTATCACTGACACCTTCGCAGGACAGAAACAAAATGGCAGGTGGGGTCAGCGGTAAGGAGCACACGGGGCCTGTCATATTGCAAACATATCCATTTGGTACGGCTCTACTCTTGTGGTTGCCAGGCTACTGCCTAATATATGGTGACTGAGTGTGCGTCAGGAAAACAGAAGTAAGATGTTGACTTTGAGATAAGTACCTCTTCAAATTAAACAGCACCATCACATTGCATTCAAAATAACATTTCCAAAGGTCAACTTTAAATGGTCCCAATTTGGCTAAAAAAAATCCCTGTGTTCTTCAACTCACTAAATCGTCGAATTTGCATACCAGTTATGTTAGTTAGTGGCATTTAATTATTTATGTTTTAATTACACAGAATGAAGGGGATAATATCACTGTACGGTAGTTTTGTGGCGTGTGTGCCCCTGTCATCTGAACACTCGGATGTCTCCTTATTAAAGTACACAAAAAAGATAATTATGTCCGGCTCTGTCTAAACATTGCCATGGTGCGGCACTAGAGAATCATCGCTGAATTGGACACAGGAGAGGGTTAGACCTCTTATGATTAATGTGCTTGGTCACACACACTCAGGATTGGTAAAGGCATGTCAACTCCCTCTCTCCCTCCTGCTCTCCTCCGGAGTCAAGGGTCGGCAAAATTGTTTTGATGGCACTGATTGGCGCGTCAGCCAGACTTATCATGCAGCGAGCTCACCTATGGACTCCAGATTTCTGAGTCTGCAGCTGAGGAAGACACACCCTCCTCCCAAAAGCCACACATCCTCATAACGACAACCAAAAAAGGCTTAGAAAGTTCTAGATTGATGCATAAATAGATAGTGAAACCTACGTATATCAACAGATACCTTTCTATACAAGTATGTAATAGTCTGGATACATAAAAGATATATAGAAAAACACATGGGGTCAGAAAACAAAGTCGTAAGTCTGCATTTCCAAGGCAGGTTCCCACCAGCTCTCCCACGGAACAGCCATCACCTGGAAAGGCCTTGCTGAATAGACCTGCTGATGTCATTGGAGAGATGGTATTGATTGACCAGGGGCAGCAAAGGCCAATGCAATTAAGCGACAAGAAAACATACAGCGTTAAAGACTGTGTAAATAAAGGGACTCTGCAGTAGGGCCAGACAAAGGCCAGTCCAGGGCCCATTCAGTAGCCCCTTGTTCACCATTGGCCTGGGGTCTTCTCCAAGGATTGAGGGTCTGGGTGGGAGGCCTGGGGGAGGTGGCAAAGAGGAGAGAGGCAGTGTGTGGGTGTCCGGAGGGATAAGGACAGAGGTTGTTGCTAGGCTGTCTCTGAGAGGTCGGAGAGAGCTTAGCCCTTCCTGTGTCCGGAACTATCAGGTGATCACGGATGATCTGCATCTCAAGGAGGGGGCTGTTGAGTGGAAGAAGCTGTATTTTTATAGGCCTCCGCCTGGTTTGCTTTGCTGTCCTTATTACTAATTTCCTTCTGCTTTCTTTCTCTCCACTGTCTGAGTATACAGTAGAATGAATGATTTCCATAAGAAATTAGATAGATTGATTTTCAATCAAATGCACAAGTCGATTTTTTTTATTATCTGTAGATTATTATCAATGCTGTGTTTCTAAACCATTTACAATGCAAACAGTTAAGTAATACCTTGTATTGGACATTTAAGGGTTTACACGTGGCATGCTTGCAAGTTTAAAAATACCTATCAGGCTAGAACTGAGAGAGTTTCAGAATCAAAGGTCCAAAAAATAAATTGTTGTCCAATGTTACACCATTCGCATACACAGTCAAGATGGTATGTTAAAAATGCTTGAGCCGGATACGATAATATATGTGATATGACTGTATCCTTACAGAACAGGCCAAGCCAAGTCTTAAACTTCCCCCTTCCAAACAAAATGTCACAGCAGGGATGTTATGGAAAACATTATTCAAGGAGTCAAAGATCAACAAGACTGGGGCACCCTGCCAGCTCGTTCATGTACTGAACTCGTCATCCCTTCTCGTTCTCCCCTGCTATTCTTGTCTCTATCAAGATTTCTAGTCACAAAAATACCCCAAAAAATTATTGTTAAAAAACAACAAGTATAAGAGTCTGAGGTCTTGCTAACAGCTCCATTAGGCTGCACTCGGGCTTCGTATTTCGAAGTTAATGCTAATGCCAGCATGCTAATATGTACTCAATGAGAAGGCTAACATCTTAGCATCTCACTTTAGCAAGTGTAATGTGTTGTAATCCTTTTTAGCATCAACATTTAGCATGCTAGCATACTATAACTTCCTAGGAAGCACTGACAAAGTGAAGCTGAGGCTGAGGGGAATGTTATTAGCATTAGCATGTGTTTGGTTTATTCTACTAATTGTCTGCCAATCTGTCCAGTAGATGTCCAGATATTTTAAGGGACAAACAAAATGTTTGCAAGTTGATAGTGCTATGGAAAGAGTCAATCACCAAAGTCGTGATTCATCCTCTGGACAACATGCTAGTCTAGACCCAACAATATTCATGCTAATCAAATTGTGAGATATTTGAGTGAAAACCAAACTCATGGACCAAATGAGCGACCAACACAGACCACAGACAAACTGTTGGGCCATGTTGCAAGCATTGCTAGTAAATACCTTTCCTGGAGTTGATCAAACGTATCACTTAATGGTATTTCCATTAATTGTTACTGAGAATTATTAAGTGATTGTACGAACATAAATGACCAGGACCTGTAATAAATCTTTGATTTTGCAACCCACTGCCTCCCACCAATATGGGCACACATGCCAAAGTGATTAGTATTGTCCTAAATGGCACTCTATGCAATATTAATTTATGAGTGCATGGTCTTTGTCAATATGTGACAGTGTCAAAGGGAGAGCTCACATGGACACAACAGACTGCTCAACCTCTCGGATCCCCTGTTTGATCCAGCTCTTCTTCTGGTGACACACAGAGCTGGGTGGGTCACCTATTCTGCTGTGCTACCTCTCACCGTCCTCCACCCCCTCTGTTTCTGCATTCAGATAAAAACAATGGCCTCTACTTCATCTGTCTCCCAGGTGTCAGCCCAAACATGATCCTGGGATAATTTACCTCGCTCCTCATTTCTTGCTCATCAAATGAGGGCCAATGTCTGCCTGTCCGTCATCTCATTTACATTTTCTCATTTGCTCGGCACTTTTATTATTCAAATTCGAATGTTGTCTGGAAAAATGGATAGGCAAAAGGACAGGCGATGTTGTCGCCCTTGCTCTCAATGTGCATCACCCTTAGCAACAATGAGGCTACGCGTAGTGTAGGAGGGTCTGTATAGTATGTATCATAAGCCACCTGAGGAGGGAGGCAACCATTGTTTCCCTCGGCTGTAAGAAATTGTGAAATCTTTGTATGACTGTGGCCCTTAAAGCGCCTCAATATATCACATTCACAGTGCTTCACAGCATGAGTATGACCTTCTTTCAATAGAAATCATATGTTCCAGTTGTTGAACCCTTTTCTGTAGGAAGCACTGTTGACATCAGAGTAATGTCCCAATGTATAGAAAGTGGTGGATGGACATTGTATCTGGTAAATTCAGTGTCCTATCTCTCAATGAAAAGCACCCTACAGATATTACACATTCTCTGGTCCAGCACCAGTGTATACAGCCGAGTCCTTGACCATGATTTTGAAGCGTTCGACACTTGACCATGGTTTTTGTACACATTCAGCCGTACAGTGAATGTACATGGGTGCCTTCTTTTGAAAGACATGTATACACTTCGTGTTTCTGTGAGTCAAGGATGCTGCAATTGTTAATTTTCAGAATGTTCTTGCACTGACTGGTAATTTAGCTTTGGTGTGGCTGTCAGTTTTATTTCAACAATCTAGTCCAAAGAGCAGCATGAACGATGCTGCGTGTCCCATCCGAGAACAAGCTGGTAATATATGCCGCAGAAGAAATCATATACGTGCACTAAATCAAGCAAGCTTCAGACAGCGGAGTGCATTGAGCATCAGCAGTGATGGAGAGTGAAACTGAGGACTTGATAGGTTCAATCGAAATAGATGTGAAGTGATTAGATTGGATGAGGGTGGGTGTCTGGAGACATGGGGGGCAATATTCCCAGACATCTTTCTACAATAAATATATTTTTAATTTGTGCTCTTTTATTAACCAGCAAAATCACTTCAAAATGAATAGCACATTATTAAGTCTTCTAGTGGCTCTTACTGTTCTTTATCATGAGTTTGTATCACTGTGCAATTCATCTCCAGCCAGTCTTCACGCTAAATATGTTTTATATGAGCCTTCATTTATCATGGCCTGTCAGCTCTTAACTGTATCATTATTCAGTCTAGAGTTATAAATTGGAATCATTAAACGGTTTTTCATATAATCTGATGCAATAACTGCTCCCCCTTTATTGGCTTGTGAAAAGAAAATAGTAAATACAATTGTCTGTCAAGATTTTTGGAGATAGTCGTCTCTCTCGGGCTGAAATGAAATTAGGCCAGCCGAGGAGACAGGATCAATGTCAGCAGATTTGTTCGACTTTCATCGTGGAGGGGACGGGGTTGAGCGGATGAAGGATGGAGAGAAAAGGAAGCTGACACCGCTGAACCCGATGAGGAATGTGGGCTTAGCTGTCAATATTTTTTTCATACAGTGTCACATCAATCAGAGGTGTCTTTTCAACTTCTGAGCACAGCTCTGAGGAAGCATTCGTAATGGAGATATTACATTCCCTGAACTCAGCTAAATGTGTGGTCTCTCTCTTTATTTCCCCCCGGCATCTCAGACGTTTTCATGGAGGTGCAGTGATTAACAATGACAATGTGGGGTCAAATTTTTCATCACTTGAATCATATTCTAATCAGAGGAGGACCTTGGCAGCATGAACCGTCTCTGTGACTGCTACATACCAAATTGTAAAAAGTAGTTAAGCCAACATTTTGTATAATATGGAAGGTTTTAGTATTTTAACATGAACCTTGTGGAAGTTTTTTAGTTTAGCTAAATATAATTTGGAGAAAAAAAAGATTAAAATTACAAAGGAATAGACTGTTACAGCTCTCGAGAAAGGAAGTCTGCTGCTTGAAGTCATTGTTTTCTCCTTTCTCATCTCATAAAGAGATAGTGATAAAAGATGTTAAACCCGGCTGAATATCATGGGTAAAGACTGCCACCCTCTGGCAACTAAGATATTTTGTTCCATATTATGTTGTGTTTATATTTTGAGGAAGTCTCAGCACATCTTTATGACACATTAAGAGAATTACACAAACAAGTTTTTTTTTTAAAGGCTGCGGTAATCACTTAAAAGATAGAAAGACGACAAAAGAAAGAGCAAACATGCACTAGGGAAGGCTTTTGCTTTTACACAATGAACGCAAATCCCTTTTCTGTGAGCCTGTGCTGCCATCTACTGGATGACAGCCTGAAATAATGGTGTGTAAAGACACCTCTGAGGAAGCTGAGCTGCACTCAAATGTCTGCTCTGAATTTAAAGAGCAAAAAAACAAACAGACCTTTCACCATCATATTATCATTTCCTTAAACCCATTCCCCTCATTTCCCCAGCTAGAACAATGAATTGCTTGTGCAGTTTGGATCACAACCGAGACATCTCTAAGATGTTGATTGAAATTTGAAAACAAATGTCCTCTATTAAACTAAAAGCTCTCTGGTTTTCTTGGTGTGAGAGACGGAAAGCGTATCAGCATTAAGAGACAATAAAACTCCACTGTACCTTGAGTGTAGAGGACCACGTGAGCAACATCCACTGCAGGCCAGATGATGGCGTGTTTGTTCCAGGTAACGCAGACATGTATGAACGAGAGGCAGTGGTGGATCCAAATGCTGAAATTAACAGCAAACAGACCCGTGTGAGCATCTGAAGGCCTTCATCGCTGACATGGAGCTTATTCAATTCAGTTCAGCAGCCACACAAGTTTTTTGTGTATTGCTGAAGTAACATTTTTAAATAAGCTGTTCTGATCGTTTGAAGGTAGTCACTTTCTCATCAGTGGTGAACATGCAAAGTTTCTTGGTCACAATTTTTCAACCAGTGTTAGTATTAGTTTTTCAAGTAGTAGTAGTGTTCATGTCCAAGTTTATCTAAAAAAAAAAATCCATTGTTTGCTAAATGTCCAAGACTCCAGGCTATTTATTTACCCCTAATGGCCCGTATTACCACCTGCATGTCGAAGATGTTTACATGTAAACTCCCCCGAAAGAGGGGCAGTTCACTCTGAGGTCTCAGAGTTCTGTCAATCTGGCGATAAAACTGGTCATGCTCTCTTTCCCCCTCTTTACCTCTCTGTCTCTCATAATATATCTATCTGAATGTGCCATGTGAACAAGCTGGAACGTTCTGGAAAATGACAACAAATTATGGCGGGCGCTCCACGTGGAATGAACTGTTTTCCATGGAAAAACTACTGCTCAAACACTCATCTTCTAAAACAAACACAACAAACCGACTTTAACAGTGAGCCCTTTGTGCAAGAATCAGAACAGCAATCTTAAAGTATCATTTGAAGACTGATACAACTGTACTTGTTCTTCTGTTGCTACTTGAATTCAGTGGCTGAAGTACTGTTGTGACTCTGTTTTCAATGTAATGTTACCACTCATGGAACCGGGACCCCTGATCGTCACACGGTACTGCACACACTGGTTAGCTAACTCTATAGCTATTTTAAAACGCACATGTCTTCCAAGAACTTTCAGGCACGCTCAGTCTTCAATTCAGAAAACAGCATTTCTTTTCATGCGAGTATTTAGATAACAATAGCGAGACAAAACGCAAAATGAATATGTTACATGCATTAGTTCAGTTATGTTATGTGTTATGCGTTATGTCAAGTTAAAAAAAACACTCACTGCTGACCTCTGGTTTCACATTGGACAGGAACAGTGACAGTCCTGGGTTTCTTTAACCCAACCATCCATCTCCGACCTCCAATGGATACATACTTGTTGCTCTTTACTACTTCTCACCTTTTCTTCCTTGGTAGATGTATTACAACACCCGCTTCAGGTCATGACCTACCAAAGATCCAAAATATTGGGCGTAATTAGTTGCTTTCACAGTTAACCAATATATTTGTTTTTCTGATGTGAATGGCCCCTGGTTTGTTGGTTAGCAGCCAGCCCAGCAAGCTAGTACTGCCCAGCTTGACTAGACTTAGCTGATGCTAATTGCTAGATAAAGGTTATTACGCATTCAGAGGTACAGGCAACAACTTGGCCTAATACTCATCAGAACTGGGGTGGTCACAGGGGTGACATCTCACTGTCAACTGCACAGATCGAGCCAGAAAGGAAGTCACACAGTGGAACGGCATAGTGCATCAGGTTATTTTCAAAATAAAACTCCCTGTGCTGACAGAGTTGGAAATATTAACAATAAACACGCTTAAAACACGGAGTAGAAGGACATAACCAAGGAGAAATAATGAAATAAATAAAGTCTGAGCAAGTCAACAATACCAAGCATGCATGACCCTCAGCAACAGATACACACCCAGTGGTATTGAGGGGTAAGAGTCACCAGCTTTGGAGTCAGACAGCATTTACAGTTGAATATAAACAAGTGGACCTAAAGCAAGTTTTATGGCAGACAAGGTACCAAAATGTGACAGTTTCTCTTGTGACTGTAGCTCAGGAGGTGGTCATCTAGTAATCGGAAGGTCACTGGCTCAAATCCCGGCTCCCCCCAGCTGCATGTCGAAGTGTCCTTGAGCAAGATACTGAATTCCAAATTGCTTCTGATGAGCTGCTGGTGCCTTGCATGGCAGCCACCGCCATTAGTGTATAAATGTGTGTGTGAATGGGTGAATGTGGCATGTATTGTAAAGTGCTGTGAGCTGTCAGTAAACTGGAAAAGTGCTATAAAAATGCAAGACCGTTTACAGGAGGTTGTTTACCTCGTCTGTTGAGGCTTCATTCAATCACTGACATTATTTCTTCAGTGATGCTCTGCCCCCCAGCACTTCTGCATCTTCATTTCATGGTTGTGCATTTTATAATTTTCTCAAGAGAAAAACTAAGCTTTAGTCTCGACAGTGCTTAAAGATGATGACATGATCAACCGGCTACGTGTTCTCAGTCACCCGTGACCCACGCCTCCGCAGACAGGCTGATTCTGCAAACGTGTCATCACTTTGCACGATCTTGCTGATGCTATCGCAGTTATCTGCATTCTCCCTGAGAACTTGATATGACCCAGAGTGCTACGAAGTGAAGAAACGAGTGGCGGGAATGTCTCCTAGTTTGTTCAGTTGCAGAGAGTTAAGGGCACAGTTCAGAGTGCTTTTGGGTCTTCACTGGTTGTCCTACCTTCACAGTGTACATCAAACCAGAAAAAAGTCACTGTTTTTGAAGGTGCCCTACCTCTGTAAAGTCAGCCATATCACATCATGTATTTAAATAAGACAACCATTTTCCTTTTCAAAACAATCGTTAATAATATTGAAAACAACAGTGTGATAAAAAAATATGCCCCCAATTTCAAAAAGACCTTTATCCTTTCATTGATCCTTGATTCAGCTGGAAAAAGTGAGGTCTGTCTTTCCCTGATGTGCATGCAGCAAAAGGAAAACTATTAGAAGTAGCCCATCAAACCTGTCCTCCAGGACTTGCTTGCACTTGTCTGGGCTCAAGTTCAGAAAACGAGAGAGAGTGCAGAGAATCGCTCCGAATGAATCATCTAAAGACAAGGAGACAGTGACAAATCCATTTTTAGCTTTAACTCAAACATTTTAGCTCCAGAATGCTAATAGCGTCTCGCTTGGTTTAGTCAAACGGTCTCTGAAGAGTGAGTATCACTTTCAGAGGGTTCCCTCTTTGTTGACAGGTCGCAGCCCGGCTGAAGAAATACCACTGACACCGACTTAACTCCCCCAGCATTAACACTTCATACACTAGTGCAAAGTTATGATACAGGAGCTGAAGGTGGATTATGTGTGCTCCAAATATTAGGACCAGATGTTCTAGCATTTTAGAATATGAAAAAAATGAGAGACCTGGCAACAACCTCTCCTTTTTTGTGTAAATGTGTGTAAACGTTTCTGTTGATCAAAATGTGTTGCTTCTGGGAAAGATGAGAACTCCTTTGGGGTAGAGAGTTTATTTAAAAGTGGATAAATTATAGCAAAAACCTAATATAAAGCATAATTGAATGAAAAACTGCACTGCACACCATAATAATGAAAAAGCTATGAATCAGTTCTTTCAGTCACCACATCTTACTAAAACACGTGTATGTATATTTATTGGTTCCTTGAATTTGACACTCATGCAAAATCTATTACTTCCTCATGTATACAATAAAATGGGCCTATAATATTCCTGCTAGTTATGTAATAGGGCTCATCTGTAATTATTGCTTACTTGCAAAGGTAGATCACATGAGACAGTAACTGTACACTGCAAAAACTCAACATTGTACCAAGCTTATTCTGGGTCTTGTTTTTAGACATCTCATCTTATTTGCTGCTAACAAGCACATTTTCACTGGTTCCATTGGCAAATACTTTAAATTTTGTCAGCCAAAACACCTTGTAATAAGTTTTTCAAACTTATTTTTGTTGTGGGCTCATTTTTTTTATATTGTCAACAAAGCCTTGGATCTCCTTTGTTGTTCAAAAACAATTATCACATTACAGTGTTGCAGCGGGTGACATCTTCCTCCATTACAATGAAAATGACTAATGTAGTTTATTTTGAGTCAATCCCAGATTCACCGTCTTAAATAATGACTGGAGGACAAAATGTGTATTAATCCACATCTGAAAATAGTTTCCAAGAATTGCATTATTTACCAATGTTTGAGTAACATCTTGGTTAGGTTTAGACAAGAAAATTACTTGGCTGGATTTAGGCAAAAAGACAACGCATTTAGGTGTAGGCACTGAAACTACTACTACTACTACTAGGTTTAGGCAAGCAGTAAAACTACTTAAAGCATTGTGGATTAGAAAAGCATTGTGGTTTGCGTTAACATCACTATGTGACATCTTGAACTTCTGTTATACCTT
Source organism: Sparus aurata (assembly GCF_900880675.1). NCBI lineage: Eukaryota > Metazoa > Chordata > Actinopteri > Spariformes > Sparidae > Sparus > Sparus aurata. Next base: position 18,831,906 of record NC_044202.1, on the reverse strand, counting down.
AGTTACCTTAGTAACTTACATTATGTTTCGTACATGACATAATTTCGCTATAAGTTTAAAGAACTCACCCTTGACCTCTGGTTTCACACTGAACACAAACACTCTTTCAGCGGGGTAAAGAAAAATCATGTCATCAGATTTATTGATGATTATCCAAGTCAAACTCCATGTAAACAGACAGGGCAGGCAGGAGAACTCGCTACAGCGCAACACAGACACGCAAGTGTATGGGGTGTGATATGTGGATGACAGAGCTAACTGAGTGGAGAACTAATGCTGATACAGTATGCTCACCAACACATTTCATGTTGTGTGTGTTCACTATGCATTCAGGTGTAGCGACTTTGGAGTTTGTCTGTGACTTTAAGTGGTAAGCATGTGTGGATTTGCACTTGAAATACATCCATGTCTGGAGGAGCGTGTGATTAAAGTGAAACTCTCGCCAGAAAGCAACCGAGGCTTTATTTGTGATTGAATATGAGTCAAACCTTCGTGTAAAAGCATAATTACGATGAAAGAGGCACTTAATATTTATCGTAGTTTCGTTTTCGGACAAGCTAATTTTCAATGGAGTGCCACAGGCATTTTTATGCTAGCATCAAAATGGCTATTTTTAGAACACTAAGAAGGCTCGACACAACATGAAACTTTGCTTGTAGTATCACCAGGGTCTCTACACATGAACACAAGCATTGAGAACATTGTTTGTTTACACAGAGTTAACTAAAAAGAAGGTTTTTTGGCAACTCATGTTAGCAGTAGCATCTCCGGCGCGCCGTCGTCATGGCAGACAAAAAGTGTCGATCCCGAGTGCGACCTAACAGGAAGGAGAGTAATGTTGGACTGCTCCTCAAGCCTTCCAGTTAGGTCGCGAGCCTGTCGAGCCTTCTTAGTGTTTTAAAAATAGCAATTTTGATGCTAGTGTAAAAGTGCCCCAACACTCCATTGAAAATTAGCTTGCCGGAAAACGAAACTACGGTAAATCTTAAAAGTGCCTCTTTCGTTGTAATTATGCTTTTAAACAAAGGTTTGACTCATATTCAATCACAAATAAAGCCTTGGTTGCTTTCTGTCGAGAGTTTTACTTTAAGACACCTGTTGATTTGCACCTGTATTACGTCTGTGTGGACAACTTCTAGCATGTCTGCCTCCGTTACCATAGTATAAGGTCAATATATTAAACTATATTAGTCTATTAGCAGACAAGCTAACCCCTAAACAAGCTGGGCATAGTAGTAAAATGTGAAGTTGATGCGGCTCCAATAATCCAAATTTCTGATGTTTGCAACATTGTTCCAGTAAAACTTTGTGAGTTCAGAGCTATAGCATTAGCCTGTTTATCCCCTGTCTTAAATCTAGACCTATTCCATTAAATCTAAGTTATAGCAGATCACACATCAGCTTCTTTGAAAGGAGGGGTGGTGACTATCAACAAGGATGACCACATGATTGGCTGCTAACTTGCCAAAGAAATGTCAGTTATTACACCCGCAGTACACAGGCATTAAGTTTGCCCAGTTAGACTACTTTTTTCTCATTTCCTTCTTTGCAGCCATAATAATTACTTTAGCCGCTAGAGGTCACCACCTAACAACAAACATAAATGTATTTGCCATTTAGCTGCTTTTATTTTCCACCAGTATGGTTATTTTTCTTATGAGGACAGACATCTTTAACAGGATCTTTTGAATTTGTGACACGTTGTCATAGACAGGAGATGTCTGAAAGTATTGAGAGGCAGACTGAGAAGCTTGCTAGGCTTTTTTTGTTCGTATGACTATAGAGAATAAGAAAATTTAAAAACATTGCCAGACTTACCCTTTAGTGAAAGTCAAGAGAATAAGTTAGACATGTTATGTATATGTTCATGTTTTTTAATTGGATTGATATCTTTCATACAGATTCTCAGAGCCCTCTATCATGGTTCCTTACAAATTTAATTGTTACCCTACACTACCATCAGAAACGCCATGATGTAACTAATTTGGCAAGCCAAACCAAAAATACATTTAATAAAAAAGTTTAATATACAGATACCAGGGAGACAGAATGCACGCATTATCATCATTATAGCAATCATTATCATTAAAATGACAGAGAACAGGAATGCTTAGCTTTTTCAGTCTGCAACTGACTTCATCCTCCTATCCTTGGATCAGCATCCTGCACACTATGTCATGGGGAAATCCTTGCCATTTCTTTGAGCGGAGGAGGCTCTCAGCCAGTGTGCTCTCTGCCAAGGAAAGTCTACAACCCTCTGATCCTGAAAAGTGTGCCGCACTTTAACTATTGATGTTGTAATTGTTTCTGTGTCTTGGACAGGAGGTCTGGGACATGTTTTTCTGTAGGAGGAAACACTACAGCACGCAGTTCCATCTCTGTAGATGTTTTGGAGATGTGGCAACAGGTTGTGGTCTGCAGCATATGGGCTCACTTTAAAATCTCCACAAAAGCTTCTCCTTTGAGATAATTGTACCATGAATTAGACCAGGGAGGCTTTGATTTATCAGCACAGTTGTTGACAACAAGTTTCCACCCCTTCAGATTTTCCGCCGACAAATCTACTGTGATAACCCCAACCTGTTAACATAACATTGAACAGCATAAAATAAAACTTAATTCATCATTTTGGACAAATTGTCATTGTGGTAATGAGTTAATGAGAGGACAGGCATAGCAAGGTAGTGGCAGAATAGTTTCCTCATGTTTCATATTTCTGAAGAGTCTGAACGTCCTCTAATTACACAGGATGAAGGTAAGCTCTCCTTGACTTGACTTACAACACTGCAAGTCCTCTAGGAAGCTCACTGAGACCTTTGATCAAACCCATAATTAGCCGTAATATGCGTGTGTACACAATTCAAATATGCTTACATCAATACTGACATTGAGAAATTGTAGTTTTTATCCCATGTGGGCTCCACCACCTACACCATCATTATACAACAGGTGTCAACACTATTTGACTTGAAATCATGATCATGCTTGTAACTGAACCACAAACAATTAGGAATGCAGCAAAAGACATGTTATACTTTAAGTGGTCTTGCTGGCCACAGTCCTCTGGAATGCATTATTATTTGATTGTCATGTTTTAAAATGAACACAGCAAATAAATGAATAACAAGTACATTTAAAATAGTCGGAATCCCCAAATCCATTCCATCAATAACTAATACAGGTGATAATATTAAAACTATATCAAAATTATATTCAAGCTAATTTTGTGTTATTAAACTTTGGTTTCAGTTAGAACTAGAACTGCTGGATAAATTTGTTGATTAATGAGTTACAGTTGTTGAACAGAAAACAAGGATTTTGTTTGATTAGTGAAATCAGTTATGAGACAAAAAGCTGCCATCCTTTCTCCCCAATATTCTGTTTTACGTCACTGTAAGTTGAATATCTTTGTATTTTGGTCTGTTGGCCTGTCAAAAATAATATGATATAGCACTGTATGATATGATACGATATGTTACAGCAGGGTAGGGCATGGTACAGTATGATGCTTAACAGTATGATACATTACGATACGTTACTGAACAGTGTGGTACGATACGATATGCATAGTTACGATATGGTACAGGCTGGACACAGTAAAGTAGATTGTGATACGTTATGATGCCATACAATATGGAACGGTACAGTATGACACGATACCGTACGACACTATACGATACAAGTACAGTACTGTACTTTCCGACTGGAGCCAATATGATACAGGTGCAGTACCATAAGATATACTTTATTGTCCCCTGTAGGAAAATTTGCCTTGGACTGAAATGCCCTGCATACGTAGCTGTCTCCAAAACAGTTTGAAGATGTTACCCCCCTTCTGAAAAATTGGATGGGTATTTCCTTTTGGTTTTATTTTGATATTTCATTGAGAAAATGATCAGTGAGTTCACAGATTAAAATATACATCTGATTAATTGATAGGAAAAAAAATGTTCATGCAATATTACTTGAAAAAAAACAAAAAAAGAGAATAACTGTGTATATCAGAACCATCGATCATCTCACAATCTCAGATTTATCTTCTGACCCTATGGACTGAACTAAACTAGCTAACTGAGCATACAAAAGTCAAAACAAGCTCTACAAAAGTAGAACTGTAACTACACTACTTATACACTGGTGCATTGATATTAACAATAAAATAATATCGCATGGAGTATTTTTTTATTGCTTTACTTTAGTAAATAATTTGATAAAATTATTCTTCAACCGCTGTAAATGGCATATCATTTCTTTGCTGTTCTTCACAAACCCCGACAGACAGGACAAAACAGAAAAAAAGGAAACACCAGTTATTTCTCTCAGTTTTGTCACACATACAATCCTGTATTGTTATGTAGATCTGGTTGGACCACAGTTCACCTTTGTTTTTCACTTCCACTACCTTTATTTCTCAATTGTACATACAATGCATGTTCTACCAGCTGGCTTCTATTTCGTTCACGCATACCAACTTACTTCTATATTTATATCTTATATATTTATACTAAAGGCAACAACAGCAACAATGCAAACAGTAACAGTTGATTTGCATACAATAGTAACATGTTTTCACACACGCGTTTATTGAAACCCAGGCGAGTATGCAAGGTGAGGCAGTGCATTCATTCAGGAAAGGTGCATGCTGAGGAAAATGGGGGAGCTATGAGTGGCTTTTTCTTGGCCAGCAAGTCCAGGCTTGGTTGCAGGCCTGTCTGTCCCTACTCAACGCAAACATGTCAGACATTTCACCACCAGTATGAGTGAGCTAAGGTCCCCCATTCCTTTGCTGTAGCTCGAAGTGATCTCCTCCTCGCTCTGTAAGCCTCGATTGTGCTCCACACGCTTAATTTGTTAATGCAACATAATTAGCTTTTAAAAGGCATATGCTTATTCTTTCTAAATGTGGAACGCTGATGAGAGACATGAAGGATTCCTGAAATATCTGCAAACTGTGAGACACATGCATATATTTAAAGCTGAAAGGCAATGTGTCCAGATGTGACCAAAAAATAATCATGTGGGTTGAGTTTCTGACACTGGTCGACGCAGGCTTCCCTGCTCGGGAGTCAGTTTCAACGTTTACACTGTTGAATCTGGGCTTGTACAGTGCGGCACTACAATTCACGGAGGGGAGCCGCCAGTTGATTAATCCGTGGTTGTCGGGACAAACAGGTCTCCATTATGCAGACACTGGAGTCGAGTTGTGCAGCTTTCAGCGGATCGCCACCATGACAGACGACCACAAGCGGGAATACATATGCATTTCAGGAAGCCAGCACAGCTCTCTTATGAGCAACGTGAAAGTGTGGCTCTGGCTGGGATATACTGAGAACACCCAAAACAAACCCACTTCCCCGGCCCAACTGGCATCCACACAAGGGTGGAAATAAGGGAATGTATTTATGAGCATCTGGCTGTGGTTCAGTGAGGTCAGTGCACTGATAGAGTACAAGGCTAGATCCCAGGACCTCTAGAAGAAGAGCTTACGTGGCTTATAGAACATGTGGTTTTGTGCCTCCATCATAATAGATTTTTAGCTTTGTTAAATGCAGTCTAATTTGTTGCATCGTAAATATAAAAGTCTTGCGCAAAAGCAGCTTCGCGTCAGTTACTTGGCATGTGTTTTGTCCCAGAAGAAAGAAATCAAATCCAGTATGGCTACCAGCCCGCACATGCACACACACACATAAAGACACTGATTCAGATTCTCCTGTGTTGTGACATTAATATTCAATCCATCTTTGGGATTTCTTTGTCAGGATCGCACGATTATGCTGGTAACATTGACTGATATTGAGTTTGGCTTTGGAAGAAGACACACGGTTTTCATAAGCCCATTAATCTTAAAAGGAGCAACTGTCAGAAAACATACAGCACCCCTATCCCTGACATAAAAAAGGCCTGTCCGAGGCCTTGATTTCTGGTTTGGCGGAAAACGATATCACACTGCCTCCGATAGAAGGCCTTGAATGTCTCTTCACAGACTTTTCCATTATGGATCTGGCATTCTTAAGCTTAGAGGTGGAGAATAACATTACAACTTTGATTCATGACACACGACTGATTTACAGCTCAAAGTGGGTTATTTGATGCTCATTACTATTACAGGTGTTTTTATACTTAAGTATGGAGACTAATTTAAGGCTAAGTAAGGTATACTCTGAGAGAGTTCAAAAGTTTATCATAAACATTGCAGCAGAATTGCGAATTGAAAATACAAGGTTACTCTCAATTCCCACATGTGACCTTATGTCTTGGGCTCCCTGGGCTGATTTCCAAGTAGGGCAAGCACGAATCAGCGGCAGCCGTGGATGTAGTCTGAAGTGCTCCAAAAGTAATTAAGGTTCCTCCTCTTAATTGACAACAGACCCAGACTGAGCGAAGTTCCTCTGCCAAACAACAACTGTGCATGGGAGAATAAAAACGTGTATGTAATAATGCCCAGAAAAGCTTTCTGGCTGAGCAAGACTGGACCGACAACATGAGTGCTAATGATGCAGTGTGAAGTTTTTATTAAGTTTATGTGATTCAGTCCTACCAGTAGGGGCTGCTGTTCGTTTTCAGGATCCGGAATGTTTTCAAGATCTCAAGATATCAAGAGAAACTGATTTACAGCCACAACAGCACAGTATCTATCCTTACCTAAATGAAAAACTCTCACGAGTTTTTATGATGCATGCAAAGGAAAAATGACCTGCTTTCAGAGTGCACGTTTGTCTTTCACTTCTTCCACATCTTCTTCTTCATTCCACATTCCATTATTCTGCTCATGGCCATAGGGGGAGCTCTTAGTCATCCTTTTACACGACTATAATCATGCAGCACTAAGGAAGAAGACATCCTTGTTGCACCTCTGAGGCTCAGAGAAATCTCAGCATAAAATGCTCTGTTTATCTGAGTATAAAAAACAGTTGAAAATGGAAATATAGACCAGAATACAGGACAAGGTTATCATTCTTTATGAAAGAACTAAAACTGAATAAAGAAAAAGGAAATAGCATGAAATCATTATGGAGTAATTCAGAAATATGATTGTTCAGAACATGTTAGATAGTACTATCTGGTAAAGATGAAACACAGGAGTAAACAAGTTTAGTGCATTAACTGGACATAAATTAAAAGTGTTTGAAAAATTACAAGATATTATTCTTTCTCTGGCAAGTGAAGGAAGTTATTTTTTCACCCGTGTCCATTTGTTGGTTGGTTGGTTTGTCAGCAGAATTATACAAAAACTACTGAACTAACCTTCATTAACCTTAGTTAGAGGATGGGTTTCGGCCCAGAATAGACCCTAAAAAATTGTGGTGTTGATTCGGGAAAAAAAAAGTGCTCGAGGACTTTATTCTTACTTTCTTTTAACATTGCATGATTCTAGTGAATTATTATCATTATTATTTTACATTTTTTGCTATTTCTAAGAGAACAATAAATGGATCTCGATGAAAAGTGAGTACAATTTGATGCAGATATGGTGGTTTAAAATGTTATCCAGGGTTATCCAATTTGATTTTGGGTTAGGTTTGACTGAGTTAAAGGGGACTGTCTATAATCCATAAATCTGACAGAATAAACAGCCCCATTTCGCATTTGCATTCTTCCTTTGGAGATTTATCTATAACAACTAAAATACCATCATTTTTCAAGCCAGTGTGTATCACCTCCTCATCAGTCAATCTTAACGAGATTGTGCTTGTGAATTAAAGCCTGGTCTGATAAAGAGGTCACACCTCAAACCTTTATTATACTGACTCCAGTCTGATAGCAGATGCTTAACACATGTGTGTCCTTATCACTAATACTAAGGAGTTAGTTATCTTTTCCATTTCCAGAACAGATCACCATCTTCCTGGAGTTATGGTTACTGCTCCCTGTAAGAAGTCCTACTTAAATCTTAATTAGGTGCATCATGATAAGCCTCTCTTCTCACTCATAGAGAGATTACTGTTGAGCAGAAACAAGCTACTGTACTGCAGGAGTGGATATCTTATCGTAAGCCCTGTGGAGTTTCTAACCATCAATAACGCTATGAAGTAAAGTTTTTTACAATTTGGCCTTGTGATACTGTTATATTGTGTAACACGATGCACATCGCTGCCACCAGTTTTTGGCAGATCAACAGTTATTGATGGTAATGTGCAAACAAACTTAGGGCGGTGCCAACAAAGGTATGAAGGGAAAGACTGTTAGCTAGCATTCAAAGCTGTAAACATTATAGAATTAATACAATTGTGAAAAATATTGCAAATGTTTAACAAATGAATTGTAGTCAATTGTTAGTCCTCAAAGATCTGAATACTAACATAACTGTTGTATGTTTACAAGAAAACTTCACAGGGCACCATTAATACTTAGTTAAATATACACTCTGCATGTGGAATGAATGCTAAAACTATATCTGGCACAAATAGTAAAATAATATGAATACAATTTCCAGAGCTCAGTGTCATCTCAGGGTCTGTAGGAGTACACCGTTTTCAAGTCTATCATCTTACCATACACTGCACATTTCTGCACATATCTACAATATTAAATTCTGCTGTATTTGTGTTATTTAAAAAGTAATATTTCAAGTGTATATCAAATTCCCGGTCTGTCAGATACAATATTTATTTAAATTATACTTGAAAAGTTTGTAAAAGTTTGTAAAAGCAAAAAACCTTGTTTTGATTCTGTTATTGGTCATTATAACTGATTGTTAGAGTTAAAATACTTGCAAAGCAGCTGTGATACCGTCATATTTTCTAAGATGGTTATCTTGCTATGAAATCTAACTCTTGTCACCTCATTTGGAGGGCCAGTCACAGTAGACGTGCAGGAGACATCTGAGGTGACACGACAGCTTCCCACCCTCGGAAATGTAATCTTATCATGTTTTACAACCAATTTGTTGTGTTACAGTTGTGTCATTCATTTTAAATGAGGCATGTCATGTAATAATTAGAAAGATTAGGTTTTATTCCCTGGATTTTTTGTAATTGCTGATAAAAAATTTAGTAGCCTGCCCGACAACACTGACTGACACGTGATTGTTTGGCTGCTACCGGTCCTCTGTGGAAGTTGACATTAAAAAGAAGTGAAATTTTGAGTGTGTTTCCCAACAAAAGGCAACCAGACAAAACGTATGTGTGTTGAATGTAACCGCAAGTCATTATTCCAGATCAGAGGTCGGCCTGCGAACGCTAACGCTCAAGTCTGTTCTCATTTTGTGATGACAGTTTTTTGAATCACAGCCTCAGAGAGAGAAAAAAAAAGTCCATTGTGTTTTCCTATTATGTTTCCCCTTTAAATGAAAACCAGATTTGTCCCCATGCAACACACAACAAAGTTGTCATGGATTCCCAAGGACAGACAAACCTGAACCACCCATTCCTGTTGGAGCAGTTTTTGTTAGGTGGCGTAGACTAAGTACTACTAATTGAAACATTTTGGTGGCATTCAAATTATATTATCTTTGAAATGTGAAGCAGAATCAAAGGTGTTTGCAGAAAACAAACACTGACATCTACCCCTCGGCTCCCCGCAGATTTAGTGGGGCATACTTCTGCTTCTGCTTCATGCTTCTCTCCGAAAACAGCTCAAGCACGTGAATAATCCTCAGGCATCTCCCTTAATGGAACAATTAGAAGTAAGCTCAGAACATGAAGACACATGAGACGTGTTTAGTGAAGGTCACAAGCAATTACCCAGCCTGGTAAAAGCTGGCATGTCTCACATGGCACCGCTGCACGCCCTCATTAGGCGTGTTCTGCAGCTCAGAGTGGGTCTTGTGGCTATAAAAGAAGTGAGCTCGCTGCCTTCCAAGCCTCCTTTTAGCAGAACCTCACCAGTAGGAGCACAAAGAAACTACACATCACCACCTCTGGATCAGATAGGAGCGGACAAACCTTTTTTTGTAGAGGAGGGGAGGGGGATACTTGACCAAGGAATCGGTGCGTTTCTTTACAGGTCGGGCTTGGTTGGCTTTCAACAGGATAAACATTGATTCCCCCTCATTCCCAATAATGAGCAACAAGGGCTTATTACCTTCCAGACCGAGTGTGAAAGTGTGTGTTCAGTATTGGTTTTAACGTGAGAAAAAATGATCTTTTCAAATAGGTGAGAGCCAGAATAGCTGCAGCAAAATGTTCATGCGTTACTTTTGATGGCACCAGAACATACATCACATAGATAGGAGAAAAAAAAACATTTGTTTTTTGCCTGCACTGCTTGGGTCTGTAAGGAAATACGAGTACATTTTCACTGACACACTTTGTTTTTTAAAGTTACAGCCCCATGCTGCTCCTGGTGTGCTGCTAGATGCACACAATCTGGACCCCCGTCTAATAATTTCCATACTGAGCACTGAGATCACTAAACTCACAAACACTAAATCAAAACCGTAGGCACAAGAAAGGCTCTCTAATAAAACACTGTGGGCTCATGCAGTTGTGGGGAGAAAATTGAAGCCATGACAAAAAAATATACACAGATTCTGCTTGTGTTGAAATGGGAAAGAGACGGCTATCTGCGCATGGTTTCAGTGTTTACCTGGTGAGAGACCAGAAGCTGATGTCCAAAATGCTGCACAGCATTAGAGGACTAACTGGAACTTCATGCATTGCAGCTACCAGTCATTTTGCAAATGTCATCCTATACACACACACACACACACACACACACACACACACACACGGATGCACGCAGGTACCCTTTATTGAGTTCAGCTCTTATAACATTTACCAAGCCGTTTAAGAAGCAGCATCAATGTAAATCGCACCTGAACGGCATCACCAAAATAATCAATTGCAAGTTATCTCCAGACTCATCGGCACACACTCCCATTAAAGGTCCCCATCCGAGACAATGAAAAATGGAACTTTAAGACTTTAAGGACAAAGCACACTTGAGGCAGTGGATCCTTTGATGACACTTAAAACCAACATCAATATTTACCGACGGGGTTCGGTGCACCTTGCGGGTGTCAGGTGTGGATCGGATGAGTTCACTTGCGTCTGATCTGAGAGCGATTTGGGAGGAAAATTCACACTTTGAAGACCGGCGTGTGTGTGTGCACTATTCATGATGTCGTGCTCGGAACTGGAAAAAAAAACAAACAAACACAACGATATGGATGAAGTATTTAATAATCTATAGATTCATTTGGGAACATATAGGACGTTACAAACGGGCCCAAACGAAACAAAAACGAGATTGTGTATATATTTTCGGGAGGTCAGTGAGAAGTATCTGAACAGCAGCCGATTTTGCCTACAAAGTATTTTTCAAAAATGAAATTAATATTTTCCATACAAATGACAGTTTACCGCCCAGTGCCTGAGCTACACCTGAAACATTACGTTTAGAAGTCCCAAAAATATGTCTCAATCCTCATCCTTTTGAGATCACAGTTTCATTAAAGTGGGAAATAAAGAGAGAAAAAAAGAAATAGAAAACCTGCTCTTTTTTGTGCCTAAGCATGCTACATGAATCTCTCAGCAGCGATTTCAACCAGTGTGTGAAAACATGATCTTTAGTCTGTGATCATCGGGCAGAAAGAACAACCACGGCTATACATATTAATCTTCCTGAGACTATAACCGGATTTCTATTTCTGTTTTGACAAAATATCCTCCATTTACATCCATACGATGCTGTTTGTAAGCGCGATTACTTCAGTGAGCCTGATGACAATCACGAGATGTCGTTAAAAAATAAAGAATGAAATCTTGGTAAGTTTGTGTTTAATTAAATCACCCTTGATGAACAAAAATAAATAAATACATACATAGGAATATTGTGCATAACGTCAAGTCAGTGGTGTAGGTAAAGTAGCCTAAGCATGCCTCCCCCACCATCCATTCTCACAACAAAATATTAATGACTGTGCGTTTGATGTTTGTGTTTACATTTCAATATCTATGTGGGCATGTATTGTGTGATTACACTATGAATTCAGTAAAAAAAAAAAAAAAAAAAAAAACCGAAGGGAGCCGTTCGAGATTGTTGTTGTTTAGTCACACTCGACAGACACAGACAGACGGCTGCAGGGACGCACACCTGAGAAATGTGCGGGACGTACAGCTGCAATAACGCGCGAGCTGCCTTCATAGCACGGGTTATTAATTCATTAACACACGTTTGACATGTTTTCATTCTTTAATAAATGTATTTACCTTTCAAGCGATCAGACGAAAGAATAAAACACGCTTTAGAAAACAAGTGATTTGGCAGAAGATTCCAGGAATAAAACCAGACCACCGACCGACGTCGTGGTTAGAAGATATTATTTTGTATGGCTCTCTGTGTGTTTATCTAAACTACACAGTCAGACTTTACACTGTAGAGAGTTAATATGCCGCCGAGCGCAATTAATCCTCTGATATCTTTCGAACCATCATAACTTAAGAAATGAAAATAGGCTATGTGGAGTTTGGTCAGGACTGTTCTGACCGGGGGAGAAAAACAAAACACAACCTAAACAACAACGAAGAAATGCGAATTAATTTCCACTGGTGTGATGCGCAGATTGCGGTCATACAATGGCACAGAGACTATTTAAGGTCTCACAACATATTTATCCTCAAGTTCAGTTACATTACATGAGAAAAACATGACAACGTACAGGGATACAATGCAAGATAGTGTTGTCATATTACATTTTAATATTTCACAGTGAACCAAAAAATGACGTTGAAGGACAAGTTCGAGTTCAAAAGTCGTGAATGTGCAACACAGGAGAAATCCTCAGCCTGATTAAAAATGTGTGCGTTAATGACGCGCACTCCTCAAGGAACAAATGTGCACAACATTACAGACTTAGGTGTAAATTACAGTAAATCAACGCGCCCCCTGTTTTGATATCTTTATTAAATGCAAAGAAAAATCACTGTCGCAATTCTAAAACAACGTTCAGACAAAAAGTTTACCTACCCCGAAAAATGGTGCACGACACTTAAAACAGAAAAAAAAAAAAATAGGGTGCTGACAAAAACCATGCAGTTCCTGCGTTGTCCAGATGAGGGGAGCCCTGCCAACCGAGCAATGGAGAGACGACGGAGGGCGAGAGACAGAGACAGAGACAGGTTATAAATGCCAGTTAGAGGAGATACAATGGCCCAACTTATGCCCAACAGATCGAGTTTCCTCCAGGACTCCCCTCCGACCTGCTACGTGTAGGCAAATACGGTAGGTAAATGAGTTCACTTGATATCCAAACAAACTGAACGTCCTCGAAAACTTAAAAAGAAAAAAGAGAGCGAGAAAGACAGACAGAGAGAGAGACAGAGAGAGAGAGAGAGAGAGAGAGAGAGAGAGAGAGTCCATCATTGGCACCAAACTTTCAGTCGATGTTCTCCAGCATCCCAAAAACTCTGCTCCTCTGACCCAACCTGATGCTTTCCATGTGTCCTTGCTCGCAGATCTGGACGGTGAAGTGGCCAGGAGACACGCACAGAGAGAGGGGAAGGGTGGAGGTGGAGGTGGAGGTGGTGGGGTATAAGGACACTGCACCTTGTTACCATTGGGTCGACTGTTAAGTTTTACAAGTATAGTTTTGCGAGCGTATAAACGATACCTTCTAAACTTGCACAGGAAACTCCGAAAACATGCTGTGATAATGCACGTCTCCGGCATCCAGTCGATATCCCCCATAGTCTGGGAGCGCTGCGATCTACAGAGGTATCGATTACATGAGTCCCTTCCCATGTTTGATGCTGTAACAAGGCTCAGGCTGCTGGTGTGCAGTGCTCTCTCTCTCTCTCGCTCTCTCTCTGTGATGGTCAAATGACTCGATCATGAAGGATAAAGTCCAACACGGCTCGGTTCTGGCCAATGCATTAACTAATATGCAGGAAAAAAAACAAAAACAAATTACAGCGAAACTACAGTGTTTTTTAATGTTTAAAATAGCCACGAGTGGAGAAATATAGAGACACCGAACTATCCAACATCCACAGGTAGATCATGTTAAGGTGTATTGGTGTTCTTTCACAGGAATAATTTTACCTTTTTATTTACTGAACTGCCCACAACCATTTGAGTGGGTTACCAACACAACTATGACCATAAGCTCACTCACATCCCGTCAATCCGGTAAAGTAAAAGTTAGTAAAAAAAAAACACACACAAAAAAACAACATAATTTGGAAGAATCACAAGCAGCTAAATTACTGATTAGTGCAGTTAGATTTTTAATTTTAATTACACCATCCTTATGTGATACTACTCCCATAAGAGACTAACTACAATTATGTCACCAATATATATATATATTTTTTATCAGCCGTCAGAAAAGTGTATGAACTTTATTTTGAAGCTGAAACCACTCCAGGAAGATTCCCCCCTCCACTGTCACCCCAGTCTATATCTCCTATGAGGTATAAGCCCTTACCAGGAGGCTGCACGTTGGATGAAACGCTTCCCTTTCTGCCACTTCCCCTATGCAAAATACTCGAGGAGGCTGCACGGCTGCAACCGGATGGGGTTTGCATTGGCTGACAGCCGTTTCCAGCGCGGGACGACCAATGAAACCAAAGCAGAGGCTCGGCGTATAACAGCGAAGATTGACGTGGAGGACGCGTCAAATTAATTCCAGCATACTCCGGACTTCCCGGGATCACTCCAATTTGCTTTTATCGGATGAAGATCACGTTGGTGCCACTGTACCTTGCAGCAGTCGCTCGCTTCTAAAAAAAAAAAAATTAAAAAAAGAAGAAGAAGAAGGAGAAGAAGAAGGGGGCGCGCTACACTCGCCGGAGAATTTTTAAGAGGTCCCTTTTTCCTCTTCTGGGGCTCATTCCTCCCGTTCCCCTTCCTTCTCCTGCTTTCGCTCGGACGCGCTCAGCCGTTTGAAGGGGCACCTATATGTCCCAGCATCACGACACATATAGGCAAATGGGTAAGGCTGTGTTACCATGTGCATGCTTCAGTGACAGGGAGCGTATGGATCCACCGCTCGGCACGCTTGCGTAAAGACGAAAAATAAGCGTTTTTTTCCCCCCCTCCAAGTTCAGATAATGCGCAAATGGAGAGTGTCTTTTGGCGACAGCTTGTCAAAGTTTATTGCACAGAGGATTTTTCCAGCAGGCCCTGCTGTCTGTTAAAAGCTTTGAATCTTCAATGGGACCGCACCAGCAATTATCCTATGAAAAGTGTGTCTTTGGAGAGCTCTGGAGTGGTAAATCAAGCCCAAGCTCGCCATTTTTAATGTTGTTTTTTTGTTGTTGTTGGGGTGGTAGAAGAAAAACCCAGACAATCAGTGTACACCCTTTTGTAAAGTTGCAAAATAGGAAATATCAACTAGGGGATCCCAGTGTGTGTAGGCTGACACATGTGTTGTACAACTTTATGGTGTGATTTACAGCAGCTTGTGTCAAGTTGTCCAGCTATGATACACACAAACAATTGTTTGATGAACTTATATTTCGTGGCAAAATGAGCGCATTAAAATGACAATAAGATGACGTATTCTATTTAATATATTCCTTATGTATTTACCCACCTCATGCTGTGTAAGTATGTGACTTTGTATCTCTTCTTGTCCCGCAGAGCAAACCTATGGAGAGGTGAACCAGTTAGGCGGCGTGTTCGTCAATGGGCGACCCCTGCCCAACGCCATACGGTTAAGAATAGTGGAGCTGGCTCAGCTCGGGATCAGACCCTGTGATATAAGCCGACAGCTGAGAGTCTCCCACGGCTGCGTGAGCAAGATTTTGGCGAGGTACAACGAGACGGGCTCCATCTTACCCGGTGCCATCGGTGGGAGCAAACCGCGGGTCACGACGCCTAACGTGGTGAAAAATATCAGGGAATACAAACAGAGCGACCCCGGCATCTTTGCCTGGGAGATCCGGGACAGACTTTTGGCAGATGGAGTTTGTGACAAGTACAATGTCCCGTCGGTTAGCTCGATCAGCAGGATTTTACGCAACAAGATTGGAAATCTCTCCCAGCCTAATCAGTACGAGAGCGGCAAGCAAGCCTCCGCGCAGGCCGGCCTCTCCTACAACCACATATACCCTTATTCCTACCCGAACACCATGTCGCCCACTGGCACTAAAATGGGCAGCCCTCCTGGAGTACCGGTGACGGCTGGACATATGAGCTTATCCAGGGCATGGCCTTCTGCGCACACCGTCAGCAACATCCTCGGTATACGAGCCTTCATGGATCCTGCAGGTGAGGAAAACCCTTAGGCCTCTGTGCTATACACGTGAAGTCTTTAGCTTTATCTGCTCTCCAATAAGGTTTTTTAATAAACCAGTACGGCTGGTTATTATTGTGTTCTTCGGTATGATGGATTACCATGTTGCAACCGCACAACCTGTTCAGGCTGCGGGCAGGACAATGTGTCCATTACAAGTTGTACAGGCCTCCGTTTCACCATTCAGCCAGAAAGCAGTAAGTCCACTCTCAATGGGCCTTTTCACGGGATGATGCGTTTGCAAACACTTTGCTCACCTGCTAGATCCTCCCTAATCCTTCAAGTAGTCATTACCGGCATTTTTCTTTGCCTTTCCGGTCCCCTCGTCCCTGTTTTCATCCAATGCTCAGTTGTCTGGCGCGGTGTATTTTTGTGCCATTAGGGGCAATATTATTTGAACAACATGTGTGTAAAATAACATAAAATATATAATATCATTTTTAAATGAGTTTATCTGGTGGAAATAACTCGACGCTGAAAGGCTTACTTATACAAGAAAATTGCGTCTTTTACGCACGCATATGCGGACGCGTATCATGATAACATGTAGGGCTGTATAGGGTGTAATAACACCAAATCATTTTTTTTTACATACATTATAAAATGAGAGAAGAATAACTTTGATAAGCTGCTGTGTTTGATTTCAACTCTACCGTTTCTTTGTTTTTTTGTTTTTTGTTTTGTATTTTTCTTTAAGATCAAATTAAAACAGGATATGTTTTGTATTTATTCAAGTATTAATGCCTAGAATACCACTTATTAATTATTATAATTATTTTGAAATTCAATTATGTATTCGTTTAATTAATCCCAAGATCATGACCATCTTAAATAGGCCTGCTGTTTTGGAAATGAAATAGGTTATATACACAGGCTTATGCGTAAAACATTTCTATAATTTCCATAATTAATTATGGCACTAATTGGGACTGAACTGATGTTATCCATGCTACTTTTTACACGTATTTGATGTGAGGTTACTGTTTCTAAATCAGCCATCGCTGGGACGGATGGATACCCACCAAAAATGGAGGAATGGAGCAGCGTCAACAGAGCAGCTTTCCCCGCGGCTCACGCGGTCAACGGGATCGACAAGTCAGCCATTGAGGCCGACATAAAATACGCACAGGTAAAGAAAAATATACGTATATATATGTACAGCCTACATGGTTTCTACACCAAGGGGCTTTATCACGCCAGTTTCTTTTCTTCATGGGAAAATGTCCAAACGTTCAGTGCCAAGAATGGGCTGAGGCCTTTAGTAAATTATTGCTCTCTCTCTCCAAAGGCCTGTGGCAGAGTTGTGAAAAGTTTCCATATCAGGGACCCTCAGACAGAGTCACATGAGGCCACAGAGCTCTGTTTGATAAGAGTTTACCCAGGAGACTCCCGGGAGTTTTATTACTGTTGATGAAACGTCTGCTTGTTAGATGACAGACAGAGTGGACCTAGCTGTGTATACTCTAATTAGTATTAATTATGGTAAACTAAATTACAGTGAATCTCATGTTCCTCAGTTTCCTTCTAAGCCATCCAGACACCACTGCTGTAGGCCACATGCTGCTGTCACATGTAATTATAAGAGCTGTGCGCTTGGGGTTTTTTCTGCCTATTTAGTCCATATCTCATGTGTCTGCCTGCAGCCCTCCTCCACGCTGTCCGGTTATGTCTCGGCGTGCGCCTACTCTCCCACCAACCAGTATGGGGTGTACAGCGGGCCAGCGGGCGGCTACGTGGCCCCGGGACACCACCACTGGCAGCCGCAGAGCCCGGCCCTGTCGCACCCAGGCAGCGGGATGGGCATGCATGCAGGAGAGATCCACTCACCGATGACCTTCAAGCACCAGGCCCGAGAAGGTAGACAGAAGGGGGACACAGCTTAATGCGAACACTGGTGACAGCTGCGTCGAATCCATTTTTTGAATGATTGATTCTGGATCTGGATTGAAGGTTGCTTTATATTAGAATATCTGAAATAGTGAAATATTATTATTATTATTATTATTATTATTATTATTATTATTATCATCGACTGACTGTACAGTCTCTCCCTTCACCGTTCCCTTCTCAGGCACACACATTTCCGCAGTAAGCAACTAGTGCAAACATTTACCAAATCCCAAATGAAGTCTCATTAGATGCCAATTAAGAAAAATACTGACCCACCAGACTTGGCTGGCGTCAGCCATGAGCTTTGAGGACGCACATAAAATGGAGGAAAAGCCTATTGTTTAATAAAAAAAATAAAAAAAAATAAAAACGAAAATATATGAATTCTGTCGTGAAAAAAACCAAAAATACCAGAAAATAAGAATTTCTGAGTATCTGCTATAACGTGTTGGTGGAATAACTCACGTTAAATGCATTTTATCCTAAGGGGTAAATTATGATTTGACAGTGAAGTTGCATGCACAGGCCAACTGTACTTCTGCTGCGCGTTGCAGGAGACAGAAAACCACCCAGTCCCCTGAGCAAGCAGCAGCAGCAGCAGCAGCAACATGAAGACTTGAACAGTGTGCACGGACCCAGTCTCCATACCTCATCGTCATAACCGGGATTTACACCACCTTAATTACCAGATCCATTTAATTGAACTCATTTCAACAACTCCAACAGTAAGTCTGAAACACTTTACGGTTTGTTGCCCCCCCCCCCCCGAGTGTTTGCAGCTTACAGTCAAACACAGGCCTGGTCACATTCACTATGAGTACAGTATAGCTATATCGGCCTTCGTGGCCACATGAATGTAAGCTTGCATGGATGTATCGGTGTTTCCCCTCATTGGTTGACAGTTTTGTTTTCTCCATTGAAATATTTCGTGTGTGTTCTCTCCTGGAGGCTACAGGAGTAAACAAAAAAAGAAAAGTAAAAAAAAAGAATACGTTTTTGTCCGTCTTAGTTTGTCGTCGATGTTCTGTCATAAAAACCAAAGGGCTACTCTGTAATCCGCCATGTTATTATATGATCTGAATTTGTGGCCATGGTCTCTACAGTGACTCTACGATGTGAACAAAGAGATAAATTGTCTAAATGTAAAATATTTGCCAAAGCTTTAATTATATATTTTTATAATTTCTTGTAAATATTCAAAAATAAAGGCTTTGTTAAACGCCACGTGTTGTCGCAGTTTATATCATCTCATCACAGATCCTTTAAACGGTGTGTTGTTTCTGTTCGTTTCGTTGGCCAAGGCCTTATTTGTGGATGGTGCTGATACCACCGTAAAGACGGAGAAACGCCACGGGACACTGAGTTTTCTGTTCCCTGGAGGGTTTTCAGCTGTGTTGGGCCACATTCATCCAAAGTAATTTCTATCATTTTTATAATGTTGATAATGTATCAATTTAATAATAATTTGATCTACAGTTTGTGTGACTCCAAAAAGTGACTTTTGGTCAGTGTCTTAAAGGTTTATACCACCAATTTCATCGCAGTAGTCTGTCCGCCTGGAAGCGACAGACATAATACTGCGTCAAATGGCACAGTGTATTTCACATTGGGATTGAATGCCATGCAAAATAAAAAAATAAAAACCTTTGATAATTCACGTATTATATGATTCCTTATAAAGGCCCATTTTAATGCCAGTGATCGACCTGGCAGATCAAACTTGCCGTGTAACCGTCTGCACCCGCATCACTTCCACGGTGCTCTCCTCGGCCTGGGCGCCTCTGCTGATGTTATCTCAGCTGTATACCTGATACACGCCACCATTTGAATCGCAGGGTGTTAATTTCGCGACGCATAGGGCTACAGAACACAGTCCAAATCCCCCTCATGCAAATAAAACGCGTTAGGCTTGTGTTTATTCATGCGGCCCGTGTGCTCGAACAACTGAGTATCTGTGTGTCCACGTTTTCTGATATCTCATCATCGCTCGGCTCATTTTTATGATTATTGCTTTTGGTGGTGATCAACTGACCCTATCCTAGTCTGTTCTACGATGTGTTCTATGAAATAATGCTTTAAATGATTATGCATAATTAATAAATGTGTGTTTTTGGAAACGTTGGATCTCCTCAGTCTGAAGTGTGGCCCTCGGTTTGAATGACATCTACGTTTGCGTCTTGGTTGAATTTGTGAAAGTTGAGTAGTTTTTCAATCTTTTTTTCTGTGCGACAACAAATCAGTAGCTTTATTGATTTTCCTCTAATTAATATCAGCAGCCCCTATTCCCAAAAATATAAAATTACAGTTCTGGTCTGTCATAGATTTAAACGATATAGCTACATTTTTAATATTCTGTTCAACTCTTGTTGTGAAACAAAAAGTCCATGAAGCAATAGAATAAAATAAAAAAGGTGAATAAATAAATTAATATTTGAAACATTTTAATATCTTTTATAGATTTTATTGAAATGTAGCCAACAGTTGTAATTGAACTGGTTCTGGTCCTCATCCCGGCAAACATGCTGCATCTCCTCTGGTGTTACTTGATGCGGGACAGTGAGGTCAGGGGGAATGTGTGCAACACAGTTGGTTTGGTGACTGGCCCAGTGCAGTTTGGTCGAGTGAGATTGAACATTTCTGTGGTTTTTAACAGCACTTTCAGTGTGAATGCAACCAGGAAGTAAAACATTTTTATGTTGGTATTGTTATGCCTTGCAAAGACAGTATAATATATTAAATAGGAGAGTGTACGTCCCATTTGGGTGTCAGTCAAACTACTTTTTATGGTCCCAAACGCACGTGTATACTGACCTTTGATGTAGACCAAGACATACTTCCCTCTAGTGAGCTGACATTTGGCTCATTCAATTAGATTATTTATTTTTTCATCTGCTTATTTTAAACCCTGATTAACCTTATCACCCGAATGAGTTTAAAGAACGTTATCTCTCTAAAAACAAAAGTTTTGGATTTACTGAATGGTCTCACAAGTGTTACAGTGTACCCTCGAAAAACTAAAGCCACGCAAAAGTCATTGAAAGTAGCCCTCATACTGAAGTAGGAAGTATTCAGAGAGCAGTCACAACTTCTTTAGCATAAAGGTAAATGACACATTTCAGTTATGTGCTGAATGGATACATGTTGACTGTGATGGTAATAGCTGGCCCCCTTCATTCCCCCGAAAAATCAGCAGAAATCTATTGTGTCAGAACTGTCTCCCTAAGTCTTTGGACTCACTGACTTAGTGGATTTTTAGATGAACATTTGGACTCTTTCATTCTTGATTCTGGCTTGGCTTTGGAATTCTAGAGTTGAAAACTCAAGCCGAACCACCACCATGACGGATATATTTCACCATGTAGTTTATTTTCAAGTTAGAGATAACAGCATGCCTTTTGAGGATTGCCTTTAAAATCCTTATTTTGTAACACTTAAAGGGGCACTATGTAGTTTTGGAGATTAAATTCAGACTCTGAAATTTAATATTTCCAATACTAATGTGGTAATAATACAAACTCAGAAATATTAATCTTTTCCATCACTGAATAAATGGGCTGTACTCAGAGGAAAATAAGGATCGTAGAACACTGTTTAAAGCTAGAAGGGTGGCAGGGTCAGCCAAATATAAACAAAGTAAAACAATATGCACTTGTGTTGTTCTTTTTAAGGACAGTTTGTTTATTAAGTTTATTTAGGCATAAAAAAAATCACTAAGTGAAGATCTTTTACTACTGCATGTTATACATTATGCACCTTTAAATGTAAATGTGAATGGTAATGGATTTCACTTGCAAGCGTGCGTTCAAAGTGCATCAATAATCAACCTGGTGTCTAAGTCAGCAGTATTTTTTTAGTTTAGATTAAAAAGGACATTTTTTAAAGGTTCTGAAAAAGGATTACAGAAAAGAAGAGGTCATTTATTCACAGGGTGCTATTATACTACAAGCAAGGTTAAAGCACAAACCACTGAAGTGTCACGCTGATCAGTTTAAATAGCAAGTTTTAGGATACACTCTGGAATTCGTGTACCCTCTGAGCTCCATTTTGCAGTCGCTGGTTCCTTTCCCTTTTTGCAGAAAAATCCCAAGTGACTCAGTATATCCAAACATTAAGATGGCCTATGAGTACACATGCTCCCTGACTGGAGTCGTTCTGTTTTCCCGGATACCACTTGGGGTTCAGAAAACACTCCTTCATGGTGGCGGGGTTACTTCCTGCGGGACCTATGGTCATCAATCAGGGCCGCAAGTGATACCCCCCACTGCGCCTTCTGCAGAACCTCTGTGCTGGAAGGGCAGCAGGTGGGCTGCTTGTAGATGGTTGTTTCCTCTTGATACAGACCACGGAGACATAATATTTCTTTTATTTTTAGAGTGTGTACTTTGAGATGGGTGACAACATGGTAGTTAGGCCGCTTTTTTTGTCCCAGAATCACTTATAGTTGTATTACTTTTTTCCAAATTACGTATAAAATTCATACAGTAAAACCTGTACTGTTTACAACTATTTAAAGGTGCACTGTGTAGTTCTGTGGAGGCAGTTTAATCAGAAGAGAAAGATCTTTGTTGACCGAATTTTTGTGCCTAAACAAATTAAATAAACAACCTCTTTATTTTCATGACTGAATAAACTAGCCTGACATTAAAGGACAAGACAGTTTGATACTGTTGGTCAGACCCTGCAACCCTGCAACCTTTATAGCAGCAGTGTTTTGGGGAACTTCTTTTACAGCTTGCTTATTCAGTTATGGATTTACCTCATTATTATTATTAATATTATAGTTCTGAGGTTGAAATTCCTTTCCCAAAAACTAATTAGTGCCCCTTTAAGTCAACTATTTGATCACCACTAGAATCATTTGCCAATTCCTTTTTGTTTAAAAATCCCAGTGTCCAGTCTTATGGATGCATATTAATGAAAAATCTTTAGCTCTGTGTTTGCAAAATGTAGTTTCTCCCTCTTAATTTAACCCTGCTTATTAAGTATTACTAAAAAGCAACAGTGACTAGAGGACACAAAATGACTGTAACATGTTAAACTTTCAATGACACACAAGTGTGCAGATGCCCACAGACTTAAACACTGTGCCTTCTCTGATCTCTAGCTTCTCGAGAGTGTTAACTCTGCAACTTAAACTTGAAAGGATTCTCAAATGCCACGAGCTTAAACAGACACTTGGAGAGATGGATAGGAGACTCAGCCTCCTTGATCCTAATGGATATGATATTAAGACCTATTAATAATCCAAGCAGCAGCAAAATGGTGGCAGAGATTCCTTTAAAGAAGCAGGGACAGGCGCCCCTATCTTCAACTGTAACAATTCGTCAGTGTCTGCCATGTGTACAGGAAGGATTGAGTGTTCTTCAGAGACCAAAGTTCAGTTTATGTATTGGACACTTTGCCAGGTTTGATTTAAGACATTTTACATTACCTGTACTTTTTGTGTTGAGGGGGGAAACTACCCCAGGCTTGCCAGCAGTCCCTCACTCACTTTCCCTGCCTTCCCATGAGTCAAAGTCAACAAGAGAGCATCTCAGGACAGGCGACATGGCAGGCCCGACAGGTCTTGGAAAAAGCAAAAGAAGGTACAGGGGAAACCTTTTAAAAATAGAGTGGCAAGTTGGCAACGTGTCAAACTTGGACAAAAAGGCCGGTGTCAGCAGCTGTCATGTCTGAAATTTCAAATGAATTGACGCGCCATGGAAAAGTACATGCACTGCAAAAATGTACAATGTTGAAACATGTGCCTGTCAAAGGTCTTTGAGGAGCAGGATATCAGTTTTGGACAATCATGTGAGAAACAAGGCCATTAATTACAATCTGTAAGACAGGGTTTGATGCGTTCAGAGATCGAATGGTAGATAAACAGAGGAGAGGAAACAGGCCTACTATAGAGATAATCATACAGGCCCAAACACATCCATAATTTAAGAAGAATCAGTATTGTCATATGACGAATTTGTAGATGCATTCATGTTTGTACCACCCAACACTAAAACACTAAAGCAGTGAGTCCATAACGATGTCATCCTTGTAATGCAATCACCATTGGATGTTTTTTTTTTCCGCTGACTGTCCACAGGATTTCCAAGCAGGCAGAGTTACAGCTCTGTAGTCTAGAGGATGATAAATGTCTCCCTCCCATGTTCTTACTTGCTCTGCCAGCTCACCACATCAACCAGACGCTCTAAAAGCAAAAGGGACAGAGACATGATGATGACATTTGGATTCTAAATGAAAACGTATCATTTCACATTTCGCTCGCAGGAGATTCCGCCGTCGTTTTTGGTGCTTGGAGGATACGACGCAGCAATAAAGAGAATAACCGCAGGATCACAGTGAATTGCAGAGGCCAGCTTTGATTATTACATACAGATGACTAAAACAGCATGAAATTATGTTAGCAAACACAATTAAAATGCACTCTTTGAAAAGGCTGCCATGAAAGCAGGCATGTTTGAGAAAAACTAAAAATGCTTGTAATTTGACTGTATTGTCAGTAATGGGTATGTAAATATCAGCATCTTGAGGAGTCTGCAGCTCTTTACAGGAAAGTCGAAATACAGACCTGCATTATGGAAATTTGTCAGCAGTTTTGTAGTCGAAGTCTATTTTAGTGAGGATCTGGGCACAGACAGCGAGACAGTGCTCAGTGCAGGAGGATCCTCTCTAATTTGTGGAGACGATAGAATTAATGTTCTGCCCGGCTGCCCATCTGTGACTTATTTAAAGTGTGCTGAAACATATACTGTGCTGAATGTTGCCACACACGTGAAATGCTACCAGCAAGAAAGCCATGCGGTGTTGGATTTAAGGGTTGCCTTCAAGTTAATTTTTGGCTCAAATTCTTATTAGGTGATAATAAGATGATGACTCCTCTCCCAAAAATGTGAGTGGTAAACCACGGTACTGTCTGTTGGTTTGGAAACTCCTGCCTTTGGGATCTCTGAAATGAGTAGATAGATGTTTTTGTTGTATAGGGACAAGATGAAAATAGGAGTATTCTGACTTATTTGATTTAGTGCATTGGGATGTGTTTATTTCTGACAAAACCAAATGTATTTATTGTAATGTAATTTCAGGGCTGGTGTGTTTTTTTAGTTTTTTGGTTTTTTATTTATTTTTTTTTTATTTTTGAGCTAATCTCTAAAGAAAGACCGAAGCATCAACTGAAGATGTTAATCCTCCAAAATGGGACACACATGTATATATTTTAATTTTTGTATAAAAAAAGACAAATAATCTTTTTATGCAGCTGGGCGCTGTTTTTCAGCAAGCGTTACTCAAACAGGAGTAAATACTGCTCTTGTTGGGAACTATTTTCAGCTGTGGATGAATGCAGGTTTGGTGCTATATTCTATTTACATCACCAGTGTATGTGGGATTGACTCAAAATAAAGTACAGTGTTTGAGTAAATGACAACGAAGAGCAATGTGGCTCATTGATGGACAAGAGAGAGTTCCTATAATAAACACTGTGACAATAGGGCATCTGTACACCTTCCAGTTGAGGGTGATGGTTACAGTTAGAGTTCAGCCCTTCTCATCAGGGGTCAGGAACTCAAATCCTTTCTTGTCTAACAGAGTACATCAAACTCACCACCAGTTTCATGAACTGATAATTGAATCTTTAAAATTCTCAAGAGAAGAGCTGTTTAGTTTCAACAAATTCATTGGCTTGGGGCTGAAAAAGAAGGACTGCAACAGATACCAAGAGACAGAGTAGGTTGCAAAAAGTTTCTCACATTGTGTGATTGTACTGTGAGCTCAACGTAGACCTTTTTACCATAGGTTATAAGATGAAATAATCTATTTAGAAATATGAATAAACCAGAATGCCACTCAGCAGAGTGCATACCTCTGCCAGTCCAAGGGCTAATCCAATATGAAACTCTAAAGCTCGGTATCACACTAAATTATAAACCACCCATAACTGCTTAACCAAGCACACCAGATCTGTAACAGTGAACCACTAGGTCAAAAACAATGCAGATGGACTTGAACTCCTTCCTTCTGTTATCGATTTTTATAAGGATTCATATCAAATTGTACTAATCAATAAGATTCATGCATTATTTCCCAGAGAAATTACCAAAATGTCAATAAATAAATAAATAATGCACAATTAAAAAAAAGTGATCCCAGATTCGCACCCAAAGTTAGTGGGGTCTATTCTGGTCTATTCTCTGAGACCCATCCTCCATCCAAGTTTTGTCAAAATCAGTGAAGTAGTTTTTGTGGAATCCTGCTGACAAACCAACCAATCAACAAACAGGCGCGGCTGGAAATAAAACCTTCTTAGTGGAGGTTAAAAATATTTTGTCCTGCAAGAATGAAATAATAAAAAGACTCAGAGATTATCACTATTTATATAGTGTTGAACATGAGTTATTATATTTGTCAATATATATGTGTGGGTGTGTGTGTGTGTGTGTGTGTGTGTGGTACTACCATGCAGTATCTGTGTGATGATTAACTCATCCTGTAATGATTTTGATACATCATTTAAAGTAAATTAGTTTCTTTCACAGCATAGATTTTGATCCCAATGGAAATTTGTTAATAAATACAGTTTAACAAACTAACTTACACAAACGATTCATGATTTACTGCAGCCACAGATGGATAAAAACAGGATTAAGTCTGACTGAGGAGACATCATCATGCCAACTTAGATGCTTATTGAGATTGTGACCAGAATCTAAAACAGGTCCAGTTTGTTACAAGCAAATAATTGCTCAGTTTGTAGGGGTTACGCTGGGATCACTTCAGCGTTCAGATGCGATAACAGGAAGCAGAGCACACTGGTGCGTAGTACAGGTCTAAAACATGCAGAACCTGTTGCTCTGTTGAACACTGCATGGGTTCAGCAGGGCCAGTGAACGTGTCGCCATGTAGTGAGTCGGAGAGATAATGCAACAAAGGCTGAAAGGTAAACAACGCGGACTGTCATTTATCAAGCTTTTTACCATGTCCTCCTGCTGCCACTCCCTTGGCGATTGTGACAGCAGCGCCAGTCAGACCTGCCAGCCCCTATCAGTTGTCTGATTTTAAGGAACTTGTTGGCCGATAACCAAGACAGGCTCCAGTCTAAATCAACACAAACTTACATGACCTATTGACTTTAGCAACATCCGGGATGAAATAAAACATATACATAACTGTTTGACCTTTCCCATATTGACAGTATCATCAGGCTTAAACAGCAAATATTTCTGTTTGGACTGTAAGTGAGCGGAGAGGTCCGGTCTGTCGAGCAGTCGGCTGCAGCTAAACCAGCAGTAGGAGACAGAGAGGGAGGAAGAGGGGCCCTTTGAAGAACACGAAGCGGAGTCAGTTGTAGAGAACCATGCACGTTGCTGGTATTGGTGCTTTTCACTCAGACACGCCTCTCGCATCTCAACACTCGCACGCAGCATTGACCCAAAGGGTGGCTGTTAATTTGGCATGGCGAAAACATGGCTTGAAACTGAATGAAGGGTCTGATATAGCCTCTCCGCTGGAGAGGGCCTGCAGCACCACAAGCCAGAACAAATGACATCACGGCAATATGGAGATCACCGAAAGACAACATGGTGTGCGCATGAGGAAGAAGCGCTTGTAAGCAATACTTAGCGTTTTAGTTATTATTTGCATCTGCACGACAGTAAAGCAGCCCTGGGTTGTGCTGTTCAAACTGAGGTTTATATTTTCATGAGGAATTCAGTGAAATGCAAACTATATGGCCGACCAGCCTGCTAATGTGGGCTTTGTGTTTGAATGCTGACAGATGGAAAAATGGCCTCAGCAGCTCATAAACACACATGTAATAACCAAATAATTCTGCCCTGCCTATTATAATAGTAAACCGGAGAGCTGTATACCGCAGAGCAGAAGTGGAATTAATAATTTTTTTCTTCTTCTAAGTAGAAATACAAATACCACAATGTCATTTTTTTTCCATCATAAGTTGAAGTCCTTCATGCAAAACTTTACCTTTAGTAAAAGCTAAGGCAAACAAAATAAAAACTTCTCATTATGCAGATTCATAGTGTTGCATGTTGTATATTATTAGATTATTGTATTGACTGATGAGTTAGCTTGAATGTATTTTTTTGTTGTTGTAGATTGTCAAAGTGTAGAAAAATGTAACCTAACCTTATTTAAACAACTACAGTTTTATCTTTAATAATGTATCATATTTCATTGGCTGATCTTATGTTTGATATATCATAAATGATAATACAGTATTTACCATAAGTCTGTAGCAGAAAACACTTGACTGTGCATATGTCAGAGGTCACTATGTAAAAAATGATTAAAGCAATAAAACCATACTACTGTCTGTAAAGGCTGACTTATAAATTATATTAATAAATATTCAGGTTTGGGAGGGATAAGAAGGTATTCACAGTACAGTTACACATTACCCTTTTAATAGTGTAGTCAATAACATAATCCAAGGATTACAATATCAAAGTAATTTAAATTAATTACTTTCTGTCACTATTGGACTACTTCAACAACACACATATGCAAATAAAGCCTAGAGAAAGGAAATATCAATAAGATGACTTTAAAAAAAAAATCTTAATTGTGCTTTTGGGGTCACTTAAGACCAGAGTGATGTTGTGTGAGACTCGTTGTGTGTTGTCATGTGCATGATTACAGACTAGTCTATCTTCTGCATTTCAGAATTGTGTGTAATAGTAAGTGGTTAGGAGAAATGACTTCTGTCAATAATCAATTCAAAGCCAAACGACACGAAATACTCACCTATAAATAATGAGATGATTATATAACATTGTGCAAGTACATTTTTTTCAGTAAAATGTATTGCAGAAATGCAGTAAAGAATTCACAAAGTTAAATATAAATGTCTATAATACATACACACATCTATATAGTTATATATATATGTATATATATATATATATATATATATATATATATATAAACATATATATATAAACATATATATACAATTATTAAATGTGTCATCGTCCTCTGCAGACAGAATACAAAGCTATGTGTGTGGCGTCTCTGTACTGGAGATCTTCTCAGTCATCACCCTCCACTGCAGACTGCGTCAACCACCAGTCACACTTCCAAGCCACAATAGCAAGGTGGGCCTCTGCAGAAATGCTTAAACTACATTCAATTGTCTAGCGAGCCCTCTGTCTTTCAGCTCCAATACTCTGTCACGGTGTGAAACCCTAATGAGAAACACAATCATTTTTTGTTCTCTCGTTGAGGAGTATTTTAGTAGCTTAGTAAAGGGGGCATGTATGTTTTGGCCAGCGGCACATAACGCAGCTGAAGGGCTTCTTTTTGTCGAAGCTGTGTGGAATATTATCCAAACTTTTTTGTGCAGGTTCAACATTTATCATTGATTCCTACCCTGTCAATTTACAAATAAGCAATGTAAGCAATGTAATATCACTTCAACAAGTAAAGTTTGGTTATTATAAGTTGTGCTTGGATATGTGCAAGATGTTTAAATTAAGTAAAAGGTTTTCAGGTGTCGTGTAAAAGTGTTATTTTTCATTTTCTGGTGTAAAAGGGTCTGGAAGTTTACTGTATATGGTGTAACTTCACAGTCTCGTTTATCCCAAAGTAAAGTCTCACAATGAGGAAAAACATTTCTTGTGTGAGTTTCTTCGTGGGAAATGACAAAGAAAAGCCATTAAGCATCTCTGTTGCACAGAAACCTGCTCTTGGTGTCTTGCTGGCTGAGAGAGACAAAAGGTGAGTGTCAGAGTGATAGAGGAAGTGCTTGTCTCCTCTTCCTGCTCTCAGCGGCGCAAGAAAGAAGAGGATGTCTCCCTGTACACCAGGGCTATCCATTACTGAGTTAACAAGGTCTTGGCTACTCTATAAGTGAAATCCAAGGCTGTCTGTCTGTCACATGGAAGAGAAAACAAATAAACACACGCATGAATTTGTCGAGGTTTCGCGCGGGGGCCGATATGTGCCAAAGAATGCTGATTCTTTGTCCATTAAAAACAAGACTCTGTATGGATACACCATCATGCCATCCTGGGTCCACCTGCAAATGCAAACAGGGAAATTCTTGGAGGAAGGCTTACAGTTCTCCCAAAGAAAAGTTTGTTCCTGCCAAACTGACTGGGTGACCCAATGAAAACACGTTGAGAAAAACAAGGTGAAGCCCCTCCGTGCTGATCGGATACAATGTGAAGTCACGGCTCAGCAGGTTGGGTCAGTCTACGTTCAAAAACCTTCTTTTAATGTGAAAATTCATTTTCACCAGCTTGTTTAATGAACGAACAGCAAATTTTCTCACATATACAGTTCATGTCCATGTATTTATATGAACTGAGAAAAAATCAGCCAGTGGCAGAGATTTATTGAGTAATTAATTATAATTTTTCAGAGAGAAATATAACACTTTTTATGACAGATTTTACATTAGAAAACACATGATTATCTTATAAAATACATAGTTAAAATTAAAGGTCCAGTGTGTAGAATTGACACAGATTTTGAGGCAGAAATTGATTATAATATTATACATTTTTCATTAATGTATGTTCACCCAAAACTACCATAGAATCAGCATTTTATATCATATCATATACATTTATAAGTTTTCTTCCATGGAGTCTGTCATGATGCACTAAACTGAACTCTGACAGAGTGACTTTACTTGAAAAAAAATAGTGGAAATTGATTGCATCAAAATAAAGTAAACTTACAGCACAACATGTTTCTATGCTGTAAAGTTGACTTTACTTTAAAAAAGTCAGGAAACCAATGACCTCAGAATTACTAAGTAAAGTAGACTATTAAATGAAGGTGGTATCAGCTAAAAAAGTTTGAACAACTTTGAATTATTCGTCTATTTTACTTGCAAATTCTGACATCACCTGTTTTAGTAAAGTCACCTTGTCAGATTTTGCAGTGTACAGTAGCCCAGAACAGACCAGCTGAACACTGTAGTTGCAATCTACAACTTCAGATGCCTTAATTAAAATCCTACTCACTGGACCTTTAAAAAGGAATAACTTCAGACAGAGTTCTATTTAAAAAAACTGGTTGAGACCCAAAGAAGTAGAATCATCTTATATTTCACAAAAAGAAAGATTATATCAGAAAGATCATTAAACGTCTCTTTCTACTTTTATTTTTTTTTTTTATTAATCATCTCATGACCCCTCAGATTTATCTTGTGACTCTTTCGAAAAGGGCTCAATTTCTGCATTTCTATTTCAGGTTAAAACTAGCTCAACTTCAACCAGCTCGAAGAGAAAATGCTACTTGTGAATTGATGCATCACTATCAACAATTCAATCAGAAGCTGTACTTGTAATAAAGTATTTTTACATTGGTATATCGCTACTTTAATTTAAGTTAACTAAAAGATCTGATTCTAAAATCAGGATTTTCTTGAGCATAAATCCGAGAGGGGACAAGCGGGACACAACCCCCATTTTCATGTAGTCGTCCCCTCCAAATATATCAGGTACTTTTGCCCCTGTTCTTGAGCACCCTGTCTTCATGCTCCACTACATTATTACAGCCACTGTGCTTCATTATAACAATGAATTGTCTAGTATAAGGGTGATAGTAAGGGTATTTTCAGGTATATTTTTTTTTAATTTTCATAAAACTGCAAATGGGCAATGCAAGACCTTTAACAATAAGACAATGATTCACATAGGGTCCTGCATCCTTCATGTTTTTTGCATGTTCTATTTTGCGTTTTTCTTTAGTATTCATGGGGAACATTTTCAGGTCTTATCCCCACATCCATCCGTCCTCTTGGCTCAGGCAGCAAAGCAGTTGTCTCTCCTTTCATCGCATGAAGCTAACGGGTAGGTCAGGAGAATCTAGTTTCTCTATTCGGTGTTGATGGGGGGATAAAGGAAGATTGATTCCCTCGGTCTCATCATCGCAGGTGTTTGCCTTTATGACCAGCGTCCTCTACAAGCAGTTTCTCATTACACTCTGGTGAGAATGGAGGACCTTCAAGTCCCGTGCATTCCAACAATGCTCAGAAGAGTGTGTAATTTTGGAGACTAAATTTAGGGGGGGAGGCAAATCAGTTTTTATTTAAAGCAGACCTGACTCAAACACAGATTCACCGCACTGTGGTCTGACTTCAAACCAACTCGTTACTTGGCTTTTTCATGTTCTGACTGCTGCAAATCTCCTATCCCTCTGAACCCAGCTGAAAAAAAAAAAAGAAACAGACTGTTGTTGATTTTGCTTCCATCGTTGTGGGAGAATGTCTCCTTAATAATGCACACATTGATGGCAAAGCAGCTGATCAGCAGTTGTCTCAAATGTATGCACATATAGGCTAAGATTTGATGTGAACTTTTACCAATTTTGTAGTGGGCTTTCTTGTATTTTAACTGTGTCTTGTAATTTCACTTGCAAGTGATTGATGCACGCCTCTCTCAGAAGTGAAGCCTTCAGATCAAACTGAGAAGATAGGCTAGATTTTCATCATTAGAGTTAATCCATCAACAATGCCAGAGCAGTGAATAAAGCCAGAGTAAAGGAGTGTGTTTGCTCTGTCTCGGGGTAAATATTAGTTTGTCCAGATAATGCTACGGGGCTGCTGAGGGTTTCCACCATGCTTAGGTTACACCAGCATCTGTTCTCTTCCTGCAGAAGAATTGTTTCCCACTCTTTCTTCTTCTCGAAAGCCAAACATCAGTAGCAGTCTCAAGTGGCTGAAAGTTTTAGTTGATAATCCAGTCTGTCACTCAGACCCACAGTAAGATTAATGGTGGGGGAACTCCAATCTGGCAAGCATCCCATTAAATCGAAACAGATAACTGGGTTTGAGAAATAGTTCTCAGACACAGAGCTGAAGCACATGTGACGTTCAAATGAATAAAAAAAAAACAACTGCCAATCAAAAAATGCATGTTATTTTAAGAAACCTGCACTCTCTGAGGATTGTGGCCTTGTATGTAGTGTTAATAATGTGAGTTCAGTGGATACATTTAAGTTAAAGCTTGAATAGTTAAAATCTTGGTACTTTTATTTATGTGATTCCTCCTTTGGAAGTGACCGGGGTCAAATTTAAAGCTCAGAGGGAAAAGGGAGCCCTCTACTGCTCAAATCTGCCACTGTACAGCTCTGAACACACATTCTTTTCTGTCTTACTGCCTGAAGTAATGAACCAGGAAGTGTTTGCTGCTTCATTAAGTCAGTGAGAGTGCACAAGCTGCTCAAAACGAGAGTTACACAAAAACACGGTTTTAAGTTATTCCTCAGAGGTCAAAGAAGACATAACGTTGGGAGACTGATAATGCTTTCAGACTTTTGGTAATATATCCCTGCAAAATACATGACCCCACGCTCTAACTTAAACATGCAATCACTCGACCATGAAAGTAACCAACAGAGACGAGATGCAGTTAAACCACCCTGATGCATGAGCAGCTGTATGAACACATCTCGCAGATTTCCAGCTGCAAGATAGGCAGACTACTCAGTCATGGAAAATATAGGGTCTAGATATGACATTCACAGAGATAATAGCAGCTTCACGCTACGCTGCGTCCAAAGGGAGCCGAGCATGTTTAATTCCAAGCAGCCCTGCCTTGATCTTTTGTTGCATCTGCGAGGTATTTTGTGTTTATTTGTTATGGGACATTGGGCGATTTCGTATCCGTGTGCGCTTTATGAGTACAAACTCATTAGCTCCCTTTCTCTCTCTCTCTCTTTCTCTCTCAGCAACATCTAAGGACCTAAATGGATACCTGGGAGACTGTTTGAAGTTGTCTTAATTGTGGAGGAACACGTAGACAGACGTCGAGCTGAGCCAGTCTCAGATGATACCCAATGATCTCGCCTCGTTGACTGCCCCTGAAAACCCTGCTCTCACCTCAGACCCGCCGATAACCATCTTTAATGAATAGCTGTGTGCTTCAAGGAGTGCTGGCTGATAGAGATCATTGCAGGAACAGTGGGGTTCAGGTCTCAATAACAATCAGGGAATACCATCTTAACCATTTGGATGTCCTCCACAATGCCACACACTCAGAGATTGCTCTTGCAATGGACCTACACCAAAATAAAACTTGGCACCGAGGAGGCATTCTTGCCCAACTCAACAACTCCAAGTCTGAACACAGCGGTCCCCCTCCCAGCTCCGGGGTCTATCTGCCGATGTGAACGCTGACTCTTTGTTGGTGCTTTCTGATCTTAGGTGGAGATACTGCACAGCTAACTGCCTTATAAAAGGCGGGCTGGTGAGGCTGGCGACTGAAGGCACAAGCACAGCTCCCTGTGAGTGCGTCTGAAAGGCCCAAATTGAGCCATTTCCCCAATCTCCAGGGAGAGTCCTTATCGTCTGCAAGATCCAGAGCAGACTGTGTATAATTTGCAAAATACTATGCTGATACTGCAAATGAGCTTTAATAGCTGTTGAGGCCCAGTTAAGCTTCATAATGTAAGTTTGCGGTCTTTGATAACCAGTAGCAGAGACATTTTCTCGCAGTAGAAAGAAAACACACGAGAAAAGTCGATGCATCAGTCAGTGGGTGTCTGCTGTCATACATGACTGATAGATGTGGGAATGCCCATCGTGTCCTGACAAAGTAATTAGACAAAAGCAACAATCTGCTCTGTGCTTTCTTCTTCCCCCGGGGTAGATGAGAGCTGTAATTACCGAGTCTCATTCTGACAGGCTGTCAGTCCTACCTCTGTGTTTTGTAACACCCGGGGCTCTGTTTGCTAATTTTCTAACCACACCTTACCTTAAAAGATTGTAATGAAATGACTTATTAATTGTAATCATGCCTGATGCTGTCATTGCAGCAATCAATCATGCCAAGCAAATCTCCCTTCAGTAACTTTAAGAGAACAAAATTGCCTAGCGCCCAATGTTGAAGCAATTAAAATAAAAGATTACCATCCAGGCACCTATTGTTCACCTTTTTAACATGTTTCACAATGTTAAGTTTCATCCAGTTACACATTTATTAGCTGTTAACTACCAAGCTTTTCAAGGCATTAAAACATGGATTAAAAGATGGTTCTTTTTGGTGGTGATTTGAACGCTAATAGACGGCTAATAAACAATGTCTATGAGCCTGGGGTTAGGTGAATGCTAATGTCAGCATACTAACATGACACTAGTATAATAAAAACAAAAATGTGCAGATTTTTCATAGGGTTACCATGTTCACCATATTAATCTATGCTATGTTGGTGGATGGGAATATAATTAAGCTTGCAGATGGCCATAAAATTTAAATTCTGACCCCATGTTCAAAAAGAAAGCCACAGAATCAATAGTTGGATGACCCTATAGTACATAAGGCATGATAAGTTACTCACTTGGATGCCCTTCTAGTGCCCTTTCTGGTGGGTTTCTTGGGGCTATTGTCACAATGCAATGCGATACAGCCGGTGCCTAGTTAATTTTTTTTGCCCTTTTGAAATCATGAGTCCTCCACTGCTGCCAGTTTTGGAGAAAACTCTGCAAAAGAAAGGAGAGATGAAATGACACTTTCCATGATGCATTTATTGATTATAACTCCTTTCAAACAGCCAAGCTTTGACAGTAGAGAGCCACTGAGTGTGAGCACAGCTGCAGCTGCTCTGCCTGGCTGTGCTGGGCGAAGCTGTAGATATAGATATAGCTATTGCTCAGACTACGCAAGACTTGAATCTGCAGTGCCTCTATTGGATATAACAGCAACCGGAGTTCAGGAATACAGTAGCTTCACTACAATGCTCAACAAGCACAACCACACACGTAGCCACTACATGTAGCTTGTGTTACATCCCTCATAAACTGTGTCACAGCCATAATCAGAACAACCAAAGCACATCCATATCTACAGCCACAATCACAGTGAAAGCAACAGCCAAAGCTATGTCATCCAGTGGTCGCACAGTTGAGGGTGCACCCAGTTGAATTGTGGTCAGGACCAGCAGCAGACTGCTACATAATATATGATAATACAACATAATACAGCGCTAACTTTCTCGATGGAACAGGGGGAATGAAAAACATATTGCAAGGGAACACAAACCTTTGTGAGGCAGTGCAAAATTTAAATGCAAAAGAATTTTAAGAGCATAGGTACAGTATAATCCATCCAATAGATTTTTGAGATATTTCGCTCTGGCCCAGAGTAGTGGAGCGACTGCCAAACATCACCATGCCACCAAGATGGCTGGGAAAGAATTGATTTGGAAAAAAGTCAAATCTAACACAGCAACAACAGAGTGCCATCGTTCAACTCGCTTACGTGAAACATAGATTACTGTGTTGTTGTTTTTTTCATTTCAGCATTCCAATTAAGTTTCCTGTTTGTCAGTGCATCTCTTTTCTCTCATTTCATCTATAAGTTTCTCACATATCAGTTTAAGACTGTCTTATCTGAGTAAAGAGAAGATAAAGCAGGAGATGAGACACTGCTGAGAGAAGAGCTTTACTGGCTGTGACAGGTGCTGACCTGCCCTCAACAGGAAAGGAATATCTTCTCACCTAAATCTCCAGCTAATGAGGTTTTGGGAAGTATGGGGTGGCCAAACGATTTAACGATCCCATCTAGACTCACTTCAAAGCAGGTAGCGCAGAAACAGCATTAGTTATGTCTAATCTAAAATAAAACAGGTCCCTTTTGGGTTGATCAAGGGGAAAATTTGATGGGAGATGCTATCAACGATAGATTATCCATTCAGGAGGAAACAGCGTCCATGAGACCGGAGATAGGCCTGAGCAAACACATTCCCATCCGCTAGTGAAAATGGATATGTTGTTGACCTGTCCGGCCACACAAAAGCCATTCCCAGAGCTCAGGTGAGTAACCCTCCTCCAGTCTGTATCTGCTAACCAAATATTGTGAGTGTCCCTCTCTATATCCGAGAGTCTGTCTGTTTATCTTCAGATCCAGGGGATTAGAGGATCAACACTGCATGCAGGTGAGGGGGAATCCCACTTCTCAGGTAGACAGAGAAAAATTTCAAAAAATCTTATATTGTTATGTGTTTTGCTATTTTTATTTTTATTGTTTTAATTTGTGCAATAGAACTAAAATACAAAACCATAGACTCAGTTTATGAAGTAGACCAGAAATCTGGTTTTGCATACTGCTTTTATATCAAAATAGTTTAATTGATAGGATCTATTATATGTTGATATTCACGAGAAACAGAAGTACATAAAATATATTTTGTTGCAAAATATGTAATATGTGACAATCCCTCTAATTCAACTCAAATCCCTCTGCATCATAAGTGAGTCGGCCTCCTGAATACAGTTACAAGGCTTTACTCCAGTGTTACCCATTCAGCAATTACTGTTGCTGTGAGCTGGATTTATTTCTGTAATGACCCAACTGAGCTGGCCTGCACCTCAGGGCTGCACAGTGAGCCAGATGAGAGCGAAGATCCTCCTCTGTGGCCAGAGCAGTGGAGCATGAGCCAAAATGAGAATTAGAGTAAACTTCAACATGTCAGCACGTCCTCATATCATTTATTTTCCACTGGTTTGGATGGATGTGGCTAAGATGATTGCTGATGCTTTTCAGCAAAGCCTTACGCACATCCCCGCAAACTTGTTTAACACACTGTCTCATGTGCTCGGCTTCTTTTTTTGTTTGTTTTTGGAACAGCTGGGAGAAAGCTGGATTTTCATCCACATATTTCAGCCGTACTGTCTCATCATGTGACATGAACTGGTAATCTCACTACACCTTTAGTGCTTTTAATCTTTTCAAGGGCCATCAGCGATTCCGTAAAGCAATTCAAAGGAATCTTTTGTTTGTGCATATCAATTAAAAAACTGTAGAAAAATGCCACCCAAGAAAAATGCATTTAATCCTCATTATCACTCATCACCATTCTTTTATTCAGCCAAAGCAAAACTGCCAAAGTGAGCTTTCTCCAATCTCAACACATCTGAATAGGCTGTGGTCCAACTGATTGTGCTGGGTTTGTCCTACATGAGGGTACATTGACTGTGTGCAGTGGAGGGAGGTATCTCAATCTAGGAGACATCCACATGGGTGGTAAAGGAGGAAAATGAAACGGTATCTACGCTCGCTTTTCTGCACGCTGAAAAGCAAACAAACCGAAGGCTACTTGTGACACCAACATTTCCTGGTGCATCATTTTTTCCTTTTTTCATTCGTCCAGTGTCCAAACCTTTTTTTCTTTCATCTCAACAATGTTTTCGGTCCATGACTCTCTCCAGCTGCTGACAATACAGCTGTACATTTACACTGACTTTTAGATCTATCTCCACAGACAAGCACAATACAGTTCTTATATGTGCATCAGTACCATAAATTGGTGGGTAATAAAGTTGATAGCAACAACAAAAAGAAATTGTGCTAAAATATCAGTATTAGAATATTGATTATCTGGTATTACATGTATTTAAAGGTACACTATGCAAGAATCTGCCACCTATTTAAATATAAACTCAACAATTGGTGGCATCCTATCTCTAGAGTAAACGCCAACTGTGCTCTCCTATTTCCTAGCGCTCCTAGCTGACTCTGCCCAGACTTAGAGCTTGGAGCAAAATAAATTAATTCAAAAGAGCCCTGCTTTGGCTCTGTAGCACTACACAATCTGCAAAGTAACTAGTCACTAAAGTTATTGAATAATTGTGGTCAGTATTCAGTTGCTTTCAGACTTGTCGCTGCCACGTCCTCCTGTGTGCAAAAACTAAAATGTTGTCAAAATCGACAGATATAACCTTGATCATCCAGCTGAGCACTGTACAGTCTACATGTATGATATCATTGATTATTCGTGAGAGAACCTTTGTTCTGTATTGCTCTATGCAAGACAAGATGAATAAACTTCTAGCTGTTGAAACCCACCAAGCGGTCAGTGTTGTGTTGTAAATTTTTTCCTTCACTCTTGTGGTGAGCCCTTTTTTCCAAGGACATTCAGCCTAATCCTCTTCAGCTGCCTTCATTCAGAGTTGGTAAAAGACGCCCTGTTACTGACTCTGCTGGTGAAATTGTGAGACTGGATTTCATAAAACATAAATATCTGTTAAGAGTCTGGGTACGATCCACTTTTATGAAATGATGAGTAACATTTCCTTATTGTCGCTCGCGCTCCATGCCACACTGTGAGAAGTTGTTGCCACATATGCGACTCTCATTACATTCAGTGACCAAAGGATGGCAGTTGTGCGGGGCAGCCCTCATGAGAAAAACTCACCATCTTTGCTTTCACAATAGAAACATTTCCACTGCTTTTCAAAATACAAACCATGCGGTGCAATTTAATCTCTGCCTCTTAATGAAACAAGCATTTAAGTTGTTCCTGACAAATGAATATGAAGTGTTGTATGATTTAGAAAAGAAAGGAAAACAGATGAAATGCCACATTTTATTGGTAAATTGTACAATATGTTCATACAGGAAACAGATCAAAGGTTTGACTCCTGCACATTTATGTCAACTGGATGGACATGAGCTTTGAGTTGTGTGCCGAACTGAAGAAATGTTTTGCCAATATGAATGTGAAAAACTTTTGTGCCCTAACATAGAGATCCCTGTGTTTTAGGTGGAACAGTTCCAATCTTTACACGTTGCCTGTTTTGCCATCATTTTTCACTCTGAAATTGTTAAATATACACTTCTATTGGAGCAAGCACTTCCTTTTCAAAATAAGCAAATTATGTGGCATCTTCATCATTTGGGATTTGGACATTTGGACAGCTTTATTCCATCGTGCTTCCCTCTGTCGATGTGCTTTCTCTTCTGGATGGGAACTGCCGAGCGCTGGGTACAACACTGCTGGGTATTCTACCAGATGGATACTCGGTATGAATCAGGGCTAAGTTTCAGCCAAAAGCTGAATGTGTGTGTTGGACTGCACATTGCATATCTGGAGACCACACAGGTTCCATAAGCACGTCTAAATCTCTCTGCTGCCCTCTATCTTTGTCTGAACATGTCCCTCTGGGATCAGGGTCGTAAGTTCAATAGCAGCGGGGAACCTGTGCTCAGGCAAACACATGCCGTTAAGCTGCTAATTAACCTTCATCATCCCTTTAGCACTTTCTAATACAATAATGATTTATTGTGATTGCCCTTTTTTGGTTTGAAAGGCTGGTTAGTAAATAAAAACACTATTACCTTCAATATTCAAATTAATGAAAATGTTTAAAGGGTCAAATGTAAGATTTTTTGTTTAAAAACTGCAAAAAGAAAAAAATGATAATTAAAAAACAGAATGTGAATTTTTTTTTTTTTTTTTTGTGCATTTCAAAGACACCTACTTATTGTTTTGAAGAGATATCTACTGAAGTAGGCCAGTAACCAGACAGTACCAGCCCATCCTTTCTCGTAATACAACTCCGGGCGCCCAGTCCGGGCCACTAGCTGCACCGTTTACTGAGCCAACCAGCCAACTGCAGCTTGAGTTAGCAGCAGTTAGCCGTAGCTATGCTGACATTCTGCCCTTCCTCACGATTTGTGTGGAGTATGAATTCAATATGTGGCAAATTCTTACATACTGCATCTTACCCTTTAAAACTGCATCGAAACCTCTATCTCTATCTCTGTATTTCATTTTGTTTTAGGCTTCATTTGCATGCAGGCGAAAGAAAATATGTAGCAATCAAATCTTCTAAATTCTGGGCGACTACACACAATCCCGTGATCAACCTATTCATACGTATTAGTTCCACAAATTCTGTTTTCAACTACTAAATGGGCCTATGGTAACCTCCATGTGGTCCCAACCTGTCACCTCTCTTATATTATCTCAATACTGTGGGTGAAAAAAACTCAGCAGTGTGTGAAATGGCCCCCCACCCAGCGATTGCACACCAACAACAGGGATCCCCGATCCAACGTATTCCTGCACAAATATACAGACAAACAGATGATTTCATTACCTATGGAGCTGAGTGTCATGGTAGCAAGTGAGAAAGAGAGAGAGGGAGGAGGGCACAAGTGATCTCATCCGACGTGCTGAAGCTTCACCATTATAAATGAGTTTGTCATACCACCACGGTTGGCCATAAATGACCTCACCAGACGTGCTGCTGTAATAAACTAAACTAATAAGAAAGTGCAGGAAGAAAAACACCGCCCGCTGCGAGCGCAGCTACTACACGAAGCGAGGGCCGGCCGCTAAAAACATAAATCTTTTCCTGATAAATCTCAACGGACGGCTGTCACTTGACATGTGTCGAGAGTTGTGAAGTGTAAGGCAGTTGCAGGTATGTGGTAAAAAAGGGGACACACAACCTTGACATCCGCAGTCACGGAGGAAAAAGCCCCCTCTGCTGTGAAAAGAGACTTCCATATGTACTTGTACCTTCTGTGGCCCTTTAACCTAGAACAGATGTCATCAATAAATACCCCTGACCCATGGAGGCATTCCAGCGTGTGATCGAGGCCTTTTTTTTGTAGCCTAGCTTGTCTAGCTGGTCAACACCTGACCAAACTGCGAGGTTTACAATATAGATGTGTAAATCCTCTTTTCGTGTAATCATGGACAACAGTAATACTTTAAAAAAGTCATCGTGTGAAGTAACAGCTTAGCTTACACACACTGCCAGGTCCCATGGGAGCAGTGCGAGAGCTGCTACAATCTGCCTCTTGTTACAAGGTCTGCTCCTAAGTTATGACCTATCGCCTTGCCATCCTAATCGTTCCACTAACATCTGTAAGGAGAGATTTACATGTCCTCTTGCGCTTTACTGCGACATGTCCTCAGTTTTCCATCAGCTTCAACCAGTCCTATGAAATGTGGCATTTCCACGATAGTGTGTCTACATGTGAGTCAACTAGTGTTCTTTTGTCTACTGGGTGGCATGCAAGGCCTTATTTGTACTGATTCACCATCTGTTGACTGTAATGTTGTGATGCAATGTAATTATTTCATCATCATTGCCTGTATTTTGTCTGCTATAATACAACTATCCAATGTTTGTTTTAAAGACATAATATGTAAAATTTCTGAATGTCACTGTAGTTTATATTTTTGTATAGAAAATGATAGTTTGTTATCTCTGAAATGTTCAAGCCCAGAGTGATCTGTCTCATGGTAATGGTGCAGTTGGTTGCCTTTGGCTTTAACTTCTGAGACAGAGAGTGTGAGAATAAGTAATGGTGAACTTGACAAAACATGACATAATCAAAACATGAACATTTCTGCCTGAGCCACTTAGCCTCCTGTGGCGGAAATTACTTAGTGTGCCTCTAATTGTTGGGGAGAACATGCAGGTGATAAATGGTAAATATTTCCAATTAACCACCATGAAAGTTATCCAGTTTATATGCAAGGGCATACGTTTGCATAGGGTTGATAAGGATAAGTCACAATCAAAGTTTTGGAAAGACAGAGTTGTCCCTACCAATATTTTGATATATTTGAATGTAACTTTTTTTTTTTTTTTTTACATAATGCATCAAATATAATTTTTTTTTTTTCGCAAACTCAATCGTGGTATTAAGCATATGTAGGGAGCTATTTTTCCGACGTGCCCCCTCATCGCAATCTTCAGTGTAACCTGCAAAGCGGCAAGTTTTGATATGCTGCCATTTGATAGGCTGAAGGGTTATCACGTTCTCAGCACATGAAGGTATCAAAGCCACTCTCGTCACCTCTCATGGAGAAGATATCAGGCTGGCTATTGCAGACTGTGCTGACGTAAATACACCAGGAAATCATGAAAGTAAATCCTCACATCAGTATTTCGTTTGGTCTCAACATTTTTGCCCGAAGCTACTTCACCACCCAGATAGTAAGTAGTAGCCTAGCTGCTAGGCCGTTGTTAGTTAGGTAACTACCCACACAATGCAATCTGCTAGGCCATTGTTAGTTAGGTAACTACCCACACAATGCCTCCTAATCTAACATTAACACTCGTTCTACTATGGAAAAGTGTTATTAAGGCTTTAGTGTAGCCAACTTTGGCTAGTATTAAAGCTAACTGACTGGGTTCTGTAATGTTTGCCGGTCGAATTGAATACAAGTGGCTGCGGTCACACACAAATGCAAACATGCTAGCCTAGCGTAATATCTCC
Source organism: Sparus aurata (assembly GCF_900880675.1). NCBI lineage: Eukaryota > Metazoa > Chordata > Actinopteri > Spariformes > Sparidae > Sparus > Sparus aurata. The sequence continues at coordinate 18,788,853 of NC_044202.1, read as the reverse complement.
AGTCTTCTACTGTGTAAAACATAACTGGAGTCAAGTATAAGTTTCAAGGGTAGTAATAACACTAACTCTGTCCCCTCTAGTGTTTCAAACAATGTTAGCAGTTACAAGGGTTAAACTAGTGAGTAACTGGCTAGTAACTATGAATCACTGCACACAGGAAAAACAGCAGCATGAAGTTACAAATGTAGAGCAGGCTGATGATGAGATGATAAGTTTCAGGTGAGGTGTTGACAATGTCAATTAGCAGTTTTGTTTGGAATAAAGTTGGCATGAGCATTGCAGTAATTTGTTTTAGGATGCCTTGCAGTTGTAACCTATGAATCTCATCATCATGCTGGTTATTTTGAAATAACCAGGATAGGTTGCTGGGCAGTGTCCGTACCAAAGCTGAGACCAAACTACACCAAACAAATTTACGCCCTTGAAGAAAAGTATTCATTTGTAAAGTTTTCTAAAATGTTATGTTGAAATATGCAAATGATGGGTTATTTAGTCAAATGTGCGCTAATTTGGGTATATTTCCAGAACCTAAATCTTAACGTTTGAAATTATTATTTTTTTAAGCATATTAGAGTAAAGCCGACATGATTGATTCACAATTTCCCTACCAATAGGGAGTAAAAAACTCTGATACCAATATATTGCCAGATATACACAGATTATTTGCAGTGATCCCGAAAATTTGGTAATTTTCACACTTATAACAAAAGTATGCAGGGAGATTTTGCAGGGAATTTTATAGTTTAACAATAAACTGTGTTTGTTCAAAATGGCAGTTCACTGAAACAGTCCAAACATCCAAACATCACTTGGAATTTGATAATCTAAAAAACTATGAATATATAATAACTATTTACATCTATAAAGACGTTTTCGTACAAGCATATATCAGCTAAAACTGATACATCTGTGATAGGCCAATATCAGCAGATAATAATGGCCAACCAATATATCAATCAGGTGAATAAAATTAGCCAATAGATATCACCATGAAACATCATCATCTAATTACTTACAGCAAGACAATTATTTAAGTATGGCATGTCTTTTTATTCTATGTTTAAATATGCAAATTAGATTATCTCATTAAACGTGGACATTTGCATGAAGTTCAAAAACAGATATCTGAATTTAAGTATATACCTAAATGTGTATTTAGGACATTCAAGACCTGATATGGCACCAAAATAGCCCGCACTTCTTGAATTGCATGAAAAAAGGTTTTTTCACCTGAAGTGTCTTCCCCTAATCAATTATTAGACTAAGGATCTTTGAAACTAGTAGCCAACTCCATACATGACAGGAGCACAATGTAGTCCTTAGTTGAGGTTGAACTGTGATGCTCACTGAGCTGTGTCTGATAACCATCAGTAATGGTGCATTTCAAAGGACACAAACTCCCACACGAAGTGACTTCCACTCGTCTCCTTGGAAGGGTGGTCTCTCTTTGTCGACCATGCGTGGAGGTTAAAGACATGTTCACATGCTATCATACACTATCCAGGTTGGAACGGAAAGATAATCTATTCAATATGTAAAATGTTTATTTTGTAGAGGGACCTCAAACAAACTGAACCAATATTTACAGAGAATGGCAGCCAAATATTCTGCCTGTTTCCCAGACATTACTGCTGCCTCATTTATCTTCTATTCTCCTGAGCAAAAATTCGACAAGGAAACTAATGCCTCTGAAGCCTTAAGGACACTTTACTATTTCCTCTGTGTTATTTTTAACTATTTCGCAGGCATTTAAAAAAAAAGCCTGTTCCCTGGTGTATAAGCCTTTATTAGAAATACATTCCAACACATTATGTAGATTTGATGCTATTCCTGCAGCTTTAACTCCTGCTGCTCTTGGTTATTAATATCATTAAGAAGAAAAGGTATTAGTATCATAAGGTTCTATGTTATAGTTTCTGAATGTGTGTGGATCACTTATGGTTCTCCAAATAGCAGTAAATACCACTATGGTTCGTTTCTTCCAGTGTGCTTCTTCAAATACAAAAGTTTAAAATGTTCACCTTAAGAGCCATTAAAGCAGATAATATCATCACTAATACTGAGAGCAATCCTGTGACAGCGCTTGACATGTTTGGTGACTCAGAACGTTGTATGCTGGAGGAGGAAACCTTGGTGGTCCATTGTTGGTCACTATTAAAGCTGCATTATTTTTCTTCTTCTTGACCCTTGGAAATGTCTACAACACCAAGATGCCCTCTCTTAGAAACAGCAGCTGTGTGTAGTTACATAACAGGAAACAGCTGTCAGAGGCAATCCCAGTGTCTGGCTCTTTAAGTCCGGGTCTGGACTCCTGTACAGGTTGTGCTGTTTGTTTTGAGAACATGCTGCTCAGTTCTTGTAGAGGCATCCTGGAGTCAATGGACTGAAGGAAGTCCAGGGTTCACAGAGAGATGCTGCAGTGTAAGTAATATGGCTCACAGGGTAATCCGTCCATGCTTATTCTAACTTTGTTTCTTCCTAAAATATATGTCTTCTCCCTCAATGAACAAGGCAACTGCTGATCTCTGACAGAAGTGTTCCTCATTTCTTCGGCACCAGCTCAATACAGGCGATCGAAGCCCAAATCAAATTAAATTATGGACACTGACAGCATTTAGTAGTGGAAACCAGAATAACGCTGAAAGGAGTGTGAATATTGGAGTTACAATTGCAAGTTGGCCAAAAATGTGACTCAAAATGGATACTAATGTTACTCTGTATTTGCTGGATGTTTGGACTGTTTGCCAAACAGTTCATCGTATCACCCTTATGAGGTGATAATATGTCAATGTAGTGTGTTGAGTTTGTTTGTGCTGTCCTGAAGTGCAGTACATGCAGCTTTAAAGTCACCGCTCAGGTATCTGGTCTGGCCATTACCTTCTGTGGGTAGAGAGGTGACTCCAAAACAATACTTCTATCCAGGTAGATAGATTTATAATTAATGCATTTGTCCCTATCATAATCCTAAACAGCATAGTCGAAATTAACAGGATATATGCGATGTGATGTCTTGGAAATCTCCAAACAGAAAAAGCCCTTGGTAAACTGCTTCTAGCACAATGTAATAGTTATAGAATAATGACAACATCACTGTTTAGATTGGTGTCCTATAAAGCTCACTCTCACTATGCAATTCTGTCTGTTACTGGTGATCCAGTCAGGATCAACAGTCAGCCTTCAAAATAAGCCACTTTAACCAGATGAAAGATAAAATATGTATGAATTCTGCATAAAATGTCTTCAAATGTCCAAGCCTTTGTTGTATATGTCAATGAGTTATGTAGTGTAATCATCCCAAATGTTTCCAACAATGTACAAACCCTGAGAAATAGTGAGACAAGTTTACTCAAGGTAATGGTGCATTTCATTACGTTCCTGCTGCTTCTTCAGGGATAGGGAATTTGATTAGTAGTGGTTTTTTAATGGTGTGTTCACTACAAGCAAAGAGATCATTTATGGTTGTTTAGATTACTTACAAACAGCCAGATTACCTTTACCATATGTTAACCATAAAGCAAAGCTAGCAACCAACGGCACACACCAGTTCAGCACTCACTACAGCCTCTGGTTCTCTCTCTTCTCTTCCCCTCTCCTCTCAGTAGTGTTAGGTTCGTGAAATAAAGTACATTTCCTCCTGCTCCAGTTGGCAGTCATCATTATTATACATAAACACTCAACAATGGAGGTCACCTCTGCAGATCATTGCTGCAGTCAGGTTGATAAACCTGAGCCAGGTAGCCCCCATGTCCCTGTGCTCAGCCAAGTCCCTACACACAACACTCAGAATGTCTTTTGATTCAACAACAACAATTTTCCCCCTTTTTTAATCCTAAATTTTTGCTATTGTTAACACATGCTCACATCGATCAAAATAAGGATGTAAAAACAACTACATAACAAAAGCTAATAAGCTCAACCTAACTGTGATAAAAAAAGCCTGATTAGTGCACCACAGGTCTCCTGTTACACATTTTTTAAAGAATTTTAGGTAGAAATAACATGCAACAATCTGTTTCTGTAAGATGACCTGTCCCTTCAGTTGCACCTCAAAGACAGCAGTCCGCCAAAGCCAAAAGGCATCCATTATGTGTGTTGGAGAATCCCTAATGAGAGCTGAAAATCAAACCGTTGTGTAATCGGACACTGTACTGTACACAGTAAAGATCCTCCAACTCGTTTTCCCCCGAACAGCTTCAGCACCTGATCAAAAGTCTACTGAAGGTCATAAAAATTCCTCACCTTCAGTTAAATTTATGGCAGCACTCATTAGTTGAAATAAAACAGATTAATGCAAGTGCAATTAAATGTGACCTATAGGTTTAATAATCAAGTGGAGTCTACTTAAGCATGTCTTTTCCATTCTGCCCAGCCGCCCTCCAGTCCACATAAAACTGATTTTAGTGACGGTGTACACTGGAAACAGCAGTGAAGGAGACGGCTGAGAACATTTTAACTGCACTGGGGTCTGTTTGCAACCTTTTGATACAGCAGCTTAGAGAAAATGTTGTAAACTTCATATTTTGTAAAACTGTACATTTTCAGTATATTTCTTTTTTTGAATTTGCACTACCGCTCTGTTCAAATCAAAGGCTGGAGTTACATTCTTTCTCTTCAGCTTTAATGTTCAGTCCTGGGGCCTTAAGTGTCAGTGTGAGATTTCTCTGTTGATCTCGAGTGTTAGTCCACATCATGTTGTCCCACAGGGATGGGGTATTAGTTCAGAGAAAAGGAAGCCACTACCTCATTATGCTGCTAATTTTAGGCACCAGGAAAAGATGTTTGGAAACTTTTGGCCCAGATTCCAACTGTTGGAGTGGTACCCGCTCTGCTCTCTATTCCCATGGGTGAGGCAGGGGTGATTTCAGTACTTGAGCAAGCTCAAAGAAACAATTTACAACATATACAGTCCAACTTCAAAAGTGTCTTATCAGAGTCAGGCATCAAACATGAATGATTCCATATGAAATAGCAACTTTCTGTTTACTGTAATTAGGGGAATATTTTTCCATTAGGGAAGTGAAAATAAATTAACATGGCTTTGGTTGAGAAGCTGACGTGTAACACCACACGTTCTTTCTCCTCAATAAATTTCAGGTGGTGGTTCAGGCAAACGATACCTTAGAAAACATAGGGATTTTCATAGTGTTAGTTTATACAATTTAAAAAATTATTTAAAAAAATAAAAATTCAAACCTGCATTTATTGATTTTTGGGCCAATTAGGAGCGGTGCAACAAGCTTTGATCACAACATAGACAAACTGTTGAAGGGTGAACAGTACGCAAACAATTACTGATTTACACAGACATGGATGCAGCATTAGCATTAAAGGTATATTGCGTGGCATTTCTGCATATAATATCTAAAAACAACAAGACCTTTGTTATATGTTTTGTTGAGTTGTGTACTTATATTATCCCAAACTTTTCCAACATGTTCAACCCCAGAGAAATCTACCATTTTACTCGAGCTAATGGTTGGTAGCATTTCATTTGGTTGTATGTCGGCACAACTTCACAGTCAGAAAGTGTTGGAGGAAGATGGAGACCAGTGTTATTGTGAACAAAACCAAAACATTAACTCGTCTGTGTACATTTGTGCCGGAGTCACATAGACTGACTTTCATCAGCAGTTGTCCTTGTTTACTGTTCTGATCACCACAAGCAAATTTTCACTTTGCATCGCTGGAGTAGTTAGAGCACGGGATGGCGGGATTGGTGGTTATTCGAATTACTTGTGCAAGTGTTTATTCTCCTCAAACAGCTATATTGGTTTACTGTTCATTAGCTCTAAGATAGCAGGCAACAGCATGCACATGTGCGTGAATTCAGGTTAACATCTAACTAAGCTCAGCACTCACCAGTAAAACTGGTTCTTTCACTTCTTTTTCTTCTCTCCTCTCTGTAGTGGTGTGTTCATGACATAAAGTACATTTCCCCTCAAGCTGCAGTTGGCAGACAACAGTACAGTTCTTAAACAACCTCCTATGGACGTCACCTCCAGGGATGCTGCTGCTGCAGTCAGGTTAGTAGAATGCAAATGTAGTGAACCTTAGTGAGGTGTTTTTGAATGCAACCAGGTAGTCAGCCAAGCTCCTCCCTTGGCTCCTCCACCTGCCCAGGTGCAGTATAAATGGCCTCAGTTGGCTCATTTCAGCCTCTTGCTGGTCCCTGGTGGTGGTTATCTGCTGAAGGTGGTGAGTAGGGTGCCCATGTTTGTTTCATGATGGTTCAGAGTTGTCCCCCTCACTAACCATGTGCCTATTTGTGTTTTAGGTCACCTGTTGCTGTTCTGTTTTGTCCTGTTTTTGGATTTGTTTTTGTTTTGTCTTTTCTTTTCCCTGATTTTCTTTTGGACCAGCTCCATCTGTTTTGGCCTTATCTGTCTACGTTGTTCATTTTTGTATGGTTTTGATTAGTTTTTCTGGATCCAGATTTATTAAGTTTGTTAATTTGAATACATTTATTGTCTTCGTGTTGACATTGTTTATCAATTGGGTTGTTTAACTTTTGATTTTCTTTGTTTTAGGAAGTGTGTCTTGATTTTCAGTGTGGCCTGGGTGTCCTCAGGTGGGAGGCTCGGCATCGTGGTGGAACCTCACTCCTGTTGCATGCAAGTTAGCACTGGGGCTCTTTTAGTGCATGTTTGGTTTGTAATGTTTGTAGTGTTGTCCCCCAGAGTAGTGAGATGGTGGTTCCTTGCAGTAGTCTGCCCCCGCTGAGGCCCCAGCCCACTGATTTTAGTTTTATACTCATTTCATTTGAGTCTTAGTATTGGTATAGTTGTCGTCTTTTGATTATCTTCTGTTAATAAAGTATGTTGTACTTTATTTGAAATCTCTTTTTTTTTTGGTTTCCTTCACAACATTATAAATAAAAAGATTTTTTCTGTTTATCTACGGTCTCTTCCTCATTAGTCTTGACCCTGTGCCCTTTATACTGTTTTTCACATCCTGGGGGGCAAGTCCCCAGGTGGCGTTGTTGGTCCCTAAATTGGTTTCTGCTCTACTTATCTTTATTCTCCCTCTCCCCTATTTACCTTTAAATAAAATCCGCTCCTCGCCACACAAACATATTGTGCATCTAATTTAATTTACAGTTTGACGCTAAATACTACACTATGTTGACCAGATGATCACTAACTTTATCTGTAGTTTGAAATTTCTCCAATCTATGACACTTTTAAAATGTTGCTTCCCTTAGTCATCTATTTATAGACTGTTATGGGGGAATAAAAACTTGAAAAGCAGGTTGAGTGGCAGAACTCTCTTAAATCCTGGTAGCGGCTCTGTGTTGACCATAAACCTAGCAGGAGATGTGGGGAGGGATGGGGAGGTAAACCCAACAAACTCATAATAAACGCGACGGCTGATTAATTGCAGATGAAACGAATGACATTCATATACGAGGGGTCTAAAGACATGTTCTCAAGGAGCTGACCAGAGAGATGTGGCGCCGGGCTTCTAATAAAGTCTGTAATGCTTATTAAGACCCGGCCAATGAAAATAGATTACAGTATCTTTAGACGACATCATGCAGGTTGGCATAGGGGGGAAACACTCTCTGCATTCTCTGGCATTTTCAGGTTCACCTTATGGTATAAATGAATGAAAAGATATTTAAGAAATGTGGCTGAATTATGAGGATGCTTCAGGCAGTGTAGTAAAAATACACGTATCAAAAAGCTAAAAGGGTATCTACAAAGATGTGTCACAAAATATTATCTTTGGAAAAACATTGGACTTACTTCTTTCACAAAACAAGCAATTTAGAACCATCGTATAAATACACAACACCGCCTAATCTGTTAATCCGGTACTTTCCTGGGATGGTGAAAAGAGAAGTGTTTGTTGTTCTGTGCATCCATTTACAGTACTGTACATCAGAGCACCGTCCCTGCCCAGTCTAAGATAGACAGACCGCCCACCCACATCGTGTTGAAACACACTCAAGAAACAGTCATTAAACCATTTCCTCAGGTCACTCAAATCAGACTTGTTAAAGCTGTGAACTGGAGGAAAGACACCCTGCTGGTAGACGTCCAACAAGCGCCAACCTCAACACACGGACTTTCTGATATTTGTTTGCCTCGCTTACAGGTCCAGATGCGTCAGTCATCATCGTGTTGTCTGACTCAAATTGTCATGTTCTTAATTGTAGACCTCCGATTGTTTACATGGCTCGTTTTTCCAAATGCCATTTCATTTAGTGACTTTGCCTTGTGAGGATCCGAGAAAATGTAGAAATCACATGTGATGAAATGTGATTTTTTTTGTGCAATGTTTCTTTTACATGTGTAGAAATTCAAATCTAGATTTGAAAAATTGTACATATGAATCTATGTAATTCACATGTGAAAAAGGATATTCTCATGTGTACATTTTCATTCTCAAGTCATTAATATGTGAAAATATCTAGTTCACATGCAACATTGTTTTCTTCTCACATAATGAAATTTAAAGGTGCAATTGTCAGATTTGATTTCAAAACATTTTTAGATATAAAATATTGCAACAAAATGTGAATAAATAACAGATGTGATGTTAGGCCAAAGACATTTATGAACTGTGTTGCAGAAATATCTACTGAAAATAGCATGCTAACCAGCTATCAGTCTAAACACCAATGCTCTCTCAGTGCAGAGTCAGCTACCTGCCAGATATATGTTTATAAGATTAACAAGTGGCCAATCTCTTACATTTTGCACCCTAAAGTTCAGATGTAGAATATCCTATGACATGTGAACATATGCAAATTCACATGTGTAACATGGGATGAAGTTATATCTGATGATTGTATGTAGTTCTTGCACGTGTGCCACATGTTGTGCTCAGATTCTCATTTTTTGTTTTGTTACCACAATAAAAGAAATGCTAATGAATGTCAACATTTTTAGCACTGTAAGTTTATTTGTAAAGCTTCTTTCAACGGTGCAGCAATTCAAAGTGCTTAACATTAGGTATGAAGGCGCAAAATCTAGAACTGCATCACTGCAAGTCTGCGTAAGTTCAACTCACCATATCATTAAGATCTGTGCTGTGCAGTATGTCACTCTCTTATCGCGCAGAAACAACATGACGTGAATAACTGCCAGTTGCTTTGTCTTATGCTGTCTCTGCAGCTGTGAGTACATTGCCCACCTACTTTGACTTGCGTGTTTGTGAGAAACAACAATGCAATGAGCACTTACTGCGGCCAAACCCTTCATGCGCGTGTGCTGTTGGCTGCACGGTTTCCAGCACAGCTAAAGTGGTCAGCATCAAAGTCCATAGTCAGCTAAACCAAGCGGTGACTTACAGTAGCTGAGGGACTTTGCTTTTGCCAGGAGGAAATAGAATATAAAACTAGGGCAGACGGCCATATCCACAACAACAGCTAACAGATTTTTAAATATACTGAGCGGTTATGTTGAAATACTCTTTTCTAGGCTAACCATTATGAATTCTGTTTCTCTAATACATTTTTTTAAAAAACGGATGATTTACAGCACTTTGCAAAGTTAAGCAACATGGCTGAGATTGCGATTGGATAAATGACAATGCTAACAATATAGCTGCCAGAGTCAAACTGTATGCACAGCTTGAACAAAGGCCGCCATGACTGCTGAGTAGATCATTCTGGATATCACACTGGCATTCAAAGCTCACCCTGACACACGGAGGAATGTTTCTCCTGTTTTGGTTTTGAGCGTGCTGAATAGAAGCCATTTTGACTATTGGGCTGATTTTCACACAGATAGCGTGACAATGTTTGCATACTTGAAGAAGCCGGCTAGAAGATTAGTTAATTGACATCAAAGCAGGTATGGCGGGGTTTCTTTGCGTGAGTGGCAGCCTGCGCAGGTGAAGCGGAGTTCATGACGTCAGCTCCTCGGCTTGTCGCACCAGCAAGGAGTTCACACGACACGAGATCAACCTCAGTACTCACATACTGCACATAACTAAAAGGTCATAAACTCAGCCAGGGAAGGAACCAATATGATACTTCAGCTAATGAAAATGTTGAATTGCAGAGGGAAGGACTTTATTTGAAGGAAAAAAAGTTAAAAGGAAGTCAGAAGCATAAATGGGGAACCAATCAAAGCAAAGTGTGTTACCAAATCATAGCCTTGCTGCTTCTGTTTCAAAGCCAATGGCTTTAGGATGATGGATGAGCTACATATTCAATGGGTTTTTTTCACCAGAGGAGGAATTTCTCTCTGGCAGTAGCAAAGTCCATAAATAGGTGCCAGTTTGAGACTGGTTTCTCCCTATGTGGTGAAGTGTGGGTGGCTTTTCAGAGCTATAGTTTAAGCACACAAAAAAGCAATGAGGAAAATCTCGTGCGGCCACATCCTTTCATTCTCTCTCCCTCTCTTTTTGCAAATTATGTGTGATAATTTTCAATTTGATGTATAACAAACATGTGTAGGACATCCTTTGTAATGTTTGAGCACAGTGTGCTTTTCAGCGCTGTTTAACCAAAGTAGGCAGGCTGACAAGAGCACGGGGAGAGCACTGGTTGCTTCTCTGTCTTTGATTTTTTAATATTGTACGTTAACATGCATTCCTACAAGGATTCCACTAGACTGAGTCTCATTACTCTGCGGTGAGTAGATCTGAAATGTAGTCAACATCCTGCAAATGTTAACATTTAAAAGTAATCTATCGAGAAATTGAAGAGAATCTGCCAGAACCACACTAACAAATAGCTGTTAATGGTTATGTTTCATAACGTCACAGAGCTTAATTCGTTATTCATCAGAATTCATGCTGATTGTTGAATATATTCTCTACGTTTTAAGAAAAAAGAAAGGAAATGTTGGAGGTGTTCAGGAGGTATTGATGTATTGAAAATGTAAATGGTTAAATACACTATTATATAATGATCTAAAAAATATGCCTGGCAATAATGCTTCAGCATTCTCTAAACCACTTAGCTCTGCAGACCACTGGCGCTGCAGCATAATTGTATTTACCTGTGGGTTTTTGTTAATGTTGAAGGAAGGGGTGGAGACGCTAGATTCAGATGCTGTTATGATAACGCTGCACTGTAAAAACATAAGTATTGAGCAAACTGAATAGATTGCATGCTTACATCATCAACAGTCTTCATATCTGCGTCTGGATTTAAAGTTCGGGTCAAGGCAGTGTCGCGCATTCTTTGCTTGAAACTCGGGCAAAGTCTGTACACATTTAAGTTTGTAATATTACAAGACAGGGCTTGAAATGCAGATTGTTGTAATCTATCGGATTTACATAGACTTTACTTCTATGCCCATGCATGTCAGAGTGTCTTTTCTGAAAAAGGCATGCGATCATTTTTAGTACGAGTCACAAACTATGAAATAATAATTAAACAAGAATAGGGTTGCAAAACTTTTTTCCAGAATTCATTTGCGGCCTGTCGAGAGCTGTATGGGCAGAGTTTATCTTTACATAAAAAGATGATTTATGAAGACTTCTGGATAAATTCCTTGGCTTTCCCATCACTATGCAGGTGATTGTTCTGCCAAGACACTCATGGCCTGGGCTTCTGTGCAAGAGTCAGCCTGCAGTATGGGCCAAAGATAACGTGATGTTTAAATGTTTTGGTTGTTTCCCCCCTCCTACTTCAGCAGAAGGTGAGAAACCGAGCTACCAGCATTGCTCATGTATTTGTAAGCACAGTTCTTTAGGGAAGATATGAGGTCTGCAGAAGCTGGGGGTTGTTATAAATTACCTGGTGATGAAAGTGATAATCCTTGTCAAAACAGCTCCTATACTGGCATGGGCAGAGTCCAGATCGCTGCCCATCTTTCCCTGCAATGCTTTGTCACATTTGATTAGATCGTGATCTGGATGTGGTTGACTTAGGGGCAAAAGACTGCAGTCACATAGGATGATTATTATAAGCTTATGCACAACTGAAACAAAAGAGTTGTGTCTTTACCAGCAGATGGAAATTGATTTTTTTTTCAAAAGTAAAACCTGAATCATTTGTAGATCATTTACCAACAGTCAGAAATGCACCAATGTGAACTTTTAAACCACGTTTCCAAAAAATAATCTGCCTATTTAGCAGCTTTTCAGACTCCACTAACAATTTCCTGGGTCACAGCGCAGTCTGTTTACACTCTTTTAATCGAGACATGCTTGTCACACGAAAGCATCAGAGCAGAAGGTATCATTTAAGGATTAATTACTTTGTTTAATGCAACCTGAAAGCATTTGATAACCACCATACACAAACACATTAAAGGCTAGGCCTAACATTTCCCAAATTCAAACTTTTTTTCCAAATAGCCAGACGTTTAACCACGTAATGACCGTGATAAGTCCCCTTTATCGGGCCACAGAAAACGCTTTGAGGATAAGGTTCTGTAGATAATAATTAAGATGATACAGTCAGTGGGAGCTTGCAGAGGGCAACTTCATGTTTAATTGCTTAAATCAACATGATAAGATGCTCTTTAAATGTCTGCGTGGCTCTGACAAAGCACGCTGACATTGTGAACAGGCATTCGCTGTTTACTTATTCAAGACCACCATTACAAAGATCGCATCAGCTCCAAACATCAAGATGAGGAACAATGTGAGTGCACGTAGGAACAGAAATGCATGTTGTATTAAATCAGATTATCTCTAGCCTAGTTTTCTGCGTAGGAGGTGAAAATACAATACCCCTTAAAAAAAACAGAAAAAAAAACGGATGAAATCTGCTAAAGCAGTCATATCATCATTCCACTCTTACTCATCAGACTAGACTGCTCAGCACAAACACAATCTCATAATCATTACCATTACAGATGAAAGGCAAGGCCCAATTAGAGTGGCTCCAATTGCTGCAATTAAATAAGTGTGGTTGAATGATAATATCTTTTCCCCCAGAAATAAAAGAAAAAGAAGGCAGCGTTGAATAATCACACAATCAAAAACAATCAAGTCGGACTTTGAAGTTGTTGCACTACCAAATCTTAGAAATACATCTGCTGGAGAAATGGTGTTTTGGGCTAAGCCGACAGGCGCCGTTGGACCACTGTGTCGTGGGCCACGGGGTCGGACCTACTTATTCCAGTATTGCAGGGCTGCTTTTGGGTTGCTGAGGACACTGGTGTGTGTTCCCACCCACAGAGCATTGCAGTAGACCGCCGCAGCCCTTTCACAGCCGTCCAAGAGTTGTCCCATGATCCCATCCCTGCATCAAAACCAGCTGAGTGTGAGTGCGCCGTGGTGAGCACTCGTGCTCGCACATAATTTGTAGCTGACTGCTACTCTTGCAACCAATTGATCACTGTGTAAATAAACATGATACGAATGGAAAAAAACTCCACCGCTTCACTCAGAAATATTTAGTCTCTGCTTTGCATTCAGCGGCCTTCAATTGTTGATCTGAAGTCTTCTGGACATGTATTTCTCTTGTAATTTCATGTGTGCTCGCACAGTTTGCTGTATCAAATGCAGACTGTCCATTTCACAGCTGAAGAGCTGCTCACAGGACAGTTTTCCAGCTGGGCTGAGATCCAGTGTAGTTCCCCTTCACCCAGTGGACTTCAGGAGCACTCAAGCATGCCAAACAGAATACACCCTGATTGCTCCAGACTGGGACAGCAGATATTTCTTCAGTTGTTAGATAGGACTGAAACAAACAAACACGGCAACCATTTTACTATCTTAAATCAACGCAAAATGCTAAGGTGGACCAGTCTCAATATGACTAATTATCATGACGATGGTGTGCAGCTGCAGGAAATGATAGAGTGGATATTTAATGGGTTCATCTGTTGATGATATACGTTGTTTGTTTTTTTTTCTTTTTCTTATTCTTTTTCTTTTTATCTCTTTGGGACTCTCTCTCTGACGCTGCTTCTCGTTGAAAAAACATTATATGTATAGTGTATAGTAACAGTGTGATAGTGGCTACTCAAATGCCTTTTACATTTTTTCTCTTTTTTTTTTTACCTCAATTGCCGGACAATCTGTGTTATCAGCTTTGTAGTTTGTAGCACAAATACAGCTTACACTCACTTAGTAAGTTGTATGAACTGGCGTCAGAACTGAAATTAAAATAACATCTCTCCTGAATCTTATCCATTTGGACAAGTTGCTTCACCCTACCCCAATCTTAAACTATGAATAGCTGGCAAATGCTTCAGCACATGAAACGCAGCTCCTCAACTAGAACACTTACAGGGCATTAAAGGACAGTTAGGAGCTTTTAGAAACCAACTCTGATCTAGAGAAAAAAAATTAGATTAAATGTCCGATAAAGGACGACCAGAAGTCGAAGTTTATTGTTCCAAAGGTTGAGTGGGTCTAATCATAGACTCCGGTGCTTAGGGATTTGCTGCTGCTACTGGGCTAAGCAGCCATTTTCATTGTGTTTACATAAACTACCCAGTTACTTGCATAGTTTACTTTAGTACCAACATGTGGGTCGCAGAGGTTTAATATCTCAGTCAGGGAAATAGCTTGTCCCTTTTAAGATATTTGTTCATTTCATCTTCTCAACATCAAAAGCTCAAGAAACTGAGATGGTTTAAATCACTGAACATCAGGTTTGAATGGATGTCTAAGGATATAGAAGGTAAGAGTAGAAAATCTAAACACAGGGAAGCTGTTAAGGTTTGATTCACATTTCATGGATAGTGAACCTCTAAAGGAAAAAAAAGGGACTGAAGCACACTGATTTACAGCCTGTAATAGTGCAAACAGGCTAACTTTGTGATGCTGCTGTCTTTATCAAGGTCAAAAGTGACCTCCTGTGTGTGACAGCTACAGCAGTTGGGTGTACACCAGTACACATTTTACATGAAATTTGTACTTAAGTTGCGCTCTTTCTTTCCACTCCTGCTACGGGGGTATAATCTGTCACATATTACGAGCTTTGACAGAAGTGTGAAGGAAATACATGAACCTGCCTCAGGGGGACCCATGGACGATTTAACCACAAACAGACCATGCTGGACTTCTCACAACAGGTATTTTTGTAGCACAACTGAGAGGTGAGAGTTTAGCTTAAGTTACTCGAAATGAGAAAATGCTGTCACAGGCCTTTCATGTCCCTCACTCAAACCCTCTGTGTCGCCCGCCGCGGTGATAGCCATGACAAACTGTTTTGATGATGATGTCACTACGTCCTAATCTGATTGCTGTCTTTTTTTTTGCCTCGCTCGAGGCCACTTCTCCTACATCCTGCCAGGAACACAATTCAATATACAAACGTGTTCCTACGAAGCAGTGCGCACACAGGTAAAGTTACCATATGTGATGCAATTTATCCAGAAATTAGCAAATAGTGTAAGAAGTATTTGCAGAGAGAGTTATCCGGGTCAAACAACAACGTTAACATCTCACACACCATTTCCAGGAATTACTACTGATTCATCTAACTGATGTAAGAGTTTTGCATGTGATAAGACTAACATAAATTTCAAATGAGATAGTGCTGATTAAGCTGTCTGGTGTGCGAGAGGTATCTTGCAGTAGAATTACTTGAGCTTTTTCACTGATAAACCAGGAAAATATGTAGAGAAAGGCAGTGAGACTCACCAAAACAGTAAAGTTGTAGGCTGTGAAACTAAAACACACCAAAGACCCGAGGGAAACTGCTGAGTTCATTTAAAGGGGGCTTTTGTCACTGCAAGTGACCCCTTTCACATTACATGTGTCATTTGACTCACTGCTCATATAAAAATATTGATAAGTGCCGCTTACAGGCGCTACCCATTTTTTAATGCATTCATATATTGCATATTCATCATGGCAGACAACTAGCAGTATCTCAAAGTTGTAAAAGTTTAGCAGATATACAACTCAATGTAATATAATCAGAAAGAATGACACACACTGAGGCTTAGCAAGAAGATTGGTGAATAATATATGACATAAAGAGTGGGCTGTAAAATATAACTGACTGACATTTTCATATTACTCAAGAATGATGGGAAAGAATATCAGTATCCGAACAAGGCTCTCCAAAAATAGCAAATGGGTGTTGGCTTAAAAAGCGAAAGTTATCATGACTATAATGTACCGTACAAGCCAATTGATGTGTGGTAAGTCGGACCAACAGCCAGTCATCCAGCGACTCTGAGTATTAATCCTTTCACAAAGAACTATGTTCGAGCTGGCAATACCATTAAAAGCTGTCAGCACCACCACTCTGGCCATGGATGCTACTGAAACTCTGACTCACTCGGTTTCACATCAACTCTTAGTATTTTTAGAATCAGATTTAAGGTGTCATTACATCACATCTGCGGTACTTTTCTAAAATGTTGTACTTATATGCAAGGTTCAAAGGAAACCCTCAAGTATTAACCCCTAAGTGCAGCAGTTTCCTGCTACACTTGTACAGAATACTGCATTATATTTGCTTGACAGCTTTTAGTTCCTAGTGACTTTTCAGATCCTGTCAATAGAGAAAACCCTGCATCGCCAGATGTGTTGATTTTTTAATGGAGAATTATTTCTGTTATAGTTTGAGAATATTTTTCTACTTCTTAAGTGACATAAGTCCTTTTAAAACCCTCTTGGATTAACTGGAAAAGCTCATGAAAAGTTAACTTTTTAGAGATACATGGATATGATGATCTTAGAGTGTATGATGCGTCGCTGTAGATTAATCTACCAAATAGTGTAAAAAGTACTTCAAATGAGCTTGACCTTAAAACAATTACATGAAAAATGCAACACACACATTAATGCAGCAGTAAATTCATCTAAATAAACCATATATAATAGCTAAACACTGACAGAGACCATTTTACGCAGAATAAATACTTTACCTTTGATACTTTAAGTAGATTTGTCTGATATTCCCATATATTTTTACTTTGAATGCTGGACTTTTACTTGTTATGGAGCATCATAACAGTTTGGTACGTTCACTTGAGTAAACGATATTCTTCCACCTCTGTACAGAATAGTTTCCCTCTGTTTTTGTATTTTCCACTATTCCTAACTCACTTTTTTCGATTGGCAAGGTACTTCCTTCCTGACCTCAAGCAAAGTGTTTCTGTGTGTACCTTCTTGCATGTCTTCAGGCTCATTTCTGAATACGGCCCTCTTCGGTGCAGAAAATTGCATTACAGTCCGGGCAGGAAAACATTTGAAAGCTGACTGTTTTCTCGACTCAGTTTACTGTTTTTGTTGCAAAAAGGTAACCTAATCTTTCATCCTTAATGAGGACATATTTCATGGCAAATGCACGATCACTTAAACAGTTCACCTCGCCTTATTCAAATCACATGATTGGGACAGGCGATACGCACACATTTCAAATGCACAAAAATGTTTGAAGGCCAAAAGGCTTAACATGATATATGGTATAAGAGGAAATAATAAAAGTGTGGTGTAGCTGACATACTGAGAGCATTTTCACTTCTTCAGAGGGAGCTGGCCTGGACTGACACTGGACTGAAATCTTTCTTCTTGGCTCTGTTCCATTTTCACATATCCTTCTTCCATGCTAACAAGACGCAGTGTTTGCTAAACGCAGCCCATCACTTGTGTGTCTTTTAGTGGCGCATGGAGAGGAAGAAAAACATCTAAATGCATCGTGATCTGGTGTTCATTTGATAGTTTTGAACACGGGCAGCCCACCTGGTTCTGATTTTGCAGCCTGCGTGCTGGTCAGAGTTGCCTTGTTTTATTGGAAATCTTGTTCGTATATTCCCTGCCCAGTCCTCGCTGACCTC
Source organism: Sparus aurata (assembly GCF_900880675.1). Lineage (NCBI taxonomy): Eukaryota > Metazoa > Chordata > Actinopteri > Spariformes > Sparidae > Sparus > Sparus aurata. The sequence goes on along the minus strand of NC_044202.1, from coordinate 18,771,196 downwards.
TGACAGCTCCCATGGGGCTTATGGGCACATCCAGGAAGCACTGTGTAGACACGGATGCTGCATGCTAAGATGACATTGTTCGACAGTTAGGGTTGTGTTTGCATAGGTCTGCTATGTAGTCACTCATACTGTAATAAGTGGGCGGGTGTTTTCTTGTCATTGAACTGTGATGAGCTGTTTGATTCTTGAGTCACACTACAGCATGACTATTTGCTGGTGTGTGGTCCAGCATGTCTATAACTAATGGCAATTTCGAATATGATTTGAGCCACAGATGCATTCCAATTAAAGGGGCACTGTGTATTAAGAAATTCAGACTCAGAATTTTAAAAGTTACAATATCAATTACATGATAATCCAAACTCATGTATATACATTTTTCTGTGAATGAAAAAACAAGCTGCTCCAGAGGAGGTTGTCATTAAAGTAAGACTGTAGGTTTCTTGAATTTATTCTCAAGTGCACGCCGTGGTTATTAATGTTGACTCAAGTCTATACTTTGCTTTAATTCCCTCCAAGCCACTGTTAGTGGCAGTTATTTTCGGGCACGCACCTGGGTCTGTATAGGAAGAGTATTACAGCCTACAAGATAAACCTTTCAGAGTCTTTGCCTTCAGCTCTTTAAGCTCCTATAAAGAAAAATAGCCAAATGAAAGTGAGCACAGATTTTAAACAGATCTTTAAAGAGAGCAGAAACCTAAATCTCCCGTTGGTACCTCTCTGCGCTGCTGCTGCTATAACAGCAGAGCAGAAGTAGTAAATGGTCTGCAGATATATTGAAAATGACACAGTACTTTAGATAAGGCCCACAAATCCTGTGTGATTACGACGGCTATTGAAGCTTAGATATTTTGTGGCCATTGCAGGGGGGCTGCAAAGGCCAGAATGATGTCTTATTCCAGACAGTATAAGTTTAATGAGAAAAACTTAGATTATAACTTTTTTGCACAATAGGAGCTGGATTTTGCATGTAAGTTATTATTTCTTAGTTTATTGGGCTCAGAAGGAAGTTATCAAAGCTGTAATTTGATATTGTAAAGATACATTATAAAAGCTACATTTCTTACTGTGGCCGATCTGTTTTTCGCATTACAATGTAGCATGCCATTTGCTAATACATACAATATATTCTAAATTCTATGTATTTTTTTTAAAAAATGCCACAAAGCTGTGTGATTTATTAACCATTGCTGTGTTTCTTTTAGTAGTCAGCCAATTCTGTGTTTTTGCACAGGATAAGAGATACTAAATCATTTGAGTCCCCACAAAGCTCTATCGTGCAATGCTCTTTCAGGAACAGCCCAAATCCATGTGAGATGTGAAATAGTAAATAATAGCCTTGGACTTAGCTGGGATAGACCCTGACATTGGGTCATTGCTTTGCTTCAAACATAAAGTTTCTTTGCCTTGACACGGATCACTATCCTGATGTAAAGCTGGCATTCTGTTCTGATTTAGTCTAATAATTTATTGCATCTGGCATCAGGGTCTGCACAACAAGACCAAAGGCACAGCACAAGCTTTCAAAAAGAACCTGATATTTCTGCACCCTAATCAGTTTAAGATGACCCTCTTCTTTGTGAAAAAGCTCTATTTGCGAGATGTAGCAGACAAAACATCTTTCTAGACTTACAGAGCCATTAATATAGATATAATCATAGGTCTGTTCCAGGGGGATTTTACCCTCAAGAGGGAATTCCTCTCTAACTCCCTTCAAAGCCAAAGTGTGACTTACAAATGACTCGCTGCGAATGAGTGACGGAGGACATGAGCGATGGTCGACATCCCCTTTGTGGAATATTAATTTTTGCTCAAAGGTTTTCAGGAAACACAAGCACATGCATTGAACATACCCAACCACCATAGTGTATTAAAACAAAGCTTTATTTTACTATCAAGACACCATCAAACATCATATTTCAAACATAAATCAGTTAGAAAGTGGATCAGTCTTCTTTCCTTTGAAATCTTAGCATTGCCAACATAGTCATTGAGGTAATTAAAAGCAAATTTAAGTTAACATTTCCAGCTTACGTTAAGCCGCTCAACAACCTCTGGCTAACCTCATCCAGCCCTGATTCGTTTTACATTATCGCAGAGGTTGCAAGACTCAGCAGATCCAAATGAAGAGACACTCATCAGAATGACAAAGTGAAACGTGGGCCAGCTTCCCGGCCATCAAAGCAAGTTCAGAGCTGCCTTTTGAAAAACAATGGCGCAACAGCTAATGTGGCTCATTGAAACGCTCGGCTGGCCTTGAATGGCCACATTTCCCCACGTTAAAAGACATCTCTAGAGTCGGGCTTAGCGGAGGTGAGACTGTCACTTCCACTGGCGCCTGCATGGCCTCACCTGGCTGCATAACTTCACCAGAATCGAGCCAACAATCTCCAAAGCCGAGCACATACTCATACTGTATATACAAGTGCTGCCAAATACACACACTTCGATACTTTCCATTTGTGCACCATCTGTGTGATGATACAGATTTTTATGAAATCCGAAATGCTTTTTGGGGACGTGCTGTATGTTTTAGGAATTACATTTACTAATTATGGTGAAGATGATTGTATTGGCTTGTGGCAAGTTGTCCTCGATTTTAAATGAAATTCAGTTGTCACTGCAGTGACATCGGAAATATGATGAAATATGTCTATCTTTTAGATTAAAATTATTTGTGTGTGTGTTCCATGTATGTCCATATTTAAATGCATGAATTGTACTCATGCACATGTGGTAGCAGAGGGAGTGTGCTCGCCCTCAGTAACCAACAAAGAGAGGTAGCGGTGGGCCATAGACTTTACGCCGCTCTATGCTGCATTATACAACTTGGTGAGATCCACTGAGGGTGACCCAACTTGCTGAAAGAAAACACACAAATACGATCTGGTGTTTGCGTGCAGTGAGTGCTGAGACAGACTGAAAGTCCTCCCGTGAGTACTGAGGAAATTCTAAGTTGGATTTCATTTACCTGCTGCTTCCAGTTCTTTTAATCTTTTAAAATTCCACTTATTTTAATTCAATGTGCAGTCAAATGCTCGAAAATATCTATATGCCATTTCATATAGAACAATATATTTTTTACTTTGAATTATCTGTTAAGGTGTGTTACAATTCAGTACATTTGCTCCTACATTGTCTAAAAGAACACTTTTTTCCTGGCTTCAAGAATACAACTTTTATGTTATTTTCTATTTCTATTATCTTAGTTGTCCCATTACAGAAAAACTTCACTTTACCAGGACTGTACCAAACATCCAACATGCCCAGAAATATTTAAACTGGTGTTTTCATATTTACCTAGCTGCAAATGAAGCATCGAAATGAAATAATGTCTTGCAGTTGTGCCCCAGAACAACCCATAATGTTGGCAATTAAGCTATTAACTTGAAAGAAGTCAAAATGTTGGGAGATGGACGGGGGGAAAAAAGTAAATTGCAGCATTCTTTTCAAAAGAGATGGTAATCTGTCCTGATGGCTGACCTGATGTTCTGAATACACCACACATTTTCCGATTTAGACTTATTTCTACTTATAGTTTTATTTCAACACTTCAAAGGGATAAAAGTAGAGCAATTTCACATGGGTTGAATTGTGAATGATATGAAATAATGAACAGCAATTATTCAAGTTCAATGAATATGTTCCTCTAGAAGTTATTGATACTAGACCCTCTTCACTGCACATTTTCTTGACGTTCCAATGTTTGGAGTAGGAAACCAGCATCAATACTCCCACCTACTGGCTAGTGCCCGTCAGTGTGCAGCCCTGCAGTCCTCTTGCCCCTTTCACAACCTCCCACCGCCCACCTCGAGGCTTCCCTTCCTGCTGGAGGAATGGTAAAGTGATCTGATGGTCCCTAAGTGCTTTTTGCTGTCAGTGGTGTTGACGTGGGATGCAATAGAGACCCAGCTGAGGCCACCTTGATGGAGCAGACCTGTTGGGCTGCAGACAGCATCGACAGACACAGTGAACAGATTTGCTCCCAGAAATGTTAGATCTTAATTCTTTTTCTGACTCATTCAGTTTCTGTTAATTTCTCTCTTTATTGTGATTCAACAAATGCATTTACTTTTTTGTTTTTTATTTTATTTTGTGTTCATGCATTAAGTAAAATTCCTGTTGTTTGAATAAATCAATGTAACTGATTGACATCCATTCCATCTGTGTTTCTAAACACAGAATAAAATAAAGTGATTATATCCTGTTAAGTATTCTAAATGTCTGTTTTTGTTTCCGTCAAGCTCCATCCTGGAAAACAGACATATTTCAAAACCCTTTCGGAACGATGGACTGTATGGGAAAATCCCCCCCAACTGTTGTAGGAAGCTGTGGACACAAACAGAGGAGAGTTGGGGACTACCTGCTGTTTAAACAGATAGCAGGGCCTGTGTGGCCGCGGCTGCAAAGGCCCCTGAACTTCGCTCCACTTCAGATGTTTAAGAGTCCCAGCGAGGGCATTGGAGTTCTCCTGAGAAATAAGCAACTACTTGGCCAGAACAGCCTGTGGATCCCAGGGTGGACCGCCAGCGGCGATGCAGAACCCTTATGCTGATTGGCCAGCGGACATGCAGAACATCCTCCAGGGAGCTGATGCTTGGGTGGTTCGGGAGACTGCTCGGCAGCCGCACAATTAGCTAAAAAAAAAAAAAAGCTTGGGGAGAATTACTTAATGTGGGTAAGGCCCGTGCTGAGTACACAAATTATGTATAATATCAACTGTTGCAGGAGTTCACAAGAGATGAAGATTAGTGTGCTGGAGTAACCAGATATAATATGTTCATTTAACATTAGGGCATTAAACAAAATGAATACCAGCGTTAGAATGATAATATTATAATGTGATAGTATAGTGGGGACTGTTATAGCAAAACACCTGTAGTTGTGTGAGCAGAAGCTCTGAACTATGTATGCTGTGTGGGGACCAGGGGCATGACTCCTTCCACGCAGAGCCAGGGACCCAGAGCAGTTGTAAAAATAGAGGCAAAAGCAATACCTGCCCAGTCATCGAAGAAGCCATCCATGGGGAAAGAGAGACAGGTGAAGATTAATTTACCCAATTTAGTTTACATGCATGGCTGCAGAGGAACTAGGTTTTTAATATGGGTAAATAAATAAGGAATTTAATAAAGACTTCTTGATGATGCCTTGCAGACATGGAAGACAAGCCTTCCTTTTAAACCCTGATTCCGCAGAAATTGATAATTTGCTAATCCTTGTTGACATATACACAATAAAAAAACTGTTCAAAGACAATATATTTAAGAGATGCGATATGTGATAATCTTAGTTTAAAGGGTCTCTGTAGAAATTACGTGTTGTGCTGGAAGCCGGTCACTGATTTATATTAGCTGACTCTGTTTCTAATCTAATGTTAGCTCTCTGTTAGCAGCACTGAGATGAGGCACTCGAGAACTTCCATAAAGTCATATACTTCGGACCGTAACGGAAAAATACAACCTGAGCCCCGAACAGTCCAGCAGCGTTAAGCAACTTAAACAAATCGTCCACAGGCTTGTACAGGCAACCTAGAGACATGAGGAAGGTCTCATTTTTCACAGTCAGCGGAAATATGGCCAAAAAAAAGTGATGAAAACATGTAAATTGCCAATACGTTTTACTTTAATGAGTAATCCCATTAACTTAATTTTATTTTTTCACAAGTATATATTTTTATTCTGAATTTGATGCTAGTAACATGTTTTCAAACAAGTTGGAATTGGAGCAATGAAAGACTGACTGAAAGATTCCACAGGTTAACTGGTAACAGGGGATGGGGAAGGGGATGATTGGGTAGGAAAGGGGCACCCGCAAAAGGCTCAGTCATCCACAAGCACGGATGGGAGTCGAGGTTCACCCCTTCTTGAAACGCATGATGGTATAAAGGATATGATGGCATGGTCTCTTGAACAGTTAATTAGCAAATTACTGGATTTTGTTTTTATTTATGTTGTTCATGGCATCCCAACTTTTTTTGGAACCAGGGTTGTAAATAACTCCCATAGGACAGAAAAACACCACATTGATTTACAGCTGCATGACCACCTAAGCTCATTTTATTGCTCCCATTTCTGCTTCACAGGAAATCTGCATTTATTTAGAGACACGTGAAACTGTCAATAAGCAAAAGTATTAATTGGGTGCCACCCAAACCGACCCCAACAGTACCCTGTTGTTAATGTGCCCTACCCCTGCATTTCCTCTTACTGACCGTGCTCCCGAGCTAATCATAATATATTAACTGACCGTACAGGAAACCATGTCCCACTGTGCAGCTTTAGTTACCATATATGCCTTTCAGTTTTTGAAGGCCATTTAAGGTAAAGGCGGTTAAAACAAGCCTTTTTCTTTTAACTAGTCATTTTTTTGTGGATGCCAAACACCCACAGCCACTGTTGAACACAGCTGCTTTCAACCTAAAACTCCACCTTTAAAAGAAACAATTTTATAGAGAGGGGGTGACATCATTTACACGAATATGTTGTTTAAACTCCAAGAACGTCCCGTTGTATATTTGATTTGGCTTCGGGCACCTCAGCTGACCAATACATCACAAGTCCCAGGCTACGACTATTTAATGTAGAATCTCCAAAACTCACAAATGCAGTGTGACCAAATGTTCCAGAGATGTACCAGTATACTAAACAGGCCATATATCTCGCTCTCCTCTCCAAACAGAAATAGATTTCGCTGAATTGTTTGATAAATTTGGTCTAGGTTTTCCAGCCATCCTTATTGGAGCTCCTACTGTTTTTCTGGCTGTTGGTGGCCTAAGCCCTAATCACCCTCCGTTCCCTCAGAGGCCATAAATTACTCCGATGAGATGGTGCTTTGTGTTCCTTCTGCTGGGGAGCGGGGCGAATTCACAGCGCCATGTTTTGACAACCCGTACTTTAAATCATTGTTTTATGACAGATGGGAAAACTTCTGCACTTTCACCGGCCTGATTTATGTTCATTTGGGTCTGGAGGACACTATAATTTGCAAGTAATGTGAAAACAGATGGATAGAGAGATACCAAAGGGTAAGACTGACCTATACATTCTCAGTGCAGCTTACAAATGGCATCCATATGGCGCAAGAACTCTTCCAGTTACATCTCCATTACCATGTGTGTGTGTGTGTGTGTGTGTGTGTGTGTGTGTGTGCACGCACATGTTTATGTCTACTTGTTCTGTTAGAAAAAAAAAAGATAAAGGGAAATGAAGGAAGAAGCCTGTGAAAAGTTTGTGTTGAAGCAGATTTTTGTTGAAGGAAGTTTGATACATTAAATCATGTAGAGCATTTATCAACAGCAGAATCAGTAGTGTAATACACTTCATGTACACAGCCTTGTTGTGCTGTTGATGATGATCTAATATGCAAGCGACAGTTGCTCGTTCGACATGTTTAACATGTACAAGCAAACACTTTGATTATTTGACCTTGGTTTACAGTGCAGCTTCCCATCTCCGGCGAGCCATGAAAAATGGAAGTGAAATAATTTAAGCCATACTGGAGCCGATTTCCTCTCTGGTCAGATGTCAATTCAGAGAAATTACAAAGTTGGTCTGCTTCATTTCCACTGCCTCAGGTCATGGAGCAAGGTCACACACAGACCGCTACAAAAAAACTGATTCTCTGTTCTTATCCGCACATCAGAATCACATCAGACACACTGTGTGCGGCAGGTTTAGGTATCATCACAATGATCCAAGTTCACATGGCAGCTAACTGGGAGAATGACATCTTACAAGCTGTGGAAAGTAGTCGTAGTAATGCTGTAAAAAAATATCCAAAAGTCATACATGACTAAAAGTGAAGGGATGGTGTTAAAATATGCCTTTGGTAAAAGTGAAACTCACTCACATGAATAGCATTTAAGTAAAAGCTGTGGAAGCTGGTATTAAAGGAGCACTATGTAGTTTTGGAAAATTAATTCAAACTCAGGAATTATATCTTTATAATATTAATGAGTTGACAGTACAAACTAAATATTTATGTTTTCCATAACTAAGTAAACAAGCTGTTCTTAGAGAAAAATAACGTCCGCAGAACACTATTTGAAGCAAGAAAGGTGGCAGGGTCCACCAAATATAAACAGAGTGAGACAGTGTGAATGATGTCCAGTTTGTTTATTCAGTCATGAAGATGAAGAGAGTTTGTTTATACAATATTTGTCTCCAAATCGTGGTGGGGTCAATGTATAAAGTAACAGAAAATGGGAATACTCAAGTAAAGTACAAATACCTCACATTTTACTTAAGTACAGTACTTGAGTATATTAACTTACATTCCATTACTGCTAAAAGGGACATAAATATTGTTTTTTATCACAAGAAAATGTTCCAAAATATCAGGAACAATATTTTTTTTTTCATATATGATGATGATAAGCAGTTAAGATGATATTAAGCCGTTATTAATGAACTCTAATTATAAGTTCAATATGAAAAGATGAAGACTGACAGAGACAGATAGATTTTCTTCAGTCTTCTGGCAGAGAACCAGCCGATGTAAGGTAATCTGTGAGGAAACCGAAAACTCAGAATATATCATGCACAGCCTGGGAGCCCTGGATGACTCGTGTTTTATGGCTTTTCCAATGAGGCAGGACAGTATGTGAGTGAGCAGTGTCTGGTGCAGCCATTGTATTCCAGCAAGGAGGGGAGGACCACCCACATGAAGTCAGTGATGAAGTAAATACTGTTACATGGCCACGTCCCCTTCCCTCGCTCGCAGAGTAAACTGTGGTCCGACGGCGGGGCTCTGCTATCTCAGCTTGCCTCCAGATCACAGAGGCAGAGGCTTGAGGCGGAGAGGACGGTCTCAACCAACGCCCCCCCCACCACCCCATCCCCTCCATCCTGCTGTGAATCCCCCACTCTCTGCCCTCCCCGTCCAGGCCAGGAAGCCAGCTAATAGTAGTCCGATGTCTCTGGGCTGGGTTGAACTTGGCAGAGCCCCATGTCTTTCAAGCAGAAGACAAACCGCTGACGCCCCTCTGGAGCCGAAGGCAAAGTGAGGCCCGAAGGGAATGAGGTGCCTACTGACGCCGTGTCACAGGATGACGCCCTTGGTTTCCTTCCCTTTAATACAGGACAGCAGACGGTGCATCATGAGAGGGCACCGCATGCTCAGATTATACTCATTAAAACAATTGCCGACCCTCTTCTACTAGCAACAGTAATAGAGTTAATATTATGTGAAATACTGAATTAAAACAACCAAATCTCTTGTGTCTCACATACCAGAGCCCCTTAATCATATCCTCTCATTTTGTTATTTTGTTTGGACATCAAGATTTTCAAGGGGGAATAATATCCCAGGAGGACGGAAAAGAACAAACCAACTGGCCATATTTGTGTAACAGGAAGAGTTTCCATTTTGATTAAACGTAAGGCTGATTACTACCATCATCAGGAGTGCAGCTCCCACTTTGTTAGGAACCAGTTTATCATCTCCTTTCCTGTTTCATGTGGGAATGGACTGTTAACGTCCTTCAGGCGAATCCCTGTCAAGAGGGTGTACGGGTGAAGCTGATTAAAGAGACAAAAGCGCTTCATTTCTCTGTGCTTTACATGAGAATTGTTCCAGCCTTGTTGCACCTTTGTCCTGTTTCTCAAACACTGTGATCCCGTGAAAGCCACAGGGAGAAATGTCCACTGACATGACAGTTAGTGACAGTTATATGTGGGGAGGCTGTTCTTGCAAATGGGCGCTTTATTGGTCTTAGATGATAGCATCAACCACAATGTCTTTTGCTTTCATAATGATTTACTGCTGCCTGGTGGGATGAGCTCAGTGAATATGTGCGGTTGGCTGCCAGTTGCACTTTTTCCTCTGTTTCTTTTTGGTCTTTGTGGGCCCTGGAGGTTTCTTAACTGTTATAGAGCCATTTGGATTGGAGGCCAGGCTGCATAAAGCTGTATTTGGCAAAAGACCTCACAGCGCCTCCAAAAATAAGAGAGAGCAGGGTGAACATATTTGTCTACGTCTGCACGTGTATGTGTATGCATGTGCGAGACAGAGTGTAATACTGGTCCAGCAAGGCCGGTACCTAAAAATACAAATGGGCATTTTATAGTAAAACCAACTTGCAACTTAGCAGAACATACAAATTTGGGTCGACCTGTCAAGTCCTCTCATTAAGCTTTTTTATTGACCATACAAGCTGTAATTTGTGTATTTAGCCAAGCCTTTTTGAACGTTAAGAGAAGAGAAATTACAATTTTACAAATGTTTTAGGACATTCACATCATAGTGTTAATGTTTCTGCACCAGCTGTGGTCCGTCCTCTACCTGCAGCTGTTTCTGCTGGTAGCCATCTTGAGGAAATGTCGGTTAAAAAACAGAGTCCTGACCCGGCCACCGCTGTTGTTTTAAAGGAAAAAAGGTGAAGACCTTTCTCCTGAGGGACCGGTGGTCTGACCTGGGGACCAGCGGTCAGGGATGTGAACCACAAAGAGCAGGCACGGGGCCATGTCTTTATAGGGGGCTTCATCTGGAGGAGGGGGCAACATGTGGCTGCAGGTGAAAGAGGTGGATTCTTCCCAGAGGAGGAATACATCATCACCCTGTGTTTTCTTATTTAGCAACTGAAGACACTTGACTGTTAGAAAGAACTTGCCAATTTTATATTTTTTACATTGTGGACACTAAACTAAGAAACAAGTTATGCAAGACAACCTCATAAGGGAGCACAGTGTGCAGGCTGCTGGCTGATCATGTGATCAGTGATGTGGCTGTTGCGACCTCTAGCGGCGGCTCTGTTTACCCCACGTTACTGTGCCATATGGAACTGGTTTACATCAGCGGTTACATATGCTGCACCACATGATACTGGGCATGTTGGGCAGAGGCTGTGGCAACCCCTACCTACAAATCATATGATTTGAAAATTTGTTGCACAAAGCCAACTACACTGTTAGCTTATTGAAGGAAATTACTGTGTCAATCTCGTAGCGAGGGTCATTTATAAGGGAGCTGAACTGGACCCGGTCTAAACATTATATTTATTACAGTCATATTCAAGCTGCTCTGCATTTTCCTGGCATGAGTCATCCCTATGACAAATGATCCAAATGCATAAATTAGCAGGCTAATTGTTCTGTTTTGGTCCAAATGGCATAATGACATAATGCATAGTGGATGTATTTCATAGATCTGCTGCAGCCTGCTGCAGTTGCTTGGCTTAGCTTCGCTTGGCAGATGTCTGCTCCCCCTCACACCACACTGACTGACCCCTTTACTCAGTGAGCATGAAGAAAGCCGCAAAGCCACTTCTGTCTTTCACCTCACACAAAATTTTACGACTGATTTTCTGAATACAGTAAAGCTAACCCTGGCCGAGGCCGCCTGCCTGGGCAGCAGACAAACACAGCCCTGTTCACCTCTGTTTTCTCTGGCCACCCTCGAACACAGCGCTGTTACATCATCCGTGATTTGTCTTTCAACAGGAAAGTGCCATTTATGTTGCATTCGCCCTCCCTCGCAGCGCATCAGATAGTGATCACATCATGTAAAGCCATTTGTTCGGAGAATTTGTGTTGGTGACCACCCGTGTTCAAGCGGGGCCCTGGCCTCAGGTCTGCTGATGACTTTTCCAAACCTCCCTCATAGGCTGGCAGGCGGAGTGGAGCAGAGCGGAGCAGAGCAGGCGGCCCCAGTCCCATAGCCCTTTTAGCCCTAGACCCAGACCTCAGGCATGGCCCAGCCGTCTAGTTTCCAGTATTCATGTTTGTTCTTCTGCACCTTGATTCCTGTAAGAGTCTACCATCAGATGTCCAGGTCAAAGGGAAAGGAAATGGCAATCCCAGCTGAGGACGAGGATATAACCTATTAACTCTCTCATCTGTGGGAGGGAAAAAGGATCACTCAGTAAGTCCTCTCTTCTAACTGGCGGCTGATTTCCCTTCCCAAAGGACATTAACAGTTACTGTAGAGCTGGAAGGTGAGAAGCTGTCTACGTGTTTGTTCACATGCATGTGTTTCTGGTATAAAAAGAAATTGCATCATGTCAAAACCACAGAGCAGTACATTTTTTTTTTTTTTTGCTCCAATGTTTTTTGTTGGAGAGCGGATAATACAGTGAAGGTTTTCCTGCCTTGTTTAAAGTTTCCTGCAGCAGCTTTGGAAGCTATTGGCTTCCAAATAAAAGCAGGAATTCAGTGGTGATTTATGACTATTTAGACAAGTGGTTAACAGAGAGATGTAGGATTATGGAAATACTGCTTTCATATGAAATACACAGAACACGTCATGTGGGCTTCAGTGACCACTTAAATCTGTTGGCAGGCTGAAACCCCCCTTTCAGCTAGACAGATGCACAGGGCTCCTTTTCACTCCTCACACTGAATATTTGACTTCCTTTTGAACTTGACAGTTATTGCTATAGTTGCAAGTCTTGAGGCCTCACCGGAGTGACAGAACGCTCCATATCAGCACCGAGGGAAAAAAATGTGCATCAATACAGAAGTACATGATCTTGATGATTATTGAATGTAAAAAGACATTAAACACTAAAAATATGGAAGAATACTTTGGAACTCCACTTGAATAATGAAATTAGAAGAAAAAAAAAGTCACGATATTCAGTCACTAAATATTTCATTGCAGTGTATTATGCAGGACAGTTGTTGGCTCCTTAAAGTGATGCATGGGATAAACAAACATGAGATAATCTAGAATGTTTTTTCCCTCTCAGACACTTTTAGAGAAGGTACATGTTTGGCTGTCAGCATATGCCCTTGCTTCTGATGTGGTGAAACGGCAGCATCAGAGAGTAGGAGAGGATGTCACAGGCTGCTGAAAGATTTCCATCTGGGCCGCCTCCTCTCTAACCCCCGTCACTCAACAACACTGAGGGTCTTTTCTCATCCTGGAGGTGGGAGAGCCAGGAGATGACCAAGGGTCAGACGAACAGGCAGTCATGAATTTTTCAGCGCTATATTTTCTTTGGGTAAATAATCGATCTGTGTGTTGCCCAGATGGTAGCTTATAAATCATGGATCAGAAAATGAACACTTTTCAAAAACAAAAGATGGCTTGGGAGGGGTTTGCTGCCAAAAAAGGAAAATTAAATGTTTACTTCATGGGGACTTCACTGCATGCCTGCAACCTGAGAAAGAACATTTCAGCAGTATTTTCATTCCTTGAAAAGAGTCAGAGTTTGTTATAAATATATTGTTTTCTATATTCAAAGCACCCCATGACCTTACATTCAGTTGCCATCTGTATGTTTTGTTTGTACAGTGAGAGTGACATTTTCTGCACCACCAGCACTACTGTTTTTTGACGTGGTTGGACAGGAGTGTTGCATTTAATGTGCTACAGTCACACATGATTATCATTTATAATCAGCACAAGCAATTTCGTAGGTTAGAAGTTAATAACATGATAGCAAATATGCCTGTTTGGCATGGAGAAACATTTACCTTCATTCACTTAATATCCAATATTCGCTCTGCTTAAATCCATTTTATTCACACGAAACTGGTGTTCAGAAAAAAATAAAGGTCTCCCCATTAATTTTAATCAGAGGCATTTTGACCACAGTGGTGCTGGCCGCAGGGGGTTCCATACACACCCTATATTCCATAGTTAAACACACAGACCATAGAGTGACACCCCCACACATTTGGTGTGAATACAGCCTTATTCTCTTCTCGCTCTTGAGGGACATTTCTGGCTCATCAGCTCAGTAGTTCACCAGCTGATCACTGGCACTGGGCAGATACTGAGTCTTTGAGTGGTGTTATCAAGATTTTTTAGCTGTCTCCATTTGTAATGAGTACAGTTTTGCACCATTTAAACCTAAACAATATAGTAAAAAAAGATAAAGCGCAGATAGAGCTCAGGGGAGTTGAAAAGTCAGGACATTATTGACTCTAAGCAGCTCCACAATGTGTCACAATACACATAGAGCTACTGAACAAATATACGTTTCACTTAGTGTAGCTTTTATGTTCTGATAACTAAATCACAGTCCCGTGTTGATACTGTAAATGTTTGTAACTGTTTGTAAATGGTACATGTTCATAACTTATTTTGCAATATTTTGTTGGGTGGCCAATGGGGAATATTTACAAATTCACCATCATTTGCATTCAGTGAATACAGCTCATATAATGTACATTGACTTCTGATTGATAGTTTGATGATATATAATACCAGGCCTACAGCAATTCCACTGACAAATTTAAGATAATACTATGTTAAATAGTAACAAAACAAAAAGGTGCAAAATTAGATAAATAATGTCTGTATTGAATGTCAATCATGTCCATACGAACCACATCAGCCAAGGAATAAATTGTTTTCAGTAATTCAACAAAGATCCCGGGGCCCATGAAATGTTAAAAGCACAGTCCAGTAGCATACTCGGTCCTCACGAGGTCTTTTACACAGGGAACCCTACCTTTGATGGTGCATCTGCAACCATGTCAGGAAACTGTGGCACTGTGCCAGCCTCTCAGTGGGTGTGTTGCAGAGGCATATCGCCTGTAATGAGTTCCACTAGCAGGACAGAAGGACATCCCTGCAGTAGAGTCCAAGATTTTCATCTCTGCTGACTCGTCCCACCAAAAATCTCCTGTAAAGAAATGAACGTACCTCCTTTTTCTGAGGTTTATGGCTTCTTTTAAAAATATGTTTGAAGCTAATAACCTCCTTAAATCATGCTGAAATCATATTTAGACCTTTTGGCAGAACATCACACACATTCCTATGTTGATATACTCTGCTGTTGTATTTATTAGTCTCCCACCTAATAGTAAATGTCAAACGTTGGACATGTCCTGCAGGGTTCAGCTTCTCAAGGCACGTAGGCACATAAGAAGAATTTTCAGGCACCATGAAGGTTCAGCTGATAAGAAGGTGTGATGTTTTTATCAACTTCCAGTAAGATGATTAACCTCTCGCCTCTATTTTCCTCAACAGACAGATTGGTTCTTATTCTAAATATCACTTTTCTCAAAAAATCTCCATTCCTTTCATTTCATGAGCAAACACTTGGCCATGCAGGAGTGTTTTTGATGACCATTTTCCATTTTAGAAACTCTGAAACATCGCCTGTTTGCTTGAAAAGGATAATCACCTAACCCATGAAATGTTGATGAGCAAAATGAGCAGAGCCATATTTACCGTACGCAGTGGCTCATTAGAGAGCCAATCTCAGTGACGAGTCGTATGAGGTGGCAAGCACCTGCCTTCTGTTGGCGGCATGCCTCTTTTATTGCGCTCACTTTTATTTACTCACTCTCAAATTATTTTTGGCCCTTAGTTGACAAAGATAAATGGGGGGATTAATATATATTGGACTAATCTGGGAGCTTGCAGTGGGGGTAGCAGAGCGCCTGGATAGTATTTCCCTCAGGTAACCAAACGCAGGCCCACTGGATTAAGAGCCATTTGAGGTAAGGCTTAGCCATGATCCAAAGCCATTAGCAGAACATGGCTGCTGGAAAAAAACAAGAGGAGGAGAACCAAGGAGCTTTTTAATTGCCTCCCACTGATTATAATTCAAAGATGCTTTACGATAGATCATTGCCTCACACTTGAAGACACGTGCTTTTAGTTAAAATCTAGCATGAGGTCTTAAAAAAAAAAGGTGTTAATTAAACAGAAAGATTCAAATCCTTTATTTTGAAACAGTGTCATCGGGGAATTCTTGCGTTCAATCAAGACCTTCAATGCCTTTTTCTTGTGACTGAATTCATTTCTATTGAAAACAACCCTGTTAATATGACATTGCATCATGGCAGACTGAAGATGTAGATGTTATGTTCATGAGAAAGATGCAATTAGGAAAGAAAAAAAAGGTATTTCACTGAAGGCTCATTACATTTTTGTTTGGTTTCTCTGTACATCACCAAAAATATCTTGCCACTGACATCTTGGTTGCTGTGGCTGTAAAGGAGCGCGGTGTTAAAATGTTCGAGTTGTTGCAGCAGATCAGCTCCACCTTCAGCAGCCAAAGGAACTCCACGTCTGTTGTAAGAAACAGGGTCACTTGTGCCCGCATGATGTTTAAATGGCACTTTGAGGAGGGTGTTTTTACTGAGAGAGTCCAGCCAATAACTGTAGACTATATACAATTAAGAAATGCCCAGTGATTTTGAGGGAACTATCCAAAGTCTGTTTCAAGGCAGACATTTTAACTCAGAAAAAGCACAGGTGTTAGCGATAACATTAATGATGGCTTTGGTCTATGTGACAGTGGGCCAGCATGAATAATAATAACCAAACCAGCTCATCAATAATTCAGTGTTCGCTAAATTTTATTGAATGACCCCATTCTGAGCTTTCTGAATTAACCAACATTTTAAAATGTAGTAAATGCAGTCAGTCTACTCTGATGAGAACCCCTGAAAGGTCCACACATTGTGCTTCATACAGCGATAAAGGATCTGGTATACTTTTGACAGAAAACAAATTCTCTGTTTAAAGAGGCCTAGGCTTTATATGAATTTTCCCTAATTAGGAAAAGTTGGTTGACGTCAGTGTCTGGAGCTGCACAGGTGCATGCAATTGAACTGATTAACAGAATGGGCATCAGGGATTGGCTCGTGGAAAGATGGTAAAGTCAGAGAATTTGACTGGACGAGGTGAATCAGGAGGGAGCACGGAGAAGTGGGACAAAATCTGACTGTATGAGCACTAAGAGTGACTGAGATGGGTTTGAATCAAAGAGAATCAATCATCTCGCTGACTGAACATTCACTAAACTCAGTTTTAGTTTTAGATTGTTCTCCACCACCACCACCAACACAGTGGCTGTGCAAGACTAGTCAGGTGTAGGCTCTACCAATACGCCCACAGTCAACTACACAGGTGTCTTTAATGACCCAACTGGACCTCTTCTCAGGACTGACTGGGTGTGTACACACAACGCTTTTATTGACATCTCACTCTGTCCTGTTGTTTGTTTGTCAGAAAAACGTCAAACACCTGAGCAGATATTCAGAGAATGTCCAGATAGTCAATGCAGCATTCACTGGCTTGCTGTTTTACAAAAATTCAGCTCATGTCAAAAGTGTTATATAATAAATTTAATAATAAGGCCATTGTAAATTTCAGTCCAAAAAACCCCCAAAGAAATTAATTTTGATGAAACGACCTACAGTCCCTAAAGGAAACAGCTGGGGGAGACAAAATACCTGGTTTATATGTGAGCAGAGCGACAAGATCTGACTGAAAAAAAAGAAAAGCCTGACCTCTCATCCCTTTAAATGTTTTGTCAAGCGTATCTCTTGAACAAACACTCATTAAAATACACATGAGCTTTCCCCACAGCAGAAAACTTGTCGTGGTAAGAGCACAGGTGTTATTAATCACATAAACATGAAATGTCTCTGCTCTATCCAGTAAGACATGACAACACGACAGTGAAGCAGAATGTCAAGCAATACCAGAGATTGAATTTAGCCATCATTAACTTGATGCATTACATCTGTATTTTTCCTTCTGTCACATAACAAAATGTCCTTGGTCAAATAAGCCTGTTACATGGCATTTTAAAAAGTTAGTGTAATAAAAAGTTTAGTCTGTGGCCTGATAACTGTCTCAATATTTGTTGTTTATGTCTGCATCATGTCCTTTGTCCATTCCCTGTAAGATTACCAATGTATCCTCATACCTGAAATACTGAATAGGTCAGTTGCCAAAATAAATGTGAACATCCCCAAAATAATGAACATTCTAGCGTACCAGTGACAGATGTACCAGGCTTCGTCATACCCTTGCAGTTTTGAAAAAGATGATTGAGTTAAAATAAGTACATAACGCACGTAATTTAAGATTTGTAAGTTTGTTTGTACATAACTGAGGTTAAGGTAAGTATGTGACACAATCTAACTATGTTGGTAAGTTAAAATAACTCACAATAGACTTTGGATTTCACTTGGGACATGAACAGCAGTCTCTTGGGTAAAGTCCTGTTTTTGGTTCACCCAGCCATCCACCCCACTCTACTCTATAAGTCTACTTATTCAGACTGTGTCACGCTTTGCAATAATTCATCTCACTTGGATGCGGTCAGAATTACTGAGGCCACAAGAGATATGAGCCTAACAACAAATGTAAATAACAGTCCTAATAAGCTGCATGTACAGTCAACCTGTATGGATATTTCTTCTGTGGAGGACAGGCTGGAGAATACACCCAAAAGAAAATGTGAAAAAGTGAATCTAGAAGACTAACAGTGTCACTGTGGTGGCATCCACAAAACTCAAGACTTGAGACTTTTAGATTTACTGAAAAATAAATACAGATAAAAATAAAAATAAATGTAAATGTAGTTAGTGTCATTATTCCAAGGAACCTTAATGTGCAGAAATATGTGTGTCCAATATGTCCTGCCATCAGAACTCATATGACATAATAATAACAAATTAGTAAACATTTTTATTTTCCAGAAATGGCCTCCAAAATATTGTCCCTGTAATATTAAGCTGTAATTCGCCTGAGCCTTGATTGCCTTAACACATCTTTAGCAGAGAAGCAGCCAATCAATGCTGAATGGTTTTAGCTTTGTGTGTAACTTCAAAATAAAGTACGTACTGTATGATTTACACATTATGCACATGAGTTGCATTAAATGTCTCAGCATTTAATTCAAAATTACAAAGAAGAGCTGCTTCATGATCGTCTATTTCATTTACATGCTGATTAGGCTTATGATATCCTCTGCATGCTCTTGAGAACTGGCCTCTGATGTTTTAGATTAGTCATATTTGACTTCAGAGTAAGCAGTGACATCTCAAAATTACAGTCAGCCGCAAAACATGAACTACTGATTGTTCATACTTCCTGTAGGTCAAACTTATAATGCTTCCTCCAGCAGGGTTATTCACAAAGAAACTGTTGTAATACACCATATCAAACACAGGGTGGTGCCACCGACCAAGGTGTGACGAGGCCTGTTTCACTCCCTCACTAGAGGAAGTGCTCATAACAGAGAGAATAATTCTCACTAGCTCACTATTGTTATCACACACAGGGACCAAACGTTGAATGACATGAGTGTTGTAACAGATATAAACTCTCTGCCACACATCCACGACGATGACAGCTTCTCCATTTTCCTCCTGACCTTCTCTGCTAATCACAGCCACTGTAAAAGAAGTGCTATAAAACACTGGCCAGCTGGTGATAAAGGGCCCTCACATCTAGCAGGTGCTGCTCCGTATGTAACGTCCCGTCCATACAACCAGCCGGTTATGGCTTTATTGCCCTGCACATCCCCTTCATATCTGCCTGCTTCCCAGCCACAGTCAGGTAAGACCACCTGTCGGAACAATGATAAGACAATAAGAGGGATTGTACTGTGATAGTCTGGTGAGCACTGGATATGGCCGTAGAAATAATAAAGTGTGTGTCTGGATTGTTATGGCCATATCCAGTTGTGTGTGACTTTTGTCTGATAAAGAAAGTTGGATGTTTTTTCTAATTCCCACGGAAAGATACCGTATATTGTTTTGTTTTTACAGTGGGTAAGGAAGGAAAACTTTATCCAAATGGCACCTTTTAACACAGAATACAAAGAGCTTTCCATCAACATTAGTACAGAAAAAAAAAATGTGTGCTGTGGTCAAAGTCCACTGGAGGGCAGTGTTGCTCACCACAATGTGAGCCTTTATTTATTAGACTCTTTATAATGTATTCAGTTGTGTGTGTGTGTGTGTTGTTTAATGATCAGAAAAATTATTATGTGTTATTTAATTTCAAAAACACCATACATTCTAAATGAACGCCCAAAAGAGAAGTCGAGAATTAAATACTTCTCAACACAGACTGATTTCTTTGAGCCAATATGGCTCACTGTTGTCCATTTTTGCTAGTCTGCGAGCTAGTTGGGCACAATAGTCGCTCACTTACAGACGTTTGGTTGGCTTAGCAGTTGTACAAACAGGCCTGGCTGATTATTTTTTTTGCTCTGATTCACCAACATGCCACTGAGATCAACAGCTCGCTTTCTGAGTGCTCTACTTTTTTCGGCGTGATGTGCAGTAAGTCTGAGGATCTCTGTGCAAACAGCCTCTTTATGACAGAGAGCGAGGTGAGTGGCTTCAGACACTACAAGCAAAACAACTCATCAAACAAACACACTAAAGGCACTGAGTACACTCACTCTGCACCGTCTGATTTGTGTTATTAGAGCATTTATTGACATTGGGACAATATTACTCTCAATCACTACAGGGCTGCTGTGGTCAGCTTACACATTAATGTATTGTGGTGTGCATTATTATAATCCTTACGAAACAATGTTTTCCTATTTGCTATAACGCATTAGCATTTCACCACACTGGTATGTTGTGTGAACGTGCATACTGCATTTTTCCCACCTCCTCCTCAGTCGTGATAAGAAAATCACAAGCTGCCGACTTTGTTCCCGTCTTGACACTTGTAGTCTTAAGGAACATTTAGTGTTTATACATAGGGCGTTGCCATCTTTTCTACATGGGCTTTAGCACCTTTCAGCACCTGGCTAGCTGGCTCAACTTGCTATCTGAATCTTACCTTGATGCATCAGCACAACTCCCAGCTGCACAGCAGAGAGGCTTCTTTTCACCAGCGAAACCTGGCAACAGCTTTAGCTCTAATCTGTCCCTCTTTCTCCACTGATTTCTCTTTCAGTCATTTTGCTTTATTGTTTCTTGAATGTGAAAGTTGATGACTGATTATTTTAGCGTTCCTGCCACCTTTCCAAATCTCTCAGCGTGCCTTATCTCAAGATAACAACACACAGAGGCTGTTAATGGTTGAAGTGAACGCAGGTGCACATAATGTTCATCCCAAATGGTAGCAGAGGGGGAAAAAAAGCATGTTAACAAAATCTTTGCAACAACAGAGATGTACGCCTAAAGCACACCGTAGATACTTTTAAGAAATATGCTGAATGCGAGCTTAACATTAAAGGGGCAGTACGTAGTTTTGGAGAGGAAATGAAAACTCCAAATTTTGATATTTACAATATTATTATGGTAATAAAATGAACTCAGAAATATTTATCTTTCATCATGACTGAATAAACAGGCTGTTCACAGAGGAAAATAAGGTCCACAGAACAATGTTTAAAGCCAGAAAGGTGGCAAGGTCCACCAAAAGGTAAAACAGTATGAAATTGTGTTGTCCTGTAGGGTCAGTTAGTTTATTCACTTTATTCAGCCTTGAAAATGAAGAGACTTAGTTTATTTATTTTGTTTAGGAATGCAAAAAAAAAAAAAAAACAATAAAGATTTTGCTTTTCTGATTAAAATTTCTTCCCCCAAAACTACATGGTGCACCTTTAAGACAGCCTACCAATTCCAACTTAATTAGGCTGAGCACTCAATATCCTATCATATTTTATTCAAAAATTACCACAACTCAGAGCTCAAAGCAGCGGCGTCGTGGCTCAGTATTGGCAAGCTATAAGTGTGACGATGCTGCAGCGTTATCATGAAAAACAAACTTTGTACTAGTTAGCAATATTCTAAATTAAAGTGTTTCAGAGTGAGCCCTTAGTTACCAGGGGGGCAGATACCAGAAAGCGTCCCTGCTGTCTCACAACAGCCAATCACATCACACACTCTGATGAAGCAGGCCCCCCCTACACCACAGCAACATCGTTTCCCTCATATCCATAAACGGATGTTTCGGAGCTGCGTTTAAGGTGCATATCCAAATAAGAGTCAAATGAGCAACAACATCTGCTAAACGTTAATGTCACGATATTTTCCAGTGACAATACAAAAAAAAGAGATGTGACCGCAGATGTAAATGGCTCTTTTCTTTTCAATTCCGGGATTTAAAATGTCTCCATCATACGGGTGACTATTGTGAGGAATAGTAAAATATCATTCACGGAATCAGTATCTATTTCCATATGACATAATAATGATAATAGGCCTTACAAGCTCATACAGATGCTCCGACATGGAACGGCGGTTAGGAGGTGATCCTCTGTTTCGTGTCCATGAAAGCACGCCGCACTATGGGGAATCTTGTGGTCTGCTTTTCTCTGCAACAGTGAGAAATAAAGCAACTGCCACAACTGTCAGTCTGGTGCCTTTAAGTCAGCCGTGAGCAGCTTTCTAACTGCCAACATCCACCTTATTCACAGTCTCACAGGCTCGATGGCTGCGCGGAATCATTAATGCGGCTCACTTTCTTTTTTGACGAAATGTTCAGCTGCTCCAAAATTGTCACACATCCCCTCCAGGTCCACACACAAATCTCACTTGAGTCTGCACTGAATAACCCCTGAATGCCTGCCTTGATGGACATCTCAGGCAACACTCGGTGAAAACACTGAGATGGCCTTTTTTTGTGCTGTTGTGCTCAGGGTCTTTCCACAGTGCCAAAGTGGGCCTGGTTTGCAGCCATGTGTGACTGGGGCACTTACTGGCTCACACTAATGACCCTAATTGGGAAAGTGGGCTCCGTTTCAGGGTCACTGACAGACTGACTGGCATGTGAGGAATGTGACCGGGTGGCACCCGCCTATTGTCTGGGCCACCCTATCAGTTAACTGCATACAGCAATGGACACCTTTTCTCTTGCTCGTCTCCACTACTGACCCTGCTTTTTACAACTAGTGATTGATGTACGCCAAGTGCCCTACCCTGGTTGGTTTACAAGACACCAAAAAAGTAAAATTGTGTTTCATTACAAAAGTGCAGGTTATGTTGCAGCTAAGTTTCTTGCAAAATATTCCGCCTTCTCTCTCAAGCAACCAAAATCTGCAACAAGAAAAGTTTCCCTTCGTAAAGCACAACTTAGTGTTTATAATCATCCAAACAAAAGAAATCAACATAAATGGAGGTTATTTTACCAAAAAAGACATTTATTACATCCTCACAACAACAAAAATTACCTTATTCTTTAATTTCACAGCTCAGGTGCCAGAATAAACTATTGGCAGTTCACAATTCTGCACACCACCAAGTTTTGAACATTTGAATTTGAACATCTCATACATACCACGTTTGCACAATATATGCCATGTCATGTTCACACTAAATGCTTTTTGACTTGACTTTAATAGCATGGGGGGTCTAAGGAATAGGGGAGTTACCGCTAGGCGACAAAACCAAGTGTTATTAACAAGACTTTGGAGCGTCATAACCCTAACCCCAACCATACAAGTTTAACCAAAAACTAACCCCAGCTATGATTGTGGCAACCAAAACAGGTATTTTAAGCCAATACATCATTTTTTTTCCCAACCCTAACCAAGTGTTTTTTCTGCCTAAACCTTACCAGACCATAAGCAGAAACCTTGTCACAACATAAAATCGAACCCAAAGAAATGTAATGTTGCAACATAAAAAAATGTAAAGTTGAAACATATCCATGGTTTGCAGGAACCCCCTAGCTCACACAACAAGCAGAGCCTGTCCTCCCTTGCATTGACATTAAACCTGCCAGTCTCTAGGGCTAATCCTAATGTACCTGAACATGACAGTCCACGATGGAATCTTTATCTAAATAATACCTCACATAAAGTAATACACTGTAGCTATTCTCCCTAAGTATACAATTTCAGAATGTTTGCTTTTCATACCAACCCTATTATAGACCAGAACCTTTTCTTTGTACTTAAAACCATCTTGCTCTCCTGACACCCTAACCCTAACCTTAACCCTCCTGACATCACAATGTAATGTTCTGGAAAATTAATGACATATCATTCATGTATACTGTGGCTTTCAACTCATTGGCCCAGGGATTACCATGAAAGATGTTCCAGTTTCTTTCTGTGTCATGGGAAACTTTCTCTCACCTGATCTGAGAGCTTTCACCTCGTTCAGACATCTTTCTCTGACTCCCATCCTTACAGTACAGACATGATTTGTCCCTTTGTCACAGAGACTCTGCTACAGATAGACTTGATTTGTTACCAAAGGGAGTGGTGGGCTATTTGTTGGCACTGCACTGCGTGGGATGAAGGTTCAGGTGGAATTCAGGCAAACTAGCGTAACTGAGCAAGAAGTTTCACAGTAACAATCCATGTTGCAGCACCTTTGGCATCGCAATCGTTAATTAATCAAGTGTTTGATGTGGTTGGCCTCACATTGTGCTCCACACCCTCCAAGCCGTCATGAATGAACCCGTTGTAGCAACTTCAGTCAAGAATTTTCAGGCATTTCTTTTGTTTTCCCTATAAGACTGATATGTTTGCACTGCTATTTAAGTTGCGATTGCATGCCTAAAATATGGAGCCGCAGACGTGTTTTGTGCTGGCGGAATGCTTTTGATTAGCAATGAATTGTTTTAAATCCGTTACCTATTAAGATTTAATAGTTCAAGACTAGGGGTGCATTGGTATGCCGGCTGAGCGTCAATATCGGCCGATGTTCTCCTTGTTGACTGCTATTGGCAAATAAGATGACATTTAGAGATAGCATTATGTGGCGTCAAAAGCGGGTGTTTTTTCAAGGAGATCGGCATACATTTCCAACCTCTTCTCTGGCGCCCAAAACTGTCTGTGTTTCACGGAAAGTGACACCATCTCCATCCCTGATTTTGTCAACCAAAACGGATATTCAGCCAAACTAGGATGTTCTCCAAACCCAAACGAGGTGTTTTTTTTATTTTGAAAGAAGGTTATATTTAAGGATGATTTGAACATTTGTATGATCTAATTTGATGTTCTGTTGACACAGTTCTGTTATACTTACGTGATGAAGATTTCTTGTTTCTCTGGCACTGACAAAAAACATCAGTACTGGCATCGACTTTCAGCCATACTGTTTTTTCAAACAGCATTACAGAATCAGTGTCTTAAAAAGACAGATTTTGACTTAGGTTTGATGAAGTTTGAAAGATTAAAGTGACATATGTACAGCACAATATCTGCCACAGCATCACACGATTTAGTCACCGAAACCATTTTACCATCTCAATGGCATTATATCTACAAAAAACAGGTTTCTTCGGTGTGCATCTGTGATCTTTTGACTGCGGTATCCATTCAGCTCTCTTTCTGCCACCTGCAATCCCCGCCGTGCCGCTCTGATGTGGTTTTCACAAATACCTGCACAAAGTCCTCTTATTGCAGACTCAGACAGGCCTTACATTGGTAGGTGTGCGTGAAATAAAAGCCCTCTCTGGAACATTCAATCTCTCATGATTTGGGGACAATGTGAATATTTCAGTCTCAACCACAATTCAGAGCACAGATGGTCGCGGCTAATTGTGGCTGAGGAACACAGCAACATACAAAACTGCGGTCTTGAGAGATCATTCCACAGAGGCTTGTGTCAGTAATATTCTCGGCACCGAGCATCTCTCAAAGAAATAATCAATGCCAATTCTTGATCGCGAAGACACACATTCTGTGATGATTTTTTTACCTGCTGCAGTTTAACACAAGTCACTGAAAGACATGGGTGTTAGCCACGCGCATTAAGGTATGTGTGTCAACATTGGTGGCCTGTAGGTGAACCCCTTGGATACACCTTGTGTGGAGGGAGAAGAAAAGGGAAAGGCAGCGAGGGGAAAGAGATGGAGAACAGCGGGTGTGGCCTGCTAAGTGACTCAGCCAGAGCCCGAGTCTGCTGAGTGACAAATCAAATGCCAATTGACAGAGCGCACTCTGGCTCCGAATTCACTGGCTCCCTCCACTGCACAGGTGGTCTTTGTCTCACACATGCATGCACACACACGCAACACAACAACACAACCAGCCACCCGTGCACACACACACATCGACAACCGGCGGCACGGCGCAGCCTCAATGGGTGATTGCTCTCTGCATTAAACAGGTTAATCTCTGCAGGAAAAACAACACTATTTGAGTTTGACAAACATTCCTGATCACACATCGTGAATCAATATTCAACAGCAAAAACAACAACACAAATCACACTTTCTTTTTTTTTCTTTCTCTTTTTTTTTTTTGCATCATTAAGATATTGTGGATCTAATCCAGTGCCCTGTACGTGACCCAGCAGTTGCAACACAACATGCCAGAATCTGACCTCATCTACACACACACACACACACAGCGCAACACTTGATTAATGGGCTCTGAGGTGAACCCTGCATCTCTGTCCCAGGTCAGTCTTTTTGTGCTGATCCTCGAAGGGAGTGGTGAGGTTGTCCCTGGTAAATTGATGGTGCCTGCAGGAACGAGGGAGGTAAAACAAGTGGCACATAGAGAGATGACTTGCCGAGCGTCTTTATGTATGGCCTTTCTCTCTCTCTCCCCCTCTCTTTCTCTCTCTCTCTCTCCCTTCTCTCTGTGTCTCTCTCTCTCACACACACACACGTACACACACACTGGAACAAAGAGAAACCACTTTCAGTTGTCAGTCACACTTCGAGTTTACCTTGATAACTTTGGCATACTGTCAAACTTTAATCCATAATGGGCGTGTTTGCAAAGCAAAGAATCCCTAAGAATGATCTATTTGCTCATTTCTTAGGTCTTGTTTAAATAAATGCATTACATAAACTCTTTCTGTATTTGTTTGTAAACATTAGGAGATGACGTGCTGAGCAAATTTACTCTCATGTGCGGTCACGGGGTGCAGAAAGAGCTCCAAATCATACTGCCACTTTAGAGCTGGGGACTTTGGTGCACATTGCCTTTACAAGACTTTACTTTAGTTTTAGAAAAATTGAGAAACATATTTATTTATTTTATTCTGAAATGCAAATTTAAAATGGATGTTTAAAAAAGAATATATTGAATTATTTTCCACCATTCAGCATAAACAAAAGAAAGAAAATTTGAGTCACACCACAGTCCTAAGCTTACACCAGTTCTGCAACATCTGCAAGGTCAAATGTGCAATCCAGTAATTGTCCCTCTCCGCGTCTTTTAAACTCGTGCATTTGCACATTATTATATGAATCAGGATTTCCGTAACCCACAGTTTCACAGCCTCATAGCTGAAATTTTGTAAATGTGAAATGCTCTGTCATGCTCAGCGTGTTAAACATCTTATGAACAGACTCGCAAGCCACCCTCCTGTCTGCTTCCCTGTCTGTACTCCACCTCGGGAGATGGGGATTAGAGGCCTTGGAGGACTGACTGTATGGATGGTGTATGAATAACTTGAGAGAGGTGACAGACGGGACAGATCGCGTCTCATCACCAGTAAAGCCTTGGGGCTCCCATAGGGGACCAGTGCATCACACAGAGAGCTACATAAAGGGCCGCCGCAGACGAAGGCCTGGTCAAGGCCTAAGCTATAGAAGCCCTGACATCTGGCTTTCTTCTATGCTTCACCGCCAACCTGCTACCCCAGTCTGGCAGCTATATGCACTTCATTATTGCGCCTTAATGCGCTCTTGAATCACAGTCAAAATTTAGTCCTGATATGTGTTTTTATTGCCAATATGAATTTAACCGATATGAAGTATCTGCCATAAGATATACAGTAAGTTATACCAGCACATAGTATACGACGTTCGCAGCATCACTATATTGCCCATTTAAGTACAAAATGTGCAATGTGTGTTGCGTTTTGGCCAACAAACTGTAAAGATAAAATTATGATGAAACAATAAAGGCAGGCTCAATCATTTTGAGGGGAAGATACACAGCAGGTGGTACGAAAAGCTCTGACAGAACCCCTGATTTGTGCAGAATTGTGTTGCTTAAAGGATATGGCCACCAGATGCCCATTTGGATGAAAATCTAGGTTTCAGTCTAATCTGTCAATTTTGGAAGCCAAAAACGTGTCAGCTTCGTGAGCAATGCAAGAAACTTTGGTGCGAAAAACACTGTTCCAAAGCACTTTTTTACTTTTACTAGATGGAGAATAGTCATGCGTTTGCAATTTTGTGATTACAATTATATTTTATTAATCTTATTTACAAATATAAAGCCATACAGTTTTTTGTGCTGGGAATAGTTGATTGCCTTTGTGCTGGGTGCACAGGACCTCAGCAGTCCTAGGAACATAGCCATAGATGGCAGTGTTTTGCCTTATTTTTAACAGCCCAGTCAGCTCTGACGCTGAGCAGAAATTAAAAACTGGATGTGTTGAGAATGTTTGTCTGCTTAGAGGGTATATTTTATTTTTCTATTTGACACTTCTGTCTCCTCTTCATGATGATTTAAGGTAAATTTCCTGAATTGAGCAAACCCTTAATGTAATATAAATATAGTGATTTTCACATGTTACACTGATAGAAACGCCTCATTTACTGTGTGTGTGTCTTCTTACAGCTTTAAATTCTACGTCCTATATCATGTCAGATATTTTACCTCCAATATTTTCCCACTTTTTACTTAGAGCTATTTTTCTAATTTCTTCTATTATTGTGATTTCCAAAATAAGGGGATAAATATAACTAAGCAATGTGTCAGATGTCTTTTTTGAGGATTTTATATTCTAATTTTATAATTTTGCTATTTATGTGATTAATTGAAACTGTTTCCTTAAAGGCTTAATTTTATTCATGGGTTTTATAATAAAGTATTACTTTACAATAATCATATTGGCATTGTTTATTCATCATATAAAGAAACAAATTAAGATAGATGCATTTTTGGTAAAAACATTGTTTATTTGCCAACTTATAGAAGATCTGTTGACAAGTTCTACTTGAATAAACTGTGTTTAAACAACAGTAAATTTCCTTGGTCTTTTGCTCCGATTGGGCCAAGGTCGGTTTTATATTCGACTGAAATCATAAAATGACACTTGAGATAAACAGAATGTTTACCCTCCCCATGTGAGCTGAGGCTGATATGTAAATGCAGCCTTATTCTTTCATCAAATTTGCATTTACCCTCTTAACCAAACACTACAGGGCTCCAATTCAAACAGCGCTAATGATGGCTGGCCCTTTATGACCGATTGCCGTATCGGCGAAAAAGGGGAAGAGCAATTTAGCCTGGAATGAAAGGAGTAAAGCATAGTAGCTATCTGTGAGTGGCTGACAATAATTGGATCAACTTTGCAGAGAAATGGATGTGTTTTGATGCTCTAGTGGCTGACTGGCAATCGGCTGGCTTTTTGCCCTATTTATCATTCCCCTTTTATCTGCTGCTGCCAGACCTTTCCACAGCCTCCATTCCAGGGCCGGCTAATCAAACAACTTTTTAATAAGACTAAACGGAATCTCCACAGCCAGAGAACAGAGCAGGGCTTCACGGCACAGCGAGGAGAATCTCAGGATGAATATCAATTAACACTCTGACACGCTGTTTTTCTGCGATGAGAAGTTTGACACAGTATCAAGAAGATTCAGCTGACTTTTGTTTGCTGCTTTCAGATCTGTCGGGCGAAGCTGTGATTTCTCAAGGCCGTCGTCAGCAAGAAAGAGACTCAACTTAGCCGGGCTTGACTTTTCAGCTGGACGTCTTCCAGAGCTGCTTTGTTTGCTCCAGCTGAATTCACACCTTCACTGGAACGACATCTTTTAAATACATTTGCCTTTCTTTTGCATTTTCCAATCATTACTCACACACACAAGAACTTTCTATGAACTCCTTTAGGCATTGTTGATAAACTTGTTTTCGTGATTGAATTCATATCCTTGAAGTGTTTTGTGCGAATCAATTCAAATGCATTTTGGTTCCTTAAGTACCTTTACACGCTGGTCTGCTCTGGTCACTAGCCTTTACTGGACTCATGTCGTCTCATGGCTGCTTGGCAACATGGACAGACAGCGTTACAGTGAGAGGGTTCAAGGTGCTGTCAAAAGCAAGCCTGCCATGTTTTCCCTCCTTGTCGCAGGATAAAATTGATGCCTCGCAGCCCACCGCAAGCTCACCAGCTGCTGCTTGTCCATGCAGCTATAGAGAAGTTAACAAGCTCTAAACAAAACAAGTGACAAAATGCAACAAAGGGCAGCAGTGAGTGAACGGGGCCTTACGGGGCTGTCTTTAAGGAGGATCTCCCTGTTGGTCCCCTACCACCAAAGGAGGGCAAGGCAGAAAAGGGGGACCTTGATTTGAGTCCTTGCTAGGTAACTGAGGGTCTAATGTTTGGAATGCGTCTCCCTACGCCTGTGATATCCCACCCTGCGAGTCCTCTGGCCATAGGTCACGCAATTTGTCTTTGTTCACAACGCCTCAATTATGTATTTCCTTTTTGATGAAAAAAAAGAGATGTGGTGCCCCTTGGAAGGGAACAACAAACTCCCATTTTGAGTGTGCCTGTCAAATTGCTATCTAATTGTTGCAGGGCTGCAGGGGGAGCTGATATCTGCTTTTCTCTCACCGCCGGCTGCCGGCCCTGCCGTTCACAAAGCCCGGGGATGCCACACACATTCTGTTTGTTCTACATGAGCAAACAGATTGTAAACTGGCTGATAATTTTTGTACTGACAATGTCATTTACGGCTGTCAGCCTTTTGTCTGCTCTGTTTGCTTTATTCAAATATGAACCGAGTGGACCTCCCCTCCACCGCTCACTTCTGCATTAAAATCACATCAATTCACTTCCATTTTGTCTTATCTGAAATTCATTGGAGGCAATCACTTGGTTGAATGCCCTGCCGTTGCCATGGAGACCAAAGGTCCCGTGTGGACTTCAGAAGGATTAGGAACTTGTAAGATTTAAGTCTTGAAGTACACAGTTGCTTTGTTGTGTCTCCCTTTGATTTGATGGGGAGGAATTTGCCTTTTCTAACTTTGGCCTGAGGTGAAATAAATCTGTATATATATTAGCATCTTCTGGCAGGATTGATAAATATTCATCCAGTCCCCCGTGCACTGATTTATCTCTACATTTACCAATCTCTTTAAAAGGCACTCCTATAGTTATTTGCCTGACCCTGATCTGCATTCATATGGCGTGGCGAGCCCAACAATGCATCACTCTGAAAATGACATTTTACTCCTGCAGCGCTCTGCTTCATTTGTCAAGCGGCCATCTTTGTGCTGAAACTATGACAGTCCAAGTGGCATGCAGTGCTGGGTGCCCTGGTGGCACCTCGTCGCCCTACTGGGGGACAATAACTCCAACTCAGCGAAACGAGCAGGGGTGCACTCTGGGCGCCCGCCTCCCGGGGCGTCCCACGCCACTCCTGAGGCATCTCCCCCCCCCTCTTTGTTCGCCAAGGTCAGGGCACAAAGTGCTGAGTTATTCACATTAAACTGTCTGGCTGGAAGCGGCTGCAGATGTTACTGTTTTTGTGTTTGGTTTTGTCTCCTCACTCCGTCTTTTCTCTCGCCCCTGCATCTTGTCAGCGCTGGCTGCCAGGGCGCTTGGCGTGTGAGTTTTTAAAAAGCTGAAAAAACGTGGCCTGTGAATGAAGAGTTGAGGCCTTGGCTCCTGCACCTCGTGAATTGGGTTTTTTTTTTATTTTCTTTGCCTTTACAGCCAAAAGTACAAAGTAAACAGTCTGAAGTAAATGGATTCATTTTTAGTTGCGCCAGGCAGTTTGTGCACAACAGAGAGCCGCTTCTTTTTGTCCTCTTTACCATCGAGGCTAACATCTATTTGGCTACCCTTTATTGTCGGCCATGACAGGCGGTTTTCAGAACTTAATGCATTCCAAATATTTTCTCCACTTTCTTCCAAAGGTTAAGAACAAAAGAAATCTTCTGAATAGTTTGTACATTTTATCTTACAAAAGAAAAGTCCAGATCAAAACACTGAATAACGTTCCTAAAATATGCTGTAGATGTATGGTCTAATTTGCATCTCATTTCCTTATTGAATTGCACCGCACACACAGGCCATTTTGGTTGATTGAGAGACTGCCAAAAGAATAGCGAGGATGCCTGATACTATGCACTTCTTTACATTTACATTTAAATGCGGTTGTTTCTTAGTAATTATGTCAACATTTCTGACTGTATGTTTGGAAAAGGGATTTTTTTTTATTTTTTTTTTGCCAGCATGTGCCTGTTTATTTGCTGTATTTCTTTGTCACAAAATAAAAACTATTATTAATGCTGCAATGAGTCCTTAAACAGGACGTTTTTTACTTGACATATAATCTTTATTCTTTATAAGCTCAGGCACTTTTGCAATAAGTCAATAAGTTTTTAGTGCCACTTCAACATTCTGTGAAATTTGAGAGGTAAACAAAAGTTCTCTCTGCTGGCATGGTGTCACCTGGAGCATCTAAACAATCAATGCACATTTGCAACTTGGTATTTACCTGGTGTTGACATCAATGGCAGCCCTTTAAATTAAGGTCATTTTGTCAGATATTGCATGACATTACACATGGCATTTTGGAAGGATAACTAGGTGCTGAATATAAAGTAAAGGGATCTATTTCTTTTTCCACTTTGGGTCAGCACAAATGTTTCTAAATTATTAAAAAAACATATCAAATGTTCATGATCATTACTTGAAATGAAATATCGATAAAATATATTCCCACAATTACTGCCAGGTGGCAAGTTTGCATCACTTGTTTTATCATTAACAAGACATTTTCTTTTTTTCACCAGCCCTGAACGCTGCAGATCACACAAAGATTCGCCTCTGGAAAAGGTTTTGACAGAGTCTTGCCGCTGCCTGTCGAGACACTATTTCATCTATGGAAGGAGGATTATTCTCAAATACCAGCCCCTGTTTGAACAAAAGAAGCTGATGATGGCAAATTAGGCTCCGGCTTTTTCTGTTGGGAAAAAAGAAGAAAAACCTCTAAAGTCTAACTTGGTGGTCTCCGTTTATTCATAATGATATATTCATCTACAGTTTACGTGATTACACATCAAAGTCACAGGAATGGACGGCTAAATCTGCATTTTATTCAATGGATCATTGCACTGTGAGCAAGCCTTTTACTCTGTTAAGAGCTCTGAAGCAGACATGCTAAAACAGCATGGGTTACACTTTGGTCAAGGACACATCTCAGTGGTTCGTTGACAGTCTTTATTGTGCCAAGAGGGAATGGGAAATCAATGGAACTGACCTGTCCAATCCAGTGTACCTATAGGCTGACTGAGGTCACTGTCAGGAAAGATCTGGCTCAGCAGAGTACACAGAAAACTTTGAAAGGTCCTCAGGGACGTTTTCAACTCAATGGAGATATGGCACATCAATATTTCACCTCAACTGCATTGCTCCATTTCATGCTCAGGGAGAGAAACCGGCTTGAAAAACTTCTATATAAAAGCAAAGTGCACACAAGTAGATCAAAGATACAGATCTGACAATGTGTCCAGCCTGATCAGCTTTATCTTCTCCGTCTCTGCTGCCGCCGCTAGCTGCTGCACAGTTGGCCACGCCATTGATCTCACTGTGGCTAAAGACACTTCATGTACCCTGAAAGACTGCTACACAAAGCGGTGACATTGATAGGGCCACACTGAGGTGGGTCTTTTTGTTCCTGCCTGTGTGTGGGAGTTGGACTGAGGATGGGGGTGGGGGCATGCTGTGCTTTGAGCTGACCCACACAGGACAACGCATAAACTTCAAGAAGCTGCTCAGGGGTTAAACTGAAACGTTGGGCTGTCTGTTAATCTCTCTGACACTTTTTCTTTTTGACTCATTTAAAGTCATCACATTTGTACGATGACTAATCCAGTTAAGCTACTTTGTTGTCTAGACTTGCCATCGTCAAAATACCAGACCTCGAAAATGTGTCTTTAAAAAAAAAAAACATAATAGTATCGCGCAACATCTAGATGCAGTTCTGCCAAGTTCAGCTGTCACGGTGTCAGCGATGTTTGTACATTTTGTTCGGACTAAAGGGTTAAACCTTTCTTTGTACACTGTCTGAAAGGGAAAGTCAGTTTGCAAAGCAATGGCTGTCGACAGGGCTGCCTTTTCGTCGTCACACACAAGGTAGCCTGCATGTAGCCACATGAGACTCATGCCTGCACATCTGGCCTTTATTTTCGTAGCTAAGGAGTATCTAAACAGTGCTGAATCCAAAAACGACTTTGTTGTTTTAGGCCCAGGTGGAAGGGATGTCGCTCACCGCACGAGGAATTCTCATCGCACGCTGATTTCTGCCTTCCCTGCATTCCATGCGTAACATATCGCTGTCTTTTAGCGTGCGCTGGCTTTTATTGTTTTTCTAAAAAGGAGTCCATTTTGATAGGATTAGCCGCAGACTTAGTTTATCCAAATGTAGGAGCTGTGTTGCGCTGTTTTGAAAGAGCCGTGGCCACCCAGATTCTGGGGAGTTGCAGAGGATGAGTGTGCAGGCAGGGCGTGACTGATGCGCCTCCCAGAGGAGAACAACAACTTCCGAAAGGCAAGTGGGTAATTGATTCGGTGCTTTGTTAATAGCTCGTGGCTAATTGGGCATACCGTGAGTGGCAAAATCAACAACAAGTACAGACTGGGCATGTCAAAACTATCAACAGGCCTCAAAGAATATCCCCTCGCTAACTGATGAAGAAAGCACTGTTCTTTTTCTCGCTGTGGCGGCTGGAGGTGGAGCACATGCCATGTTGTGAGACGGTGAGCTACCATGGGTGACCTCCAACCTTTCCTTCCCCTTCGATGTCGGGAGTGACCTCTCGCTGCCATGGAGCAGAGGAAGCAAAACAAAACCAACACAAACTCGGGTCATTTTTTTTTGAGACATCAGTGTAAAGGAACATTCCGTAAAATCTTCCCCTCATCCTGAAATCAATACAGCTCTGTCTCAGTTAACTCTCTGCCAGTACAGCTTTGAGTTGGGATTATACCAAAGCATTACATTCAGCCTTTTGTTCTTCCCCAGCGTTTCAATGCCATCCTCCGCTGTTTACAGTGCTCTGGCATTTCACTCCAGTGACACATAGGGTGTCCCTAATTAGATCATAATGCTGATCTGTTGTCCTGATTAGCATTGAATAGACTTTGATCAGCGTGTATTATCAGATTACTGTGATAGCCCACCTTTGGATTAAGACAAGGTCCACGCTCATTGTGCTCCCTCGCTGGGAAGAAAGAAGGGGGTGTGAGCTGGCTGAGGATTAAGTCTGATGCCGCCTTTGTATGCGGGAAATACCACTTTATCAGGGAGGGCTGTGTCGAGCCGCGGGGTCCGACAGTTAGAAGGGGGGGAGCGGGCTGCTCTTTCAGGGGAAGCGGTCTTCTGTACCCAGGCCCCAGCCTCCCTTTGTGGTGGCCCAGTGACCAGCAAGGCGCACAAGGGATGACACACCCCAATCTGGCCTGTTTACCCAGGGAAATAATCACTAATTTTGGAATAATCATCCCTCCCGCTGACCAAGACTAATTGAATGGTGGCATGCCATGAAGGCGCTGGAGAAGCTTTGCAATGCCTCCGCCCTGTCAATGGTGTTTGGCCAGGCAGCTCAGAGTGATTGATCCCCAGGGCCAGGACACACCATGGAGCTGTGAACACAGGAAGGCGGAGCAGGCAGATATAGAAACATAATTAGTCATGAATATGCCTCCATACCCCTGCTGTGATGATCCCAAGATTTTAGGATTGAGGAATGCTGGAGAACCCATCAACGCTATTTGGACAGACGGATAGTCCAAGGAAAAATGTGACCCGGCCTAACCCTCTCTAGAAATCCAAATTTCATATGTAGAGATCGCCTATTCATAACCATGAGAGCACTTGCATTTCCTCATTATTATGTGCTGCTCCAATGTTATCGCCAGCTTTAGGATTGAAAGAACCATCCCTCGTCAATAAATGGGTCATTCCTGTTGACATTTCTCCCAGCATGATCACCCAAATTATCGGTTCAGACTTTCGAGAAAAGAGGATTTAGGAACACCATTCCTTCATTCCGCTGCTAGATGAGGTATCATGTCATCTCCCCTCAGTTATTTCACTGTGGAGCTCATTCACTGAAACTGAAAGGGAAAAAGCTTTGAATGAAGTAATGGAAAATTTCAATCCATCTTTTCTCACTGACAACCCTTCCCTCTTTTAGACGCAGCTTAATGCAACAAAAGAAGCTGATGTGAGTGTTTCATGCTTTGTTTGGTATTTTTGAGAGAGAGAGAGAGAAAAAAAAATCCTCCCGCGTATGAGGTAGAGCGAAAAAAAATTCAATTCCGATCAAAGTAAAGGAACGTCGTGTAAAATGTAAATCTCAAAACTAGATGTGTGAGCCGCTGCTGCCGACTCGTATCCAGCTCATGTGTGTTGGCTTTTATCTATTATCTTGTAAATTAGAGCGCACAAAGGGGCCCATTGCGACATCGGTTGTGCAACTTTTGTGAACTAATTTTAGGTTTGGGGCTGGGAAAACACTGAAGTCTGTGGAGCTGCAGCTAGTAATTTGGTAGTAATGAGCAAAACAGGTGAAAGTATGAGCTAAATGTCATCCCACATAGAAGGGGGCACGATGGAGTTTTGGAGAGGGAATTCAAACTCTGAATATTTACAATATTAATAAGATGATGATACAAATTCAGAAATTATTTTTCAATAACTGAATAAACAAGCTGTTCCGTACAGAACACTGTTTAATTTTGTTGTGATGGTCCTCCAAATATACAGGAATTGTTTTGTCCTCAAAGGTCAGTTTTTTTATTCAGTTTACTCAGTCATGAAAATGAAGAAAGTTTGTTTATTTAGTTTGTCTGACATAATAAAAAAAAAATCCGTCAGTGAAAATATTTCTCTTCTGATTTAAAAAAACTACACGGTGCACCTTTAGCGTGAAATCTCCAAAATGTTACTTCTTTGTAAAATTACAAATTCTGAAGGAAATACGTCAACAGTCAGCCCACATGCATTCATCTCAACAACAGACATGTGCTGAAACTTAAAATCAGAAGTGAACTATTGTGGATTACAGTCACGGCAAAACAAACGCGCAAAATGTGCTTTTAAATATTTTCACATTTGCCACAAATGTTCCAACATATGCACACACATAAGAATATACAGACACACTGAAAACTGAATGGCTGATATCAAGGTTCCCATCTGCTGTCAGATCAATATTTTGTGCAAGCCTTGTAGGCCTGTCTGTTTACCCTAGGCATCTGTGCCGAGCATACCAACCCAGCACAATGTTTGAGCATGTGACTGTGTAATAATGGCAGATAGGGGAACTAATAGCTGCCGCAATATCTGTAGCTTGACCCAGTGTGCCTCTCCCTAATTGATCTATAGATTAACATCAGACACATCAGTCAGGGGTTAACCTTTTCTGTTAGCTGCACTGTCTTTGCTGTGGATTATCAAGCAATTGGAAGGCTGACAGCGACAAGACGGCAAGATGGAGGCTATCCACAATCTTTATTTTAATGTGTTTCAAAGGAGAGGTGAAAGGGAAAGAGAGCATTCTAACCACATTAAATAATATATTAAAAACACACATTTTAATTTTTTTTATATATATATGAATGACATCGGTAATAATGTTGTCCATTTTTTATTTTTTTTGTTATTCCATGGAATGTTTATACATCAAACATTCTCTCTTCCTGCTCTGCGGCTTCTCTCTCAAAGTGTCTGTTTCAGCCGCGCAGACTCGCCGAGGTCAGGCCAGACCAGCCTTGCTCGGCCCCACAGTTCCCTTGCCCTATATGTACACTTGCTCCGGCTATGTAAACTTTGACATGTGGGTGTCAATCTCTCCCATATTTACCATGGGCTTTATCGGACCATGATTAGTTTTCCGAGCAAATTTAGGGGTAAAAAGAAAAACACCACTAGCAGTTTGTAAGCCAACAGTGCGTGTGCCACTGTTGGGCACTGCATATTTACAAGGGTCCTGCTTGTTTTGTTAAGGCTTTCTCTGTAGGTACATGTCAACTGAGGGCTTTTAGAAGGAAGCAGGGGTTTATCAACAAGCAAGAAAGGGTGCGCTCACGCATGCTGCGTGCACCCCGGCAGGTTCATGTTTGTTAGCTGTGGCGTTCCTCTACTTGTACTGTAAATACTTGATGCGTGGCGGATGTCAACAATAGGATTTCAGGGAAGCCATCACAGAATCATCAACGAGTTTGTCCATTTGAACAAATAATAGGTGGAAGGTTCATAATGCGCTCCAAAAAAACAAAGCGTCCCACTATTAAAACAACACAGATGCGATTATTTTCATTTATTGCATTAGGAAAACAAAGGCGTCGGTCATCCTAAGATTGAACTTGATAGGATTATATTTGTGGACACTGGTCAATGACATATGAGGGCCCTAAGTGTTTGCCTCAAACAAATGGTCCCCACTAAACGTGTACTCAAGCCAGAGTAAATTTGATTGTGTTGAATGGAGAGAGGAGGGGTGGCTTGGTCATTCCTGTAAACACTGGAGAAAGAGAAACATTTGCTATGACACGGATAAAGCAAAGATGATAATAGCATGCAAATGTTGGCAGATGCACCAAGGCAGTTTGCTTTTACAGACCTTGAAGAGTCCTCGTAAAATAATGACACTGACCTTAGTTTGTACGCTCCGGTTGTGTTGCTGTCGGTCAGGAAATTAATGCTTGTTTAAATATATATATTACCGGCGGCAAAAACCTTTTGAATGCACAATATTGTGAGTCACACTGACTTTCAAAATGACCTCTGATTATACTCTCAGTGTGAACCAAACTATGACTGAACCTAATCCACAGTCAACTCTCCTTATCCGTGTTCAATCTCATAACCATCGAACACAGATCTCATCAAAAGTTATTAATGTTGAAGTTCGACTTCCTCCCTCCCATGTTACCATCCACCTCGAAACTGGACCAATCCCACTCCGCTCTGCGTGCCGTCATGGCAACCAAGGGAACGCTTGGTCTCTGTTTAATAAACGTGGACGGACCGGAGCGAGGGTCCCGTATTGACCACTCAGGAAGAGATTAAACGCTGGTGACATTTCCGAGGTGGAATTTGCAATTTCCACAAATATGAGGGCGTCCTCTAGCCCGGCATGACAGCACATAAAATCAATACAAATAACCTGAATCCCTAATACCTTGATCCCTGTTAGTGGAGGGATGCATTACAACTAAGACACTGGGAAGTGGGAGACACAGCCCTCCATAACCCCCCCTAGCAGCACCGCCGGGCTCACTGCTGATTCCTATCGACTGTCTCCAGGCCAAACACAGACGCAATAACAATTAGGTGGGACACTGGCCC
This sequence comes from Sparus aurata, assembly GCF_900880675.1. NCBI lineage: Eukaryota > Metazoa > Chordata > Actinopteri > Spariformes > Sparidae > Sparus > Sparus aurata. The sequence goes on along the minus strand of NC_044202.1, from coordinate 18,732,292 downwards.
AATTCTCTCCCTCTCACACAAACACACACATATGTCGGGAATCGCACACGCTCATACAACACCACCTACATCTAAAAAACGGCATGAATATGAGTTACGACTTACAGGTTCCTCCGATTTGGTTGTTTTCTACGGTTAAAATATATAGAATGTAAACACGATGTGAAGAAGAAACTATTAAATGCCACACAACATGATTCACAAAGCCGACATAAACATTCCTATTGATATTCAGACTGTGGAGAAGATATCTTTGGGAACACATTGGCCACACCCGTTGTGAGTCATCACACCGAGCGGGATTAGCAGGCTTACCCCAGACTTAGCCGAGGGGAGACACTGAAAAGAAAACAGCTCTCCTTCTTTATATCCTCCTTTCTGTCTGTTGCAAGAGCCAAAATTGGAGGGGGGATTTTGAAGGTGTGCTGTACTGTACTGTAGCTACTGGGCAGGGTCGAGCTGACACTGGAACTTGGGGGAGTTTTTTTTTTATTCACTAAGCCTTCACAGAAGGGCAGGTGAGGCGAGGCAGGTGGCTCTTTTACTGCTTGGAGAGCAGTTGGCTGCTCTTCAAAGCAGGCGCCCGTAAATGTCACACCACTTTGAGTCTACTTGGAGCGCTCATAAACAAAAGGGATACGACTGCGAGGCATAGAGGTTGGGAAGTTTTCTCTTATCAAGAGCATTGAGGTCCTCGGTGATTGCTTCAAAGAGTCAGAAGCTAGATCCAGTCAGATACACTCGCATGCAGATGTTTTAAATGTTGTTGGATGTTGTGGAGGAGGCTATCAGGCTCAGCTGTGCCGCTTCATTTCCTGCTGATTGTGATGTGGCTTCATTACCTTTCTATGGAGGTGATAACAGTGCACCTGCTGTCTTCGCTTCCTGTGTCTGACCACAGCCAGGCGAGCTCCTCCCAGTCAGCACTGTTGTCTGCCTACAGGTGGTGGTGCTAGTGGAGATAGCAACCCTGCGGCAGTGCCAAATGCTCACATGCAGATATTTCTTCTGATTAATGTGTTTTATTTCGGATTAGCTGTTTATAGCCTTAAAGGGCCACTCCATATAATTGTACACATTGAATTCAGTTTACTGTCATGATGATTATTACTAATGTCTCTTCAAAGTGTAGAAAAAAATATCTTGATCAAATTAAAGAACCAATATTTGCATTGTGGGAAATGTAGGATCCAGTGCTCAAAAACTCTCTACCTCTCCTGTTCTCATTTTGACCATTCTTGAAATTTTAAAGGAAATATACATGTTTGAACAGGATATGGTGAAATTACCTGGGTAATTAAAGAACAAGTAGGTTGTGTCTTCACTCACCTCTATTTCTTTGTTGGTTGATTGGTTGGTTTGTAGGTGGGATTGCACAAAAAGTACTGTACAGATTTCAACAGATCGTGGTTGGAGGATGGGTCTCTGTCCAGAAGAGACCCCAACTAACTTCTGGTACAGATCTGGATAACAGGACGGAACCAGGATTTTTTTTAAAACTTATTTAACATTAAGAGACAGGGCCTTTCTTTTTTCAGTTCTTTTGTTTTTCATCAATTATAGGACCTAGACCTAATGCATGGGTCTTGATTGTGAGGCATAGATGAACAGTGGGATGCCAAACAGGCCTATGCATGTTTGTCAATGTATGCTTGTGCAATATGTCATTACACAACAGCCGGTGGTGTACGTCAAAAACCAAACAGGTAAATTATTATTTTTTGTTTGTTTGTTTTTCTTTCATATTATGAGTGGCACAGATGACATTAAATTTGTTTACATTCAAAATCCTGCAAGGGATTTAATACCAGAAACGTGCTTTGGCTTTTTTTTTTCCTTTTTTTTTTGCACAAAAAAACTGAATGTGAGCTTTGCAAGATGCAAATATGTAGAACATTTAAGTTGTATTAAAAAACAAAGCAAAAACAAATTACATTGTAAAACGTAATAAAATATGAATATTAGTGCTGTTTTAGGTAAAATATGGAAAATCGCAGTATTAAAATAAATGCTTACGTTGTTACAAAAATCAAAATTGCAGAACCAGAGGGCTTTTTTTATTTGATTTTATTGTTCACTGAAATATATCTCATCAGCTACACACACTTGCTTTTACTGTTTTTTAAAATAAATCACAAATGCACGGACACATTTCAGGAAAGTGGCCCTTGGACCTTCCGTTGCACTTCTTCCCCATGTGTGCATTGGGCTCCACATATTTATGTGAGTTGTTTCTCTTTCCGGCTCCTTGAGACGAGGGCTCGCTGACGGATGTGAGAATCTGAGGCCTGGCTCTAAAGCTCGCCTGTCAGGACGCATTACTGCTCTGTGCTGTGCAGATGGAGGGCAGTTGGAATCCTTCAGCACTGATATCTTAAACTGCATCTTTCAGGAGTGCGACTCTCCGATGAAGTGGTCGCTGGAAAATCAAGGAAGGGAGGGAAGAAGTTGTAGGGAATCCAGGTGATCAGTAACATTCAGGTAAACCTTGAGAAAAAAAGACATGCCTGGACACGGTGACTCCTCCTCTTTTCTTTTTTTTTAGCTTTTTACCTCCTATTGGAGGGGAGTGTTTGCAGGAGAGCGGTTTTAAAAGCTGTGCCCCAGTTAAAGCCGCCATCATCATTACGCTAAGGGGTTGAACTGTGGCAGCGTAATGTGTGTACCGAGTTACTCTGTCTGTTTGAAGGGCCCTCAGCAGAAGTGTGTCTGCTGTTGACACTCCCCATTTAATATTGTTTGAATTTTTCATCAAGATCCCAAGCCCTGTTACAAGAGTCCTTTGTTTTCCGACTTGTTTGTACATTCTTTGTGTGTTAGTACGGGCATGTATGTGTGTGTTTGCAGAGACATTATAGACATTTATTTAGTTTAAAGTGTAGCAAACTTAGTTTGGCTTTAGATGTCTCTGCACACATTCTTATGTCAATTATTCCAGTTGTTTGACTTTGCTTTATTCTTTTCTAGATATGGTTCATCCTGGAGGTCTGTGGCATCCAGCTGCAGACAACGCTGTACCCCTCTGCTCCAGCATCTTTTGTGCAGGGGACCCTGACGCAGCCTTGAATGCAGGTCACCACAGGTTACTGACAAAGCTCGGTGAAAGGGGGGGGGGGTTTTGTGTGTGCGCCTGAAAGACGTGCACGCGATTAAAAATAGCCTGCCCTCCTGTCAATGCATCGCCATTAAAAACAGCTGGGCCGGGCTCCTGTCTGCATTCACCCACGTACAAGTTGATTCTCTCTTTGTGCTGCTATCTTGTCACAACTCCCCCTTTACGGCCGCCCTTTGTTGTCTGCTTTGTGCGAGCGCCATCAGGGAGGCAAAGTCAGCCTCATAAAAAGAGTTCATTTTGGATTCACTGGCCTCCGATGAACACTGGGAACTTTCTTTTTTGTGCCTTCATCCATAAATCGGTGATCACTCACCAGGCCCTGTCAGTCCGCCTCAAAAGATTCTTTATGGAGCATTTCCTACTTCTTCCCTCGGACACGTTTTGTCAGTTCACCCATGTAGGTAATCAGCCTAATCGCACTCGGCTGATTTTTCGAGGCTGCCAGGATACCAAAACCTCAGCCATAATTCGGCATGGATGCTCCTATAATTTAATTTATGGGACTGATGAGGGGGATGAAATTCAATCTTTGTATTTTTTATTTGCGCTGACAGCAACAGATTTAGATTAATCAACCTCAATCTCACCAGGTTGTCAGATGATCCGTGACAGTGTTTTCATTTTGCTGTCAGTTATGACACATTAGAGCTTTCATTGGCTTTAGGATGAGTCCTCTCGGTCTACAGGTAAAAGTAAACACACGGGATCCCACCCATGGAGCAGCTGTCAGTGCCTACAATGAGTCAACTCTACCTGGGCAACCAGGCACTCCAGGGGTTAATGGAAGAGGAGGAGGAAGGTCTCGTCCATACGGCACAGCCTCCTCTGATAGATGTGGAGCTCTCAGGAAGCCCTTCTAAACCAAGCTTGTCATTTTCCACCACCCCTTATTGTTCCACCCTCTTTCTCTCTCCTTTTCCTTCTCCCCTGGGCCCTCTCTTCACTCCGTCCAAGGTCTTTTCTGGTGCCAAGAGAACACACACACAAGCAAGCAGCAACATGCGCCCTCACACCGACACACGCTCATAAAGACAGACACAGAAACAGACCAAGACACAAGAAGAGAGGCAGAACACACACACACACAATCAGAAGTCTCTAAAGGGCTTTCTTATCTTATCAGCATTGTCATCGCTCTGTCATCTAGAGCCAAGCCTCTTGTCTGATTACACAGTGACTCCCAAAAAAGGTAGAATTTATGCTTATGGGGACAATTGGAATAAGTCAAATTAAAGATTATTGCACACAACCATGTATAAAATGTAATTTACAGAGATGGCAGATCCGAGAACGAGTAATTGCAGACCTGGTGTTTGTGATCTTGATATAGCTGAGGATGTGACCTGAACTATACTGATTTGTTTTTGCTGTCTGAAGGTAATAAGTTAGATGACTAAGCCTGACATCTTTATGCCAAAGCAAATTAAATAAACAAATTCTCTTTGTTTTTACTGACTGAATTTCCTCTGAGAGCATCGTGTTCATTAAGTTATGTCTGAGTTTGTTTAATATCTTCTCCAAAAATACTTTAATGAGGACATTTTTGGTCTGTGGATATTCTGAAATGTCCTCTTTTTGAATTTGGGGAAACTTTATTAAAGTTTTTCCTTTATCTTTAATAATCATCTTGTGTCTTATGGACCCCTAAACTGACATACATTAGTCCACAGACCCCCATTTGAAAAAAAAATGTTTCTTAGGATCCCACATTTGATAAGAATTTTACTTTTAGATGCTTTTTTACAGAGAATGTATGAAACCCACCACCAGTGTATTATGTCATTGTGTTGCTTGGATGGACTTGTAGTTAAAATACATTTTCCCATTTTTGCCAGGGACCCCCTGGAACCCTCATTATTTCTATTATATTTCAATAAGAAAAACAAACACTTTCTGTGACGCCAATTTGTGCAGTAAGATGATTATATTAATCTACCTAATTTATTACAATATATGCAAACGTAATGTTCAGTGTGGGTTAATCATTCATAAATATAATATTGTTATTTTTTATTTTCCCTCCAGTCTTAAGCGATGATACATTAAGTCATAAAAAGCCTACTTCATAAATATAGATAAATGAATATCACAACATTCCTCAGAGCCATTTTGCAATTGTTGTAAGTGTCTGTAAATTAAGGGATTATTAATGTCTGAAAACACCCTTCAGGGATTAGACAAAACAAGATATAACTATCAAACTGTGGTGATGCTGATACCAGAGCCCATAAAAAAAAAAGTGAAAGACAACGTCATATTTAGATGTGAAGGTGCATTTTATGATGGTTTGCAGCAGGTCATCTAAAACTAGTATTTATAACCTTAAGAGGACATGGGCTTCATCGAAAGTGTTACCAACTCCTGGCTCCTTCTCTCTCCCACGTCCCTCCACCTCTCCGCTCTTTTGTTCCAGCTCTGTCTGCTCCAGCCTCTGCTGCTGCTGCTGCTGTGCTACTGCTGATGGAAGGGATTGTCTGGTTTTATTAATATGACAGGTGAGCCTGCCCAGCTGCTACCTGAGTGCGTCTGTGTGTGTTGCAGCATGTGTGTGTGTTTGTGTGTGTGTGTCTGTGTGCGTGAGTGCGTGCGCGTGTGTGACAGTGCGTGTGTGCCAAAAAGCAGCAGCTGTCTCATACACGCAATGCACACATGGTCTCATATGAACCCATTCACACAGGCATTATTGTGGCATATATGGACTTTTATTTTATCGCATAATTTTAAGAGTCTGTTTACAGGATGCTCTCATCTGAAGTATCTTCTTGTTAAACTGGTGAACAGCTAAATCACTGCCCAGATGCTCTCCGCACCGGAGCCATATTTGTGTGTTATTACCCTCATATATTACCACTTTGTTTACTTCCTGGGCTGCAAATCACCAGTGTAATTTTCACTGCCCCTCCGTGGTGGCCATAACATCCCTGCTCTTGTATATACACTTTATGATTTGACTCATATGTTGGGGTTCAATACATCCATATTGACTCAGGTAATTGAACACGAGGGACACAGGCTGTATTCATAAAAGAGGCAGGCAGACAATTCAGTGAATAGAGGGTTATTAGAACGGCAGCGAGAAGCTTCTGGCAGGTTGGCCGACATGGGTTTGTGCTTTGAGAGAGGCGTCAGGCTGTATGTCTGTCATTGACTGCAGTTCAGGCGTGAAGATGGCAGCACAGAGGTCTTCCAGCTGAGCAGATTGTGCTCCGAGCCGCTCCATTACCTGAGTGGACCACCTTTGTCTTATTGCTCCATGTGGAAAATGAATACACGCTATAGCAGGGCCAGGCTACAGGGAGTGTGTGTTTGTGTACGTGGTTTTAAGGGGTGAAGGTCGAGAACGTTGTTGAAGGTTTGTGAGTATTTACATCTTTCGTTGGGGGCGAGCAACACCTGCTCTTTGGCTTCTCTCAAATGATCGTATCAGACTTTCGTTTAGCTTGAAATCACCACAAGCTGGATGATGGGTAGGTATAGATAGTGCCGGCCCACTTAGTTAACAGAGTCTGGGGACAGAGTCGTCCCTGCGCTGACCCGTGACCGACATAACTGGCTGCTGGGTAATCTATCAGCTCCAGCAAACTGCCATTAAGTTTTTATCACTCTTCATGAAACAACAAGGACAGCTTTAAAGTACCGTTCTCTTGAATCCAGGAATCTTGAATGATTACATTTTTAAGATCTGACTCATTGCAATGGATCTTTTAAGACCATGAAATGAATTATAGGCAACAGACTACTTTTCCCCCCTCGGGTTTCCCAGTAAAATTTTTGCCGTTGCAAGGACAACTGGATCATTTCTGTTCAATCATCTAGTCTTTTATAAGAATTTGATCACCTTCCTGTTCTCCTGAAGACCGCATGCCAGTTGACAGACAAAATTGTATAGGGTTCTGAGTTTCTTTGGGAACCTATTACATGCGCCATCAACATTTACTTCTTAACCATTCGTCGAAGCAGACAACTTGTCTATTGCCTGTTAAAATCACCACTAACAGGGTCTACAAGTTATCAATATACAGTATCACAGCAGTATTTGATGTTGTCATCAAGTTTACTTCATGGGATTTTCAGTTTCCATGACACTCAGACTACTATCGTTTGGGCCTGCAGTACATTTCTTTAAGTGTCACAGAAATATCTGAAAATTCATTAAACAAACCTGATAAATTAGATTTTGAGACTATTTCACGAATTGCCATGGAACTGGGTTTTATATCCTTGTAAGAATACCTTGATATGTTAAAGCAGCTACCTTTTGTAACTTTCCGTTGATTTTGGCGGCCCCTGTGGACAGAAACAGTATTGTTTCCACTGCATTGGAATAAAGATCTTGATCAGCGTATGCTTGCAGGCAAATATACTGAGAGGGAGGCACAGTATGCTAGTTTTCAGTTTCAAAATTGTATTTTGTGTTTCTACTAGAATAGGCTTATATGCTTTAATGCTCTAAAAAAAACACATCATTTTTCCCATTCTCCTCTGATTGGTCAGCTGTCCTGAGGCTGCACCTCACACTGTGTCTCCAGTCTCTTCTGTCGTTTTTTCAACTTCACTTCTGCTGTAAATATAGGCATAAATCATGCAAATGTACGACCTGGTGACGTATTGTGATGTCAGAGAGCGGCAGGACTAATGACAAGGTATTTCAGGCGAGACCTTTTACATGCACAAGAATCTATAAAATACACTGAGGGAAAGAGGAAAAAAGCATAGTAGGTCTCCTTTAATATTTTGTACTGTAGGGTGCAAATGAGAGGCATTAAGGATAACGATACAAAAACATTTAACATCCTTTTTGATGTAGGTCATGATGACGCATCGGTATTAAGTAGACTGTTTCATAATCTGTGAAAAACTTCTTGTGGTATATGAGAAATGAGCCAAAAATGTAAGACAATACTTGAAAGAACACACCAAGAGAAGGTTTCTGAGGCTAAAGCTTTGAATTCAAGCCGACTCTATGTGTTACTCAATCAGCAAATTTCTAAAGGAAGCAGGTAGAATTAGCACAAAGGTCGCCTCCCATTACTCATGAACTACGTTTTCCATCCAGCAGAATATTACTTCTTTCTAGGTGTGGGCCTGTCAAAAGACAAGGTTAATGCAGTGCATTGCTGCTCAGAGCACACTTTGCTCTTTTCAAATTTTACCATTGTGCCTGGCGAGATCAAAAGGGCCCTTTCAACATGTCGCTGTGTTCAATAAGCTTTCATGTCTTACCTCATTACTGGAAAACTTTTCTTTGATTGAGCCGAGGTCTGAGCGGAGTTTGGTCAGACAATGGGGCTGGACGACTTTCACCGGAACACAATGAGGAGGCAACAAAGATGTTGTCTCAAATCCCTCTAGAGATGTTGGGCCCCCACGCTTTACTGCGGGCAACAGGCCTGTGAATTACAGTAAGACCCCTAAAAGTGAGGATTTGTAACTCCTCTGATCAGACTCAGCTCACGACCAGCCGAGGCTAAATCCCTGCAGAGAAGCTGCAGCAGTACAGGGGATGAGATGAGCTTCTCCGAATACATCTAAACCCTGTCTCATAGTCCCTGAAAGAATGGTTTTAGGGGGTTAAATTGCACTTAGAATATGCCCATTTTTAACAAAACTGAGGACTGTACATTCAAAAGACTGTCAGAATCAAATTCTCTTTGGGACTCAAATAAGACAGGACACCTTCTTTATAAAAGAAATATTTTATTCATGCAATTTCCACACAGTTGCAATGGTCTTTTAGTTTTAAGAAAGTTCTAACATTTTCCCACCAGGGCGCCAATATTTTTTCCAATCATTTTTTGGCAATAGAGCAAACAAACCCTTGAGTGAATCCCTGAGTATACAGACCCCTCTCTGACTCAGAGAATTGGGCTGCAAAAAGTCAGAAAACCCAGACAGAAGTGGTGTTTTTACTGATCAGGAGCGGGTCTCTAAAGACACAACTTTTGACCTTTTTCAATCTTTCAATTTCTCTCTAAACATGTCGACAGTATATGTTTTCACTAACTTCCTTCTGTTTCTGTCTGTCTCCCTTTTACAGCTTCATTTCCTGTCCGTCTGATTTAAAATGTTTGCTTTAAAACATTTTTTATCATCTTTCCAGTAATAATAGCTGCTTTACAGGCGCAGGTAATTGCTGACAGTGAAACCGAAACGCGAACAAGGCACAATATAAATATTTGAGTGATTAGAAAAACGCTGCTCCTGTGACCTGGGCTGTGTAGAAAATTGAAAAATAAAAACTGTGCCTATTGTGAATTTTCCATACTGATAATTTTTTCCTTTCCTTGGATCAGCTGGCGAATAAAAGCCGAGCTTTTGTTCCTGTTATCACACACTGTTCATTTGTCCCCCAGCCGGAAAGCCGTGTTAAGATAACACCATCCTATCATCTGATTGTCTTATCAAAGTTAAGCTACACAGCAGCCACAGTCACTCTGAATTATCAGTCAGCCTGGATGAAAAGGTTAAGTGCTCCATACAGCTCTTGGTAAAGTTTGTGGTCACATATAGCAAAAGAATAAACCATGAGTGTTTATTACACACTCAATTTATACAAGATTTATTTGTCACATGAGTCATTTCGTGATGTAAGCCGATACTCAAGCCCTGTTTAATTTTCTTACGGCCTCCTCTCAGCGTTTGAAGTGCAAGAGTGTGCAACCCTTATACAGCGTTTGACACCAGGGTCAGTGGAATTGCCCCACTTGAGCTAAAAGACATTTAGTTTGGTTTGGAAAGTGAAAACTGGAACACCATTAATTTGTTTGCTCTCCCACTAGACATGACCACAGCAAATGCCATCACCTCAAAGAAGTGCTCGGCCGTACTCACTTTTATTTGTTTCCTTGGAGGGTGTGAGAAGTTGTGGAGCGGCGGCTGTGGTGGACATTGGACTTGTTGGTGTGTGTGTGTGTGTGTGTGTGTGTGTGTGTGTGTGTTGGGGGGGGCTGACGTGTGGTCTCTCCAGAAGGAAGGCTTTGCGGGGAGAAAGCTATAGGGAGCTAGCAAACAAGTTAGCTAGCGACGGAGAGTGTTGGGGGGGTGGAGGTGGTGATGGCTGGTGTTGGGAGGGGTGGGGATTCATTTAGCCAGGCATAGCTGCTCTTGTTTGTGGTTGTCCCTGACAGCGTCGGCAACGCTGCTCCAAAGCACCTGTGTTTGCTCACTAGCTTTCCCCCAATCTGCTCGAAAAATGCTGTGAGCATGTCACATGGTGGCCAGATAGCCTGGGCACCATGGGAATACAAAAGCCGGGGCTTTTAGAACAGTTAATCATTAATGGAGGCCTCTCTTTTGTTCCCATTCAGCTCCACGCTGACAGAGGCTTTGATATTACATATGGCAGACAGGTCAGACGCAGATATAGCCAAGTACATCGACAGGGGAGCGCTTTCAGGTCGCTGGATGCAGGGTGACGACGGAAAAGTGTCCTTCAATTGAGAGGCATCTGTGGAGGAAAGGGAGAACACGGGTCAATCTTATTCAACATTACGTGCATTTGGGGGGTTATTTTACAATATAATAGTGTTTGAAGTAAGTTGCTAGGTAGCATCAATACATGCAGTTGGTACAAAAACGCTCAATTAGTGTGCTTAATAACCGGAGAACTCCTATAAACAAGAAAAAAGTTTGACAACAAATCCCTGGTTACACTCTTGTCACTGATTGGCAGGACAGCAATAAACGGAACAAGTCTTTTCCTGGGATGGGAGGCCAATTTACCGACCCCACAATTAATTAACATGCCCTAATCTCAGTTTGCTCTCCATCTTGAACTGTCAATGAAAAGTCCAGGGCTCATTTCACGCTTGTCAAAGTGGGCTTTAGAATGTGAAAAAAAAAAAAAAAAAGTAATGCATGAACTTGCCTTCACAAAGCGGGGCCAAATTTATCTTGAGGGGAGATTAGAGTTTACACAGCCTCATTCTTATAAAGGAATAAAAGGGTCGGAGACAAACTCTTATCTCCCGTTTACCTCAGCATGCCAATGGTTCTTTATTTAAAGTTAGACACGACCCCACCCTCGCTCAAACCCCCCCAGAGCTAATAGCACTGTATGGGACTTGGAGAGGATGGTGGGATCACAAACATTTTTACAGCCGAAAATGCAGCACAAGAGCAGGCAAAGTGGCCATTTAACGCAGGATGCTTGGTGCGCCGAGAGTCAATCATTAACGCAGCACTTTTAGTGATATCTGCTCTTGCTCCCTCTCCGAGTTAGAAGTCAAAAGATAAATGAAGGTTGCGTCTCTGAGAATGGAGTAGGTGCTTTAGCAAACATACCAGCCTACACGTACATTTCTTTTGAGATGCTTGTGGCCAGTTCTCATGGCAGAGTGTCCCTCGGGCAATCTGTTCTCAAGCAGACCAACAATAGAGAAATGACTCACTCTTACATCAAATATACAAGTTTCTCGTGTTTGTTTTCAACTTCCTCATTCTTTATGAATAACCTGTATACAAATGATAAATAAAACAATGGTCACAACAAAAAAGAACTTGATAATAAAGTAAATCAGCAGAGCCATTTTCATTTGAAGCATCATATGTGGAAATACTTTTTTTTTTTCTTCTCGTTCCCTCAACCAGAAAAAAGAAAAGCATTTCATATCCTCCTTACCATGTGTTTGCATCATGCAACCATAAATCTTTTCTTTCCTTCACCGCACTGTGTTTATTTGCTAACCCTGGTCACCGATGATAAGGGCCATTGGTGTCCCCAAACTGTAGCTTGCAATCTCTCTTACAGACAACACGCCCATGTTTCCACCATCACGTTTGCACTGTGCAGCCCACAATAAGAGGAATATAGAGAACAAAAACGTAGGTGCTAATAAATCCTCTGTCTTAGCCACAAGGAAATAAATTAGGTCGAGCAGAGTCAAAGGATGGGCTTAACAAGTGTATGCTTCAAACAAAAGTTCCTGTTTCAGGAGGGAAGGTGCATGGGTGATGGATGGCTCGGCAAACATAGTTGACATACCTGGCCAATGCCATGGGCCGGTCACAACCCAGGACTGAGAGGGACATTGTGTGAGTGTTTGAGAGAGTGTGTGCATGTGTGTGTGTGCATGAGTGTTCGGCAGCTTCCCTCTGAGGCTTCCTCTCCCTCCTCTCTTCCACTCAGGCCGTGGGGATCACTTCAGTCAGCAGAGCCCTATTTGACAGAGACACAGCCTCCATATAAATCCCATCCTCCTATTTATTTGATGTGCAGTTCTACTAGGAAGCCTTCGATCCGTCCTCAGGGAGCCCGCGTCTCAAAACACTCAAATAGTCTGGGTGTGGCGATAAGCACGGGGCTGGAATTATACTCCCAAATTCCCAAATCCTTATAGAGCGCTGTTCCATAGCGTTTTAAGACACATGCACAGGAAGAAAAACTGCCAGAGAGGGACTGCTGAATTATTGCAATTTCTCCTTTAATGTTTAGTTTTCTATGTTAACAAATAAAGTGATCGTAAAAAGACAAATTAAAAAATGTAATAGAAGGGGAAAAACGCATGCAGAATGCCTCATGAATGCAGCGTGGAGCATGGGAGATGGGTCAGTGCAGTCTGGTGGATGAGTGGTAGACCTTTACGGGGAACACCCAGGAATGTTTAGTTAACTCGCCCGTCGCATTCAAGCATGTGTGTCAAAGGTGTTTACAGGGTGTTGACATTCACACATTGGCAGAGAAGGTAATGTGAACGGTGAAGCCATGTCTGGCTGTGCTGGGCCCTGAAAACTAAAATGAAACGTGGATGTGAAAAATGTTCCAGCATGAACGGCGACATTTAAATGAAGAAGTCAAAAAAACTTGTGCTATTTACTTCTGTTATTCATTCTTATTTAATATATTACAACAACAAAAGAATATGGTCAGCTGAAAACCATAAAAAATTATATCTCTTCATTACATTGTCAGTAAAATGTATTCAATTGTAAATTTTAAAATAAACAATAACCACTATAAAACCACAATGTGTATATATATATATATATATATATATATATATATATATATATATATATATATATATATACATTGTATTGTTCATGTTTGTTTTTTGATGATATTTGGTAATTTGTTCTTTTTTTTGTTGTTTTTGTGTTTAACATTTAGTCTATTAATTACAAAATCATTTTCAAATATATGAATATGATAACAGAATTATCCATACCCAAATTTAGAAACAGTTAGTTTTTCAAAATGTATTCTATATAACAATTTACTATTTGTTTTGTTTTGTTTGTTTGCATATTTCACCCATAAAATTTAAAGCAGCCTAAGATAATAAATTGTGTTGTCTTCAAATCGATAGCATTATATGAGAATTAAAGATTGACTGGATCAAAGATATCCACCAACAAAAATATATTTTTTCCAAAAAATGTTCTGTTTTACCTAATTACACAATTAAATGCTAGTTTAAACATACAATAAAACACATATATACATTTGTTTCCCCATACAAATAATTAATTTTCTTTTCTTTTTTAATCTTAACACCTTACCTTTTTTCAGACCAGCTTTGAAAGCCAGTCAGTTTTTTTGTAGTTTTTGTAGTTATAATATAAACAAAGTCTATGTGCTTAGATTGTAAATTTCACGGTGCAGTAACAGGTGAAACCACTGATAAAACTAACCCGATAATGTGTGCTTTAATTTCCCTTCATGTGCTGACTTAGCAATAAAACACAATTATCCAGTCGTATATCCAGTGGTTGTAACAAACGGCAAACACAAGATATGGACATATAATTGTTTAACAGTTTAAAACTGTGTGACTATAAATCATATTTTCATGGTATTGCTTAAAACCACAGTTTGTCTTTTTATGTATGTGCTGAGTAGATATGATTTGTGATCATTAGTAGCCAACTCATAATTTATTTAGTTTGTTTTTTAACATGTAAATGAAGATGTAAATGTTTTCATCAAAACGGAGAAGGAGGCTATTGTAGATTATGTGTTGGAAACCATTTTTTTAACACACTATAAAAATAAATGTATTAGTATTTTTTATATATATATTTAAATTGTATATTTACCTCACAGTAAATTTATCTCAAATTGAAAAAATATTAAAACATGCCAAATGGTACATTAGTCTATATTTCAAATACAAATGCCACAAACCTAATCACAGTCACAGTCTATTTTTCTTCTGCCACGGGTTGCCAAAGAGGCAATCAGTGCCAGCAAGCACAAGTCAGCATGTCATTCTGTCTGTCTGTCTGTCTGTCTGTCTGTCTATCTATCTGTAGGTCTGTCAGTCTGTTCGTCTGTCTATATGACCACCCACTGAGAGCTCTGGGGCCTGAGGTAAACGGCTTCAACCACCTCCCGTCAGCTTCATACTGACCTCCAGGTGACAAAACACCTAACCTGTTAAAGTGCCTGCACAGCCAATCTCTTTAGGTCACATCACATCACATTCAGCGACTGACTGAACCACACACCAGAACGCCACAGGTATAACTCACACCGCCATTGTTTAAGGTAATTGGTGGGGTGTTGTAAGTTTCCTATGACTCACGCGGCTCTTTTCTCCACCCATGAATGCAGGAAGATTGTAGGTCATAGTGAACTTAAAAACGAAGTCCTCTCAACTCATAAATTACACGGCCAGGGACAACCTTAAGCAGTGTTGAAATGCCTCGAACGGAGCTTTATTTCAGTGTTGGTGGAGCGTGAAGCTGCAGAGCACCACCCCACAAGGAGCTTGGCTCTCACAGGCACATATAAGACAGCTATTTATCTTGCCATACCTGAGGTCTGACATGCTGGCAGAGCGCTGGTGGTGCACCGAAGGTGGATGTGAAAACAAGCACTTACTGTTTCTTAACGACGTTGCTCTTTGAGGTATTGCTTCCGTAACAGGTCATACCTTTTTTGTGTGTGATTAGGGACCTTGTGAATAAAGTCTGGTCTTAAATTTTAAAAATTCTGCCCCAAACAAAAGGGTTTTCCTTCCTGGGACCTGTCTTGGCACAGTTAGCAGCACTTTGAAATCTGATCTGATAGATTAAGAGCTTAGCCATTAGAATAAACCATTGTGGAGTCATCATGGGTTGCGTTTTCACTCGGGTGGCAGAAGAATAGTTGTGCTGCAGTGTAAGTCTGAAAAAGCACTTGTAATCCGAGATGTCACTCTTTTCAAATACATAACTACTTACATAAAAACTGAATACAATGTGTGTGTATCTTTTTTTTCTTTTTCTTTTTTTTTTGGTTATATGAGTGTTAGAGTGTAAAGACACAGCCACAGAATCTCTTTTCTCAAAGGTTTTCCTTCACAACATCATATTGTGTAGAAATCATCCTCAGTCTGACCACCCAGGGGGTCCCTGACACCACAACCTTTACATAGGGGGATGGGTGTGTGTGTGTGTGTGTGTGTGTGTGTGTGTGTGTGTGTGTGTGTGAGAGAGAGAGAGAGAGAGAGTGAGAGAGAGAGAGAGAGTGTGCATGTGTGTGTGTTTGTGTTTAGGCAAGTGTCTGCTTACATGCATGAATATGCTCCTTTATCTTATGTGTATTGATCGTCCCCTGACATCCCATGTCTGTCTTTTTTTGTATTTATTTGTTTATTTGTTTGTTTGTTTCGTATGCATTTACTATTGTTATTTCATTCCCGGCAGACTTCAGCAGGGAAGCACGCCACTTTCATTTCCTGCCACACAGACAACATCATATGTATTGAGCGTGAATACACATTCGGCCGGCAGAGAACTGGTCAATGTAAATGCAAACACAAACCAACAAACCAAAACAAAAGAGCCCAATATGGATCCCTCTCTCAGCCAGAGCCACTACACTTGCTCTGTTTGCCCTCTCTTCTGGCTGGAGTTGCCATTAGGTCATATAATGACCACATCTCATTTCTCCCTCAAGGGCCCTTGGAGGCTTTCTGCCTTTGGCTGGAAAAGTACTTCCTTGTTGGGTTCTAGAAAAATGAGACTCCTTGCTTAGATACCTATCGTCATTGATTAAAGGTGCACAATGTAGTTTGGGGGGAAGAACTTTTGATCAGACTTTAAATCAAGAATAAATAAACTGTCTTCATGGACAACGCAATTTCATTCATTTACTTTGTTTGTATTTGCCAGCTCTCCAGCTTCAAGCAGCGTTCTGGGACCGTGTTACACACTGAGGACAGTTTGTTTGTTTAGTTTTGGAAATACATCAAATTAATACTTCTAATAAACATATTTCTGTGTTTGTATTTTTTCCTTAATATAATCTTAATGTTACCTTTCTGAGTTGGAGTTTATTTTCCAGGACTACAGAGTGCACCATTAATTTGTTAATAAAATGACTCAAACTGCTCTAAAATGAAAATTCTGCCTTATTTAAAAAAAAAAAACACTTGGGTATCGTTATCGCACTCTGTGCTTGACTTGTGCTGCCTCCTCTAAGAAGAGAAGAGGGGTCAGCTGTTATCCCCCCTCACCCAGCCGCCAGCTCGCCTTTTATAGCAAAGTGCGAGCGATTCAACCCCTAAACGAGTACACATGCTAAGGTGAACAGAGATACACGCACGATAACCCGTTCAATTAGACAACACCGTCATGTCAGGCAGAATGTGCACAGATAAATGACCATACAGTACGGCGTACAATGGGAATTAAAAGTATAGGGCAGCTGGGCTCTTATCTGGCCGGGGAAGAAGAAACCAGGCAACAAAGGGAGGCCTAAGACTAAGAGGCTTGATGCATGGGAAAGCCATGGGCCGGCCATTGTGGCTGCCCTTCTGCTGAGCAAATAGTCCAAACTGTTCATTCCCCATCTCCCATTCTCTCGCCGGTACATTGTTTGTGTCCTTGCATTTCATTCTGACTGGGGAAGATTGCTCTCAGGGCCAGTGAGCAAACAGTCCAGAAAAGAGCCAGCTATCTCCTGCCGTTCCCAGGAGAACTAGCATTTTTATTTCAGCTCCAAGCTGTCAAAGGATTGGAGAGTTTATGTCAGGATCCTGAATTAATTGCTTTAAGCCTCGGGGCTGACGCCGGCGTTTTTATCACCAAATGTTCGGTAAAATGTTTCCTAGCAAATTATGCAGCCCCCCCCCCAACCCCACCCCGCCGTCGCCTCTCTCCGTCGCCAAACATTTGGTATTTGATACATACAGGATGAGTTTCTGCAACACAAATGATGTGTTTAGTTGTTGTGACACCACAATGGTGTGAATAGTGATGGGCTATAGCACGGCTGTCAAGGATTTGGTGGAATGAAGGCAAACAGCAAACTTTTGTGTGTGTGTGTGTGTGTGTGTTTTTCTCCCTCTCTCTCTCTCTCTCCCCATGACGGTAGGTGCACGAGCCAAGCTTGGCAATAAAGTGAGTAAGCTTACAGATGCCTCAATAAACCATAGCTGTTCAGACATTTGGTGGCCCGAGCTTTAAAGGCTTCAAACTGTCCTCTGAACTGCCAAAGTGACTTCAGAACCGTCTGTCATCCTCATATCCATCCCATGCTATTGCTTACTTAATAACTGTATATCAAACATTTGGATCCACATGAACTCCTATATATACACGCATACCAACCAAACTTAAACATCGACAGTCAAAACAACTTTGCACCAAATTACTCGAGGCGAATTCATTAATATCTGTCTTGTTACTAGTGAAAATCACACCACTGATAACAGTAACTTTTTGGCTTTCCTATCCTGTGTATCAATCCCACATATTCCTTTTTTATTTATTTATTTTTTTGCAAAAAGAATTTGCCGCGACGCCATTTTGTTGGCCTGTGTGGATGTTGTGTTTTCATTCTCTGCTGGCTCCTACACGAACGGTCCAAAAACAACACAGGAGCGAGGCGGTCCAACCGCTCCAGTTTTCACATCAATAACTGAACCTGGAGCCGCCATCTGGACTTTGCTTTTCTTCACACAAATGCATCTGACCATCATATTTGCATCTAAAAAAAAAATATTAGCAATATTTCACCACACCGCATATTAAAGGTACTGTGCTGTTTGTACAAAATAAGCCCTTTAACACACTATCTGTCACTCACCCACAGGTTAAGGTGGTGGCCCTCCAATCTAAATAATGATCAGGAGTTGCTCCCAAAAATGTGCAACTACATTTCTTGTGAAGGGTTTGCATATGAAAGGGGGAGAAATTTGCATTTACACATAAACGCAACTGTGACCTCAAAGAGGGTTTGGTTGTGACAAGTCTGAACCCACGGCTAATTTAACTGTAACCAAAAGCCCTCTCACACATGAATCATGGTGCCCAACATTATCTTTCGGTCTGGGGCACTTCAAGATAAGGGCATCCCAGCTCTGACCAATAAATCTGCCAATTGACTCCTTAATCTGAAAGGATATTAAGTGACAAACGCTGTGATGTTTCTGTCAGCGTCAAGCAGGCGAGGGTTAAATAGTGTGTATCAGGGGACTACTCTGCAGTGGGGAAAACATACAGGCCTCATCCTTCACCATAATCTGCTCAACAGCCCTGTAGACACCTCCCAGCTTTTCCTCGATCCTTCAGCCGAGCATCCGCCTTCCCATTATAAATAACACAGCCATTTATATGGGATTAAATTGGGGATTAATTTGATTCAAGTCAGGGTATGGGAATTCATTAGCGGGCTGACAGTGGCGCTATACATGGAGGGAATTTAATTTGAATCCCCCAAGGGAAGCACTAAGAGGCACCGGGGCTGTGTTGAAATGGAGGTCTTAAAGACAAGGGGAGATATTGTTCCACACTTTACATTTGCTCGCACTTGTAAGGTGGCCCCTTTATTGCTGTTGATGGGTTGTTATCAAATTTAGAGCAGCAATGCTATTAGACCGGAGTGTTCTGAGAACAGGCCGAGCGTTGCTGGTGGCAGAGAGTTTATTTGAAGGGCAAAAGAATCGAGAATCTTGACACTTGCATGACCGTGAAGAAGTAAATACAGGGTTTTCACACAGATTTGGCTCCCACTCATACCGTATTAAAATGAGCACATTATTTGAATGTCAGTGATTCTCATGAATGTTGAAATGGCATATCTATCGCCGCCATTTCCCTGACAAGCTGTGTGGTGTAAAGTAAAGGCATTAAATTCACTCAGATAAGGATTACAGAATTCACCCCTGCAGAACACCATCTTGGCATTCTCTAAATTGGACAAGTCCCATTGTAAGAGCCCATCACGGCGCACATGTCTGCATGGGAGAACATATGCAGGACAAAATATTCCGTAGTTTGTTATTCCGAGGACGGCGCTGGGGGCACACGGGCTTGTTTGCCTTTGCTGGGAGAGGAGATTGGATTGGGGGTTTAAATGAATCGCTGGCGCACCACGTTTATAGGTTTCATTAACTTTTAATGAGTTGGGTGTCCTTCGCCGTGATTGGCTGGCAACGCTCTGCCTGCACTTCCTGGAACTGGAGCTGAGGGGGAAGTGAGGAGATATTGCAGCGTGTTGGCCTCCATGTTATGGCCATGTGCTGCTCAGTGTGCCACACTCAGGGTGGAAATGGGTCAGAAACGGGGGCTGTAATGTGGTACTAGCTCCGGATATCCATCAGCACTGGCAACAGCTGAATCTAAAACCTGGAGGTATCCAGTCTCCGGGGGAATAAAGAAACCATGGCAGATCAATCACAACCGAGCGAGCAGGCATCCCTTTTACCACAGCTGACTGACATATCGTTTTATGGTCGCTTTGCCAACAAGGTTTGATCTCAAAGACAGGCATGAGACCCACTGGGAAATGCCTGTGGAATTACCAAAGAGGAGCTAGAATTGTGTGCATATACCGCAAATGTTTCCAGCAGTCGAGCAACACCTAACTTCATATTTTGAGCATCTATAATCTCCATCCAATATAGTATCTTTCTGCCTGGCTGATCACACATCTATTATCTTGCATAGAGAGTTTTTTTTCTCTTTATGTTTCTCCTTGAGAAGATAATCCCCTCCTCCAGTGTGCGGCTGAGCCTCACTTCAGCGGAAAACAAAGGCCTCTGGCTGCCATTTCCATTTTATCAGACATTTACATCATCTCCATCAACTCTCTGGAAGCCTTGATTGGATGGTAAGGTGAGGGACTGACTTCTCCTTCCACTGTGTTGCATTGCTTAACAAAGTTAAACACTGACCATCCATCCACTTCCAGGCGTATAAAAGCAGTGCAGCGAGAGGCACCCCGTCCTGGCCTGAATAGCTCGCCTTTAGGTCACTGCATGTCCCACCAGCTGCTGCCTCACAGTACTCAATGGGCATTGTTGGTGGACCTCTCTCTCTCTCTATCTTTCTCTCTCTCCCTCTCCCTCTCTCTCTCTCTCTCTCTCAGGACATGAAGGAGTCCCACAGCGGAATGTCACATATTCGTGTCAGAAGAGTGCGGACACATCACAGTCGGCGGCCGCATTCTCACCCTGTCCATCCTTTTCCCCCTCTTAAACACAGTCACAGACACACCTCTTCTCTCCATCATAACAGAACCCAGGACAGGCCCTCACGCAGATAGACCTAAAGAAAACAAACAACAACACTGACTGGGAAACTTCCAGTATTTTGAGATTTAAGCATCATCCTCAGTGAGGAGGAGAAGTGAACAGTAACCTTCAAAGGTTGAACCTTTAAAGGCCCCGAGGAAGAAAAAAGGAGTAGGCGTTTGAACAGCACAGAGTTAGAAAATGAAATCATATTAAGAGGATGTCTTCTGTATGCATTTGTAAATCCCTGCTTAGAAGGAGACTTCATAAAATCACCTCTGAGGCTCCTTTAAGATCGTGTAAAATATCCTGACTGCGTGATGAATATTTAACAACCATTTTTAGATGTATAATTAACAAAGGCTGACAATTTAGATTAATTTTTTAGAGTTGGGTGTAAAGGCCGTCACAGTCAAACAGTTCATTTCAAGCTTCAAAATCTGCCTGTGGCTCAGTTTAATTATTTCAGTCATTGGGGTGTGTTTCAGCTGTTTGTTTGTTTTATTTCCATATTAGAAATAGAATTCTCCTACTACTGTGTAAGCTAAATAACCCAGGCTGTGTGTGAGAGGCCGGCTTGATGCCCCAAATATACAATAAAACTATCTGGACAGAGATGTAATTGTTAAAGCCTACACTGACATATTTGTTCAATGCATCAAGCTTATGCTAGTTTACTTTATGCTGTTTTTTAATCAATGTTTTCTTTATAAATACTTAAATATATCATTAACATAACTGCAAAATAACTATGCACATTTATTCATCTTATATTCTTTTATTAGCAAATATGTTTTTGATAATGTGTCGTTGATAACAACACCAAGAAAGCATTTTTCTGTTAATGCAGCTCAATCATAATTTAAATTCCGTGGGTTCCGTTTGGGCTTAAAATGTAAACTGCTTCCCAAATTCTGCTTTATTTTCGAGCTTTGGTTGTGAGCTCACTCTGAATTTCCTAATAAGCCATATTATAATTGATAACAGCTTGGCAATAGCTGACAGCAGGATGGCAAGAGCAGCACACCATGATTGAATAATTTGTCGTTTATAAAGTCAGGTCAACAGGACATTTTCAAACATGTCCATCCACTTCTCAGGCCTAAGCTGTTCCCTTGTCTCGTGATATAATTGTGCGCCGTACCGTTTACCGCACCACACAAATGAAAAAAAAATATGTTCGCCTAATAACGAGCAAATGTATCCATCAGCAGAGCAAATTGTAGACACGTATTTGGAGATGGACGGACGGACGGAGGGACAGACAGGGGCAGGACCGGAGCGTCACACCGGCCCGGGCCGCCCGCAGAGAAACCATGGGTGGCTTTGAGTTTTTGACTTTGTGGTCCCTTTAATATACTGAGGGACTGCAGTTTGCCTTGCTAAGATATGGGATTAGGAGTATTTCTGGTGAAAGAGGAGTTAAGTCGGGCTAGTGTGGACGGTCCCTCCCCTGCAAAAGGCTGAGACAGAATTACAGCTTGTTGGACCGGTGTCCCGCCGTCGCCATGGAGACAGATCTACTTGGGTGTTCCAGTCGCGCTGCAGCGCAGAGCCTATAGGTGCGGCAGACTCCATCCGACCCGCGAGAAATAACTCCGCAGCCGATTAACACGCACACATGTGGCCTGATGAGGCGAGCGTAGATTTTACAATTTGGCCGATTGGAGGATTGATTACTAAACTCTACTGCGCAGCCGCAAATCCGACTGCTCCAGCTGCACGAAACTTGCAATTATGAAGTGTATAATATTTATTATAATATTTTTTATTGTATTTTTTTCACATCGTCTCCCCTGTTTGCAGCGTAAAACCGCTGTCAGGAATGGCAGCGCCTTTACTGTCCTCCTAGCTGACGCCCATGGGTGGATGCGCCTATGGCTTATAGGATATTGAGTCATTCAGTGAAAATAGAGGCCCAAACTCGCCTAAGCATTAAAATGCGTTGCTGTAGGGAATGTCTCACTTTGTCGGTGTGGCACAATTAGATGCTATTTAGAGACGTGACAGAGAGTCGGCCAAGTCTCCTATTGTTGGTCAACTTTTTTTTTTTTTCTTTTAAAGATTACAAACTGTGAAATTTTTTGCCTGCTTTGACGCGCGCCCCATTTTATTTCTGTTTTATTTAGGGCTTATTTCACGGTCTTTGTGAGAAACGAGGTCTGATTTTCGGGCCTTAAAACACGAAATATGCAAATGCGAGCGCAAGAAAATGCAGAGAAATCAGGGTTAGCGGAGGAAAAGGAAAAAGGATCAACAGGCTGCTGCTGCTGCCGCTGCCTGGACCAATCCTTTATTCAGTTGCTATAACAACAGATGTGCTGGCCTGGCCGTAGGAGCTGCAGAGGTATCCTCCCTGATGGGAAAGCGTGCACAAAGTTAGGAAAGGAAGGAGATGGAGATGGGGAGATGGGGAAGGTGCGGCGATGTGGCCTCGGCGCACTTTTGTCCGCCGGTACAGATTGAGGTTGGTTACCTTTGAACCGGCAAAGCTCCGAAAGACCATTCCCATCTCGGTGTGCGCGAGAGAGGGCTTGACTGGGGTTATCCCGTCTTCACAGGATCGGAGAGGCGCGCACGGATACAACTGTTTAATACTGGATAATGGACATTTTGAAGGGCTCTCCATTTCCTTAAGATTTAGAAAAATAAGTTAAACAAATGCTCGGCCTTTTGGACATTATTATTATTATTATTATTATTATTATTATTATTATTATTATTATTATTATCATCATTATTATCATTATTATTATTATTATTGCCACCATCACTATTGCTATTATTACTATTATTATTATTATTCATAATAATGATAATAATAATAACAATAATAATAATAATAATAATAATAATAATAATAATTTGCTTTTTAAATACATGATTCAATGATTAATCATTAAGCAATGATGCCTAATGATTAAGGATTATCAATGAGCGTTGCTATTAGAGCTTTAAATTCATAAGATATGCTATATTAAGATTGGAATTCTGAGCAAGAACAAAAATATTGCATTAATGTACTGAAAGTCAGTCGTTATTTCATCATTTTAAAGATTTATTCATTAAAATATACCTTGAAAAAAACACATCGATTTTGTACACCGGTATGATATAAAGCAGGACCAGTGTCAGTGCAGCACTAACTCGCTCTCGTGCCACCACCAGCGCGGCGACGATGATATCAATCAGCGGCACACTGCAAAAAATATCGAACTCTGCAAGTCATTAATTCCGCATTCAGTCTTATATTTCTGCCGGTTTCACCTGCTCACTGAGTAAAAATCTCAGCTGAATTTCTTCAGCTATTTTTTTTTTTTTTTCCTATGAGCGCTCCTGCTCGTTTGGATGATTTTGCAATAATGAATAAATCACCATCAATAACAAAAAAAAACAGGCGCTATGTCATCCTCCTGCAGATTCTTTTTTTTTTTTTTTTAAACGCACCACTGACACTAAATCCCCTTGCAAGTGTGCTGTCGGTGCGGCGGGATCTCTCTCTCTCCATCACGCGAGTCAAAGACACAGAAACTTGCAGCAAACTCTATCGCAGGATCCCCTCAGCTGTGCGCCACCCTGTCTTGAAATCCAATACATCTCCTTTTTTCTCATGAATTTTAGGACATCAGCCTCTGTCGCCACCACCACCGCACACACCCCTCACATGCACGCCCGAGAACTGCTATCCATCCACCTCTCTCTCCCGATAAGTCATAAAGATTCGTGACCAAAAAAAAAGAGAGACGGTTGTAGAAAAATAAAAAGCTTCATACCTGTGCAAAATAGCCGGTGCTTGTTGTTGGCAAGCCACACAGGAGCCCATTGTAGAGGCTCGCCTTCTGCCTTCTGCAAAGGGCTCCAGACATCACGGCATTTATTTGAGCTCAAACTCTGTCACTGTTGACTTTAGCACAAAGCAAAGATTTCACTGCCCCGCTAGTTAAAAAAAAATGATTATTTTACAGAGATATCGATCAGTGCGCTATAAAAAAAAAAAAAAAAACCAGCTTAGCATTATATGTCTAAAATGAATAGAACGAAATTTAATGTCTGTGTAAATTTACAGAGCGGCGGCGTCCTATTCAAAGTTTACACTTGTGCAATTTGGTTTTGCGTGTGTACTCTTCCCTATATGTGGGCATAGCCTCCACTCTATTGTTTACTGGCTTTGTTTATTCGCAGATCACGCTGTTTAAAGTGCGATCTGTAAAGAGGGTCTGGAGAATAAACGCACACTTTAGGCCCCTACGTGTTCAGAAGGCGGAAGGGGTGTCAATTTGGTTGTGAGGGTGAGCAGAGAAAAACGTCCCCAAACTCCCTGTGCCTGGCCTTGGATTTGAGCTCAGCGGGGGAGAGGAGAGGAGAAGGAGGAGGAGGAGGAACAAGAAAAAGAAAAGAAGAAGAAGAAGAAGTAGATGGAGGAGGAGGAGGAGGAGGAGGAGGAGGGGGGTCCGATTCTTTTGGACGGCAACTAGCCTATCTTATCTAACAAGAGGGGAGGTTCCAACTACTTTAAAATAAGGGAGTGGACAATGGGGCCCCAGATTGAGGGGAGAGAAGTTAGAGCATCACATTGAGGCGGCTCTGTTCCCAAATCAGCCCTCTTTTCCAGCAACCATTCTCCTGCGCCACGGGAGGCTGTTTTATGTGACAATGACACTTAATCTTGTTCACTGATCTAAACTTCGCTGTGTGTGTGTGCGTGCGTGCGTGTGTGTGGTGATCAACCTGGGTGACTGGCAGGCAGGCCCGGTGTGTGAGTGACAGTGTTAGATAAGGTTGAATCATAATGTGACTCACTGTATGTGTGGGAATTTAAATGAATATGATTTAATACGCGCGTATTCCAAACTCTCCATCCTTTACGCAAAAACTTGCAGCAGCCGGATTTTTTTTATATTTTTAAAAAATGTTTGCACAATGTGTATTTTATTAGTGATTCTGGCATTTCTGCGCAAAACACACATTGTCATTTGCGGCACATTTGGAGTGGAAGCTGTATCATGTTACTGCTTGTAGGGGATTCTCTTCTTCTTTTTTTCCTTTCTTTTCACTCCCAAATTCTGTAAAAAAGTGCCGAATGTGTTGGATCCGCTTTTCACCTCGCAAATATCCCAATTTGTGTTCGGGATTAATAAGCGGGTGTTTGTTTTTCTTATTTTCTGACTGACAAATCGAGAGCATTGTGCGCAATATTGTCCAGCAAAGCTATTAATCCCTTTGCGGAAAACTCGTGCCTCATAGTGAAAGCACATGGATGAGAATAATTCTGAATCTGAAAAAATAAATAAGTATTGTGAAAACTCATTTGAAGCAAAAACAGGGAATACGTCCATGTTAAATATGGAGATCGTACATAACCATTATTGGATCCAATTTAAAAATATGTTGTTTATCTATTTATTTATTTGCTCTGCACAAATTATTAGTTGAAACGTTTTATATTTATTCAGTTAATTTATGAAAAAATAATGTTTGACTTTCATGTGAAATATTTGTGCCTACAGTTTTTGTTACATTCGGTTCAATTAAATTGTATTAATTCATTAAAGTCCAGCCTCTGTAAGAACACAATTGTTGTTAAACAAATAGAGGAGACGCTTGTTGCCGCCAGAAGCCGTTATACAATAATAATAATAATAATAATCATAACCATAATAATAATAACAATAAGGGTCAAACACCATCATATTCAGAAAACAAAACCAATAACACTTTAATATAGATTCTGTTCTTGTCACTACAAGAATACACATATACAAGCCATAAATAGGAATTACACAAATGATTGAAGAAATCCTGCAAGGCATTAAAATTCATTTACGAATCCAGGTATGCATGATGGAGGCTATTTTACAGCAACTTGTAGTTTGTCTTTGGGGGTCCATTCCTGAAGCCGACTTCTGAACAGATCTCGTCACATTATCATCATCATCATCATCACTTTCTAATTATTATCATCATCATCAACATCATCAACATCATCAACATCCTCTCTTAAAGTAATTAGGCTACTAACAAACTCGACAACTAAAACGGTGGGAAACGTCAAAAATATCTGAAATACATATTGTACACAAACTCTATATTTTTTTTTTTTTTTTTTTACAAATGTACAAATTGAAGGGGAAGAAAGTCCGCATCGGCTGTAGGGGGGAGAGAGAGTTTATGAGGAGTTCATGATCGGCCTGGAATAGACGCCTTGGTAATAAGTTGTGTCAGGTATGGATGAAGAATCCAGGCCGGGTTTCCCCGCCATCGAGCCCATGGAAAGAGCCCCTGCCATGGGGGAGCCATAGCCGGAGTAATGCATCACCTGCTCGTAAGTCTTTAGGTCCATTTTGTGATGCTGCTGCTCCGAGGACATGAGGTTATTTATGGAGAAGGGGTGGTTGAAGGAGTAGTGGTGCTCCGGCTTCAGGTGCGCTTCGTGCGCCAGCACCGAGTGATGTTGAGACATGAGGTGCTGCCCCTGCGACACCGGGGAGGCGGCGGCGTGCTCCGGGCTCAGGGCCTGGCTCGCCTTCATGTCCGACAGGGACCTTTTGTGGTCGCTGGAGGAGGAGTTGGAGTGAGGCGACTCGTTGCCGTTGCAGCTCTCTGAGCTGCTGTTGGATGAGCCGCCGTCTCCCCCTTTGCGTCCGGGATCCTTCATGGTTTTCTTGTCGCACTTGAAGCGCTTCTGCCTCCTCAGGTAGCAGCCGTTCTCGAACATGTTCCCGGAGTCCGGGTGGAGAGTCCAAAAGGAGCCCTTCCCGGGTTTATCCGGCGACCTGGGCACTTTGAGGAAACAGTCATTGAACGACAAAGAGTGGCGAATGGAGTTCTGCCAGCGCTGCTGGTTCTGTCGGTAAAAAGGGAAGAGGTCCATTATCCACTGGTAGATCTCGGCCAGTGTCAGCATCTTGCTGGGAGACTGCTGGATGGCCATGGTGATGAGGGAAATGTAGGAATATGGGGGTTTGGCGTGCGTGTAGCTCCGGCGGTAGGTCTTAGGGTCTCTGGACCTGTTGATGTTCGACTGTCCGTATATGGGGCTCATGGCGTTCATGTTGGTGTAAGATGTCAGGGCGTTCATGGATGCGGGCTGCGCGGTCATGGGACTCATACTGGGGCTCAGGGCTGCGCTCATGGCCGTCATGCCTGCGCCCATGCCGTTCATGGCTCCGGTGCCGGGTGACATGCCGGTCATGGAGGGGCTCATGCCCGTGTTGACGTATGACATGTTCATGGAGTTGGCCGTCATGTTGGCACCGGTGTTCATGCCGGACATGCTCATGTAGGTATTCATAGAGTTCATTCCCAGGCCCGTGTTCATGTTGCCAACCGAGGTGTAACACTGTGAGCGAGGGAAAGAGGCAATCGTCAGTCTCATCTGGCACAGGCAATAAAGTCATAACCAAACACAGTTATAAAACCAGAATCATTGCATTCAGCCATTAAAATACAATTAAAATAACTGTTATTTTTAAATGCGCACTGGCTCGCAAAGGTTCAAATAGACGCGGAGGCTTTTCCTCCCCCGTTAAATAGTTTCAAAATTAAAATCACAGTTTCAACAGCGCATGTGATGCCACCGGCACTTCGAGTAAATTAAGTTAAACTATCCGCTAAAAATGTACAGTGTCGACACCCAACACGGACCGTGCCCGCACACAAAACAGCAAACTGCAACACAAATATTTGAATCAATCTCCCCAAAATCAAACAGCTCCGGTGTTTGTCGAGCGGAGACATGACAAAAAAAAAAAATCATCTGATTTAGTAAAGATACGTATAGAGTTATGAAATTATAATCCGAGTGAAAAGTTTTCCCCCCCCTACATGTCAGCCACTTTGTTAGGATAGTGCGCTGCGTGGAGATGGGGGAGGATTTGGAGGCGCCTCAAGTCAATATTTGATCACAAAGTTAATATTATCTCAGGGCTAATATTGAGTTGTATAAAATGGGATCGGCTTTAGACGGAAAAAAAATATATATTTAAGGTACCCACCTCGGGCTCTCCGTAGTAGGTGCTCCAGTCGGTGTGTTCGTGTCCTTCCATTTTAACTGCTCCGAGCATCATGGAGGACTTTTTACAAAGCGTCTCCCAGCAGAGGAAAAGCCAAAAGTCTCTCTAATAGCAGGTGACTGGGGACCACTAAGCGTATCTGGGTCGTCGGTGTGTCCCTTCGTCAAGGACTGGCGCATGTGTGTCTTATGGAGCCAGCCGTGAGACGCGTCTGTCAGTGACTGGAGTTCAAATGACGCTCCGTGCTGCCTGTTAACGCTGTGATATAGCTCTGTGCGCTAGGCAAGCCTCCAATCCCTACTTCTACGCCTTGGGCCCTATTTGAATAATCTCCTCGCACCTAGGCGTGAGACTCCTCAAGCTCCCCCCCACCACCAGCCCAATTGTACACCTGCGCCGACTGAAAAGAACAGTTTCTGATGAAAAGCTTCATTATAAACTAATCTTATTGTATTTTGGCTGAAGAAAAGGGAAAAAAAAAAGAAAAAAAAAAGAGGAGCCATAAAAGGAATGTTTGGCGCTCTTCCTTGGTGTGCTTTTGATTACGCACATCCTCCAACGTGCTTATTCCACTCCAGCTGAGCTGAAGTCATGATCCATTTTTATTGCGTTGCGTTCAAGGAATTGACAACCTCAACCCATATCTTTATATTAATTGTCGTACAGCAACAACTAATGGACATTTGGGAAAGTATAAAGGTTGATCTGTGCGTAAAAATGCGCTTACAGGAATGCGCTTAAGCAAATGCGACCATTATATCAGTAGCTGTATTACAGTATGATGTCAGTGTTGTGTTGCTGTATAAATCCGGCAAAAGATCATAATGCTGGTTTTAACCTGCAGGGAACAATGATCTTATGGTTGGTACAGGCCTTTGCGCACGCATGTAAGCAGTGCACATAAATAAAACTGTGGTGCATTTAAATGATTTAAGCTCCTTTTGATTAAAACGGGCTGATGTCAGTGAAACTATAAGCACAATTCATCACACTGCCCCAGCTGTTGTAAACAATTCTGCTTTAATACAAATCCTTTTGTCACTATTATAGTGTGCACATTTTCTCACCTATATAATTTAAGTAATATTTGCAAATAATGCAATATTTTATCCTTTACTTGTATGGAGGGCTGAATTATTGTTTTCCAAATGTTTTAATTAGTGTTGAATATGCCACGCACAGCTTCAGAGCGCCCTCTCTCGGTCATCGTCTCCAACTGGCTTTTACTGTGTGTGTGTGTGTGTGTGTGTGTGTGTGCGGCACACAAAGCAGCCCGACTCTCTCTCAAAATCGAGCGACTGTGAACGCGTTTTCACAAAACATAGAATTTGTGTTCTGTTGTGTTTTGTTTTTATTTGCGATTTTGACACTAAACAGGTGAAAAAGAATCCAAGCCACGACAAACAGGAGCGCGGCGATGGCAACCAAACCCCGACAAACGTGTTCATTTCCATTTTTTCCGCCGAATTTAATTCACAGCACATGATTATGAATGATAGCGCGTCAGAGCGCGCGTTATGATAAAAGTGGACTGATTATTTTGTTGTTGTTCCTACTGTTTTACACTCTCTAGTGGGAGTTATTTACCCACAGTGTGAGGCGGACGAGGCCCGGGACTGCGCACGGAGGCCCTTCCGCTCTTGCTGCCCGGCTGTACAGTATTTGTATGACACAAACATCAAGGTGAGGCTGCAGTCCGGTGCCAGCCACGTGTCGGTGGTGGTACATCTATTTGACTCCATATTTACGCAAGAGCATAACTATCAGTATAGAGAGCCATTAGTAAAGGCGAGTAAACCTGTCGTGTTGACGAGGGACTAACAGAGTCTGCTTAACTTGGAAATGAGATCATGAGAAAAAAGCTGTGTGTGTGTGTTTGAGGATTGGGGATTTCACCGGAGAGAGCTGGAGATGGTCAAACGTTCGCTTTCACGGCTCGACTCAGCCAGGGATATTATTATTCTTTTAACCATTTGAAATGCCCACACTTTCATTATGATACAATAGTTATAATAAATAGCCATCTAACATTTCTGGATATAAAAAAATTAAAAATATACACATATGAAAAAATAATTTATGGGCAGAGTGTAGCCTGTTGCAGGGCTCTGTTTGATGAAACCGTATTATGCTTGTAGGTATCTTTAAGTACACACCACTGATTGCACGTAAGTTCTTATCAAAATATAAAACCTTTCAATCAAATCTGTTTAACACGTCACCAAAATGCGTAAACGTACACCCGCGTGCGCATTTATCACAAAAAAAAGACACTGGTTTGTGGTTCGTGTCCTACAAAAACATACATGCGCTTTCCCCATGTTACAAAAATAAGATTATTATTATCACACAAGCGCGTAAAGCAACCAACATTCACTTGGTGCATGTTTTGCCTGCTTAAATCGAGGCGTGCGTGGCTTGAAAACGTATCATGGACTTATTCCAAAATGACAGGAATCCTCAGTATTCCAAAACGGTCCTTGACCTGCCTGACATTATGTTCCTCAATGAGACATGTTGCTAATTCCGTGGTTAATCATCAACCTGCCACAGTCCTCTCACATGGGTGAAGGTCACATTTTTTGGATTTGGTCAAAAACAAAAACTTGAGCTGGGCCTCAGGCCGCTGCTCTGTCACCTTATTTTACATTTTGCATTCCTTATTCATCCTCTGGTGTGATGTGTGTGCTAACACACCGAGTGTCCCTGTATCACAGGTGCAAAAAGGACTCAGTCTGAGATAATAACCGTCCTGATTACTTTTTCAAATGGGGTGCAAGATAGGCAACGTTTGGCAGTGTCTACAGCATGAGACATGCAGTAGCTTATGAGCTCAGTGCAAAGAGTCACTGGAAACGTTGTTCCATCGTTAAATTGACAAGTTGTGTTGCTCCGAAAGGCTGAAAAAATAAAAGTGCAGACAAACAGGAGGTATAGCTATAACACTGGTATCAGACAGTGTTGAAATGTTCCTTCATTTCGGATTGCATGCTAATAATGAATGTTTTTGTTATCACTGAAGCGACATAGTTTGTCTTGCAAGATCAAATTTTTCTGCAGTCACTCTGTTTCCGGCTCATGCTGTCACAACCCTGTGCCTGCACTGGAAATGAGGCTTTCTCACACTCGGATGAGCTGAAAAACTGAAATGGCACACCGTGTTCCTGTCTCCCCTCTTCCAAAGCTAGTTTTGCCACTTTGTTGATCAATTAGCCTCCATGATGGTCGGTGTCACGTTTCACACATTCAGGTGTCATTCCTTCACTGGTTATGACAAGGGCAAACACTTAAATGATGAAAGTTTAATGAGTCAGTTAAAGAAGTGAAAGCACAACACCTGCATGAGCAAGGCCCTAAGGTCACACCACACGGCCTAGTTTTCGGGTACAGATGCTGCTGGGTGTCCTTTTTTTGGGGGGGGGGGGGGTTACAGGGCAGGGGGATGGAACAGGGTGCTTCAAACAACCAGGAGCTGTTGGCAGGAATGTGTTAAGTTTTAGATTTCAAAGTAAGGCTTTTTTTTTTTTTTCTACAGCTGAAATTTAAAGATCCACTTAAGAAAGTCCCTTTTTTTGTGCCTTTGTATCCTTCTGAGTGCACAAAGTCACACAAAACGGCACAGGGCAAAAGGGTCAAGCATGTAATTCATCAAAATAAAATTAATAACGAGAGGGTCTTCCTCTTAGAAAGTGCTGGAAAAAAAAATTCTTTGCTGCCAACTTTCCTGTGGTGACAGTAAACATTCCAGAGCCGGGCTGGAGTTTGGACTTGCCATTATCTGCCACAGCTGTGACAACGCCTGTTGGCTGCAGGTTTGTGGCTGGCCACACTGTGTTTACCTGGAAATGAATCTGAAAAGCGGCTGGACTGGGAAGGCACACACAAACCCGGCTAAATAAAAACCGAGAGTGGGTCATTGCGACGAGATGCAGTGTGGGAGGGGGTCCAAAGTTATTGCGCTGGCCCCAGTGGGTCAGGGTGCAAACACAGGCGTAAACGCACTAAGGATATCCTCAAATACGCACCTTTTGATATTGATAGGAATGTGGC
Organism: Sparus aurata; assembly: GCF_900880675.1. Taxonomy (NCBI): domain Eukaryota; kingdom Metazoa; phylum Chordata; class Actinopteri; order Spariformes; family Sparidae; genus Sparus; species Sparus aurata. The sequence continues at coordinate 18,699,671 of NC_044202.1, read as the reverse complement.
GAGGAATGCCATTCGATATGCTTTTATGTTGACTGTATCCAGGGCACTGCAGATTCAATACTTGTCTCTTGTCATGTTAAAGGATCCTATGTTGACCGCTGCCCTTCATTTATCAAACAAGGTGACAGTTTATCTATTGGACCACAGGAGCAGAATGGGGATGGTCAGATCCCATGAGATGACACTAAAGAATGCATGTGCACCAAATTAGGGGCTTAGATTGTTGCAAAAGTTTATATTGAAACAAATCACTTTAGTAAAGGTGCACTATGTAGTTCCTCAGTATTTAAATCCATTTTAATCAGAAGAGAAAGAGCTTCATTGACTGATTATTTTATGCCAAAAAAAAAACCCAAACTAAATGAACAAACTATCTTCATTGTCATGACTGAATGAAGTGAATACAGAAACTGACCTTAAAGGACAACAGACCATAATACTGTTTCACTTGGCGTTAATTTTTGGCGGACCCTGCCACCTTTCTAGCTGAACTGAAAGGTGGCAGGAACTTTCTGAACTGGTTGTTTATTCAGTTATTGGACAACATTTAAAAATCAGAGTTTTTATTACCTCGTTATTGTAAAAATAATAAATTCTCAGTTAGAGTTTCTTCTCCAAAACTACACAGTGCCCCTTCAGTGACTAATAATTCATTTTCTAATTCTATATAGATGCATTATGACTATTTATAAGACTAGCTTTCGGGTTGCAAGGTTGCAGAAACTGTTGGGATTGGCTTCAATAGAATACAATCTCTTTATTTTTTTCAATTTCAACATTTATTAGTGCAAACTTGATGAAAGTGAGAAACCTCTGAACACTTATCAATGAATAACTGACATTTATAACTGCACGAAGCAGCCAAATGTTGTTGTTTTTTTCAAACCCTGGCAACCCAAAATGTGCTCTTTTTAATGGCTTAGAGTGATCTGAGATGAATTATTGATCATTAATTAATAATTTAGGTGCTACTTCAGCTTATTAGAAAAGTGTTGGCCAATTATTAAAACATTTCAAGGTGAAATGGTGTATTTTTAAAACTACCAGACAAAAGGAAAAATAAAATGAGATGCCAAATGTAAACTCTCCGGTTTCGTGTGGATTGTGTGATATATTCTTTTACGGTCTGACACACATGTGCTCAGATGCCACGGTTTGAACTTTCGAAGCAACGTGGACGGGATGTGTATTCGAGCCAAAAGATTTAATATCACCAAATCAGCACATTGTTATTCATTAGTGGACCAACTGCAGAGTCAATACACATTTAATCACAGACTGGAGGCAATTAAAACAGGAGGGGGGCCAGTGGTGCTATGTTAATTAAAGTGCCAGGCTCCCATGGGAAGCTCTGCGTATAAATATCACTACAATCAAGCCCGCGCCGTAATCCACGATGAGCTATTGCCATTCACACTCGGCATGTCGTGGTGCTGTCAGATCCACGTCAGGTTGGACGAGAGGGCAAACCCCGGTCCTGATGAATAAAGAGTTGCGTATCAGTGATGGTCCATCTAATCCTAACAGACTGAGGGGACATGGGTGCAACCTGGTCACGTCCTGTACACGAGAGTTGAATTAAATGATCGACTATTTCAATGTAGTTCTGAATTAACAGATTGCGGATGTTGTGGTGGTTCGTCAGTGTCTTTTTTGAGCACCGCGACCCTCAATTTCCGAAAAAAATGCCGGGCTGCGGCCACCTCTGACTGAACCTCTTGAGAAAACATGCACACACTGGCACACGCACACACACACACACACACATCTCAGCTCTACATCTGAGAGAGGCTTTTGCTCCATTTCCTTTTCCCATCACTCTGTCAGTCAGCAACTGAGGTTCATATCTGCTGCCGTCTTATCTGTATTCCAGGCTGATGGGGAAATTCAAGTTTGGGATTACCTCTGACTGCTGACCCGAACCCATCTCAGACAACTGGCTGGCCCTTTTTTCGCTTCCATTATATTACGCATGCTTCGAAGCACCGCACAAAAATAAAAAAATAAAATATAAATCTCACACTCTCTTGAGCAGGCACACGTCTCTGGCATATCTAAAAATCCCTGTGCCCTGAGTGTTCTATCCCTGCTTCGTATGCATGAGGGTGGAAAATTAAAAGCTGATAGTGGTGAATGTATATCTGGTTAGGGCGAGAACCTATATCTTCTCCCCTTCTACCAGTCTCCTTCCTGTATAGACTGAGGGCCCATCCATATGCAGATGGCTAATTTGTAGTGTTTACAGAGGAGCAAAGAGGGGGCCGACAACTCATGAAGAGGGCTGAAAGGAGGCTGCCTACGTGTCACCCCAGGAGTCTGGTGGTAAAGCCTGCCCCACCAGAGAAACAACATAAGTGTCCAATCTGTGTTTGCTTACCCGTGGACACCGATGGCTGAGTCCTGGCCTGGGGCCCGTAAATTGTGCTTTTTTTTTTCTCTCTCTCTTTTTTTTTTTTACAGGCCCTGACAGCTAACAGGCTATTGGGAACAGGGGCCCAATGACACAGCCACTCAACAGATTAGCACCTCATCAGCCTCCTGCAGCTTCGAACAAATACGGCCCCTGCCTCCTTTAAGACACAATAGCACCGCCACCGCTAAACAACCCCCCGCCAGGAGAGGCCCCCCCCCCCCCCCCCCCCCCCCCCACCCTCCTCCAGCCACAAAACTTCCCGGTCTGCTCTTTCTCCGGGGGCCACAGCTGCATCAAGGGGTCCTTCCCGAGTCCCCGAGCCCACCCCGACCCCAATTGGCAAGATGTGTGTATTTCAGGTGAGCAAATATTGCCACTTGCCTGAGAGTTCAATGGCCAGCCCTTTCAGAGGTGGGAGGGGGTGTGGGTTGGGGGGGGGGCGGTTGCGTATTGCGCCCGCCTGCTTTGCAACAGGGGCACATGTGGTCTCACACAGCAACCGGTCCACAGGATGGGTCAGGGGAATTCTCCCGGCACAGCTGGGGTCAGCAAATCAAACATACCTATAAGGCTCATCTGCATTTTCCCAGACTAAGGAAACCATTTCCAGCTTTCATTTCCTCCCTCCACTGATTTTACAACAAAGAATGAGTTGATGTCCCCAGAAGCCACCACACACACAGCTTTGACCTTTATTTTCCCTGCAATACACAGTCTAAAACTCTGATACCGTAAAAGTCCCAGTGAAAGTCCCTCTAAATGCACACACACACACACACACACACACACACACACACACACACACACACACACACACACATCACATGATTTAGGCCCTAGGTGAACATGCAGGGTGAACTGAAAGCTGATCATGTTGACCATGTGCCATGTTTTGGACACCTATGTCTCTAATATACACATGCTCGAGGTATAAATGCCCTCTGCGGTAGCACTCATTTATCTCCCGGGTCTCAATGTGAAAAGAACAGATAGGGAAAACACATTGTGTGCCACGCTGTGTGAGATTGTGCCAGAGATTGGAGTGTTTCTTGAGGCTTGTGCCCTTCGTCAAGGACAGAGGAAGCAAAAGTAAAAACAGTCTGTATCCTGAGAAAAGGTTAGATGATTATACAATGAGTTTATTCATTCCAGCCACGATTTACTGACAATGTAGTGTAATAGCACGCTGCCTATATGGGATGACAGTCATCAAATGGATGACTATATTTACTGACTGAAAGACAGCACTGTGAGGATTAAAGGCCACCAGCTGAATGCCACACCAGATAAAGGCAAAGAGCGCAGCTAAAGAGTACAGGGCCAGCTTAGGTAAAGGCTACAGGCCCGTGGCTTCAGCCAGCTGTGTATTGGGTCAGAAGATGATGTGTCAGTGCGCAGAGGACCACCTCGATCCCCCCTGGAAGTCAAATAGAAGTGTGGGTCGCCGTGTCCTGGGAGGGCCTCTCTGCCATCATAGTGAAATGGAACTGGCCCAGAAAGCAAACAAGATCTCTCCCCATCTATCCCTCAAGCCCAGACCAACCCTTGTCTGGGTGATGGGTTTTTCTGTTGTTCTGTTTGTTTGCTTGTTTGGTCTGGAGCCCATGGATACCCAGCATGGAGTAAGAGAGGAGAAGCGGAGGAATGGAGGACGTACAGGAAAAGAGAGGAGAGGTGGGGACGAGGGGGGGGGACGAGGATGTGTGACACACAGACCTCCCCTTGAGGTGACGAGAGACCTGCCGAGAAGCTACCGGGCAAAGCTGCTCAACAAATATACACAGACCCCAGGATCAGGGCAACAAAGACGGATCGCTGTCTCTGATCCTTCAACAGATGTTATTTCTGACACGTGTCTGACAGCCACGACTTCATTCATGTAAATTCTAGAAGGACTTTTTACATGTGTTGAACAGAGGTTTCTTTGGCTCGAGTCGCCTGTATTATATGAGACATTTATGTTTAAAGGTGTTTGCACAGATAATGTTAAACACAACAGTACTTATATATATATATATATATATATTCTAATATATATTCTAATGCTTACCAAATGCTTCACCTGTTTTATAATTTTCCCACAATGACTATGACCATTTCATCACAATTTCACTGGATTAACCTACAGAGAGTGACACCCTCTGGCGGCAAAGAGAACTGATTTTTCAGTGTAAACACACTGAGGATAGTGATACTGTACATGTATTGTCCCCATTTGACATCATGTATGAATGTGTACTATGTGTACGATGTCACTATAATGCTTCCTTTCCCATATAGGAGACTGATAATGTCATAAACTACACATTTCTCGCATTGCAAGGCCGGAATGTTTTCCTTATGCTTACATGCACAATATTTTAAAGGTCCTCTCCAGCTTTTAATACATAAAAATACTCTCATTTGAACGGGAATTTGTGCCTAATAGTCAACAAGATTGTTTAATTATGGGGTTAAACTTTCTTCAAATTAGGAGTCCTCAGAGTTTGGGTATTACGAAGTCCTTTCTGGGTATCAATCCTAGTGTCAGTAGGATCAAAACAAAAATAAAATAGATGTCTTTCATGTTAGATCACAGCACAAGGAAAGTCTTGTAAGTGGTGCAATACTTGCGGATTGAAACCAAACTTTGTGGTATGGAGGCTTCAACTTTCCACATCACACCATGACTCGCTTCCACACTTGTCGTGACTGGTGATGTTACAAAATCACACTCGCACTAACACGTACTGAACGGGGATTTAGGGTGTGCGCAGAGAAACTGTGCCCCTTCAGCAGATATATTCTGAAAACAGCCTTCTGGTGTCTGTGCACACATCGTTCTGCAGTGATGTCTGCTCATTAAAATGCAGTGTTGTTACACAGTGCTTTTATTAGGTTCACCTGTATAATGTAATGCAGTCCAATAGAACATTCCTGTCATAACACCTATTACAGTGGTAAAAAGTAATGAAGTACATTTAATACAATTTAATGTACTTTACTCGAGTATTTCCAATTTCTGCTACTTTATATTTCTACTTCACCACAATGCAGAAACAAAATTGCAAAGTGTGAACCGAAACTAGATTATGACGTCATACAATAGATTAAGATTGTTGACTGCAAAGGGGAAATTCAGAAGCTACCCAGCAGATCAACAATATAACGATTTAAACCACTTCACCAGCTTCAACAATAAAGCGATTAACACATTTTTGCATCAATAATTACAATCAAACAATGTAAGCAATTATGAATCATGCCATTCTGCATAACGTGGACCTTTACATTTAGGACTCTTGGTGTATTCTAATGCTAATACTTTTGTACTTTTACTTGAGCACAAATTCAAATGCTTGATTTTTGACTTTCTACACTGCGATATTGCTACTTGACTACTCACTACTTCCATCACTGCACCTATCTTAACAAAGCTAACATTATAATAATCTAAAAGCAGTGTTCTACTGGTCTTGATAATATTCAGAGGATTTTTTTTTTATGTTTTGTACTCTCCATTTACACACAGGGTAGGGGCAGAATATAAGAAACACCTCTGAGTAGGCTCCAATCAACTACAACGCACAAAATAAAACAAGGCGAAGAAGTTCTGACTGGACATTTGTGTTGCATTATATTAGACAGGAAGACACTGAGTGAAAATCTACACAGCATGAGCCTTTTAAAGTTAAGGAACTTTAACACCACCATCCAGCCAGAGGAGGGAGACATTGCTCTAATCTCCTTTCCTCTAAAAGACTGGGGCTACAAGGCTCTCCACAAAGAATCCTCACATTTGGGTGACACACGCTACACTGAACTACATCATATGTATATGGAGGGTAGTTTTTTTCTTTTTATTGTTGCTGAATGTGTGAGGACCAACTCAGTGACCTCTAAAAGTGCTGCTGTTTTGGAGCTCCTTCAGTCTACTGAATGTCTGGTCCGCAGAGGTTAATGGGGTCATCTTGGCCTGCAGAGAGGACCCACATCTTGAAACGTTCAGACTAACAGATACAGGAACGCAGAAGGGGGAGTATCTTCAGCCTCTCATCAGCGGCTATTAGATGATAGCATTGCAATAATGCTTGTAGCCATGATTGCTAACAGTGGTCAGCCAGTATCTACAGGGAGTGCGGCTCACTTCAAAGATTTGGATAAATTAAAGGCAGCTGTCTGTTCTCTGCGGTTTATGGTGGACTGTACCTTCAAACAATGCTCCTATTCTGAAGCACAGTCCAGGAATAAGACATTTTATTCCTATGGCTAGAGCTGAGCCCTTGTTTGATACTTGAAGGGATTCCACGATAGCATTTATCATGAGCGATTTCAAAGTCTCCCACAAGCCCCCCACCCTCACCACCACCCTCTTTAACTATGTCATTACTATGCTGCGGTGAGCGACTGGCTCTGCAAGCTGCCCGGTGTGGTGCAACAATCACATCCAGCTGCTGAGAATGGGATCTGACACGTGAAACCACCGTACACACACACACACACACACACGCTCACTCACTCACACATGATGCAACGCACACTATAAGACAGGGCGTCTTATGCATGCCGAGGCACTGCAACACAAAGTCTATTGTTGAAGTTGGGAGTGTGAACAGAAAGACAGACGGAGCTCGAAGACAACTTTTCATTCTCACTTAAGACGTTGGGTTTTTATTCCATTGGTATGTACTGAAATATACAAAACACTGACACCTGCCAATCCAGCGGCAACAAAGACAGGAAGAGGACAAAAGGGAAACAGGAAGGTACTCCCAAAACACACCAACAGAGCAAACTACAAAACTGTAGTGCTATTTACTCCCATGTGACTGTCCACTGTCGACACAACATGGCTTTTGAAATGGTCCAGACAACTTCATGAAACAATGAATCTGACACTGAAATTTTTGTTCTATGTAAAACCAAGGTTGATGCAACACACATCAAAACACACATATTCCAGAATCTGATCGCTTAAAAAGTCACATTCAAGAACACTGCGAAAGTAGAGGAAAAGATACACAGAAACATGATTCTCAAACGTAGAGTCTGTGCTGTTTTAGCCTCACGTTGAACAGAGAAAAAAAATGGCTCCATTATTGCAATTTTTGACGGTTCAGGGTTGTGGTGTTTTTAGCACTGAACTAATTCACAGAGTTAATTTTGGAGAAAAAAAAAAGAAAAAAAAAAAACTTTTAGTCTTTCAGTCTACATATTTGGTCATTGTGTTTGGTCATATTCTCAAGGGGAAAGCTGATCAAATTCATAGTAAGCACTTTATATTACAGAAAACATTTTAACCATTAACTAGTTGCAGTTGTTGAGAATAACCAGTCTCCCTTAATAACACTTCATAATCATGGTCTGTTCTTATGTACCAAAACACCAAGTGTTTACATTGTCAAAATAAATCGAAATGAAGTCTCTTTAACTCCAAATTTGATCCACATTCTAAAGTGAGGTTGTGCTCATAACTAATTCACTGGTAATTCGACCATCAAGAGCAAATAATGCTGCTAAAATGCATGCCAATAAGCAACGAGTTGATGGGTAATATGAGTACCCTAATTCAAAGTCCAATACTGTTTGAGTCGCTTCAACTTTATGCTGGTTAAAACTTAAAACTCCGTCTTGACTGGACACTCACAAACTGTTTGCTCTCTGTAGCAGCGAATAGTGTTGTCTATTCAATTGCTATGCTCAATGGAAATAGTATAGTGCAAAAATCTACCACAATTTACGAAATACATAAAAACATACAAATATAATGTCATAGTTCCAGTTTCATGCCAAAGGACAGTCTCACAAACAGTTCGGAAATGAGAACAAAACTCGTGCGTTTGTTATTCTCAGACTGTAAATCCCTTGTGGAAAGTGCCCTTTACTCCTGGGGTAAACTCTCTCTCTCCATCTGATCAGTCATATTATTACTCAGAGTCATCCAAAAATTATGTGTCCAACATCTTAACTATCAAGTTCACCTTGCATGTTTTGGATTGTGACTGTTCTTAAAAAAAAGAACCACATTTAAGCAAATCCTTGGAATGTTTTGATATCATGGAAAAGAGGATGAACACTCTTCTCTCCAGACAGTTGCTTAATGCATTTCTGTGGCATGCAACTCCACCTGCATGCTGCTTGTAGCAGTACATCATGCTACGAATTCTGTCGAGTTTCTCCTGCCTTTAAAAAGCTCTGGAGAGTAACTCTCCACCTGCTCAGCTTATCTCTGTTTCCACAACAAACAGTTCTGGAGGGAAAATCTGCCGCTCCCAAAGCTTTATGAAAAAAGTCCCAGTGACAATCTTTGTCCATAACACATGTGGTGTAGTAAGTCCCCTGTGCCACTAGGGGTCCTCCTCCATGTCATCTAAGTTGGGAGCCATGATGAAGTGTTTGGGGTAAACGAGACAGTGCTCGTCTGCGTACTCCTCCCAGCGAGCGTCGTCGCTCTCGTGGGTGATGTAGCGCTCACCTCGCCGTGTCTCAAACTCCCTGAGGTCCAGCCATGTCTGATAGTCCTGAGGGGGAAGAGATGTGAGGGTTTAAATTAATTCAGCATGTAATCCTCACTGGTGAGGAGCGGATCCTGACATAAAGTGTTATTTTTATGCTCAGTTTTCACTCCATGTATTTACAGGATTTAAGCAGCATCCCGGGTATGCCACATATTGTTATTTTAAAAGGTCTGACTGCTCGGAAATGTAATGAAAAAAACAATCCGACCCACAGGAAGTCAAACCCTTATTCTTTAGGTTGTGACAATGTGTAAAAGATAAACGGAATATAAAAATTTGCCTAACATTTATTACACATACTCAATTGAAAACAGTGCAAAGACAATACATTTAATTATTTTACCTGACCAACTTCTTTTATTTTAGCGAACATATGCTCCTTCTGAATTTGATAACTACAATCAAAAAGTCCCAACTTTTCTGGGATCAGGTTTTTTTCATTGGGTAAACTATACCTGGAGCCCCGGATTTTAATATTTCTCCTTTCTTTTTCCACTAGCTATATTTGTTTACATTTCGGCTAATTTGCATCGTGAAAGTCGATGTGATGTACAGATAACTATCAGCAGATTAATGCTGATGCTGAAGTAAACTTCCTAACGTGATGATTATGAGGCAACGTTCTCTGAAAGTGTTAGTCACGCTGAATTTAACAGTTTGTGTGTCATGTGTGTATTCGGATTTGACTGAGTCATGTCTCAGAGAAGAAAAAGTGTGATTGTAGATTTAAAGTGGTTTAAGGAGACAAAAAAATCAAGCAAATATGTCACCTGTAACCAGGGATGGCTGAGACACTTGTCCACGCTGTACCTCTTCCTCATCTTGACTTGGAGAAGATTGTTGATCAGATCTGTTGCTGTGAAAGAAAGAAATAATATGTGGACTGTATCAGACTGAGCTTAGCATCACCATCTTTATCAGTTGTTTCACCTTGTTATGTATTTCACACTGTGTGTGGGAGGAGCTGCAGCTTGGGCAACTGGGGAGGTTTGAAAGTGATTCATTTCGACCGCAGACAAAAAAGAGAGAGCTCAAAGTTCAGACGAACTAGACGTGTAGGTGGCGACGATAGCTCTGAGGCTACGTGTCTGAGTATCAGTTTGACAGAAAACTACAGGTGCAAGCGGCACAAACAGGACTGAGGGACATAAAATATTTAAATGTTGACTTAAAGGGAAGGTCATAAACAAACACATTGTTCCCCTTACCCTCAGCGGAGATGTCCTTCCAGGGTGTAGGGGGATACATGAAGGCAGCATTCTGTATCTGGTCATTAATGTCCTCGTCCTCATTGAAAGGGAACGTCCCGCTCAAGCTGACGTACACGATGACTCCCACTGACCACATGTCTAAGGAGCGGTTGTAGCCTTTACTGCGCAGCACCTCTGGAGCCAGATAAGCCGGAGTGCCCACCACAGACCGCCGGAAAGACTTCTCGCCAATGATTCGGGCAAAGCCAAAGTCACACAGTTTTACCTGAAAGAAAACAGTAAACATTGGTCAGTGCATCCACACAAATGTACCTGTATCAACACATAAACATCTTTATGTCTTTTACCTGAGGAAAGGGCTCTGCAGAGGCCAGTAGTACATTCTCAGGCTTCAAGTCACAGTGAACAATATTTTTGAAGTGCAGATGTCTCAAGGCCACCAGGATCTGTTGGAAACAGAAGTAAATCACAGCACAGACTTAGCTCCAAAATTTCCAGATGGCATCATAGACTCAAGCATCTAAATGTTTAAATGTATATAACTGATTGTATAAACAGGGTAATGATAGCATAATCTAAGCAGTAGAATCTACGGTGCTGCCATATGGAAAAATTACAGCAGCATAAACACAAAAATATCCTTAAATACTTTCATCCTGACCAATACCTTAGCATAAAGACATATGATCTCATCTCATCATCCCATCTATATTCACGAGGCCTGGCGTAAGCCAGCGCTGCACGCATGTCTGCCCATGGCCTTGTACCAAAACCCACAGTGTGCCTGGCTCCCCTGTCCTGACCCTGACTTTGACAGAAATCCTCCCTGCCACATCAGAGCCAGGCCTGCCGCAGCTAATGCCGCTGTTGTTAATGACTCCGCTTCTGTTTGGGACCCGGGATCTACAGAGGCCCGGGGCCTGCTGCTCTTCTAATCAGGCCACAAAGCCACTAGTACACTGCAGGCTGTAATCCACGGCCAGGGAGGAGGCCGTGATGCCACGCAGACCGTTCCCGTAAACAATTCCCCCCAATCAACTCACCACAAGAATAAACAGGCCCTAAAGCTGGAGCAGAGGCTCATGCACACACACACAAACCCACAAACAGATAGGGGGAACAGAGAGAAAGAGGGGAAGAAAGCTATGATAGAAAAAAAAAAGAAAAAATGGGAAGAAATGGGTAAGATGCCATTTAAAAGTGTAAAGTGTGAAGGGGCAATGACACATAGTAGGAAATCTAATTGATTATCAGTTCATTCGACTGAGAATATATTGATATTTGGCTGTGGGAAAACTCCAGTCAAAATCATCATGTGAGAACTGAACTCTGGATTTTAAGGGATGAGAAGCTTGTTTGTGCAACACAAACCTGTGTGACAAGGAACTTGGTGATTCGTTCGGGCAGTTTGCTCTTCTCACTGGACAGAATCATCTCCAGCATGTCGCCATGCAGCTTCTCCATGACGACAAACACCCGCTCTGGTGTCTCGAACATACACTCCAAGTTGACGATGCCGGGGTGATGCAGATTCTGATGATAAGCACATAAGACATTGAGTCTACCAAGGCCTCTAATACTTTCAGTACACGCCTTCTTTAGAAACCTGTTTTGATTTTAATTTTGTCCTCTCATTACCTGTAATATGGCCACCTCATTCCTCAGCTGGCTCTCCTGCTTGGTTGGAAATCTCATCTTGTCAATGACTTTGATGGCCACATCTCTGCCGCTCTTTCTGTGTTTGCCTAAAATATCACAGGACATCGATAAAATGATGGTAAGTTTAAATAGCGTGCAAATAAAGGAAAGCAACATCATATAAAATGTGACTGGTACCATATCAAAAGTGAAACCCACCTCCATACACAATGCCAAATTGGCCTGATCCCAGCACCTCATCAGAGAATATTTGGTACACTGAAGCAATATCCTGCAAAGAGATAGTTTGCTCTGTTTACTTGCACTTACACCGGCAATGGGTCAAAATTACATCATTAAAAGCCCAGAAAAAGTATTGCTCTTCCAAAATGTTTTCTGGTATTGGCAAATATTTCATATATATTTAACTTTCGCTCACTACAGAAGTGGAACTGAAACAAATATCCCTTCACCCAAAAAATGAGTCAGCAGCTTCCTCATTTGTGCAAGCTTCCACCGGAGGTTTTCGGTAAAGAAATGGGAGAATACAACCCTTCGATTTTACCACAACAGATGCTTTAATAGCACATACATGCATGCAGGGAAATTGTGCAACAGGTCTCAGAGGTGAAAGACGCCCCACTCACCACATTCTCCTGGATCTGGCAGTTGGACACAGATATGCTGATGGACAGCTCTTCTGGAGAGGGAAACACATCATGTTTCCATATTCAATAAGTGAAAAACACCACTTCACTGATGCATAAAACAGCCAGTGAATCATTAAGTAATTGTAGTCAGAGGCACAGTGCTCAAATATATTTTTTTTTTTTCACAGCCTTCAAGCTTATTGCAGCTGCATGCAATAAGTCACAGCCCCACATAATGAAGCATTTTATTACACAATAAATTGGCTGTAAAATTGATCCGGGAAGCTATGTGTGACTGAATGGTGCAAGTATGCAATGCATTTCATAACTGGGAATTTAGACAGCCGCAGGGGCTAATTCTGCATTCTAGCCAATGAATACAAAAGCCAGAGATAAAAGCAAGTAGAAAACAAAATGTTGTGATCTTTTAGCTGATGCTGCACGCAAAATTTAATTTCAATCTTGGTAAACAAGCCCTTATTTTGAAATGACCACATAAATTAGACCATTACTTGCAGAATGAATATCAGTATTATTTAGCAGTTCATCTACCCCATACTTAATGAATAAAATCTATTGATGAGGATTGTTCCACACAGCTTCATGAGCGATGAGATAAAACAAGTATCAGTTTCAGGTCGACAGCCTCATTTTGTAAGGTCATGTCTGCTTAAAGTCCTTTGCTGCTAGTGAGTATGACTCTCATGTGGATCTCTGTTCTACAAAATCAATTCAAACCATAGAAACTCAAATAGTAACCCACAGAAATAATTCCTGTCTTTGTTGTTAAGGACCAATCTGCTTTGACCTGAATGAAAAACACCTTGTCAGTTCATTTGTCACTGATGTCACTTCCTTTGGCCTATAAACTCTTATGCAGGGTTTTCCCTCTCTATTGAAAGTTAAGGTTGGCTTTCAAAGACTTTCACAGACCACTGTGGGCTCTTCCTATTTAGACAGACCTGAAACTCTTCAACACACACAATCAATAAGCGCAAGAATTTTCCTTTGTTGCGGCTATATTACTTGACAACATAGTCTTGTGTTGATTCAGGAAAAACCCTGTATTATAACAAGTATCACTGACAGGGAAAACCCAAACTCTTGTCTGACATAACGCAGAAAGTCACAAACTGACGCCATTCCTCATGGATGATTATTACATCTTGAAATTATACAATCCGTCTTAATTTCCAAATTTTGATTATTTTTGCAATCGAAAATATTAACTAAATAAATGTAAATAAATGTTCAATGAAACATCATAGAAAAAACATACATCCATAGACTGTTTTTTACACTTGAATGCTTAGAATATTTAATAACATTGAATGCATACGATATTCAGTGTCTAATTTAATACATGACTGGTTATTCATATTCCAAAATGTATCATATGTTTCCCCATTTCTTCCACATAAACAATGTTTTTTAGCACAAGAGAGACGTAATCTTCTACTTACTGTGATCTTTGCCCTGGCCAGCGGCACTGGCCACGCTGGGCTGAGGGGTGACTGGCATAAGAGCCTGTCTGATGGCTTTCTCCCAGCCCTGAGCCACCTCCATGCCGACACCTGAGGCAGCCAGTGCAGGGCTGTGGTAGTGACTGCAGTTGTTCTCCCCTACATAGTATACCATGGTGGCTGTGATGATCTCAAAGCAGTGTGGGTTGCTGCCCTGGGCCAGATTACTGTAGTCTCTGGACTGTTCCACCTGGAGGATCTCGGACAGAGGGATTTCCTTTGGGAAGGGTGAGGGACAGAGATTAGAACTCATACTAAAAACAGAGAAAATGCAAAACATTCTGTCATTGTTCCACTATAGACATTTTTTTAGAGACACTATGTAGTTTTTGAGAAGAAATTAAAACTCAAAATGTTAATACTTACAATATCAGGGAGGTAATAATACAAAGTCAGAGATATTTATTTTTTCCATAACTGAATAAACAAGCCGTTGGTAAATCAGGTCCCCAAAATACTGTTTGAAGCTAGAAAAGTGGCAGGGTCCGCCAAATATAAACAAAGCAAAACTGTGAAAAATTGTGTTGTTCTTTAAGGTCAGTCTGTCTATCCAGACATGAAATGGGAGACAGTTTGTTTATTTAGTTTGTGAAAGTATTTTTTAAAAATCAGTGTATGAAGATATTTCTCTTCTGATAAAAATTGATAAATTTTTCTTTTTCTAAAGTCTTTTAGTTTCTTCTCAATATTTCAATTTTCCATTGACTGCCGATACAGCCGATACACCTGAGGCGTTAACAATTTAGCACCAAAAAACAAAGGACGACATGTTAGACAGCAAAAAAGATGATAACTAAATACATCATTGGATAAGTATATGAACACATATTTAGAATGTACGAAATAAATTTAAAGAAAATGTTTTTGTTCTGACAAAGGTAGATAAAAAAAACTAATGCTACTCTACTCTAATGCGCCACCTCAACAATAACATGACAAAAACAAGTAGTAACACTCACACACTCCAAAAGCTCTCCACACTCGTTGGCTGTAATCACAGTGTAGATTATATGGCTCCAGCTTTAACTTTCTCTTTTAAACTTCTCTCTCTTATAAGCACGTACACAGAGGACAGTAAGAGCGCACTTTAAAACCCCTTCCCCTTCGAACTCACTGTCAAATCAAAGAGAGGAGGCAGGGTCAGAAATAAAAAAAAAGAACAGAGAAGTTCCAGCCAATGGGGGCTCACGGAAGCGCACGCTGTCCCCTCCGCGTGGCTCACCACAGAGTATCAGATGAAGTGCTTGTGGTTAGCGGGGCTGAGTCACGTGAGCGGGGCCCTGTGGCCGCCACAAGTGCTCTGCTTCACTGATTAAAAGGCAGGGCCAGCCAGAGGCCCCATCTGAGCACGAGCCGCTGGCGCTACCGCCGACCGCTGAGACGAAAAGACACGGCAACTACCACTACCGTTCCTCTGCAGGGTAGTGGTGTACGGGTGGGTGGGTGACAGGACTCAATCTGGCAGAGAAAGAGAGAAGCCCCCCTCACCCCATAAAAGGTTCTTCAGAGAAAGCCACAAGTACAGGGGTCTCATCTTCAAACGAGCAGCCGTTATGGCTTCCAAATGGAGAAAATGGCTGCCATGCCTGGCAAGCGGGCCACTGCGCGACCACCACTAATCAGATTGGAGGTATAAAGAAAAGACGAGAGGGGAGGACAGTCGCCACACACTGATGAGCAGCAGGCTGCAAACTTCAGGGAAACGAAAGGAAAAATGCCCAAGACTTTCCGGATACAGTGCGACCAGATCTGTGGTTCCCCGGAGAATAAACCCCTGAAAGAACCTTTTATTATGTTGTGTGCAAGCAGATCATATCATGTTATCTATCATGAATAAAAATCCGCTTCTTTGGAGCAGCAGACACGGCACAAGGACCAAACTTTGTCGCATGAAAAGAAGGCATTTACAGCTAGCCTTCAATTAGCCTCCTGAAGGTCTTAAACGTAGCTTGGAGTGCCAAGTTGATAATAAAGAACCACATAAAGCTGCCAGTAAACACACCCCGAGGAGTTCGTCCCTGCTGAGGTTTCCTCTCAAGTGCTTTAGTGGCAGGGGATGCAGGGTGTGACAGAGTAATTGGGTGAGAAGGGTGAAGGAATTAAGTCTTTTTCAGGCTTGTTTCACAACCAGCGTAAGAGGGAGACAGTGAAAGAAAGAAAAAAAAGCAGGATAACGGATACAGCTGTGTGCATAACCACCTGTTCGACACTCAAATTCACACACTCAAAAAAGCAAACGTGCTGGCTTTCACACTGGAAACTGCTGCATCCTACACACCAACTCCGACCACAGCTGAAGGAGGTGTCAAAGTCTCAAAACACACAAAGCGACATGAACAATAAAAAGATTATATCCCTGCACACACACGCACACAACCACCAACACACATGTGGAAGTCTTTACCCTGCAGGCTGTAGTTGCCTCTCTCAGTCCTCACTGTGTAATTACCGTGCTATTAAGCCCCTGCGGCAGTGTAATGACTGACTATGGTGCTGGCACTGAGCGGGAAGTGTAACACACTCTCCACAATGGACTCTACTATTGAAAATGCAGCATTTCACTCTCTTTGAAATGAATTTGGATAAAAAACAACAGATTAAAACTTCAATTTAAAACTCGGCATTTAACATCTCACTGTCCATCCCTCTTGGATGCCTATAGGCTAGATTGTGTCTCTCTCTTAAAAACCCCTTCAAATGTCCAGTTTGGTCAGACACACAATACTGCGTCTTGAGACTGTGACTGTTAGCAACACCTTTCACTTCATACAGGGAAGAGACCCGGCTGCAGGGGGAAAAACCACAGTGGAAATTTCGGTGGACTGAATTGACCTCAGTGTAGTTTACAGTTGCAACACGACAGCCCTCAAGCTGAGTCACACAGCTACCGCTGGTTAGATTTTATTTACATAACTCTCACTAATGTGACAGACAGCGCTGATATGAAAATGACTTCAACATCGGCACTTTTGAATCATAAGAAGGCATTGTGAGAGTAAAAGTTCAATACTAAGGAGCTAGGACGGGGAATTTACCGTGGATTCAACACTGAATCAACTTGCTCCATTTTCGGACAGTTTAATAAGTGCTACTGTGCGTTCGATGTGGAGGACAAGACATGATTTTCCAAGAACAAGGCACACATGATAGTTTTATGCTTACTTTGTAGAACTTGGCCCCGGTGTCATTCTGGAAAAGACTCAGGCTCTTGCTGTCTAGCCTCCAATAATGTCTCTTCCGCTGTTAAAAAAACATGGGGAAATCGAACAAAGAGTTAACCCGAATGGGAAAACACGTATGACCTACATATATCACAGTTCTTTGAATGATTTTGTTTCATGAGGAAAATACCTTCTGTGCTGAATTCAACACATGTGAACAGCTTTGGAGAAGGAGTTTTCCCCAGCATACAGGCTAAGCACAGTCCGTTTTCAGACTGGGCTCCTTTTGTTGGGCTTATGAGGGTTATCAGTCTTACCAGGTTGTCCCTGCTCGTATAATGAACCATCCAGCCCTCCTTCACCACAGTGGAGCTCCGCCTCTTGGTGTGTTTAATGGACTGGACCACCCGCATCAGAGGGATGTTGCTGCTAGTGGAAGGGCTAGACACACACACACACACACACACACACACACACACACACACAGAGAGAAAAAATAAGATTAAATTGATGAATATGACATTACTTATTGTTTTAGAGCTAAATATAGATAGAAAATATTCAGGAGCTGGTCTCACTAGATACATTTATAAGAATTCTATATGATTTGGAAACAAGTAAATCTGGCTCTAGATGTGTTGATGATTTAATGAATCTGTCATTTGCTCTTTCATTTCATCACCTCCTCCTAGGTGGTAATGTATTGGTCTGTGTCTGTTTCTTGGTTGGTCTGTTGGGTGGTTGATTGGTCAGCAGGATTACACAAAAACTACTGAATGGATTTCTACAAAACTTGGATGGAGGATGGGTCTAAGACCAGAAGAGACTCCATTAACTTTTTGGAATGTATCTGGATATTTCCAGATAAAGGAATTTTTTCTCACTTTCCTAAACATTTTCGATAATTTCTCAAGGAATAATGCATGGATCTTGATTAAATAGTATCAATAGGAGTTGAGGGTGGTTTAAAATTGGGTGTGATTTAGGGCTATCAAGTTCGATACCCAAGTACGTTTGATTGAAGTAAAAGAGTATTTTGGGGGGGGTATGCACTCTACTGAGTGCTATTCTTGTTTTAAATTGTTTTACGTATGAATTTGAATCTCAATGAGACCTCATTACTGGTTAAATAAAGCTTAAATAAAAAATAAATAAATACAAATCAACATGTGGCCAGCTCAGGAAGCCTTTCTTATTTGCTTTCTAACCACCCAGTGTCTGGTCGATCCTTCCTGATACAAATGCTGCACAGGAAGTGATGCTTTTTAAGTTTGCAGCAGAAGCACCACTGGAAACATAAAACTCATGATGTTGGTACGTAATAAACATAGGAATTGGTGAGTTTGACCTGCTGATTTAAAACATAACTGCAAAGTCCCCGATTTGAATCAGGCTGGTGACCTTTCTTGCATGTCTTCCCCTTCTCACTCTTGTTTCCTGTCACTCTTTAATTCACTGTCTTCAATTGGGTAGCTGGTATGAGTGACTGAAACTGAGAAATTAACAGTGCCACCTACACTTGACCAATAGAATTTCTACAATGGCATGGTGTCACCCACTCAAATTAAATCAACATCTTCATACCTGATAGTCTTGATGGGCTCTTCATCCTTCTCTCTGTCTAAGAGGGGAGAATCCATGTCGAACATCCTCTCATCTGGTGTGGAGGGTTCTTCTGGGTCATCCAGTCCTCTGCTGCCATCCAAGTCGCCACTGTCCACCTCCATAGTATCCATGGTAGTGTCAGAGTCTGGGCCAGGGCTGGCTGGCTCTACACAAGTCCATTTCACATGCAAATATTTTTAAAATTGCAAATATCAGAGATACACAACTGTCACGTCGAAACTGGATGCAGAACTTACCTCCATTGAAGTCCACCTCCCCCAAACAGTCTCTAGGTACCTTTGAAGCACATCGCTTATGGCAGTTGAATTTGCAATCTGGAAGAAAAAAAAAGAAAAAAATCACCAAAATGTTTTAAAATGAACCACAACATCTTTGAAACAGACCCTTCCTACCTTTACACTGCATGCCCTGGCGAAAAAGACCCTTGAGCAAACGCTTGCAGTACTGGCAGATAGTGGGACGAGTGTAAGTGTGAATGGCGAAGGTGTGCGGCACCTTAACCCGTCCCAGCACCATCTTCTCCATCCAGATGGGCCTGCCGCTCCAAGACAGGATCCGCTTCCCCGCCTCCTGATGGGCCCTCTGCTGCAGGAGGACGGAAGGATTGAAGGATGTTAAGAAGAATTAAATACCATATGCAGGAAGGAAGTGAGGGGAAGAATAAGGGGAGAATGGCCTCAAAGGGAGAGTTTGAGTGATGGGGACAGACAGAGTGAATAACGACATGGCAGCAGAAGAAGAGAAAGAAAGAAGCGGTAGAAGGGAAAAAGAAATCTGTCAGACTGACTTAGCATTATTTTGCATAGTTAACATGATCCCAGTGGTGGAAACTGGGTGATTAGATTTGTCATGTTTCACCACATATGAGCATTTAGTTTTAATTTCGTCTGAATACATGAAGCAGTCTGGAAACAGCTCACAAAAATTGGAAGGAAGTTTTCTTTTTTGCCAACAAGTGAGCAGATACATAAACTAGGACTTCAGTGGATTTTTAATGTAATTGGCATAATTACATTTCCTGATGACCTTTCGAGAGGATGCAGACAAGAGGGGAATATTCCAGTGCGGGCTTATGCAAAAGCTGTTTCATAGAACCGCACTGAGGATCTCTCCGCAGAGAGATAGACACGTGCAGCTCAACTCAATTTTCTGCATCAGTGGTATGCTACAACAGGGCCCAGGAGATTTACCCATGGAATACAGACAAATTTGATAAGTTTAGACACGATGAACGGTTGACAAAGCTTGTGAGCAGCATGCGGATTGCCTGCCTAAAATTCTTGGCCTATTCACCTGACTTCCATGCTGATTTAGGATAATGTCTCAACTCCGGCCAGCTCATTTAAAGTGAGAGGGTGAAAAACAAAATCTCTACATCAGACCAGACTTGTCATTCCAACTCAGAGCTCACCTCATCCAGGACGACCACGGCATTTTCGGCAGGTGCTGGTCGAGGGACAGAAAGGGATGGTCCAGGCAGCGAGACATTGGACAATCGCCTCTTCCTGACACCAGTGCAGTTATTCGGGATCTTAAAGGCGCAACGTTTGTGGTAGTTTAGCCCACATCCTTAAAATAAGAAAAATGCAAATTATATATACATATATATATCAGACATAAAAAGGCATCTTTTTACCCTAACTGTAACATCATGAAAACTTTGTGTGTCTTACTGATGCTAGTTCAGTGTACAAAGTAGTCAATATTCTACATAAGCACATCACCATGAAACTAGCTCATAAAAGTGTGCTCAGAAATGCTGCATTCAGGTGCTACTCGGATGGTCCCACTAAGTTTGGAAGTTGTTCTTCCAACTTTTGCTCAATGTGGCGATGTACAGTATTTCCAACTAATCCAGGTCACTCTTCGTGGTCAGCAGCTAATGATTACAACCTAAAATACCACATGACCGATTCAATTGAGCCAAAACTTGATATGCAGTAAACTACTTTGATAAAACCTTCTTACCATCAAGCCAATGTTAACTTCCACCCGCCACGTTTTAGCCTCATAAGGCATCAACTCGGCAACTTATGTACCATACTTTTCTTTGACTTTCTGAGATGATCTTCCAACTTAAGGGGTCATTCATTTTAATTTTCCCAGAGGGAGAAAAGTTTTACATATTATTCAACCACCACATGAACGCACAGATAATGAGAAGAAAGCTAGGATGACCAATAGAGTTGATTGTTTAACCGAACACCGATCTTCTAGTTTGGCAATTAAGACCCATTTAAGCGACACATTTTTTGGAACTGACTACCAAGTTTTAAAAAGAAAGTTTTTCCGATTTTAAATCTAAGATGAAATCATGGTCAAAATCAACCCAATCATGTACTCAATTCACGCATACACACACTTAAGTTAATGAACTCCGGTTTTTACTGTTGTAGTGTTTTAATGTTTCCAAATCGTGTTATTGTTATTGTTGTTGCATAGTGAATATGTATTGTCTTGCACTTGTGTTTTTTAACACGATATTGTGATAAAAATATTCTTATTTCACAAATCTGCCACATGATGGCCCCACTGATCTACAGATCAGAGAATTTATGACAAGTGTTGCAATAATTCAACTACTTGAATGTAATTCAGAGTCAGAGAGGACTTCGAATGCAGCCTAATGATGCGAAAATTAAATATTACTCTAATCTGATCCAGAAAATGAAAGGCGAGCCAACATGCCATGATTCCATTTGGATCTGAATGTTAAGCATTTCACTGATTTCAGTCCCAGACCAAGTCTTTCCTGTTACAGCTCCCTGTTATATAATTGAAGTCGAACATCTTGTGTGTTTGTGCATCTACAAATGCTAGTCTGTGCCATTCTTGATTTTTCTCCCTGCAATACATTAGACGTCCTACTTAAAGTACGTTAGCTCAAGGGCTTGGTAATGACACAGCAGGGTTCTGCAGCATTCAACAAGTGTTTGCACGTGTATTTCTAACCTTCACATTTGAGCCCCTGCCGGACAAGACCCCATAGCATCTCCCCACAGTAGTCGCAGAAGGTCGGAGCTTTGTAGGAATGAACATAAAGGGCATGGGGTCGGATCTGGAAGTCCTCAACTGTAGCTTGAGCTAGAAACAATACACAGGCGGAATAACTCAAACTTCGCGAAAGCAAAAAGAAAAGGTTGTATTTTTTAAAGAAATTGAAAAATCAAAGGAAACCATGAAAAAAGAGGACAAAAGACAAGGAGAGACACAACATTATTCACATATAGTTGGTAACCATTTCAAATGGCTTTTCAACATAAAACCAATACAAAAGACAATACATAGTCTCACCCTATGTATGTACCTAAAGTAGAAAAAAGTCATCCAAAAGAAATGAGACTCTCTCTACATGCTCTGGTACAAACGAATACATGTATGACTTCATCCAGGTGCCTTATCTACAGTGCTGCAGTAGAGGGCGCAACATCTACATTCCATGTACTGTATCAAAGTGATAGGTCACACCCAAAAGACACCAGAGAAATGCGGAATGATCCTGTTCTATCAGTCCATCTTTGTTATTGTGTACATAATATTAAAACCAACAGAGCTTTGGATACTCTCTTCCTGTCTCTCTCTTATTTCTCCTTCGGGTATCTGTTGCTTTGAACCACACAGACACACTGAGCTCATTGTTGGAAGCAAGAGTTGGTTAATCATGGCTGTGAATCATCAAAGATTTTGAAGATGAGTAAGACATAAAGGTAACTGCTGCCAAACCTTTGTGTGTGTGACTGGAGCTTCTCGGCTCTCAGAGCCAGCGCAAAGTGTTCTCTCTCCTGTGAAATCATTTATGTCTGAAGCCACAGTGACCAACGAGGGATTGGTTAATCTTTACACTCCAGTTAAGCAGCAAAACCTGTGCGGTGTGATGTCATGGTGTGTGTGTTAGTTCATTTCCTTTGAGGTGATTTAATCAAATCAATCTCTTCTCTTTCGAACAACTGAGAACATTCTCAGCTGTTGTGTGATGAGATGCAGGCCTGAGCAACAAATAAGATGTGAGACCACGAAGAAAACAGTTCCTTTGCTTAAAACCTGCACATTTCATATGAAAGAAAAGAGAACAGCATGAAGTAAGACATGCTTAAAAAAGAGAAAAGGTAGAAAACTTGAACACTGACTCAGTCTCATCCACTGATTTGACAAAAAGAGTCCAACATTTTCACAGGCAGGGCAGGTCAAAGGTTAATTTTAGGGTCAACCTAAATATAGACGCAAACTTAAAATTATTTGTCTTCATTTTAACGTCACTTGTATGAACAATGCATTGAAATTCTGAGATATTCATATTTACACAAGCGGTCAACGATATGGCTTTTTCAGGGCCGATACCTACAGATTATTAGAAATCGAGGAGACTGAAAACCGATATTTTGGGTCGATATTTATTTGCAGAATTCAACTCTTTGTGTTAAAATTTTGAACAGTGACTGAATGCACAAACAAGTACAATTCATGTACTTTACATGAGTACTGCAATTGTCTTCTACTTTATACTTCCTCTCCACTACATGTCTTTGATACATTTAGTTAATAGTTACTTTGCAGATTCTGAATATTCAGTGTTTTTATTATTCAGTGTTTTCAATTGCGATGTGTGCCCAATCATATAGTGTTGTGGGTGGGTAATTGTGTGATAGGATGCTGCATCAGAGCCAAAATACCACATTGCCACACAG
Source organism: Sparus aurata (assembly GCF_900880675.1). Taxonomy (NCBI): domain Eukaryota; kingdom Metazoa; phylum Chordata; class Actinopteri; order Spariformes; family Sparidae; genus Sparus; species Sparus aurata. The sequence continues at coordinate 18,676,267 of NC_044202.1, read as the reverse complement.
AAAAATCACAGATATTGATAATCTGAAAAATGCTTAGTATCAGCCTGGTAATCAGCCAGGGGCAATAATACATCTACCCCTAATTTACACACACCATTAACGCTGCCATTAGTGTTATTTTCTTATCGAAATAAGAGTTAAATAGCTCTATATGCCAACAGTAATCACTGAGTGTTTGGTCATGTCTCTCCTCCTTGAGTTCATGCAGTAAAAGAGAAAATACATTTTCTGGTATCCTTGCACCCTTTATCCATTCAGGACAGAGAACTCCATAAAGAGGCAGCCCTGTCTGCTCATGAAGACGCAGGGAGCAGGATACTCCTGCAGGGGTGACAGGGTAAGCCACCGATTCCGGTGATGGCTTACACTACCAAACATGCCAAGTGAAGAACACCTCAAGAGAAGAAAGAGGAAAGGAGAGCTGCCTCGAAAAAAAGGAAAGAAGTCGTGCAAGTGTGGAGATGCAAAGACATGAGAGGGGATTGCTAACTGTGAAAACGGACAGAAAGTACGCGAAAAACGCTAACAGCAGCTTTAATACAACCCCGATTCCAGAAATATTGGGGCGCTGTGGCTCTCGCCTTCAGTGTTTTTACCTAGGTTTGAGGAAGACGTAGGTGCAAATATGCCCAAACAGCTTGGGTGCTGTGCCTGTGCATTTCTCACGTTCAGGAAAAATCATGACTTTGCATGTTGCAGGTATCAAATTCCTAATGACTGTATAGTTACAAAAAAAAACAATTAAGTTTATCAGTCATAAGATGAAATATCATTGCAAATCATTGCATTCTGCTTTTATTTGCGTTTTCATAGTGTCCAAACCTTTTTTCAGATTGTACACTCAGGGCACATTTGTTTCTATTTCGGAGAAAAATGATGGCCGCTGGGTAAATTTCCACAGTTTGGGTTTGATTTGAAAGAAAAAAAAAAAAGAAGTCCAGCATGTCACATGTAGTGGGGTTGAACATAGCTCCCTGGCACAGGCACATGAAAGGCGGCTTTCATTAGCTTTTTCACACACGTCTGCAAAACAACTGGCCGCTTCTTTGCAATCGCAGTGTTCTGTAATGTTCTTCCCGCTAATTAGCATCAAACAACAGTAAACATAAACTCTGCGCGTTGTTTTTCGCAGCGCTTTTCACAAGCGGAGAGGCTTTCATGAATGCATCTTCTGTTTGCTTTGAGTTCCTATTTGGAGGTCGCAAGATTCCATCAGACGAAAACAAGTTTGGCGTATTTACAGCAAACAGAAGATACTGGAGAATATCCATTTGACCCCAGCAGTAGTGCTGAATAAGGAGCTTGTGAAATTGAGGTGAACTCAAGGGGGTGAAAAACAGAACAAAGGGACAATCGGTCAAACCTCATGGGCTGAGATGGCCTGCGCAGTGTCCGCTGCGTCGAGGGCCGCCCCGCACATCAGAGCATGTTTACACTCCACGGGTCTACTACAATCACTTACTGCAGGAAAAACAAGCCTTCTTCTTTGAGCCGGCAGCCAAGAAAAAGCCACTTCTGCCCCCCTCTCGCAGCGAAAGGCAGATTCAGACGGTCTCTCTCCCACAGCCACAGAATCCAACAACAGGTTGGTTAGGGCGAAAACTGAACGGAAGATGACAGGAGACAAATTGTGGGGCGGAAAAAAGGTTCATATTTTCTCTGAAGCAAATGAAAGGCTTGGGGACGTGGATTTCTCAGTTCTCAAACAAAGATCAAGTGTCTGACTTGCAAAGCCCCTCTCATGAAGAGAGCCAAGTTTCTTGAGTGTTGGATGAAATTAAAACAACAGTGTGTGCTGCGTGTGTAGCAAATCTGGAGATCTGACTCTTCTATGATGGTTTTCATCAGGTATACATATATCAGGCTATAAACTGTCAGGCTCCGCTGGTGGAGCTTACACCTGCGGATGGATTTGTTGAGGTAGGAGGGATTAGAATAAGAGAAAGCGAGGAGGGAAAGAGAGCAACAAAGACTGACACAAAAGAGAGCGCAAGACAAACACAGACAGTCTGAAACAAAAAGAAGGAAGTTCTCCAGTCTTTAGTCTACATTCCTCAGCCCCGATGCCTGACGTATCCTCGGATCCTGAACCTATACAATCATCCCCTGTCTAAATCCCCACAAACAATACTCTCAACCCAGGAGAGAGGGGGAGATATTCAGCACAGGTGGTGTCAGGTGCTTCCCAGTGGAGACAGATGGAGCAAGAGAACAGATTAGAGCAGAACAGATACTCTAAGCCATTCGTTGGTCTCAGCACCGCACAGGAAGCTGATTCATTCATTGCAGGAAGCGACAAAGAAACACCAAACACCTGTGTGGCCGCTAGAGAGGTGGACAATCTAGTGGAAACTTTGATGAGGAAGAAGCAAAAAAATAATCACAAAATAAAAAGCAGGTGCGTGGGCGAGTGGGGTGTCGAGTGATCCACTTGTAGTTCGTTTGCACAATAATAATATTTTATTTTATTTTGAGTTTTAGCGAGCAGGACTCTTACAGCAAGCATCTGACCCAGTGAAGTGCCCTTCAACAAGCCACTACAGGCTGTGTTTACTGGAAGGGGTGTCAACTACGAAGCTTCCAGTTTATTAGTTCTAGACCATTGTTTGGACTTTAAAAGACTTGGTTTACACTGCTTGGTGGAAATCTCCTGTTTTGGAAGTCAAAAGAAGCAAGACCTTTCTTCAGTTTCTTTGGAAACAGTGTATATTTATCTTTGCTGATATTTCAACTGACATGAGCATAAGAAGATAAATAAAAACTATTTCTGTTTTTCCCATTTTGCATACCAACGACCTGAATACATGGGTCACATGTCTTATACTTTAGAATTTGCATTTTTTGTGTTATCAGCTGCTTTCAAGGAAATTTTCCCTCTATACTATCTCTATCATGAAGGTCAAAAAGTTTGTTTGGATATGTCTTTTGAATGTAAAGTTACTCACATTGACAGGTATAATGATTAAAACATCTTGCTCTTCTGTACCTTTGTATAGCCAAGAGCAACATATCACAACAATGCTTACCAGCAACTCATTTTAAAGTGTTTCCCCCACTGACCTGGAATATACCCTCTATATACCAATGTTATCTATAGATGGAGCGCTGCTGGTTACTCCAAGGGCACAACTAGTGACCAAGGGGATAAGGCTTTCGTTATTACAGCCCCCAAACTATGGAACTCTCTCCCTACTAAACTAAGACACACCAAGTCCTTAGCCTCTTTTAAATCTCTCCTTAAAACCTTTCTCTTTGTACAAGCTTATTTTATCAGCCTTGTCTGACTTTATTTCCTGTTAAGCACTTTGCAACTTTGTCAAGAAACTTCCTAGACAAAATAAATTTTTATTATCATTATATTATCATTTCCTTGTGGGGGCCCTAATCCTCTCCAACAGGACTTGTCACCCCTCCCTTGAAAGAAACAAAATAGTTTATTTGGCCGATGTTATGCTGTGAATTCTTCACACTCTGAGACATCTATGTTCGCAGACCTTTAATGAGAACGTTTATTTTGAAGACACAGGTGTTTTCCTGCTTCCATCTTTTTCAGAGACTTCTCGCTGCTATTTTGTTTTTGTTGGTGCAGAAGTCATATGTTTTTCAGGGTTTTGCGTCTAATTGATATTAAATGTATTTATTGCACTGCTGTTATGTCGGTAAAGACTTGTATGAGTTATTGTTTAGGAATTAGACTTGCCAAAGTGTTAAGCTAACTAGCGAGCTTGACCTGTGTTACTATGCAAATACACGGAGTGGGTGTAGGAGAGGAGAGACAGTTGACGTGAATATAATGCTACTTGAGTCGATTACATCTCATTACATTACTGTATGTGCAATGAAAGCTGTATGCATAAACAAGAGTAAATTATGCATGTAATCTGTCTAAAACCAAAGATCAATACACTTCCATCCCATCAGGTCAAAATATCTGCATTTTACAAGTACCCAACAAGGATTTAGGGACATTAGAAAGAATGCTAGAAGCTCTGCTGCTGATGGGAGGAAAGCTAGTTCTGGCCAGAACCATAGCAGCTCTCTGGCTAATACAGCTGTAGCCCACCCACACAAAGCAAAGTCAAAATAGGAAAAACACTGCTTTTATACAACTTTGTTGATGTTTTAACTAATCTGACATGGAGAACAGCAGTGTGCCAAAATCTCTGACACTGTCAACTTAAGACACCATTCAAAAATGAATCAGTTTCACTGCAGCTTACATACCAGAGAGCACCACCTCAATGAGGTCTCCTTCGTGGATGTCTTCTGCTGAGGTCAGCCTCTGCAGGATGTTCTCGTCGTTCAAGTCGTGGCGGAACAGCAGGATCTTGTCGTACATGCCAAAAAAGCCGCACTCTGGGAACTGGAGAGAGGTGGAGATACAAGTGAAGATAAAGCTGTTAGTGAAGTTCTAAGCTTGATAAATAGTGATGGAGGTAATATGTAAGCAGAAGATCAGGACACTAATGGTGCGCTGTGGTGGGTCCACATATCATACAGCAACAAAGAGACAAAGAATGAGATAGAGATACAGATGGACCCTGTTACTCTGAATACCACTAAAAGAACTCCTCAGTGAAGATTGATGGCCATTTACAGTATACCTAACACGATCTAAGTTAGACATAAATTAAACATTTCAAGTCTTAGAGCTCATGTTCTCTCTCTGAGTCTTTTTTTTCCACATTGCTTCCATGAATACAGCGATGCCTTCATGCAAACATGAAATAATCATTATATACTACCTCAAAATTACGTCAAAAAAGCAATCACAATAACCTAGCTGGATAACATAAAAAGACTTGTCAGTCCCCATCACAGACGATGTCTGGGCCAAACTAAACCTAGAAGAGCCAGGTCTGACCTGGAGTTGAGCGCACAGACGTAAAGTCACGTGAACACGTGAAGGAAGAGGGCGGAGACGAGGGTGGGAGAGGGAGACGAGGGAGAAGGAGGAGGTAAACATCCTGAGAGGAGTAGAGGAGAATCAGCTCACAGGAAGTGCAGCGCCAGTCAATACTGAGTCACTTCCTGTTCTGAGGGCAGTCCAAAGCCTCTTAGAGAGTGATGGATACAAGGAAGGGCTACAACCAAATTACATTATATATCATAAACATAAATATTTATACATACACAAAAGGTATAGAGCATATACTGTTTTGAGTACCATTGGGAGGTTTGCTCTCATGTTCCGCACAGCATTAACATCACTTTGAAAACCTGACGGTGCGGAAAAATCTGATCAACAGTAGATGGATGTTCAGAGCTGTCACACATGGTTTGTATCAAAGTTGGAATTGAGGCACAGTCTTTTTACACCGAGGCTTGAGCCCAGTCTTGATGCCAAGTAGGCTGGTACTGGAGGATCCACCAGCTGTTTCCCCCTGAACTAGGGTCACACACAATGGGCCACATAGAACAATGGCATTATGGCCCAGGAGCACTGGGGTTGGCAAAGCGTCTAGGCATGAGCCGCACAAGACACCTGGAGCCTTTCAACTGCCAAAAAATACAGATCGAGAGACAGTGAGACAGATTGATGTGCTCAGGAAAACATGGGTGTATCAGATGACTTGTGTAAACAGAGCCAGAAGAATGGTCCATCAGGAGACAAAAATGTAATTTGCAACAGACGCTGATGGCTACCAATGCTCGCTCTAGGTTTCAGGAGAGGTTGGAGTTGTTCAACTGTGAGAAACCCATACAAAGGACCTGGAGCTTCTGCCCCCTAACCTACAATCTGATCTCCCAGTAGAACAGTTTCCCTCCAGGGATCAACGAAGTAAAGCATCATAACACAACACATTACCTTATGTACAGCAATGGGTTTTCCCATGAAAGACCCGTCAAGCAGTGGTTGCTTAGAATAGCATTAATAAACTGTCGATAGCTTTGCTGTCAGAAGAAACAACATGCAATAGAAGCATCATTATTCCTCGATATAGATGGTATGCAGTGTATGTACTCTACACTCTACTCGTGTATGTACATGTTTGAATTGAGTGATCAGGTATAAAGTGTAGCCAGGATATTGTTTTTGGAAAGATACACTCTTGCTGAATGTTCCAGATGTGACTGGATTTCATTCACCTCCAATGTATTGGCCTTGAGGTTGATAACTCATTGGCTGATATCTTAAAGGTCCCATATTTTGGAAACTGAGATTTCCCGCCTTGTTTGATTATAAAGCAGGTTTAAGTGCTATGTAAATACTATAAGTAGCTCAGGAGGTAGAGCGGGTCGTCTAGTAATCGCAAGGTTGATGGTTCGAATCCCGGCTCCCCCCAGCTGCATGTCGAAGTGTCCTTGAACAAGATACTGAACCCCTTGCTCCTGATGAGCAGTTGGCACTTTGCTTGGCAGCCTCTTGTGTGTCACGCATCGCCATCAGCGTATGAATGTGTGTGTGAATGGGTGAGTGTGGCATGTATTGTAAATCGGCCAGTAGACTGGAAAAACGCTATAAAAATGCAAGACCATTCATAAAAGTATCATAATGCCCAATCCACAAAGAACGCACGCAGCTCATATTCAGAAACTGGGCCTTTAAACAGGCCGTCAGATTGTGATGTCACAACTAGACGGTCAACACCCTTAATGACACCATGGCTAGCACAAACACGAGAGGCTAATAGTGATACAGAAACTGTTTGTGAGGAGAAATTTCTGTGTAGCACAGGGCACGTGCCCATACAATGGAACATTTCCAACTCGACCCCTCCTTTTGACATTTACATCCTAAACCCTGTCACCCTCTCAGTTGATTAATGCTGTGCGGCTCATACCAACACCACCAAAGGCAGCGGGGGCATCCTTCCTGAGGCGGCTGCAGTGTCACGGTGGGGTTTTCCTCAGCTCGCCTGCGCTCAAACCCACATGCACACACGCACACAAAAAATGTGGTTAATGCCCAAATCCAGCCAGCAGTAGTCACCCCCCTCCTGGCGTCCTGTGCAACACTTTCCACTGTACAGAACAGGTCCCATTCCAGAGCAGGAGCATCTGCAGGCCGGCACGCAACGGCTGCGAGGGCAGAGGACACTACTTTTTTCCGTGCTTCATTAAAGCAAGAGGAAGCCAAAGGTACAAGAACAATAGATTGGCAGGTTTAGGACACATTTTTAACATTTTAACAGTTGTGTTGTTCAGATCAAACAGATAAAGCGATAATGGATGGCTAACCTGTAGGTGCATGCAAGCATAAGGCAGAGATCACTCAATCCACACGTTTTAGGTTCCAAGAGTACATGCACGTGAAAATAAACTTGCATCGTGCTCCTGTACACATGTGCACCCTCACACACCATCACCCACACATGCTACTGCATACATCTCCGAGGCCCATAGTGACTAAGCATGTCTTTTGTCATCTTCAAACGCAAATCCATTCAGCCAAGCAGCCGCGACCACACACGCACACCAAAGACCCCAGCGCAGAGGAGCTGTGTGTGAGGTCCACAAGTCAGACTGGAAAGACGAGTGGAAAGGGGCTTTGCAGTAGTAAGCTTTTGTTAAACGAACTAATCCGCATTGATATGCTAAATCCTGTTATAAGGAAAGAGAGTTAGATGCAAGAGAGAAGAGGGAAGAGGGGAGAGGGCAGATGATGGTGGGAGAGGGCCAGGGAGCAGGACAGATCTGAAATATGGTCCTGTATCATTGCCAGTCAAAAACAAATTACCTCAAGACAGCCGTGGAAAAACGATCTAGTTTGATTAACCAAGTGTGCCTATTAAACAATGGGTAATATTGATGCTCTGTCTTGCATAGCTTTTGCTATTATTTGTATCGTAAAGCTAAACATAATAAATTAGGGAAGTGACTAGTAAATCATAACTCATTCCCGGACAGATAATGATGAATGTGACATTGAACTAGGAAAAAAAAGCTGTGGCTTATGATCAAGGCTCTGCTGAATTTCTCTGCCATCACTGTGAAATAACACAAAACTGATGTGTGAAGGCACTCAGAGGACAGTTGAGTTTTTTGGTTGAAATAGGATAGCGTTCGCACGATTATGAGGTTGGTGTTTCGGTGTATGTGTGATGTGTGACAGAGGTGGGTGGCTAAAAGGAAGCGGTGTTGAGGAGTGCACAGGCTCTGACAAATGGCCATGTGATTACGGTAAGGAAAAGTATGCTGCTTGACCTCAGGCTGCATTGCACCTTTATTAGTTTGGCAGCAGGCCAGACACATGTGGAGGACAGATACAGGAAAAATGTCCTGCTCCAGATCCATCTGCATGAGCTAAAGGTTGTACATACATGTGTAGCTAGGTGAACAATGCTATTCATAAACACAGTTTTATGTTCTGGAGCTTCACAGAAGAACAGCTTTCTCCTAAACAACTGAAGTAGATGGGGGCTTCTCTTAAAATTGTAAAAAAAAAAAAAAAAAAAAAAAAAAAAGGAAAACAAAGAAAGGCATGAAACAGCTCTATACCTTCCTTCCGACATAATCCAAGTTTCCAGAAGCCACAAGATCTTATTTGAAAAGACGTTATTTACTCCCTTCACTGTAGACAGTGCGCATCAAGTCTGAAGTGGGTGTATTAGCTTGACAGAATGTTGAGGGTGTAAATAATGACTTTTAAAATCAATTTGGGATCTCTGGGATTCCAGGGACTTGGATTATGCCAGACCATCTGTATGGAGCCATTGTTAGTTTTTTCCCCCTAAATTTTTAAAACAAGTCTCCTTCTCCTTAAGTTGTTTGGGACAATGCTATTTTGCTGTCAAGCTCCAGAAATGCTTTGTGGACTATGAGCTCACTTTCCATCGGCATGGTGGTGAGTAAATAATAGGTGAATTTTCATTTTTGCATGAACTTGTTTTTTAAGTCGTATGAGTATGAGTACCGCACTGTGAAAATACTCTACTAAAAGTAAAGGTCCTGCATTCAAAACCTTATTTAGCAGTATCATCAGAATAAACTTTAACTATTACAAGTAAAAGTACTGACTGTGCAGTAAAATGTTCCCTGTCAGTGTTTTACTATTATCAGTGATTTGTATTAACTGTTGCATTTGTGTGTATGTTGCATGTTAATGCTGTATTTGTTTAAAGTTTAGCTCATTTGAACTATTTTATATACTGTTGGGTAGTTTGTTTCGTTTGGTGCATCATATTCTGTAAGATCTTATGCTTTAGTGCCACTGTCCTGTGAGAACCACGTTTCTCTTAAAAGTCAACATTTAAAGGTGAACGGTGTAGTCAGTGCATCTTTAAAACTCAGAACTTTAATGTCTACAATAGGAATGAGGTAAAAACACAAACTCAGAAACACTACGTTTTTTTCCATAATTCCTCTTCTCAGAGGAAAATAAGGTCCCAAGAACACTGTTTAATGCTAGAAAAGTGTTGAGTTCACCAAATATAATCAAAATAAAAAAGTATGAAACTGTGATGACCTTTAAGGTCGTTTTTTGTTAATTCATTGTATTAAGTCATTTAAAGGAAGACGGTTTGGTTATTAAGTTTGTTTAAGAATGAAAAATCTTCCTCTTCTGACAGTTTCCTCTACAAAACTACACAGTGCACCTGTGGAAAAGAGCCTGTCTTCAGCTTTGTGAGGATGCATGTCAAGCAAATCCAAGAGTTTTAAAATACTTTATTTAGCTTAAGACCCATCAAGAACTACCAAATTCCTTAGTTTCACAATGAAAAGTAACTACTGACTAATTGCCAGGCAAATGAAGTGTAGTACTAATGAGCTTAGCTACAGTACATTCCAGCACTGTCAGTAAAATATTTTTCAAGTAATCTTATAATTATTTGATAAATAAAAAGTAAGAAAATAAAATGCTATCTGCTTCATATAGCTAAAATGATGTCCCCAAATAGCTCACCGTGTCTAACCATCTCTCCATAATCTGAGGAAATTCAGTTTATCGTCACATTAAAAGAGGAAAGGCAGCAAATTCTCACATTTGAGAAATTGGTACTAGGAAATACTGATTCTTTTTTTTTTTTTTGATTAATAGATTATCAAAACTGTTTGCTGCTTTTTTTTTGTAATCGACTAGTCATTTTGTCCCTTTCATCCACTCGCATTAGCAACAATGGCTCTTTTCATGATCACGCTTCAAAGTGGATGCATTGAAAATGCCAGTTTTGTGATTCTGTATGATCATCATGTGATCTCTAGCATCATACTGTCATGTGATTTGCCAGACACCCACTGCATAAACATTAAGGTGGCCTGAGAGAATTAAAGCAAAAAGATATGTTTACAAAGACGCACAAATACATAAAGTCATTATGTGGCATAATAGATTTACTTCCTTGATTTGCTACTTAGTTTTCTTTGTGGATGCTGTTTTCCAAACTTACAGCCAATCAAATAGCAGCAAAGGACAACTAACCTTTCACTAGTTACATTTTCTATAGACCCTTGTTATCTTACTATGGGAGATTCCCAACCAAAAAAAACACTTCTATACCCACTATTCAATAGAAATCTCTAGCATATTATTATTGTTTTGGCATTTCAATCAGACAGTTCACCTAGAGAAATAAATCTGAAAATGCTGGAGTGAATGAAAAACATGATATTTGTTTTCGTCTTGATGCAAATTCAAGTCCAAAGTCCAGCGAAGAAACTACGTTGAAGGTGAATAAGCAAGTGTCTCACTGTGCAACAACTTCTGAGGTGTCCTTGAGCAGGCACTTAGCCCCCAGCTGAAGACTGTTGCTCATTGTTTTTATGCTGCATTATTGATAAGCTATGGCATTATAACAGTAGGGGGTGTTATCATTATCTAACATTCTTACAGAGGACAAAACCTACATTTATTAAGGTAATGCTGGGATCTTGTGAAACATTTAACCGGAGTCAGGAGGATCCAGGCTGTTGTTCATTTAGCTTGAGGTAGAAAGATAAAGACTGTCACAAGATCAGTGTGATACAAGGTGCTTTTTCTCACCAGATAAATAAGTCCATTGACTGATAACCCTGCAAGTGCCCCATTACAGAACACAGACAGACCCTCCAACAGAAGAGATAAGATGTTGAATTCTATTTGTTGATGTTATGTATTTGAGGAGAGTCCTGTAAAACTTCAAAAAGGAAGAAAATAAAAAGAGCGTTGGATTAAATGGCATTTATATACTCAAACTTGGTAAACAACTCAGAGCACAGCTTGATGGGTTTGATGTAGAGAAGATTTAATAGGCAACATGCGCTGAATCGACATGCTCCACAGTAAGTCATGAAACCATATGTTCCACTGAGCCACACTGAGGCTTTCACGAATAGGAAAATGTTTTTTAATGTCAGAACAATGGGGAACGAGTTGTTTGACTTTGAGGTGTATGTTAATGCCCACAACAGAGGAAAATATACTTCAATAAGTTGTTAAATGAACGCACTAGAAAATCCAATTATGTGCTCACTCGAAACCTTGGGGGAAAACTGCGTAATTACTTTGTTCAAGTCACAACAAATGTGGAGTGGAAAACTGTGTTAATCTATTAAAGTCAACAGTGGGATTGTATTTGTTTTCATTTCACATTATTAATGCAATACCAAGCAAAAGGTTTCCACAAAGCATGGTGTGAGAAACACATGTTCAGTGAACTGTACAATTATGAGAAGTGGGCATCGAAACAATCTATTTGTCACTTGGAGTGAGGCATCAAAAGAGGGCATGCTGGGAGCACATTTTCCACTGTATCGGTCAGCATTAAGTGACCAATAAAGTTTCCATTAACAGTTTACATATAATTTGGCTTCAATATTTTAAATAATTTACTTGGATGGTGCAGATTGCCTCACTGTACTCGAGTTATGAATTCAGTATAAACAAACGTGCTACATAGCAAAAATATACCCTCCAATATCTTTTTAAGAAAATATTATTTTTACTTGTTCTTTCTGAGGGAGAGACATGTTCCAAGTTTAATGAGCTGACTGGAATCAGCAGTGAGCAGAAAGGTGTATTGAAGTGCTACTATAGCAACAACGTCACAGATGAACAACTTTCATAACACATTGCTGCATAACCTGCTTACATTAGTGAAACAGTGGCTGAGGGACACAATGCCCAAGCTTTATTTTCACCAAATAACACTTTGAGTGAGTTGAACTGGACCTTTTTAAATACACAAGGAACAACCAGGAAGTAGTTCATGCAGAAGATATTCAGTCTGGAAAACGTTGCTGCTACAGGTCCAAAACCTCTTCAACATCACCATCCAGCGCCACATGCTCAATTGAAGGTAATACAAGAAGTCAAAACACAAATGACTTTTGTTACAAATTAGTAAATGCAACTCTAACTTGACAGAGAATTAAATATAAAGGTGTCACAATCAACAAAGAAGCTGTGAGCTAGGAGTTTGGCTCTCGGTACAATGCACAGTACAGCCTGTTACACATATTTGTTGGCCTCTAACATCATCCAATATTGGCCTATTACAGATATATGGCATTGGCGTACACGTCCAATATGTGCAGATATGAAAAACTTTTACAGAACATAGTGCAAAATGCAATGCAATGCTTGGAGTTATTTGTAATTATTGACGTCTAAGACCCATTGGTGCACTGTTTCAGTGTACCGATGTCATTTTGGACAATAAAGTTTAGTGTTAAGTGTATAATATCCTGTCTCCATTAGATAATTCATTTGATGAAAAGTGTTTGATGTCCACATCTGAGGAATCATTGCAAAAAAGCGTTGACGTATATAGTATATGCTTTGTTTGTAAGAATATCTGTCAATATACTGGAATTTTTTACACCCTAAAGTCTGTATCAGCATTGGCCCAAAAAAATCCAGTATCAGTTGGGCTCTCATGAACAGTTAACTAAAAGGAAACGAAACAGGAAAAGGAACATTGCACTGTTTAAAAATTAACACTCACCAAAACAACATGCTATCCCCTCAAGGGGCGTAACACCTGCATAAGAGATGTTCTCAGAGTCTTTATTTGCTTTAAAAAAAATACTCATATAATATAGAATTTATAATATAATAACCTTTGTAATAGAGACACTGTTTCTAAATTAACTCTTAAACCTTTGCCATTTGTGTACTTCAACTTTTTTTTGCTTACCAACCAATATATACGCATTTAAAATATTAACCTAGATTTTAATGACAGCTTCATTCAACTGCAACTGGTGCAAACCTTATACAATCGCCTCATATCAGAGAGCTTTGTGATGCAAGGTGACAGCCTTGAACAAACCACTCTGTTCTATTCTTTGAACAAGACTATTTATTTTGCGGGCTGTTTTATATTATAAAATACTGCAGATCTACTGACCACAGTCCATTATGAGTGCAGAACAGTGACGGAGCTTCCCTTCTGCTCTTCAGCCAGTGCATGAAAAGAAAAGCCAAGAGATGCATGCTTCATTTCAGTGGTACATTACATAAAACTATTTGCTCCTATGTTTGCAGGCACAGGCCAAGAAAAACACACTACAGCTGGGGGCAGAAAGAAAAGGGGGTGGGGGCTCTGTGTAGCTGCCTGACAAAGTACTCCCCTCATATGGTTCATATTCAAGCAGGCATCTTTGTACACTTGCAGGATCACACAAACTCATCCCATTACTCCACACAACATACACACAATCATCACATGAGCTCCTCCTCGAGTCAAGTCAGCTTCTTTTCCGCTGCAGAAGGAAGACTTCGCTGAGGGTAACCAACTGAAGCAGCAGCCACAAGTAGTGGAAAGGAAACTCATTTGGTGGGAGTGTGGCAAGAGAGGCTGTGACTTTCTCAATCTAGGGGCTGACTAACTTGTTTCTTTCCATGTGGCAGAATGAGGCTCATGGTTCATTCATAGGTTGTACTGTGTGAGGGCTGGTATATCGTCGTGGAACACAGCAGTGAGTGCATCAAAACAACAGATCCAGTCTGAGTGACATCTGATGCTTCTCAATGCTTAAAGTTTCAGCAGAGCGTGGAATAAAGCTTTACTTGGAATACATCTGGCGCTGTAGTCAATTTCAAAGTGCATCACACCATAGCGATGCTCCATCCAAAGTGTAACACACACCACGCAGGCTGACAATCTTCACCGCCACTCAGCTGTAACTTTGCCTGTTTAATGCCACTGCTTTGAGGCAGCATCATGATAAAGCAACTTCTGAGAGCCCTAGAACACTCACTTCTCCCTTTCTGTCTTTTCCCCTGCATGTTTCAGAGAAGTGTGAACACTGCAGCCTGGCTGAGGCAGAGCTGACTCGTAAGATGAGAGGCCCAGAGGTTTGAAAGGGTGCCAAATGTTCATATGCAATTAATTCCTTTTTCCTTCTCACTGCAAGCATGTGCGTGTGTGACTGCAGTCTATGTAACCGTGTGTGTGTGTGTTCATTTCTGGTGCAGACAAGGTGGAATCACAAGTCTAACCACTGAGCAAAGGTCGAGGGGCCTTGTCCAGACCACAGCGTAGCAGACGGCTCTACACCTGTCATCCTAGACCTCTTTCAATCATCAGGAGACTCTAACAAAGCTATACTGCTTACCCAATTTACATCGACCACAACAGCTGCTGGTTCACAGCCAAATATCTTCCCAGTTTTACAAAAACTGCTCTCCAAAGAAAATCCCACAATTATTTCACCAGGCTTTTGATTATTTGAACCAAGAGAAACAATACTCCTCTGCGGCAATTTGGCCTGAAGTGCAAAAGCGCTGAGTGGAGATAATGGTGATGAGGTCACTTTTTTGTGACTAGACACTGTATCCACGATGAGAGCCTTGGCTTTGGCCCTAAAAGCACAATTCTTTTTACATACATGCCAGAAAGTGTCTCATCTCACTTCAAGGAAACCGTCCTACACATGTGTTGGTTTTTGCTTGCATGCATCTGTTTGTGCAGTAGAGTGGAGTATTATATGCATTAACAGTGTCAGGGGCCAAGCAGAGAAGAGGAAGGCTGAGTCACAGGATCTAAGGCCTCTCAGGAAGAGAGCAGTGTGATCTAAGACAGGCTTGGCCAGGCCCCCGCACACTGCTGATGAGTTATAGCCCCATAGCGATCCACCGCCAGCACCTCCGCCTCAGAGATATACTGCAGTATGCACTCCATCTCCCCTCGCTGGCTTGGAATACCAGGGGACAGCCGCCAGATTCACCTCCACACGGAGCAAATAAACAGGTGAACCTGAGGGGAATTTTACGTGAGATTGATGGCGACTGCACTTTGTCTTGTTCTGGTAAAGCAGGAGGTCAGAAAGTATGCAGTAATAGCAGGATGTAAGAACATGCTGCTGTTGCTCAACAGAAACATTAATAATTGCTGTGGGTAGTGCGCTACAGAAAGTGGGCAAGCCTGGGCTGCTTGAGGTTTTCTCTTTCTTTATGATTAATAATGGGGCCTTACTCTTACAGGCATCCTTTTGTTGAATTAGCAGATTCACCAAATTACAATTGCACCTACTTAACAAAACTAAACTAAACACTCAGTTGAGCCAAAGTCCAACACTTAGGCTGTCACCTTCTTCAAAACCTGACACACCAAAAGGCAATTTCTCAGAACATTTAAACATACAGACAAGAATAATGGCAAGTGCAGTGTAGAGAAAAGCCATTTCAATGCAGGCACACAGACTGAACAGGCTGTGCTGCTCTGCCGACCACAGCAGATTGGAGAGCGGGAGCAGAGAGAATATGGAAACAGGGAGCGGCTCTGAGGGGAACTAACCCAACAGCGACTGGAGAAGGAGACACAGTGACAGGAGGAGTCATGCTGAGTGGCTGACTGTTTCCCCTGGGTTTAAAAATGCTCAGACAAACCAATCAAACAAGAGTGGAATTCAGTTCAAAAGACTTTTTCCTTCCATTCGACCTGTGGCGCTTTTAAAAAAACGTAAGACCTTTTTCCCTTCCTAGCACATTAGGTTTCTTGCTGTATTCTCGTTGAGTCAACACGTAATTGCACTTCCCCTGCCACCTTCCTATCAGTTCGACAGATCACTCACTACACTGAAAGACAGGAAAGGCAAACAGCGCTGAGAAAACAACACAGACTAACACATTCTGCAACCTGCTCCTACTGCAGGGATCAATAATGCCATGATGATACGACTGTAGCTACAACAGAGACCATGTGGTCCTCATTGCGGGACACTGGAAACATTTTTGGCATGCTAACACATCTGCTAAGATCGTGATCAGAACATCTGTTTATGCTAGCAATATGAGTTGAGAAGTTCTCCAGTTCGTAAGGGTGACATTAGTGATTAACCAGGTCTCAAAATCAAGGGTTAATGACTTTAAAAGGGCAGTGGACATGTCACTGGTCCCCACCTCTTCAGCATTTGTCATGGTTGAAGTACTTTGAGTATGCTGAGGTTGTCAATGGAGTGCAGTGAAGTAGGAACTTCAGTTTAAGGAGAGGGGAAACTTAAGTCGTTAATGAGTAAATTAATAAGGGAAATGAGATATCATCTGTCAGCCAACAGTGTTATGCTATGGTTACAAATTTATGAAAGGAAACTATTGGAGTCTCTCTAAGGAAGTGCTCCGAAATCACAACACGTGGCTGGCTTCACAAGGACAAAGTCACCAGGATTCCTGAATATTAAATGGTTCATCATTACGGCTACCTACCACTTCAATAAAATAACAATCCAAAGCCCATTGAGCCAGCATTAACAGAGATTGGAGTGATGCAAGATTATCTCCTGCCACTGGCAAGAGTCGAGTATGGTGAAGGGCATTTGGGCAACCTTGCAGTGCAGAAAATCCAAAGCAAAGCTGCACTTGGTGGCAGGATCTTCTATTGATGATTCCGGCAGTGGCCACAACCCCTGCTCTGCCCAGCGCAAGGCCTGCCAACAGGGCTGTCCCAGCCCACCCTGCCCCCATGTCTCTGTAAGGGACCACTCTGTCATTCTCTGAGTCTTGTGGCTGGGCCCTGTGTTCTGCCTTGCCACTTTACATTTAGAGGGGAGCAAGGCGGCAGAAATGTGCACTGCAGATGGTAGAAATTACTTAGCTCACTTAACTTCAGAGGTCTTTTTTTCCCCTTTTTCTTCTCTCTCTCCCTTTTCCACAAATTACTCCAAGACTGGGATAATTGATAGATTCCTTGTGCAAGTGTGCTTTTGAGTTCAGCAATCCCAATCGTTATATCGATTTAGTCAGCTCTGTGGCGTTGGAATATATCAGTATGCCTACAAATACATGCAGAAAACCATCAGAGTTGGATTAAGGCTACAGCCTGAACAGTGTACATTCAGAACCAATACCAACAGTGAATGTTTTGACTCATGGGTGACCTGTTTTTTCTTGCGAAAGAGCAGAATGTGCTTTCCAGGAAACGTCTGGCCTCATGTATATCGCACATAAAGCCCTCAATGTTGGGACGTCCTCTTGGGTGAAATATGGCAGCCAGCTCCATAGGAACATGCAGATGTGGGCTTATACAGTCAAAGGGAGGGAGGGAGGGAAGGAGGGAGATGGTGGTGATTTATTTCCCGTGTGTTTCAGTTAGTTTTGGTCGTTGTGAACTGCAGTTTCACCATTTTCCATCTGCACGCTTCTTTCTTGCTATTTTCTCTTCTCATTTCCTAGCCTGTATAGCTTTTTCCCCCTTTTGCTACTTTCTATAGATACTTTTTCCCTGAATGGGTCGATCTTTATGGCTAACCTTAACACCACATAAAGATCTTACAGACATATATCGATTATATATTCAGAAGCTAAAACTTTTGATCACATTTAGACACAATAACCTTTGCTAAACAGCAAATAAAGCCTGATATAAAAACCATCATGTAAGCTTACAGATGCTAACCAAAGGAACTGCCCCAACTGTTACTAATTCTCAATCTAATTAATCTTGAAAAAAGAATGCTGAGCCGATCTTGTTTGCTCTGCCAAGACCTTGCCTTGTATCATGCAAGTGATATTACTCAAAAGGTTTAGAACAATCCAAATCCTTTCTGTTTTTTATAATACTCTGCTCTTTTACTGTATGTTGTAGCCTGTTTCTGACTCAAAAAGGCCTTTGTCTCACTAATTACAGAGGCAGCTGTACAGCCCTCAACCAGAGACTGGGAGTTACGGCGCTAACAAAACCAGTAGGGAAACCTGTGGCTGAGGCAGCTGCCTTTCACAGCATTTTCCAGCTGGAGTGAAAATGCAGCAACATCCTAAGGACATGCGCTAAAATTAAAGTATTCATAAAAATAACATTTGCTAAGGTTGAACGTTTTTTTCCATTACCTATGCCAAAAGGACTTCAAATTTCCTTCCTCCTGCTAAGCTCTGTCATCCCCTTTGATAGCGAGAAGAACTTTTAACTGGTGCCAAACTGAACTGTAAATTCTCCCATTTATAAGAAAGATGTTTGCTGCCAACGTTTACCAGAAAATTACATTTTTTCTTTGCAGGATATTAGATACAGTCCTGTGAAGACTGAAAACTAAACTGTGTTGTTTGTGCGATTGCCATCACGGCATCCCTCAAAATGTGTCAGATGCTCAGCACTACCAAAGCAAGTGTTTAGATTCAAATATTTTAGTTTCCGAGCAGTCTAATCCCACCCATCCCAGGCAACATCACATCATCCTCCAAAAATGCCTGGGTGAAGAGGAATGCTCTGGAGCTGGCTGGCCGTCCAGGCTGACCAGCTGGCTAACTGGGAGTCATTCTCAGGGAGTCGTGAACTTTTGTCCCGCCACTGCTCCCTTGCTGGCTGCACGAGAGGACTAAGGCGACACCAAACAGGAAGAGCCCAACAAGTAGAAGCTATGGATGTTTATCTCGCACCATTCATCAAGCCCAAAAACCAGACACAGAAGTCAGGACCAAACCAGTGAAACAAGGCTTTGAGTTGCATGTTGTCACTTGGGGGCCGTCATGAGTTAGATCTGGGCTGGATGGTACCCGACTGGGAGGGTCTCCACCACCCACTGGCTGGCTTCCTTCATCCTTTCTCACAGTCCTCAAGGAGCTTGGCTCAATGCTGATACCCTTGTGCCAAATTATGACACTAAAACAGTCATTTTTAAAGTATTCAGCAGATTGCATGAGCAGTAACCACAACAGCTCTCTGAGAGACTGAGGCTGAACTTATCAAGATCAGGTTGCCCCAGACTCAGGTTGACCTTAACCACTAAAGTTGGTGAATGTGGTCCAAGCCACTACAATCAAAACTAACTTCAGATCAGCACAGAGAGCAGAGAGAAAGTAAATCTATACTGTGGATGCCGGCCAAGTCATGTGGTTGAGTCCTTAACAGGAAGAGGAACGGACCGTACTAAATCTATACAATACACAGCTATTATAACAGACTGCACTGCTCCCTGTCAAACAATGAGACTGATTCAAAACTAAAGGGTTCAGGAAAGATATGAAATGTCAACCTTGAAGCCTTGACACAGTATGTACAATAAACGAGAGCACATGCAAACATCTGGTGGTTTTACAGCTGTCCAGAATGCATCTGCAATTGCACACATGCTTATATCCATGATTTGTAAAGTGGCTTCTGTCAGCAACAGGCATATGTAATGCAAAGGCTCATTGAAAATTGGACATGGAGCTAGCTTGTCATGATGTTGATGTCTAGTAAACCTCCCACATCTTATAGTTTAGCAAGCCAGTCAAGGAACATTCTCCGAAAAAGGAACATGCACTAACAAAAGCAAAAGCGCAACAAAGTAAAGCCCTCACTTCGCCAGAAAAACAGCTTTTTATCCTTAAGCTATGGTCACAAGCTTTGAGAACACGGAGAACGAGAAGCAGATACAAGCAGCCTAAATAATGTTTCTCTGTAAACTCGCTGAAACAACAGTCTGCAAAAGGACTATTTTCATTAAGGATTCATAAGCCGATTACTTTCTCAGTCAAATAATCAATATTCTGGTCTATAAAATGCTTCTTTTATACAACCAACTGCCCAAAACCCAAATACTCTTCATTAAATATCATAAATGACAAAGAAAAGCAGCATATCATTACATTTAAGATGCTGGGAACAGGAAATGTTTGACATTTTTGTTTGAAAAATGACTGAAAACGATTCATGGATTATCAAAATCACTGGTGCTAAATCTTCTTTCGATCGACTTTGATCAAATTGTTGCAGCTCTAGTCAGCAATGAGAATTATGAGTATTAAGAAAGGTTTATACTTTTGCGTCAAGGAATTGCTACATGTGTAGGATGCAAGGTAGCACCACAACTGACGATCTAAAGAAATCTATCTACAAATCATCAACAGAGGGATCGAATAGAACTGTGATTGATCCTAATTGACCACTTGTAACATAAGGAAGTTGATAAAATTCTCCTTTCAGTAACACACATCTAGCAAAGTCGTTACACTTCAGGCCTTATGTGAATAAATGGAGGTAAACACAGCAATTACAAGGAGGAAAGTATGTCTATAGGCCAGCATTTCTCTGTATCACAGACTCAAAGAGTGTAACAGTTACTAAAGTGAATAAAGGCTAATTAAATACATGTGTGTAGCAGCGTGGTGGTGATATCATAGGATGAAATCTGACGCTCCACTATAAAACCAAACCTACACTGTATCTAGAGCTGGATTCCTGTTAACCCTTGAATTGAGTCTAAATCTAGCATTACTTTTCCAATCAATTGTTTATGTAGTTTGGTTGCATATTACCAACAACCGAGAGCAAAGACGCACGGTGGACGAACTATGTCTGCAAGCTTCCCCGAAAGCACACTGGGATGCCATGAAGCGTACTACTGAGAAGACTGCATTTGGGTTCTTGTCCCGCTGGCACGGTGACCTGGACCAAGATGATCAGCAGGAAGAAGGGATACTATGATGTCAACATGATTAATATCATGGTTTACATACAACTAAATCCCGCTATGAAAGTTCACAACAGCTGACTCAGCAGAAAACCTGACAATGAATGGACAGATTTAAGTCGGGATAAGCATCCCTGTTTGTTGCATGGCTGAGCGGTGAGTCACTCTGTGAAGCAGGCCAGCTCTCAGCGGAGGAAACGGCAGCACTAAGGGGGGGAATACACTTCCATCCAGACTCCATCTCTCTGCAGATATTACCATATGAAGTCTGAAGCTATTTTCCTGTCTCACCTCTGCTGACAGACACCTGATGTTCTGCTGACGGGAGACATCCCGGGACGTCTGTCAACGGCTGAGCTGGGGTCAGAGATCGTCAGCTGGAAAAGTTGGCCGGGACGAGTGGACTTAGTAAAAGGCTCACTATTGTCATGCATATTTTAGAACAAGAAGCGAGGCAGGGATGGACTGGAGAGCGCAGAAGGCATACAGTCATATTTTCCATTGATATCAAAGCCATATGGCTGGATTTCATGAAATAGTTGAGGCAGTACACTGCGTTTGGCAGTGTTTAATCAAATAAATGCTCTAAACTGTGGATGAACGGGCTGGATATGTTTTGTGGTGATGATGTACAGTACATTATGATAAAAAGGATGTATAACATGTTCAGATATTTATTGTATTGACAGCTTTTCCCAAGTTCCCATGACTGTTAGTCATATATTAGTTTTCCATCATATCTTATTACGTTTCATGGCATCTTAAGAAGATCATATGATATGAAATTATACAAAGAGATAAAATTGCACATCGGCAATATGTGGTAGGTTATCATTTATTAATACGAATGCAATGCAATGATTTTCGTTCTGGATTGTCCTGAAGCATCATATTTCGCACCCTTTTCCTGTTTGTCAGATTCCAGTAACTATGCCAATAGGTTACAGGATCCATGTAAATATGCGCAGTGATGAGATTTTCTGCTCTACAGACCAGAACTGTTCATAACTAGCTAGTGAGAATCAGCAGACCTCGTAAAGAACAACAACATTACCCTGCTCCTCTGGAATGTCAACTTGGACAACATGAAACCAAAAGGACACAGGCTCAACACAGATCCTCCACCACTGTCTTCCACTTTTTTTCGCTTGTTCCTCATTCATTTTTACTTATTTCCATTCTAACAGCCTGCACAAACACACTGTACTGTAGCTCCGACTGACCTGATTGTTCAGATCCTGGTGGCTGATGAAAGTGCTGAAAGTTTAATCACCCTCGTTTCATTCAATCAGTGATAATTACAGACAGAAATGGAGTAATCATCATTATACGCAAGAGGTTTCAAAAAAAAAAACAGCAACGTGTGAATGCACACGGGAGCCATTTCATTATTCTGACACGGGCTTTGCCTCACCATTAATCCCACACAACAATGAAGTGCACATCCATGGGCTCAAAAAATACAATTACTGAGATAAAGCTTTGGATAACCTTCATTTGTTTACAAATACTACATATTTAGCAAAAGAATAGATGTTCTCAACTTTCAATTCATACTGCACGGATTCACTGCTGGCTTAATGCTCCGGTTTATGTGAAATAAACGATCTTCTGTAGTAGTGCAATAAACATATTTTGCTGGAAGAGGAAACCACTTCATAAAAAAAAACTGCAGAACATCTGTGGTGTCGTAGTTTAACAGTGCTTATTATTATATGGAGCCGCTTCGAATTAGAAACAAAATTTAAAGTGTGTTGCCCTCACAAACACACAAACAAACCATGATTTGGGTTGCCTGACCATTTTCAACAAAAGGAACAAGAACAGGCAAATTTAAGCTGGCGCCGATGATTTGCACTTGGGATCATCTCACATGACCAAAAGTGAAAATGGCAAATGACGTTGAATGATGCGGCCTTTTTATTCTTACAGCCTCTTCTTATGCTGGGGCTACACTCCAGTGTCATAACAAGACGTTGGAAATGTCATGGAAAACAAAGAGGGCCCAACATCACACAGGCCAGGCAAAAACCGCAGAGCAGTTCTGCATATGTGTGTGTATGTGAGCATGTATTCGCTTTACTTGCATCACGCCAGTTCAGCATTATTACTGTACACCACAATGTAAATAACTGGCAGTACTAGACTGTGTGCTGTAACTAAAGCGGCACCAGCGCCGTTGTGTGCATGCTTCTGCGGTGTTTGAGTCATTTTGGGGCACGAGGCCCAGATGTCTAAACCTAAACAGATGAATATGGTAGGAGATGGCAGAACACATGTCGGCGCTTCATGGTGGCTCTCTACTGCCTTTGGTATTACTGCTGAAGCCTGAAAACAAGCAAACTGTAATACGACTGCATGTGTATGGGGGAAAGCTTTTCACTTCAGTGGACACGGGAGAAAAATGATTTGAGTGTGAATCATATGAGATGAGGCCCCTACCTTCTGGTCCACTATGGAGCACACCAGGTCCTTCACGGAGGACAGCGTCAGGTCACTGGCCTCCAGGTTCACCGTCTCTCTGGTCAGTCCTATCTGCAGCAGGAAGGACACCCCATGGAAGGAGCCGCGGGAATTTGTGGGGCTGGGGACGCTGTGGCTGCCGTTGGACAGCCGCGTGTACAGCGGTCCGGGTGGGCTCGGCGATGGAGACGGGGTGGACGTCGAGGACGGGTGGTGCGGATAGAGAGAGTGGAGGAAGGCTCGAGGTAAGGATGGTGGAGAGGAGGCAGACATTGGGTTTCTTCCAATGGCAACGTGAAATGCTAAAGAGTGGAGGTTTTACTGAAGGACAGGCTCTGGGTAGGGGGAATATTTGGTCCTCATCGGTCGTGGTGAGTCAGCGCTGTGTGTTTTTATCAAAGTGACATTGTTCTTTTTGTTTTTTGTTTTTTTGTATATATAAATTAAGAGGGTAATAGCCAATCCGCCCACCTGAGCTCACACAACTCATTCGCTAGATGGGCAGGTGATGCAGAAGAAGTCTCTGAACAATCCGCAGACTTCTGCAGTAAAATCACTGCAGCAAACTTCATATCCTGGAGTGGTGCTCGCTCTCCTTACCGAGGTCAGTAATCCACTCCGACCACAGGAAGCCTGTCACCGCAAAAACACACACACACACACACACACACACAGAGAGAGAGAGAGAGAGACAATCACACATAGTATTTCTCTTATAATGGAAAAAGTATTCACCTTTGTGAGTACAACAGAGGCTCTCATTCTGCTGTGCTGTAGAGCGAAGAAGCCTGAAAGGAAACAGCTACTTTTCTTCCCCATTGTGAACACTTTTTTAGTTCAATTCATTTAAAAGAAACCAACCTGCCTTCTCAGTTAATGGACTGCGGCACCCATGAATACCAAAGAGTCACTCACCATCATCATTATTTTGAAATAAAACCTGAGAATACTTACCTAACGTTTCCATCTCATACATGAACCTGCTGATGTTACCTCGCATTGTTTTGATTGCAAGCTTCCCAGGGTTAGCTTAAAGTTAGCTCGTACTGCCCTTTCGTTAATGGCCCGTGAAAGGAGCAACAACGTATTATTTTGTGTGTACAATACCATTAGTTTCACTCTATAATGCCTCTGCTCTTAACTTTACTATCGACGTTATTTTATTATTTTTTTTCGACTTTTGCTAAACTTCACAAACTTGCCTCACAAGGCCTGCTTTTTTTTTTTTTCTGGTGCGCAACATTAGCCGAAATCGCACGTAAAAGTCGATACGGCGTATCATTTGTGTGTTTACAAGAAATCGAACCTCCACAAACATCTGGAACCGAGCGCTTCTGAACATCTGCACCCCTCCCACTTTCGATTGGCTCGCTGGCAGATCACAAACCCGTGTCGAGAACGCCAGCAAAACAAGTTATACAAGAGCTGAATTTACACATTCACACGGGGAACTCTGTTGCAGCAGGGCGACGCTCTCAGCGCAAAGCCCGTTCAAAAAACAAACGTCGCCCGAAATGTTTGCGAAATGATACTTTACCTTCACAGTCAGCGAAGGGCGCTTTTCTCTCCATTGTGAGTGGACTGAAGAAACTTTGTGACTCCATCAACTGAGGGAAGCGGAGCCTGAACTTTATAACTCTGCGCTTTCCTCAAGTCGCACGGCGGAGCGCGGCGCCGCAGCCTAAATGTGACAAACGCCGACACAAGTTCTACACACAGGCGCGCTGAGGCTGACCGAGCCGTCCATTTATTTTCTCTTATCTTTTTATTCCAGATTGTAAATTCATGCGCATCTAATTATCCTTCCAGCTGTGACTACTCCCCCCGCTAGACGAGGAGAAAAAAAAAGAGCATCGACCGTCGCTGGGGCTTGGAGTCTTTTTGTTACCTCCGCATAACTGACTTTCCATGCGCGAGGAGGAAAACTTGAACTACAGTGCCTGTGAAGCAATGGCGCCTCCGTCGGAGCTCGAGCCAGTGCGCATGTGCTCTTCTTTTCCGTTATTTCAACTTGGTCGTGCCAGGGAAAAACTTTATTCAACACGAGCCGGATCGCTCTGTAACACACTAGTTTCCAAAAGTGGGGTCCAGGGAGCCCACAGGGAGCCGCGCAGGGGTCCATATGTGCCCCCATCAGAATTAGGGATGGATTCATTTCACTTTGATTTGATGAATAAAAAAAGAAAGTAGAAGTAGAGATTAATCATCACAGCCTTTTTTTGTCTTTACTGTGTTGACAGTTTAACAGAGGTTTACAGGGTATATATATAGTTGTGTGTCGGCTTAATGGCCCTGACATGGCACGTTTTCATTTCTAAGATATGAGGAAGGTTCTATTAACTGGACTTCTAAGGATTGGTATTAAAAAACAGGAAGAGGGACTTGATTTTGCAAGGATGCTTACGTGTTATCTAACTGCCAGCTTGTGTTTTCTATGAACAGATACACAGCAGGTTACACAACACATTTTGGGAACTGTTCCATTGTTCCACTTGTGAGATTTTGCAATCCAGTGATGACATTAAAGACAATTTACCTGAGAGCATGATGTTCAATGCAGAAACAAACAAGACAAAAAGAAAACAACAACAAGGATGACGAACAGAATGTAGTTTATTAACAGGAACATATTTTTAAAAATGCATTAATACTGTGGAAACGTGGGGTCTATTTTCCCTGCCCAGGCCATTAGACCTCCACAGATGTCCTTCAGTGTGATGCTGTCCACTTCTGATCCAATCATCTTCTCCATCACCTGCACCGCCTTCTGTGAGTCATTACCCAGCTTACAGATCACGTACACTGGAGGAAGCAGCAGAGAGAAAACACAGAGGTAAGTTTGGTAACACAGGTGGAACTTAAAGACCTAAAAAAATCATTGCTAGCGAGAATGTTTAACTGGTTCATTTCTTTGAAATGCAGGATTAACAATGAAAATATTTTATTTATGTTAAATATATTTATTTTATTCATTTGATCAGTTTGCTCGATTCCATTTGTCTGATTCATGTTTATTTCATTCATCACTTTGTTAGACTTATTCTGGAACCAAGCACCTAAAATGTAACAATAAGTTGTACTGTGTGTATGATTGTATATGTGATTTGATTTGGTCTAGTAAAAGACATTCAAACACAGAAAGGTAATACTTACAATATTATGTGAAACTGTGCTGTCCTCTCTGGACGGTTTGTTTATTCAGTATATGAAAATCAGTGAAGATTTTGTCTCTTCTCATTAAAATGTTCTTCCTAACTAAAACTAACTACATTGCACCTTTAATTATATTCAATATACTCGACCTTAACTACTTCCTATGATCAAAGAACAAAGACAAACACTGTAAAGGACAAAAATCTGCGCACAAATAAAAAAAAGGTGTTTTCGATCATTGCCTATGCAGGAAAAAGACTCCATAGTAAACAACCAAGACGCTCAAAAATCTACAAGGCTAAATTTAGCTCATTGATAAAGAAAGCTCATCACAGTGCATATCCACAACATCACCAAAATAACATCTTGAATATTAATTTGTCAAAAGCAGGCCAGCTGCTCAGGTTTGACCGTACTTGTTTTGGAAAAAGGCTCACCTAGCAACCCCATTACAACCTGCTACTAGCTGTCCAAGCTAAGCGTCCAGCCCGCCAGTATGAGACTACACAGTGGACTGTGAATATGCACGAGTGGCTCTACGTGCCTGTTCATTTCCAACGTGTTCAGACCCTAAATGGTGTTTTGTCATGTTACCTGGAGGCCGGCAGTCACCTGCCATCTGCTGTTTCAATTGGCTGACCCTCTCCTGAAGTAATTGGATCTGTTCACTCTTCCTCTCCTCTAAACTTGAGAGGGGAATGTCTGGCAACAGTATCAGGAGAATAATCACCAGGAAGCGAGAGGCAGGATGAACATGAACAGACAATTCAGAATTGTGACAAAGTGAGACTGATTATGTGCCTCCATCTCCAAAAGGATACTGAGAGAGAAAGGTAAGCGGCATATATCCACTTCCACAAGAGGGCGCACGTCCAACAAGAGATGGGGCTCTGCGTTGTCGATGATTGATTTATAATCCTGGAATTACATAAAACACTCATTAATGTGCAAATATTGAGTACTTTACAATTAGAGAGGTGTGGCTTTATCTTTTGGGGGGGAAAAGAGTCAAAAATGTATATCAGCAGTCAAACAGGGAGACCGAAATTACACCGCAAATGTTAAAATGTTGCTTGGATTTGGTTTTTGTGGAGTAATGAAGATTTTAACTATTTTTCCTTAAATCACAGGAAATACAGCCATTTGTAACTGGAGCCCTGAGCACGATCCCGCTTACAGTCCAATCAATCGCGATCCCCATCTCTGCGCTTAATGACTCAGCGGGTTTGAAAGCGCCAATGCTGCAGAAACATAAACAGATACAATCCACTGCCACTGCTCTCGGTGCCAAACAGAACATATTATTCTTTCCCATAGAAAATCTGCAGGCACAATTTTAAGTCATTTCCCATTTGGGGCTGGGTCGGCGTTGAGATGTAATCAGTGTATGAATGCAAATGAAAAAACGGGGAAAACTGTGAGTAATCATACAATAAACAGCGCTAAATACAGGGAGTCACGCAATGGCAGACTGCTCTGTGGTACATGTTCCCTACCTGTACTGTGATCCTCTGATCTCTGGAAAGGAGGTTGAGTTTGCGGCACTGAAACACAGGGGAAATCAGGCAATGAGAGATTTCTCCTATGATTATAGAATAACTGTGTTGTGTTGAATGGCAAAGCGATGCGAGACACACTTCTTATCACTTAAAGAAGTAGAATTCCTGTCAAAATGTGCCTCTTGTGACCAACCTTATCCGTGGCAGCAGCCCCACAGAAAGCCTCATAGTCCGCCAGCTGGGTTACACTGGGGTTTTCTCCGCACACTGCACACCCGGCCTGCTTGGGTCTCAACTTGATGGACCTGAATCTGGCGTCTTGGGCATCAAACATCACCAGCTGCTGGCCGCAGGAAGCTTCCACGCCTGGTCAAGGAAAAGGCCACTTTGTGCAAAGCATCACCACATTGCTTGAATCAGAGAATTGGGTGTCATGTTCTCCCATTTGTGTGTGAACACCATTGCAAAATTGGAAAACTGTGCAACACTGGCTGACGTAAAAGAAGCCAGGTGTTGCCGTGTCAGAAGGCAGGATAGGACAAGTTTTTTTTCTCTGTGTCTCAATATTAACATGGGAACACTGTAAACACAGCAGAGCTCTCATGGAAATGGCTAATGTGGAGTCAGCAGAGTACAGTGAAAAACATTTCTGCCTGTTTTGGTTTTATTACCAACTTTGCTACAATGAAAACCCTATCAGCAGTTCTGTGTCGATTCATCCAGCGGACTCAGCGGAACATCCTGATGTAAAGCAACAAAATGGCCAAAGAAGGCACTGTACGTAATTTGGGAGGGAAAAGGATACAGCCTCGTCCAGAGGCGATCTTGAGGACTTCCAAAGCTTGGAAGCAGCCCATTATCCCTGGAACTTAAAGAGAAGTGAAACATTTTTACCGACAACTGTCTTTTATGCTGACTATTCTCTTCACAAAGCTAATGGTTTCCAGGTAAATAAGGGGACAAGACTCACCCACTCCTAACACCCCTCCATCAGAGCAGTTGGTCACGGTCTCTTGGGGTGGGGGCACTGGGTACAGACATCTGTAGCAGGGGCCTCCACGGTAGTTATATACAGTCAGCTACACACAGAGACACGGTGGAGTTGGGATCGATCCAATCCAGTATAAGTATAGATACAGATAGTGATTTAATTCACTCATTGGATATCAGGCAGGCGTCACCAGTCCACATACATATCCTGATTCCGTAGGATGGTGTTTTAAGAATTACAGATATATATTAATGCAATTTTTTGATTAATTTACAATTAAACTGATCTACAAAGACATCCAATAGCCCCCTATATTTGAGTTAGAATGTTAGTAAAGTTGGCTAACTAAAGGATATGTCCTTAGCTTGGAGACATTTTAGTCTTCAAACACAGAAAAGCAAGACAGTAACTTGTATCGGTATCGCATATCAGAAATGATTGGTAGTGAAAAGTTGATCCGTGCATCTCTGACACAGAGCCAGGTGAAGTAGCATTACAAATCGAGAAGAGCTAGAGGTATGTTGCTACAGTGATGCAAGATTTCTAACTTACCTGCCCCTCCATTCTCAGAGCACTCGCTGACACCAGAGGCTTGCCACTCAGCACACAGGCATCATTCACCAGATAGCGAGTGGGGACATTGTCTGAACAGTCAGCCACGATGTCATACATGAGGTCAGCGAAGTCAAGGTGTCATCACAGACAGAGTTCATATCACTGCCTAGTCACATTCACACATTTCCCAACCCAATATATAAGCAGGAAAGCGTAGAGCAACACGATAACTGGCAGCTGGGAAATAGATTCATGTCAAAGATTTAGCCAGCGGCAGGTTGAGGACACATTTGCAGCAGGATACTGTTGAATGAGTTGCAAGGCGTTCTCTGGCGAGAGCTGCAGGTGGTAGGGAATACACTCAACTGTTGAGTTCAACCTGCAGACATAAAGTCACACACAAAAATATCAATTAACTCCCTAAGGAGTCTGGTTTGGTCCTCCATGACTAGCAGCTATAATACAAAACAGAATAGTATTCCTAACAACCATCTTAAAACAGTTATCAGGGCCATACTGGTGGCTTGGTTAAGGCTGGATCAAACCGCGAATAGCATGTGAGTTTTAAATCTGACTTGGGATCTGAGTCACATGTCGGCCCCTACTGTTCTCTCTTCCTGCTGATCTTTACTGTACCGTCTGCTTCAACTGTCCCAAGTACATTTTATCAAAAACATGCATTATTACTCAATACTTGAATTGCACCATGCACTAAGTAGTATTTAGATTATTTATTTAGCATTATCAATGATGAACAACTACGATAGAAAGTAAGAGGGTGGTAGCGTCTGTGCGATACATGCGTCAGAACACGTTCCATGTTCTTTGCTAGTCGTAGAAATGGCGCCCCCGTGTGGTCATTTGCGTTACAATGTGTAGGGTAACCACAGTGGACCCACTGTTTGGGAGAAAGGCACCAAAAACAGCTGTCTCTAAAATAACATGTTTACACAATATTTGCAGACTGGGGAGAAATACACAACCAAATATAAACTGTGGTGAGACTGGAGAGCGCCAGCATGCATTTATACAGCAAGGGTCACAAAACACTTAGAAATACACCAGTTATCACAGTTACAGAACACTTACTAATAACATCAAAACACTGACTTCTCTGTTTCTGGTCTGTCTGCAGGAGCACATTTCTCAAAAGCTCTTTTGTACTTTTGGATGATACTGATATTAAAGTGCTTTGGACCTCTGTGTACTGTCATTCAGTACCTTTTAACTGCGGTGGCAGCAGACAGAGCCTTGGCTTGGCCCCGGTTCTCCTCCCCATGAAGTACCTGTCTGTGCAGGTTACTGAGCTCCACCTCGTCATAGTCCAGCAGACCCAGGCGCCCTGCAGAGACAGAGAGAAAAACATGTCAGCCAGAAATGCTTCAGAGTAAATGTCAATCCCTGATAAAGAAGGGATAACCCTGAACATTAAATTCTATAAACCGGGAATGCATTTTACAAAGAGGGCCACTGCACTTTTTTTTAAATCAATAATTCTTGTTCGTTGCCCTCTCTCAAAGTTGTAGGAATGCACCAATGTATCAGCTGACTTAAAGCCTTGTTGACTGCTACCAGCCCACTGGCAAACAAGATGGCATTTACCGATAGCAGGGGCCAATGTTTATCTGTTGTGTCATCAGACAGTAGGCTAATACAGGGTAACTTCTATAACCCTTTCCTACACACCTTTCCTCAGTTAACCCCCCCCCCCCAGCTTGGTTAAATTCACTGGAGGTAACAGCTAATATAATTTAGACATCAACTGAAAAACGAACACACAAAATAAAACTTAAAATAAAAGTTTTGAATATCATCAGAGAACTCTCTGTACACATGTGTACCTATTAAACAGCTCTAAAAAAAAACAGTAGTGTCATTAATTTCTTTTGGGAATGTAAATAGGTAATTTTGGTTGCTACCCTATTCCCCACAGGTACATCTACATTTAGTTTGCCACTTCGATTGCTAATGCTAGACCATGCTTAAAGGAAAATGATGACAGCTCAACAATTACACCAATATGGAACAGTTATTTCAAGCATAACGACAGGAGGGTCAAGGATTTAATGTGGTTGCCAAAAGGTCAAACTGATCATTAATCATTTAGATAACCTACCAATGCCTGCTGCTGCCAGATACTGTGCCAGTGGGCAGCCCAGTCCTCCACAGCCCACAATCAGCACCGATGTCTTGGATAAGTTCAGCTGACCTGTGGACAATCAAGATTCACCCTGTTGTTGCCTCACTTGACATAATGCTGACTGTGCTGTACATCAGAATGACACTCTCTGTAGCCATCCGTACCTTGTACACCCAGCTCAGGCAGGAGGAGCTGTCTGCTGTACCGCATGATGTCCTCATTGCTGAGGGCTGCTTTGGCTTTCGTGGGGGTTAGAGGTGTCACTTTGTCATGCAGCTGCAGCTCAGAGGTATGGCTCTGATATCACGCCAGGGAGGAATTAATAGACAAGATGTGAGAAACAAGTTTGAGCCATGTGGCGTAACAGCCCTCTACAGTCTGCTTCTATAATATACAGTAATGAGCTACATTTATATTGCTCTATACATATGTTTACACTACAGCCCATATGTCTGACACGAGGAGTTATTTGGGAAAAGCTCCGTAGTGAGGGATTCAAGTTTATTAAAGGATAAGTTCATCCAAAAAGGAAAATGCAGTCATTATAAACTCACCCACATGCAAAATGGAAAGTCAGGTTATGTTTTGTAGTCGACAAAACATATCTGGAGCTTCTGAGCCAAACAAGAGTTACAGCATTCTCCGTAACAAATGAACTAGATGGGGACTTAATAATAAACTACAGAGAAAAGGCATAACATGGCTCCACACAAGGCATAATCCAAGTCTCCAGAAGCCCTGAGATCCCAAACTGATGTGAAAAGACATTATTACACCCTCGACAAGCAGTCGAGCTACTGCGACCACTTCACACACAGTGCATACTAACACTTTGTGCTCAGCAGCTGAGGTTTATTGATACCCTTATTAAAGTTTTCAACTTCAGTCTTCAACTTTAATAAGGCTGTACATGACATCTTTTCGAATCAATTTCTGATCTCGGGGCTTCTGGATGCCTGGATTTCCATGGGCGAGCTGTATAAAGCATTGTGTGTTTTCTTTTGGATGTTTTTGTTTACATTTTTAAAATAAGTCCCCATCTGTTTAAGTTGTTTAGGGTAACACTGCAACTGTGTTTTGCCGTGACACTCCAACAATGTTTTGTGGACACATGAAACTTTGCCCGTCCCTCCATCAGTATGACACTGATCAGATAATGAGTGAATTTTCGTTTTTGGTTGAACCTATCCTCTAAGTCGTATTTCAGCTATAATGAGTCAAGTGTGCGCTATGTCATCTGAAACATTCAGATGTAGTTTGGACCCTTTAAAACACTTTGTCCACCTAATACTGTATTTCTCTATTCGTGAAAACACATGTAAGTGGGCCACTGACTTGTTTTTTTGTTAGCTAAGCACCCATATGCTTTAGTTACACAGTAGTTAGCTGCACCACGAATGCTAAACTGCTGGATATAAATTGTGGCGAACAGGTTATAAAAACACATTTCTACGTGCAAATGTGCACAGCTAATGTCACCCTTCATCCATCCATTCATCCATTCATTCATTCATTCATTCATTCAGTTGAGTCTGTCGTACCTTTTCCAGTTGTGCCAGTTTATTCTTCAGAGCAGCAATCTCTTCCTCTTTCTCTTTGAGCTGCGCCTTCAAGCAACACACATCTTCGGCCATGGCTGCTCGTACAGAGGAAAAACACACGCGGCTGTTTAAAAAAAAGACGCTACACTTACGAGTTAGCTACAGTGTAACTTTTTAGACAGGAACGTGTTTTGATTTGTAGCACACATACTGCACTTCCGGGTTGACCACGTGACGGTGACACCACGTGGTAGGACGTACGAAGAGCGGCTCTTCCGCTCACAAAAAATAATAATAAAAAAAATAAAATAAGGAGATAAATATATATTCATGTGATGTATTTTTATTTATGATAAAATGGCAGTAGTTTAAGCTTTAACAAAGACAAACAAATAGCACATAAAAACTCATAAAAAAAAATATGAGCCTCTATATAAAAGCCCAGAGCCTGTATGTACTCACAAGAAATATGTTTTTTTGTCTTTTTTTTAAAATTATTATTATTAAACATAAAGCTCCCGACATAATGGGCCCACTAAGACTATAAGTCGTTTAGCCTATAGCCATAAATATGTTGTTCTGGTGTTGATAATTAGCAGTTATCAAAGGGAGATGTGTGCTCATTACAATGTCTTAGTCAACCATGTGGTTCCTGAAGCTCTCTCTCTCTCTCACACACACACACACACACATAGACACAAGCACACATAGCAGTATAGTGACGCGCTGTGGTTTAGAGAGCCTCGGGTCCTCCTCCCTCCTGCCTTTCACATGATCTGTAAGCTCTCACAGAGGAGAGACAGGAATGTGGAAAGGAGCGTCAACAACGATGGCCGAGCGCGGCCACTTTCCCTCAACAATGCGTTTATACACTGTGACCGTCTGGGTGACGCTCATCCACTGCGCCGGCGGGATTCCCTGGACACAAGAAAAGGTACATACATTCAGAGTATCTGCTCACATTTTGTGGCCGGGCAGTCATAATGTTCTATTTAGACACTCAGAAAACTGAAACCTGTAGCCTCCTTTTGACATGGCTAAATGAATGTGTGCCATTATTAATTCACTCTCAGTGGCTCATTTACTTTTTTCTATACTTTTAAAACATATGAACCCAATATCTTGAACCGTTGTCTTTGGATGTATGGGCTATTTGAAATTGCTTGAAAAATGATTACATTCAATTCTGTTCATGTTGTGTTTAAGATGGAGATAACCTGCACTTGACCTATTCAATATGAGAAAAGGGAAAGCTCCCAAATTTAGTTTTGGCATATACCTACATGTATATATTCATTCATGATATCCCAGCACTCTGCACTCTTTCCCGGCACTGTTGTGTAATTCTCTTGAGATGCACCTGGGTATGCCTGGCCATTCATGTTCCTCATTTATGCTCTTCTTCTCCTCTCCTCTTTGCCTAGTTGCTATGGCAGCACAGTCATCGTCGTTGATCCTCCAATTGCAGGTCTTGGTATTTATAGACCTTAAGTGGACCCCCTTTTAACCCTCTCTGAGCGCAGTGCGCCCCAGCTCTTTGGAGGACCACAGTCAGTCTGTGTGACCACATAATTATACTGTATGCACTGTGTGCCGTTCTGTAATTACAGGACTTGTGTTTGACTCAGACAGTTTTGGCCCAAGTCATACTGTGAACAGCTTTTGTAAGAGCATGTTTATGCTTCGATTGTAACGACCAGAGTAGAGGAATGTGCCCTCTCCTGTTTCCCGAGGCAGTAAAGTGAAACCAAATTAGGAGGAAGAACAAATGTCTCCTATGATTTCCTATAAACAATTATTCTGTCAGAAGAGCTGAATTAGATTTCAAGCAAAAACGATCAACATGTGCTGGTTCCTGCTTCTAAATTGCAACGATTTGCTAACCCCAGCCCTTTATGTCACAGTGAATTAAACGTCTATTTGAAGATGTCAACCTGGGCCTTGAGTGTATGTAATAGGTATATATAGTATAGTAAAATAGTATGGGTTTTCTTTAAACTGTTTTCTGACAAATCCATGAATTCCCTCATAGAAAAAAACAACACAATGATTGGTAATTTAAAAAATTGTCACATCAACAATTAAGGCACTACCAGTAGGCCCCGTTATTGAATAGCTTTGACTGTCCTCTGGGTTCTGTCTGTTACTAAGACAACCACAGCTCTCCGCAGGTGAACTTTGAGACCAAATGAAAAAAGGAGCCATGGGATTGGAGGATCAATATGTTTTTTTAACCCGTGGCTGCAATTTAGCATGCATCCATTCGACCCTTACAGCTTGAAACCTGAATCCAAATCCATACTGTCATTGCTTGGATTGCTCAAACTGGTTAATCTGCTCCAATCATGCCTATTTCCCAGAGCAAGAGAATAGAACAGCATGTTGACAGACACTCGACACTTCTCTGCTTCTTTTTTCAGTTCAGTTCTTTTCTAAAGTAGCCCTCGTGTGAATTTGTAGCCATTCAATCAATGTCTATTCACACTGTCTGAGTAGCCCTTATGTCTCTCTCTGAGGAGCTGTTCAAGTGAGCTTCACAGCTCATCTAATACACAGTTCTTGATACAAATTTTATCACAAGATCAAATTGGTGTTTTTTACAATTGGCTTATTTACATGCTTTCATGTACATGTAGGTGATGTCTGTCTAATGTTTTTATCTCCAGACTTCCCCTGCAACTTTAAAGGGACACTGTGTGGTTAAAGAGAGTAAATTCAAACTCAGAATCTTTATATTTACAATATCAATGAGGTGATTATACAAACTCAGAATCTTTATATTTACAATATTAATGAGGTGATTATACGAACTCAGAAATATTCTATTGTCCTATAACTGAATAAAAAAGCTTTTCCCAGAGGACAATTAAGTCCCTAGGACACCACAAACACAAAAACACCAAACTACGTAGTGCACCTTTAAACTAGAAAAAAAAAAAAAAAAGATTCCACTCTTGGCAGATGTAGTGACTGTTTTCCAGTAACATGTGAGTGTTGTGACACACTAAGCTCATTGGCTGTGTACGCTATTTGTCAATCATCTTGTTGCTCAATTTAAATGCATCAAATGAAGACTTCCACTGCTCTGACGGGAAGAGTTGTTGAAACATTTCCGTTATTACTGTCGCTGACTGAAAATAGGAGCTAACGCTGGTTAATAATATTTCATGATCCATACCCTGTTTGCGACACTGCAATTGACCCCATTTCTACTTCTCATCCACTTTGTTTGTTTTGTCCCGTGGTTGTGCTCAGCTCCATCACCGAGCTCTCACTCTGTCACAAGACGAGGTCCGCACCGCCGTGTCTCACACTGACCTGGGACAGATGTGGCTGAGGGACTTGAGGCCGCTGCTGGTAACCAGGTATCCGGGCTCTGCAGGCAGCCAGACCGTGCAGGAGGTGAGTTTATTCTCAGTGTATCTGTATTTCAGATACGGAAACATTTTCACAGGCAAGTATGTGACCAACCTTGAAACATTGAACTGTAAAATTGCAAAATTTAGTTGCTCTCACCTCAAGGAAAACAGAAATTAGTGTCAACTGAGAACCTGAATCAACACAAATTAGTGTTCTCGCTGAATGCTCATTAGTAACGAGTTATACCTGTGTGTGTTCATAGCATATCAAAACAACCTTCGCTTCCCTCGGAGCGGGCTGGGAAGTGACGGAGGATAAGTTTGTGTCACAAACACCCTACGGGCCCCTGTCCTTCACTAACTTAATTGCCACCCTCAACCCGGCAGCCAAGCGCCGCCTGGTCCTGGCCTGTCACTACGATTCCAAGTACTACCCGCCGCAGTGGCACGGGAGGGAGTTCCAAGGGGCCACTGATTCGGCCGTCCCCTGTGCCATGATGTTGGAGCTGGCACGCGCCCTGGACGAAGAACTGAAAGCTCAGAAGGTGGTGACCTGTAGCATGTGATTTCAAGTTACATAATGCATGACGGATCTGTCTGTCTGTGTGGGCTTTTCAATTATACTTTTTGAGGCGTGTATTAGCTTTTGTGGTTATGACTGACTAGCGATGACGAGTTGTGATGATGAATCACAGGCAAGTCTTACAACAGCTACGTCAAACAAGTCCAAACATCACCGGTTGCAGGAACTGGGTGAACGTCATTGTAGATTTTCCCTATATCATGGATCAGGTTTTGGATTGGGTGAGTCTGACCTTAGTGGTGGTAGCAACTTTTTTTATTTCCCAGGCTGCAAGATAAATTAGTTTAATTTAAATAATACAGTTGGTATTATCTTTATTTCTCCAGTTGGCACAATTGATTTCTTATGATAGCTGGACATTGCCATTTATCAAACCACAGTGCACAGTGCTATTTTGGAATTTTCCAGGACTATTTTCTCCCGCGAATTAATACACACCCAAATTGTGTTGACCGTAACGTGAACTACATTGATGTTGATGAAAAAAACGTGTCACCCAGCGTGGCCTAACAGATCATGTGTTAACAGTCATGAGCAACACTGGAGCAATAGGGCACAGACATATATTCCAAATCAGACTTCAAGCTACACAGAAAACATGGGATTTGTTCACAATAAGAAAAGACACAAAGCATTTTCATTGAGTGAGTCGGGTGAAGGTTTATGGTTTTGCTCAGTATACGTAAAATGTATGTTTAACTTCGTTGGCAAAGACCTGAGGATATTCTCTAAATTGTTTGAATTAGACACCCACCAAAAATATTTCTACTCTTAAAGCTATAATTATTGTGTCTTTTTATAGGGAATTAGCACAAATTTGCCATCAAAAATATTTACTTGCACTACAAACAAGAGTCTCGTAAGGGAAAAACACTTAGTATTCATATAGCTTGCTCTTAGCCCTTTCCCTGATTCACAGTTGAGGTCAGACCCCTGTCTACTGGGCGTATGGTGACAGGGCCTGTGACAGGGCTGGATCGGCCAAGGGATGTGTTACTCAGCTGTCTGTCAAAAAAGGTCACAGTGGGAATAGGAATCACACTTGAATACCAATACTGCCGGGGAGGCAGACGCATAATCAATATCACAGCTGATAAATGACTCACTATTACAGAAGGATTTTTTTTTTTTTTTTGCAAAATTAAAGACAGAAAAAAAAAACCTCATGCAGTGTCTGTGTTACTATACTCTCATAACCACTAGGGGGCAGCAGAACTCTATGAATGTAAACTCTTGTGGCATGGGACTGACTTCTTTTTACCTCCTGTGTAGATTTCCAGCCCTGACCTGACCCTGCAGTTGCTCTTCTTCGATGGAGAGGAGGCTCTTTTCCAGTGGACCCCCACGGACTCCCTGTATGGCTCTCGCCACCTGGCCCAGAAGATGGAGACCACCCCACACCCCGCCGGAGCCACGGACACCAACCAACTCCACGGCATTGTACGTCACAGATCCATTTTACCACTCACCCTTCGCCGCCCCAAACTACCATAGATTAGCATAATCACTTAATCACACTTAAGATCATCCCTTTGTTAGCCCACATCAGTTTCAGGACAATCTGCTTAAGCCTGATCTCCTCTAACACACACAGCCCTCACAGGCACCTCATCAAGGGGGCTGTACGTCTTACATAGATTTGTGCTTCAGTGCCACACAATTTATCATCTGGGAGGTTAACAAACATAATTTATTATGCAGTGTATGATAACAACATGTCACATTAATTGGTGTAAGTTTTTGTATCGGGCTGTGGAGAGATAGCCCAACTGTTTATCAAGAAATGTTGACATTCCTGCGGGGACAGACAGAGATAAAGCAGACGATATCTTAAAGAAGCTAGTGTGTGTGCAGGCCTGTAGACACACAAAGGGTGGTTTGTGCGCCTTGCAGAGATAGCAGAGACTGATGTCAGTGTGTTGCACCACCTCACCGCGATTACTATGGGAGTGGGCTTCTCATGACTTATCTTTAGGATGGTGCCTCATGGTCGCTCTCCCTCTCTCTGCTCCTTCTCCTGCAGGATCTGTTTGTGTTGTTGGACCTGATCGGGGCTCCAAGTCCACGTTTCGGCAACCAGTTCCCCATCACAAAGCACTGGCTCTCCAGACTGCAGAGCATTGGTGAATAATCCGATGTTTTGTTCGAACTTTAATCACCAAGTAGGTCCGTTTACTTTGTTGAAGGTGTGCCACAAGCAACCGGAGTCACTTTAATCACAAGTCATCAGTCAGTGATGGAAGAAGTACCCAGAACATTTTAGCTAAGGAGCGATAACACGTTGCAAAAATACTCTGTTACAAATAAAAGTATTGAAGATTCGAAGATGTGCTTTGGTAAAAGTAAATAGGATAAGCATCAAAACGCACTGAAAGTATCAAAAGTTGACAAAATTCAAAATTCAAAAGTTCAAAGTTCAAAGACCCAAAAGATCAACTGTCTACACAAAAGATGATAATTTGTACAAACACATTATTATGTGTGCCACATAACAAAAAAGAAAATATGTCTTCCAGGACCTCAGGGGCTCCTGAAGTGTTTTTTGATGATAACCTAAATAAATCCCTGTGATCAGCAACTTAAACTACATATGAGGGTCTGTGGAGATCATATTGTTCACTTGATCTAATGTCCAAGTTAAATCAATGGAAGTAAAGTTAAAAGTACAATATTTGCCTCTGTAGTGGACTGGAGTAGACATAGAAAGTTGCTTAAATTGTATATACTTAGAGGAATTTGAGGCAATTGTATTATGAATTAATCGCTGTTGTTCTTGTCCATATGTGAGCTGCTTGTAACATGACGTGAAAAATGAAACCTTCTTCGTCTCTCTTCGTTGCCTGTACAAGCCTGTGGAGGAATTGTTTATGTTGTTATAATTGTTTAAAATGTACGTTAGTGCAGTACATTAGTAATTGCTGACAGAGCATTAAAGGCCCTGATGATCTCTTATCTTAAACAGGCTTCTTTCTATGTGTGATGGGTGTTTGATGGGTGCTATTTTAACATACTAGTTTTGATTATTTATCATGAGAGATTTCTGTTTTGTTCCTTTTTTGAGGTGGATGAAGCTTCGTTCGATAAAGGGGACGGGGTTTACAGGGTTGTTTGCGATCAAACCAGAACTAGAAAACAAACCACAGCCTCAGTGAAGTAAATCAGCTCATCCTTGAATTGCTGATTTTTTAAACTATTGATACCATGATGTTCTCCCTCTTATTTCCTCAGAAAAGCGTTTACACTCCATGAACCAGCTTGTGAATCATCCCACCAGTGTAGAATATTTCTGGCCCGATGTACCTGTTGGCCACATACAAGACGATCACTTACCATTCCTAAACAGAGGTGACACACTAAACACCACAAATGTGATTTCTATAGTATATCGTGCAGCTCTGTTGGGTGATGACCTTCCTGTGCCTCTCTTGTCAGGTGTGCGCGTCGTCCACCTCATCCCGTCGCCCTTCCCGTCTGTGTGGCACACGTTTGACGACAACGAGCAGAACCTGGATCGCTCCACCATTCAGAACCTCAACAAGATCCTGCAGGTTTTTGTCCTGGAGTACCTCAACGCCAGACCAACCGTCGCTTCAACCCAACAGAACGCCCCGTAAAAAAACCTCAGCCAACCGTTCGACAACTCTTTGATGTTTCACTGTAAAGTAAAGACCATGGGCTGTTCCTTTAAAGACTGAGATAATAGATTATTTTCAATGCTGTTTAAACGCCAACATTATCTATTCCTTGGCCTTAGAATCGAGACGTGAGGTTGAGACGCAACCCTGCACATCGGATGGGTGCCAACTGCAGACACAGAGAGGATGTGTAGAGATGCTTTATGTTGACTACATGGACATGTACTTTTTTTTTTTTATTTGAAGAGCTATGTCATAACATGCGTTGGCTCATGTATGTATATGTGAAAGGTATTTTCTTGCCAAGTGGGTTCATAAATGACTTCAAGACTCCGAAGCTTCATCTTCCTTTCTAGCCCTTAGCAACAAGATCGGTACACAGGATCTCCTGTGTGTTTTTTTTTTTTTTTTTTACGACACTGCTCTCTTTATATCCACCCCCTCCTTTACGCTGTGAGGAGGCATCTTAGTGTCAATGCTAATGTCCAGGGTCTGGTGCTTCCAAGAGAGGGGAAGAGAGCAATGCAGACGTTAAAAAAATTGATAATTAAAATGCATTTCAAAGCTGTTGATAATTTCATTATGAGTTCGTTTGGGGACATCCAAAGTCCCTGATCTGTTATGTACTCAATATGGCCACAATATATGGCAGCAAAACACATGAGACGTTGTCAGGCTGTGTGTTTCAGCTTCAGGGTACATGGTATTTCCTCTCCCACAGTAAATCTGTTCATTGTTTATAGAGAAAACCTGTCAGTGGCAGGAAGTGGGTTTATTTGTATTTTAACAACATCTTAAGCCCTTCATATCCTGTCATCTTAGATAGTGAAGTGGATAACTTCCTGTGCTGATGTTTCATGTGCCTGTCTTTGTTTATATGCCATTATTAGCCCCATTTTTAAATGTAGATCCCACAATAATATACAGCGCCCGAACCGGGACTTCCTTTGTTTTGAGACCGAAATAAATGTTGATTCAGAATACGAAGGAGATCAAGCGGAGTCTTGTTTTTTGTTTTGTTGTGGATTTAGAAGTTGATTTTACTCTGATGCTTGGTCTTTATGAATGGTCCTCAAACAGCAAGAATAGCCAATAGAATTTGTCTTTTGTGTTTTGCTCAGGTCTTTCTCCCTCTCTCAGCCGTAAAGCTTTTAGGCCTTCTTCTCCTCAGCGGACCAAAGCCCCCCATCCATCCCTCTGCCTCACCTCGACAACAATCCCATGATTCACTTAATCCTATCGGGGAGGGCCATCCCTGGATTCCACACCACCCAAATCCCTTTCAATACAGCCCACTCCCATGAGAACTGAATGTGGCTCTCACTGCGGTCAGATATATTTGTGATGCCTGCCAACAATGTGCACAAACATAGTGTATATCTTGTCTTGAGGGAGATTAAATGTGCTCAAACGGCCATTACTTATCTGAGACTGCAGTGTGCTCTATAGTTCCTCCCAGAAAGTTGTGAAATCTCTGTGTTTTGATGCTTTCTCCAAATGTCTGCAGTAGTAAGACATAACTGATCTGTAGCTCTTCACCTATTTTTTGGTCTCTTGCTGTGGTGATCATGTTTTCTATAAATGCTTTCCTCAGGCATTCTACCTGTCAGTCATCACCAAAATTACTCTCCTGAGATGTTCAACAGAAAATGTCTTTAATTACCTTTAATCTAAAGAAAAGTCTCTTATTCAAAATATGTCTTGCTTCAGTCCAACCAACGAGGACACAAGCATGTTGGAACAAGGAAAAAGAAGAGAAGGAGAACAAATTGTTGTACAGCACTGTAGTGGGGCTTCCAGTAATTTTTTTGCCTGACAGCAAACTGATGCGTGCCCAGCTTTAATAACAGTCGAGCTCTAATCTCTGGCTGATTACAGTGCAGAGTGTACAACAGCTTTCAGCTGTACAGTAATGCAGTGATGGGAAAGGCAGGGACTCTCCCATGCAAGGTGTGTTTCAGATTGTTAGAAAACAATAAGCCTGTCAGGATCCATAATACTAAAATTACTTGAAAATACATACAGCCATTAAATACTGTAGCTATAACACTTCAAAGTGATACATGAAATACATATGTATTAACTTTATATGTAATGAATATGTATGTATCATATAAATATATATTTTGTTAATAAAACATAGACGTCATCACACAAACTGTTCCTTCACATCCTGTTGATAATTTTAGTTTTGAACATTTTCAACCAAAAATCTCACATATTGCATCTTTAAAGCGAAACCTTAACCTTAAAGTTGGGGTGTTTTCTAAATTAGTTACTTAGATTCTTTACAATGCGACTCTTTGTGAGCAGGTCTGTGTGGATAGCAGGGCAGCCTCCTACTACATGCAAGGAAGCAAGTTACCAACAGAGGGCAGCAGTGAGTCACATTCAGTTTAGTGGAAACTTAAGTGCACTCCGGCCTCGAGTGTTTTTCTTACACGGTTTTATAAGCTGGTGAATGCAAAAATGATTGTACAAATTTAGCTAGTAAAACACGAATGACTTTATGTCGTGTCAAGGCATTGCCAGTGTGTTATGACCTATGAATATGGCCAATAATAATGTGTTTAAAACATAGTACAAAATTAAGCACTGAAATGCATATATCTATAATGTAGCTTATAATGCAGCTAAAGCTATAGCTAATAGCTTTAATATATTTTTGCATGATATTTTTTCTTGTAGGAGCAACAACACATCAACTGTGCAGCACTGTCTGATGTGTGCACGCCTCCAGTTTCAAGTAAGGGCGGTGAAATCATGTGTTGC
This sequence comes from Sparus aurata, assembly GCF_900880675.1. NCBI lineage: Eukaryota > Metazoa > Chordata > Actinopteri > Spariformes > Sparidae > Sparus > Sparus aurata. The sequence continues at coordinate 18,632,822 of NC_044202.1, read as the reverse complement.
ATTCACGCGCCCTGAGTAAACTCCTAACTCCTCCATGTACCGAAGAGGGAAACACCGGCACACGAGATCGTTAATGATACGACAAACTGTTGTGCGATGGTGTTCAAGCATGTTAAAGAAGTAATATTAAATTAGATTTAAAAAAAAATTGGTGTTGCAAAGGCAATCAAAAAAGGGGTAAATACATCTCGACATAAATTAGTTACAGTGAGCATGCATTACTGTGAAAATGTGAATACGTAACTCTTTAGATTAACTAAGAAATATAGATTAAATGGAAAGAACATAATATGTTACATTATTTCTATTTATCTTTATAAGAGGAAAAAGTCATCTTAAGGTTTCCTGGGGTTTTATTTTGCCTCGAAGTGGCAATTTATCCCAGTCTTCCCGGCAGCCCTTGAATGCAGCACTGATCCCAGGCCGGTCTGTGAGGAGCGGTGGTGAGGATTTCATTCCAGCCTCCAGTCCCGCGTGTACACATTCGTCCAGCGGGTGAACACACAGAGACGAACAGCACCGACTTGTTGCGAGAATGTGACAGTGTATCAGATTTTTTTTTTGTGTCATTTAAATTTGTAGAACAATTTTGCCATTTGCAATTGTGCCAATTTTAAGGCACATTTTCGTCTCGGGTGTTTTGTGTCAAGGAAGCCATGGAGCCGATAACAAAGTGGACGCCGAAGCAAGTTGTCGACTGGATGAGAGGTAAGTTATGTCCCGAGCTCTTCGTGTGTAGCGCTAACATACGTTTTGTTTGACAGAAACAGTAGCTCTTTGGAGACTTTGCTGCTTTTCGGAAAGCTTTTCTGTCTCAACTCTGCGTCGCTCCTCAGATATTCATCTCGAGCTGGTTTCGTAGAAACTGCTCCTGTGTGTCAACATACCTCCACCGACGCGTCAAACAATGGGACTGCATTTCTTTTACTCTCACTTACGGATGACAAGTTGAGCAATTTCACTTAAAACTAGTTGTATACTCCGTCCTGTGATACGGCTTCTCAATTGCTGGTCTTTGTCAATGTTTTTTATTGTTATTGTGTGTGTGTGTGTGTGTGTGTGTGTGTGTGTGTGTGTTACTTGTCTGGGTGATAAGCATTAGCTGATTCAAGAACCTAAAGAAATGTTGGATTCAATCCCAAATGCACTAGTGTTTCAAACGTTTCTATGCCAGAAATCCCAAATTTATCATCAACTCGGACAACAGACTCAGTTTTCTTGCACATTTTGCCCCATGGTCTCCAATTTAAAAGCAGTTTTGTTGTCATGTGAGGAATGATATGAACTCATTGTAACTATGGTTTTTAATTAAGTATTTGTTACCAGTACTCATTTTAATCATGACCTCAGTTATGAAAGCACTGCCTGGTGTGGTAAACTTGCTCCTTATGAGGAAGCCAACTCTGGTGGAAGCCCATCAATCATTTTGCTGTCAGACTTCTATTTTAGTGCTTTTTCGTTTGGAACTGACATAAAAAAAAAACCCATACCTGTTTCAGGCAGTGAGAGGCATGCCTGCTATGGTAATAATGACATCAGTACGCCTTGAACTCACTCACAGCATAGGCATGTCTGGTGAGAGACAGCAAATGGTATTTGAACTATGGATGGAATTGGTCATCTTTCCAAACACATAAAAACAGCGAAGTGTGTTTATATTAAACAGGAAACAGAGTAATGAGCTGCTTATACAGACAGCGGTGGGACTTGGCCGTTCGGCTCGAGGATATTTGGAAGCTGCCCAAAACAAATCATATGTGACTTCCTTTTTTTTTTCCAAATTAGTATCACAGGGCAAGCTCTTTTGTCATTAATTGGAGCTATGACAGTGTTGTAGTGCTGTTAGTGCTGATTGAAGCATGTGCTCATCCATAGTTGGGAGCTAAAGGGGATTGTGGAGGGGTTAGTTTCAGTGTGTCCAGTGAAAAGAGCCCAGCACGCATGGATGGAGGATTAGTTGTCTACACAGGCCCCATCGCTGTCAGTCTCCTGCAAATCTGACTCAGCGATTGTCTCTGTAGGTTTTAACCAGTGGATTTGCAGAGCCCTACAAACATGGCAGAATTGAGCGAACTGAAATGACAGCAGACCATTCATGGGAATAGTACAAACATCCATTTCACATACAAACCATTCATTAACATGAGCGTCAACCTGCATTTGACCGTTTTATACCAAGTGGTTGGTGTTGAGTCATTATTTCTAAACTATTTCATTTATTCAAAGGTGTTGACTGCAGTGTTGTCTTACCAAAGTTTCAACAAGAGCCAGTGACGCAGCTTTACAGTCATTCCCAAAATGTAGCTTTCCTCGTTGTGGTTTAGCGAGGCTAAATAGCCATTTGCTTTGCTTTGCGGCGTCATCAGTGGGTGTAGACTACAATTACTTTTGGGAGAAACTGGATATGCCCTTAAGCAGTCAGAGCCACAAAACAAACACACTTAACAACTAAAATTCAAAATACAGCTCCACTGTTGGCTGTAATTTAAACCGTTTTTCTCAGATCACTGATTGGTCTGGCTCCCAGCTGCTGCGTCATATCTTCAAATTGAACTAGGGCTGGGTGGTAAGACCTTAGATATTATCACTTTACTGTTATTCTACCTTAAAAAACCGAGAGAAGATACCACTTGTGCCATATTACAATACAAGGTTTTCCAAAATAGAAAGTACATATTATATAACGATAACGATGGAATATTGATATGCGGCCCAGTGCTAACTCTACATAAAACGAACATGATGAATTATTTTTTTGTTTTTCTTTTATACGGTAAACCTTTGAGTAGCTAAAGTAGCAACTTGTGCGCCAGAATTTTGTTTGACATCCTAGCGTCTAAGAGCAGCAAAGAATGTGGCTAAGAGAGGGCCAGAAGTCACCAGCTGTTTCCACTGAAAAGGAAAGACCTTGTGTTGTCCTCGGTGACCGCTGTACAGTACACAGCCACAACATAGCATGTAAATACTGATATTGCTTGACTGAAGAACGACTTGTTTAATCCTTTCGTGCCAAAGACAAGCAGCATCGAGCTGAAGTAAATCCCATGTCAAAGACGGGGTCATGGCCTCATGTTGACCTTTTCACAGCAATGGTAAACATACGTGTTTCAAGAGTTGTTGCGCATCTGTGACAGAAGTAAAATTAAACTCCCAGAAAGCACGTATGAAGACCTTCTCTCGCTTTTCCCTGAAGTTGTTTTCCTCAGTAGGACAAGGCCTTTTTTGTGTATTGAGGCTGTTGTTAATCACTCGCATTGTTCAAGGAGATCAAGCGGTGGTTGGTGGATGTTTATTGCGAGTGAAAGGGCGTAGCTTCTTTCAATTTAAACACTGTTGTTTTTTGTTTGGGGACTGGAGGAGATGCCCTGAGGCACAGTTCATTCAACTCGAGCTCTGATCTTCCAGCTGGACGCGTGGTGTCGTGTGAATGGTATCACATGTGTCATGTGTGGGACTACCTACCCTGGGGGAAAAACACACTTTACTAATGACAGTGTAGGTGTCACAGAACAATGTATTTTAAATCTGTATTTCAATTAAAAGTTGTTTTTGTCACAGTTTCAAAATTAAATAGTTAGATTTGAAAAAAGTATATCCAGTGACTCAGAACCCATCTTCACAAATACAAAATATGTATGTTATATGCTGCTAGTCATTTTCCAAATATAGTCCCCACATGGGCAATGGCTCAGTTGAGGAGAGCTGGCACCTTTGAGGGAATGTTTAGCTCCAACTTAGCTGAATAGTTTCTCATTTACCAAACATGCTTTCCCCCCCCCCCCCTCCCCACTTGTCCACTTTGTAGTTACCAGGAGTGCGACTGCCAAGTTTAACAAGGCATCCCAAACATGCAAACCTGCACAACTCTGTCTGACTGAGTGGCTTTTATCCAAACACCCTGGATATCCCCCAGCATTTGCTATACTTAAATACTGGCTAATCAAATTTCAAAGCCCTGCATCTGGAAATGGATAAGCCATGTGAATTTTAGCAATGGGTTTATTTTAAGGAGGAAGTCGTGATTTGATTCCTGCTGATCTAGTTTGGCACACATCTATACAAGGCCTGTTGCTATTAGTTTATCAGTGATGGTTGTGTGTTTGTATGTGAACATTACCCATAAGCAGAAGTCTGATATGAATGGTCAGATGGAGGTCAGCCATGTGCTCTTTCCCAGGTCATGCAGTCATGTGGTTGGAAACAAGAGTAGTAGCAAGGGTGTGTGTGGCAGCCTCCTGCCTCTCAAGTAGCACCAAAGTGCCAAGAAGGCAATTATCTTGTCAGAGAGGTGGCAGACATGTGCTGAATGTGCTTTTGTCTTTGACCAAGTGTGTGCTTGGAAAAATAACAGCATTGTGTCCAAGTCGGCACACACTGAATGACTCCACTGATGGGTACCTTCAGCAGCCTTATCTTAAGAGATGATAGTGAGGTGTGGGCAATGATGGCCTATGATCCTTATCTGGCTAAAACAGAGACTTCCTAAACTGGAGTGCGAACAGACGTTGTGCAGACACCTCACCCTTATTAAGGCATCCACTGCCTCTGTTTTAGCACCTATGTTTGGACAGCCTCCACAGGCATCATTAATCCATTTTAGCAACCCTTACACTGAAGGCTGTGTGTGTATGCATCAGGGAGAGCAGGTGTTAAATTAATCTAAACCTAGGATTTAAGAACAGCGGAAATCTGTCTCCCTTCTCGTGGCCTCACGTACACATAGAAGTAACGCAGTGAAATGTCTTCATCGTCATTCATTCTTTGCCATCCCTTAAAGTTAAAACCTCTTTTTGTCATTTATCAGTTACCAATCATCCAGCCATTCAGCTTCAAGAAATGATCTATTGTGCTCCACTGATGGGCAGATAATAACCATGTTACCTTTCAATAGAAAATGGCCTTTAGAGTTCAGGGGAAGTGCTGTAAGAGGATTCCCCCTAGGGAGAGGAGACTGAAAGGGTTTGCTGTGGTTTCGCTTCTGTCGGCCCCTCCATGGCCTGTTTCTCACACGGCCTGGTGTCCAAGCATCATAGCCTCAGGAGTTCCAACATATGGGGACTTCTAGATAAATCATTAATAGTTAATGTTACTGTTCTTATCTAGTGATGAGGAGACAAAGACGGACAAAAGCCTGTGTATTTATCAATTCAAAGATCTTTACTGTTGAGACAGTGTATTCATCTTTGATATTATGTTTTGACAGTACACAGAAATGATCCATCATATGTGTGGCACTTTATAGGGGTGATATTATTATTTTTTTTATCAGTAAACCAGAATCATTTTTCATTTGCATGTATACCCAACGGTTCTCCTCCCAGTGCCAGGAGAGGAGACCAAGTGTCACCTTGTATGCCTGCCAGCCTGGGTTAGATCAGTTTGCTTTTCATTCAAATCTGAAATGTGCATTGCAAATCTCCCAGATGATCTCAGCTTAGCAGGACCTGCAAGCTATTTGGCCGTGCTCTGCCCTAAGAGCATTGGTCCGTGAGGTGCCATGCTTAAGCCATGGGAATAAAGGTTCAAACCTGTAGTGGCACAGCGGGTGCAAATACGGGTCACACACTGACCGACCTCTCGTGCAGGGATTTCAAGTGCTTGCGCTTGCCCGCACTCACTGGTTTATCTCATGCCATGATTGTGCCTTAAGGCTCACCCTAACACTCATGTAATTTGTCATGTAAATGTAAGTTTTTTTAATTCATTTAAGTCTTCAGTTGCTCCTGACCCAGATCTGTGCTTGCGTGTTGATTCACACTCGTACAGAGAAGAATAAAGGAAGTGAATGGCTCTGTTGGTATTGCTATCAAAGCACTGCTAATGCATTTATGCTCAAATAACCACAGAACATGAGAGGAATGCATTCAACGGCTGCTATTTTCCTTCCAAACCAGCAGCTCTGTGAATGAGCAGTCAAAACAGGTCACACATGCCCTATGTTGCATTTGGAGCCACCAGTTGCTTTTAACGGATTTAAAAATACTGGACTCAGTCTAGTTTGATGGGTAGTCGCTGACCAAATGCACACAAAGCTCACCGGCTTACACTGTAATGGAGTGTAATGTCATTATGATTATGTAGTGATCTGTAGTTTTATGAACTGTTAGCCACTCTTGGGTTTAGCAGGGCACTTGGGCAGATGCCAGAACAGAGTGTGTTCAAAACATGTTCAGACTAGTCCATATTCTTATTCATTCGAGCACAGAGACTCACTGAATTCCTGTCTAGCTATTCACACACTTCAAAATTCCCATCCACATAGGAAAGAAGGATCTTGCAGTAAAACTTTAGGTGAATTTACTGACTTTCATTTAGCAATCTGCCGTGTTAACATTTGGATAATAGCATTGTTTTGGTATTGAATTAGTCATGCAGGACGGCTCTCAATGCTTTGTGTTTGTGTTTTCACTTGCTGTGACTTGTCTCTGATCTGTCAGCTCTCGTGTTGACTTGTTACATTAGAGGGTGCTGATAGATAAGTCAGTTGTAATGGGTTAGTCTGTCTTTTCAAAGCATTGACGGCGCAGTGATGAGCCTTGAGGTCCATTATCAGCATGTCTCCATAAACCATGAATGGATGAAAGTGTTTGTTTTCACCAGAAAGCTAAAAAACATCTGTTTGGTTAAATGGAAAGACCCGTACTTTCTTTGCAGTTCTAGCACTCTATTTTTGAAAGGCCTTAAAGCTGATAAGGAGACACAACTGTGCCAAGCTTCTGTTTTCATTTGGTTATTTTAGAAAGTCACCTCAGGAGACCACCGAAAATCCCATTGTGCCTTTCCAGGGTAATTTCTTTCACTTAATTTCCATCTTCCTCGGGACTTCCCAAAACACCAATTTGTTGCTTATTTCCTTATTCTCTGTCAACAGTCAAAGCAAATGTGCAGATGACTTATCAGAATACAGGTCAGCTGTGACAGCTCCACCCTGAGAGGCTTTTTTAATTTTGGAATCAGTTGTGAAATCACTCTACCTACTGAACTGAATCTCATCTAAATATGACTTATCACTTCTCAAAGCATTAGAAAGTTTCAAACAACAATGTCACTCGGTTGATTTCCATTCACTAGGCTGTACAAAGGTTATTAGAGCAAAATGCCGGCTCTGAATTTGTTAAACAGGGAGTGGTGGCTCCCCTGAGCAAACAATCATGGGAGATTCTGTTGATCCTTCCTTTTGTCTCCTGGTGCAGACATCTGGGGAAAGCCTCTCACTTGCCATTCATCTGTTTGTTCAAGTCAACAGAACATTCATCATTTATGGGAGCAAGACTGTCATTTTCTTAATCTGTCCTGACTGTCGGGTAGACCCGTAACAGGTGCCGGCCGGAGTACAAACAACCTCACCTGGAAATGGGCCGAGTGTGTTAAGATGGTGAGAGAGATTCGCTTGTTGTCGTTTTTTCCTAAAGGATCCGTCATTGTTTGGAGCATTAAATCAAAATCTAGGATCACATCTTTAAACAACAAAGTCAGATAGTCAGTAAAGTAACCACAGTGCAACATGCAGTGTGTGAATGTGTTATGTGAATGGCTGCGTCATAGGTGCCCCTACCTAGCCTGTGGGTGACGCACTGTTGCTCACCGATACCTTTCATTGAAGATGACTCATTCTCCCCCAGCTGCACCACTCGTAGCAGGGAGCATGGGATCAGCTGCCTACAGCCTGTAGGCTGCCTAGTAATGTCTTGAATTGCATAATTCAAGTGTTCATTATATCTGCTCCTCACTGTTCATGACTACTCAGATGAGTAACAGAGAGTTTTCATGGAAAGTTATTTGAATGGAATGTATGTGTCCTTTTGTGAGGCGCGTGTGCATGTTTGCTGTTCTTGCCCCACCACAGAGAGGATAGATGGGCTAATGATGCTCTCAATCTTTTTGACCCTTGTGTCCTCCCTCCCTGACCTGGACACAAGCCAGCGGTAAATCACTCCTCTGCTTCCTCCTTTCCACTTCAGCCTATTCTATCCGCTCCCCCCAACCTCTTCCCACTTCCCCCTGTTATTTACAGCTCAAGCCAATGCCCCAGCTCTTTAGTTGGCAGCCACTGGGACGAAGTGAGTGACCACTGGTAGCAATAAGAAGTCAGAGCAAGGTGCTCCTGCTGGATTTCCCCTGAGTAGGGAGCCGGCAGCCAGCTCAGACTTGTGTGTGGACAGGCCTGGCTGAGGGGCTGATCTCCACTGCGACAGGGTCAAAGATGGACCCGCTGTCAGTTTTGATTGAGTAAATCCTCCGCTTGGCTCGGCAGCTGAATCTTTCTTTCTACTTTTTCAGCCAGACTTTTTAACAAGATTTGAGGGGGGGAACTACCCACTGAGAGATTCATGGCAATTAGCAGGTTCTTATCCAAAGATGCTTACGGGGTTCCATATCGGGTATGGAGCAAGTACTACGCTCAACCATACGAGCCAGAGGGACAATTTGATGCTATCTTTGGTTTAATTAAAGGCTTGTGTCTGTCTGTCATATTTTTCCATTTCATAAAAGCATTGTCATACAACATAACAGCACAATGGATGCATCGTTAAGTTTGGCCCTGCTAGAAACTTGCATGCTGTGTCTGAGTGCTAGCACACTTTTTCCCATGGCAAACTAAATGAGTGTGGCTTGTTTCCTCCCCCAAACCTTGTCCATCTTTATTGTGGTTTCCATAGGCAGCTATTATGGTGCTGGTAAATAGCTCTGTAATCAGTATGCAGGGCCACCCTGATCATACACCATACGTGTGATGGGATGAAAGCACTAAACAGGGTTCCCCATGTTTTTCTCTATGACCTGTTTATGTCTCAGCGGCTATGACTCTGAACCCAGAGTTAAATTTGACAGAGGATGTCACTTCTTCAAAGTTGTAATTTTCTTTTTCGTCTTTCCTTGTCTTTCTTCTCTCTCTCCCTTTCGTTTCCCTACTTTTTTGCCTCTTTCCCTTCATCTGTGTCTCATCGCAACGAATGGCGTCCCTTAATTATAGTTTGGTCTCAGGGAAATGATGTATAGGTTGTAGCAAAGTGAATGCTTTAGAAGTCCTGTTGACACATAAATAGTGCAGACTGTTATGCAACATCCCATCTTCAGGAGTGTCTCTTGGGCCACACAGAGACAGTGTCCTTATTGCTTTCTTTATTGCTTTCTAACACCTATTGTTATTAAAACTGGGAAACATCAGACCATTCCCGAATTCCAAAAGTGACAGTCTCTATTGTTTGTTGAACTTTCAAGACACAAAGACTTGTGACTATCTTGGGATACTTGTCAACAGACAGAACCACAACAATATGGCAATTGGAGGGGCCAGGAAAGAGGAAAGATTGTGGTGGGTGGAGAAGCAGGAACAGGGCTGAGAGGAGATGGAGGAGGGGGACTTTTGAGACATTTTTGAGGTCTTTGTTGCTTTCTTTAGTGGGTGTTTATGCTAGTGGTAACGAGCTGCAGCGTGGCTGGGCGACCGACTGGCTGGAGAGTGATGGTTGTTTATGTTGGCCAGAGAGGTTTTTGCTCCAACCCCTGCTCCTGTCCCTGTCAAACACACAGGCACCGGTATAGTACATACTCTTACTATTCCTGACACAGGAATGATAAGCTGTTTACAAACCTGTTCTTGAGTGTCACCTTACTGATGTACTCATGAATAAATCAAAAATCTCTCTGTCTTTGACATGAGGTACATGAGTTACAACTACATTACATGCACTACTACTGCTGTTAACTAATCTATGAATGGTACTTACTCAAATCATGACTTAATTTAGAATAATGAATCACCTGAATAAAACAGAGCCATTATTAAATGAATAGTTTGACATTTTTGGGAAATATGCTTATTACCTTCTGTCTCATATTTAAATGAGACGTTTATGCAGTGCAAAGACTGGTAAAAATAAGCATATTTTCCCCATATATTGGACTTAAGCTTGAATCGTATTTATCACACCTGCACTTTCAGTGCTATGACCATTTATAATGTCCTCTGTGGAAAAAAAAGTGCGTGCAAACTAAAAATGGAAATCCAGAGGAAGGTGAACATTCTTACAAAGGTCAGCAGCTTTGATCATTTTAGAATTTGCTAACCAGGTTTCTCACTATCTGTATATAAGTTGTCTCTGTTTTTGGCACTGATATATGAGCAACTTACTGAAACAAAATAACTGCATGATTAACTGAACTAGAAAATAGTTCTGAATAAAGATTACTGGCCTATGTTTGGTGTTAGGTGAATGTGAAGTACATCCAACAAGAGAAAACTACAATATGTATCAGCTGCAAACTCAGTGACCCAGACAACCAGTTTTTCAGTTTTTTTCCCCACACCCTTAGCTTAAGTAGCACCTGTTTTGGTTGCTGCAGGCTTGCGAAGACACTTACAAATGAGCAGCAGTCTGCGTCATCTCTTTTGGTAGTGTTTCACTTGCTCCATCCTCTGATCTACTTGTGACCAGAAGCCATCATGTATCAAGTCATACAACAGCCAAAATAACCCTCACAGGCAATTGCGCTCTGACCTGCAACGCCGCCAGACATCACCTCTTACCTCTCTCCAGTCAGTACTGACTGGACCGTCCCCCCATGGAACCTCAAACTCGGAAATCTTGCAAAGTACCAGCAATGTGACTGAGGTTGTGTGCTGCTAGAGGTGTAGATTAACTGAGCCCAGCGGCTGGCGTTTGTAGTTGCTGATGTGCTTCAACCACAACAGCCCCGTGAACTTTAACCCCCTCTTCTGTCATCAGTCATCGTCCATCACCCCGTGAGAGACAGAGCTGCTTTTGTCTGCCTGTGGACTGACCAGCCTCAGCTGCTTTTTCTCACTTAGAAAGCCCACTGGGGACGTGTAACTGCCATTTTGTAGTTGTCTGTGTTTAAGATTAAGGTACATGAAGTGAAACACTCTTTGTTGGCTGGAGGAAGCAGTGATACGATTAAAACACGGGTCGCAAAGGGTCATAGTTTGATTGTCAAAGAGAGATTGAAAACATGAAAATGCTGTCTATGGGACAAAGTAGCCTGTGCATAGGACTCACCTAATGTGATATTGATTCTCAGTATCCAAACTTATATCCAGTACACTTTCTTGTAGGAATATCTAAGAAACACATGTGAGTATCTTGAACATGGCACAATAAGGCAGATCTTTGACCTACTATCAGTTTTTCAGGAGTGAAGAGTCCCCTAGAAAGCTGAACGTTCTTTACTGTTCTCAGATGAGGACACAACATGCTCAATGGGGAGATGTAGAGCACCATTGTGTAACTCCTATCCCCAGTTCCCATTGGAAGAGCCAGCCCAGTGTGTGTGTACAGGCTTTGTTGTTGTGCTGCTGTGAAGTCATGCATTAGGATAGCTTAGCAGTCGCCGAGAGGAGCTTTTTCTTTCTTTCTAATTACAGCATGGCCTGGTCCAGCCAGAGACCATTGTGCCCGAGTGCTGTGAATTCCCACAATGGAGCTGCTCAGCGGAGAACAATGAGTCAAATTCCTGCCCATTCCCTGCAGGTTCAGAGGCCGGGCTGATAAATAAAGACAGCAGAGATACAGTGGCTTTGCTATTCTACACCCAGTAGCATTCCCACCGGCCACCCCAGTGGGGATATTGGTTTGTGTTTTGTGAATGTTTGTGTGTGTCTCTGTTTGTATGTGTGTGTTACATGGTGGCTAGGGCTCCCACTGGGAGCACAGGGAGGGGTTGAAAGATGGGGGAGGTGGAGGAGGAGGGAGCTTGTTTCGTTCTTTCTGTAGGAGGTGAAAGACCGTTCGCTCTTTTCTGGTGTAATCAAACCCCTGAGAACGAAAAGTTGGCGACCAAGAGCTGCATTGAAAGCATTGTTGATCAAAACTGATCAGCTTTTTTTCTTAAGACATGTCATGTATAGACCTGGTCCCCCCCCCACACACACACACACGCAGTGGGCCCTGAGCTATCACGTTCAAGATATTGAACGACTGTCAGCCTTGCCTGCTATCAGATCTGATATTCAGCATTTTCTTAATCACTCAAATCTTTGTGTTTTGTGTCTGATTGTCGATAAACTCTATTAATAATCTGAATCTGCGAAAAGTTAAATGTAGTGAAAGTGAAAAGTGTAGTATGTGCCCCAAAATGTAGTGAAAAATGCACTAGTAAAAGAACAGTACTTCCATCACTGGTTATTCTTCATTTTGACACTTAGATTTTAATTTTTACTGCAAATTAATATCTGTTCCAAATATCAGTTACTGGTACTGACCCTGAAAAAGCAAATTACTAATGTACTTGGCCATATTAAACACAATCTGCTGTTTTTGTGCTTCTCAACGGATGGGAAATGCTGAGAATATGACAAGAATAGCCCTGCCATTTGCAAGCCGAAGGGTTCTGTTGTTTACATTGCCAAAAATGTGTGCGTACACAGCCTTTAAGTAGGCTGCAGAGCATCAAGGCTTCCAACTGGGTCCAGTTCCACTTGTTGCAACCAGACTGGAATATCTTGGGTTCTCGCTTTCCAAGCTGCCCAGAAATATGCCTGCGTGTGTTTGTACAAATATGCAGCTCTACACTGAAACTGTTGTGTTGATAACCTGTTCTACACATCAGCGATTACTCAGTGGAAGATGGTGGGTGGTTCAAGGACCCCACAGTGAACAGCAGGTGCAATACTGTGACACACAGTCTGGCATTTCCAGTTACCTCCTATTCTGTGTTTGTTTATTGGTCACAGATTTCCTTCAGATTCCTTCTTCTCCCTCATACAGGGAAGGTCTCTCTGTGTGTGAAAACTGGTACTAGAACCAAATTAATTGCTTTAGATTGCAGCAGTTTGTCTGATACAGTGCCATTGTCAGCCAATTTTTAATACAGTTTTTTTAATTTAGTGAGATTGAAAGTTAGTGTTTTAATGACTCTTGTTTTTGTGTATTCCCATTAACTGGAATAAGATAAAAAGTTGGCATTCGCTTGACATGTGAGCTTAATCGATTATCATATTTTTATCTATTTAAATAGAACAAGTTTGCTGTTTATTTGGTCCTTTTTGCAATTGTGTGAACCCCCCCCCCCCCCCCCCAAAAAAAAAAATAACGTACAAGAAACTGTCAGTTTAGTGTCATCTTTATTTGTAGATAAACTCTATAGAGATAGATGGTTTATTGTGGTTTATTGTGTTTTATTGCAATTTTTCACAAGGCTTTCATGAGTAGCATTATTAGTTTGATTTGATGATTGATATTCAGTCCAGTTTGAATCCATTCAAACTTATAATCACAATGAACTTTGGGGGCTGCTATGTGTCTGGTCCTCTTCCACACAGCTACACCCACTTGCTCTGGTTTGAGGACATTTGCCAAGTGGTTCACAGAGGCCATAAAACGCCAAAGCGTTTCATCCTGCACAGGCTTTTGAAAAGCATTCACACAGCTGTCCCTTGTGCCTCCCCCCTCCCTCAATTCACAATAACGTGACACTCTATCGCCTTTACTGGTTACTCTAGCTTTAATGAAAATTGATAGTCTCATACATCCCAGCAGCCATTGATCGAGGCCCAATAAATGTTTTATAAGCCCCACTGTAAGGACACCCCTGTTTATTCAAAAGGTGTCAATGGTTGAGTCCGGAGGGAGAGATTGCTGTTGTAGCTTTCTTATGGGCCCCTGCATTCTGTGGGAGAGTAATACATTTTCTCTGAGAATAGAGGTAAAAGTGCATGGCAATCGCTTGGGCCGTGAAATGGTAAGTCTCACATAAAACACTTAGAAGTCGAAGCTAATGCAGATCAGTTTCGGACCCTGGTGTGACCTGGGATTTCTAAACTATCTGAAGTCTGACTTTTATGGTCAGTGAGCATTCGGATATGTGGTGAGAAGAACACTCTGGAAGTGAAAATAGACTTGGGGAGAGGATAAGCTCTTCATTCATCAATTAGTGGATGCAGAATCATTCCTCCAAGTATGTCTTTTAAGGTCGCTTTCCTATATCTACTCTTTCTCTATGATATTGTGTGGTTTTACAACAACCAGGCTAAAACAACAAACTATTTAAGCCTCAGCAACTCTAATTGTAAGCTGAACCAGGTTTCCCTGGTGCCCTTTCTTCTGGTTGGTGGGGAGGGTGGCACCATTCCAGAGGAAATGCCTTTTTAACACAGCAGGAAGGAGAAACTTCACCCCCTGTAGACCCAACTCTTTCTTTTCATCTGATGGCATTAAGGGACTGGCCCAGTGTTTGTGTTTGTGCTGTTGTGGGTTCAGGCCAATGCTCAGTCCCTGTAAGTCTCTACAATGTGAAGTGGATTCCCTCGCAGACTGATGGCCAGTCAGGGGTTAAGCTTAAAATTCTCTGAAGTCTTGCTGCGGAATTAGCATGCCAGGCAATGAGAAAAATCAAATGAAGCTAACTGGACTTGACTTGTGTGAAGGCTAATGGTTAACAAGTTATGATGGAATTTCCCTTTGATTCAGGGGAGATGACTTGAGGATTGAAAAAGCTTTCATAAGTGAACTTTGATGCCTTAATGGAATTTTAATGGCATTGGAGGGAGTCCTCTGTAGGTAGTGTGGGCCCAAGGGCTGCACAATGCATCATGCACTGTCGTATAGTGTGATTGTGATTTCAATTTATATAATAAATGTACCTCAAAGGGCTGCAAAACCAGTATGTCAAGGAATCAGGAAGCAAGTAACTTGACTCCTGTTCCCTTTTTTTTTTTTAGCTTTGTTAGTCTGTTCATCCATTGCAATATCAGTTTGATCCCCAAGCACCAGCTTTTATCAAATACAGCTGAAGCATTTCAGGTTAGCTGAGAAACGTCTGTGAACATAGCATGTCCACTCCCGCCTCAAAGTGAAAGCCTTCCGAAAAGTCCTCAAAGTCTGATGAAATATGTATTACTCTGAAGTAGCTGTATCCATATACATGAAAGTGTTTTGCGCTAATCTTGCATGATAACTTCGCCTCTGAAACTAATCTTAAAACATTTTCTATAACATTAAATATTCATAAGTAAATAAGCAACAAGAGGACAGTTTGTATTTACCCCCCATAAAGGTAGCTAATTTTAATTATGAACTGTGTAGGTGTTCAAACATGTCGGATGAAACCACACCTGAAGATGTCTACCAAAACAACCCACCAACTGTGGTTCTCTCCTTTTTTTGTTTGGGACATCAAAAACAGAATATTTTTCAATATTTAATTTATTATTTGTGCTGTATTATTATCATTAGGTATTCCAATTTTAAGTTAATTGCATTAAAAGTTTTGATCTGCAAAATAAAATTTGTAACATAACAAGATGTTTTGTATAACATGAGACGGTATACAGATACTGACAGATGCATGGTGAACTTGTTTGGTCAGCCGTTCACCACCACAATACACACACTTCATACGGCTATGCATACTCTCTGCAACACATGTGCAGACTGAGTGTCGCAGAGGCATGAAGATATGAGGTGCCATTCACAAAATTGGCTCAGCGTTCATAGCACACCCCCATTGGGTCCATAACTTCATGCCTTACATTTGATATGGAAGTAGTTATCTTCTGTTGAGTTACGTGTTCCTAAAGAAAAGTAACGCTTTTTGTGACTTGAATGTCAAACTGATAATGTATCTGCCAAATCCTGTCTCATGCTGAAGAATATTATTTGTGTGCAAGTGTGTGTGTGGTACAATGTGAGTGTGTCTTTCAGCTGACGGGTCTTTCAGAAGAGTAGGGCACAGGGCCATGTATCTGCAGCTGCCCCCTCTCTGTGCGCTCTTTGATGGGGAGAAAGATGGTGTTTACTTCTAGACACACAACTAGACACGTACATACACAAAGACTTGTTCTTCACTAAGTTGTCTCAACACTACTTGAAGATCCACTGAGGGGACACATTGCCTGCATTGGGAGGGAATGACTGAGTTTTTTTATGCCGACATACTGTATACAACTACATCATGAGAAGAGCCTGTTGCAGTCAGTCCACTACAGTACACAGTATATTCATGTGAACACACCCTTGTGTGTTCAATAACCACAGCAGTTGGTTGAGCAACGGTCCATCTCAGTTGTTGTTGGTCTTCCCTGACACTGGCACGTTTATTAAAACGCACACACACACACACACACACACACACACACACACACACACTTATGATCTCACACATATAGCAGTCCATTGTTTAACTAGCTCAGCAGACTTATAGAGGTCTCAACCGTTACTGTTTATAGTGTGTTTGTATGGCAAAGATAGCTGTCACACCTGTTCCTTATCTGCAATGCGTGCTGACACACACACACACACACACACACACACACACACACACACACACACTATAAGGTACAGTAGTTAAGCTTAAGTGGGCACTATATATTTTTTATACTGGGGTCAAACAGCTCTTGGAAATGACAGTTGAACAGCAGCAGACTGATCCATACTCTGTTTGTCTAATGAGTCTCTGTATTTGCCTTTTTCATCTCCAGGTTTAGATGACAGCCTGCAGCAATATGTGAGCAACTTTGAGCGGGAAAAGATCAGTGGGGAGCAGTTATTGAAGATCACACATCAAGACCTGGAGGAGCTCGGAGTGGCCAGGATTGGACACCAGGAGCTAGTGCTGGAGGCTGTCGATCTACTCTGCGCTCTGGTCAGTAGATCTCTGCTGCAAATGTGTGTTGCTAATTCAAATACTGTATCAGGAATATCATAGCACAATGAGAATAGCATACTTAAGGTATGTGGCTGAATCTCCAGAAAGGATTTGTAACAAACCATGGGCTCTCCTTTGGTCACTGCCCCCCTCGTCCCTTGCTCTCAGGGTCTGCATTCACAAAAAACTCAGCCTGTAGTTTATGGTTGGGCAGCTAAAGGAAGCAGCGAAGCAGAAAGGCTCATCATTTCCCACACAGCTCAGCGGGGTGTGCAGGCACCACATCACATGAAGCGGCCTGAGGACACTGGGGAACAGCAGTGTCACTCTGAGAAGATGAAAGATGAGGTCGGAGGGAGCTCAATTTGGTAGTTTGAAGCTGTGTGAGTTTATTAGAAGCAGTTATGGTAATCATGTTGCAATGAATGACAGTTTTATCTGTTTGAAAGATAAGATGACATCTCTTTTCACTCAGTCTCCTTCATATAGAAAATACATAAAAACCCAAGCTATATTATTTTGGTCTCTGTTTTCATAAACGGAGATCCTAGGCAGATTATTCTTACTTGCTGCAGCCATCTACTCACCTGAGCCATCCTGCTAACTTATAGATCCCCATGTTTGGCTCTTATTAGTCACTCTGGGAGCAAACCAGCTGCACCTCTGTCCATCATCACAGCTCCCAGAAGAATTGCCAACATATATAGCTTTGCCTTCAACTCTTGAGCACGTAAAGAGCGATGAAAAGCTTCCATGCTCCAACTGAAAGAGAAGCAGGTTTTCCAGCAGATGGGATCGATTTGGAGTTTTATCACTTCCTGTGCCATAAAAGTCCCAGATTGGGCTCCCTGCATTTTGATTAGTGTCAGCATTTCTGTCTTTATGCTCTCTTAAAATGCTGTACATCAGTCGTTTGGAGCAAGGTATTTTTACCCTGAAGAAACTTAAAAGTTCAATTTCCACTCACCTACATGAGTGTGCATCTTGTAACCATGCTGATCTTAAAACTGAAATTGGAATGGGTTTGGATCAACAGATTTTATGGCTCAAAAAGATGTGATTTGTCACCTCAGCACACTGAGCTAGTATGATATACAGTCTACACCTATGCTGGGAATAACTTTTGATGACCCAGGTCAAACCAGAAAGTGCACCAGCTACATTGATTCATCTTCTCTCCTTGTTGCACCTTTATTCTGCCTTGCCATCCTGTATATGAGGTGCAAAGGCACCTGTTTTTCTGCCTCTGAGCTGGCAAAGGAGGTAGTGACAGTTGCCTATGACAGCGGGGATAATGATTGTTATTGCTGTGTTATACCATTGTTAGCAAGGTTGCTTGACATGTATGTATAATGTCACACTAGATTATTTTGCTTGCGGAACGATCACACACTGAAACAGCATTATTTAGCCATCGTTTGGTTCAGTGTAAACCAACAAAGGTGGCCTAAAGTAGGGCATTTGTTGGTGGTGGTATTGCATGATCTGAAAGTGGACACCTGGAAGCACTTGGCACCTACCACACCTTTTTTGTTTTGAAAGATTTACTCATCATAGACTATATAAACCATATGGTACATCATGTGGTCCATAACTTCTTTAACTATCACAGTAATCAGGCGCAGATTTTTGTTCACCCCTAGAATGCTGACATCAAGGCAGTGAATCTGAACTCATTTTCCTCACGAGCAGCATCATAAATTATGCTTCCAAAGTGCTTCCTCAGCATGGTTTCGTTATTTTAAGTGAACCCTTTTCTTTGCACATGAACTTCATTCCCCTATCAAAATGTACGGGTAGTTTCAAATACCATGTCTGTGTGTGGTTATATACACTCTTATTTAAATTAGTAAGGGTTTAATAAGGCGATTAAGACCAGGAATGCTGAACTCTCAGCAACCGTTGACCTCTGACTGAAGCAGTTCAGCTTAATGTTTTTTGTCCGATAGGGGTTTCCTTAATAAGAATGAGACCTTGGCCTTCCAGTGGCCCCATGGGAGGAAGTGAGGCCCCCGATTCAATTAGCTTTAACTGTGGCAAGGTCACTGCTACCGACAGGATCACAGGCCACCAGTACCCGAAATCCACACACACTCCCCCCTCCGACTTTCTCTTTTTTTGTTTACTGTTAGGTCAGGCACTTCCTGTTGAAGCAGTCTCATTCATCTCAGAGACACTTTGCTCTTTGGCTTTGCTCTTGAATTTCAAAAGTTTTATGGCACATACTCCAAATGTGGCCCTTATAATTGTACTTTTTAATATATCAGGGACCAGAGCTGTCCTGTTGGCAGTTTCAAACCTGAATCCAAATGAATGATTGCCTAACATACAACCCCCACTGCCCTTTCGGAAACATTCATACTTGTGCTTCTCTTCCACCCAAAAGCTATCAAGAACAAATTGCTGTCTAGGGACAAAGAAAGAACATTTCAATTAATTCTACTGAGCCATGATGTCTTCTGCAGAGTCAGTGTTGAAACCCAACGCTTCTTTATTTATTCTCAGACCCTAGTGACCCTCCCAGCGCAGCATGATATTCACACACACATTAGCTCTCTCCAGCAGTGATTGAACATACAGTATATGACAGATTATCTGGCCTCGTCATGAGCTGCAGAGCTGCTTTAAATGTATTTTACCATCACCTAGGGCTGAATCTGTCCCAAGGTATAATGTTACACTTAACCTTAGATTGCACATCATAGCAACACACTCTCTGTAGCTTACAGGCATTTGTATCTTTTCTTTAAAGTCAAGTCACATCCATGTAACGCCTGTGGTGAGGGCAGGAAGAGCTGTGTTGTGATAGCCGTTCTCCATTTCTCCCGACGACACATATACCAGTGTATAGTATATACTTCAAAGAGCCCCAACTCGAGCCAACACCAAAAAGCTTCTAGCATCTTGACTCTAGATTAACTGAATGTCTATAAAAAGACACTGAAATAATGTAAATGTAAATTGTATTTGATTGGAACCACAGATTTCACTCAGACTTGGCTTTTAGCTCAGCTGGCAGTGTGGGACAAACGTTTGCTGGACATCTGTGGGCCAGTAAGAACTGCTGTGACTGTGTGATTAGCCTGCTAATGAAAAAGCCAGGAGAGACGTTTGATCTGTTAAAGGCTCCCACTGTCTTTGTGCTACTTTCACTGTGTGAGTGACTGAATGAGAAACCAAAACATCAAATATTTTCTTTCCTTTATTCCTTATGTTCCCTTAGTATGTTTACTTATCTTTGATGATGTTTCAACAAGCCATACCATGCCAAGTGTACCATGAGTAAAGCCATGTTCAGCTACTGTTTGACTAGCTCAATCATACCAGTGAATCATTCCGTATTGACACAAGTGGAACGATTTCCTCATGTTGGAGAGAGGCAGTGGAATAAAAGTAGAAACTAACCACTTGCAGATCTCCTTCATTGTTTTCCAAACACGTGCCGTTTTGCTCCTTGCAAAGCATATTTAGCTACTGGCACTCACACATTACAGCAGCATTGCTGGCAGCGATGCAACACCATGTAAACTGGTATTTTCAAAAGGAGCTGGGCTACCCATCCTCTGCTTACCTTTAACCAAAACATTATTCCACACCTATTAATTCAGTCAAAACATTGGCAAAAAGCAAGCTCTTTAGAAATATTTGACATGTTGTCATGCTAAGTGTCAGATAAATGCTTTACTCTTAAAGAAACAAATGTGCATGCTGCTGCAAGTGAGTGAGTGCCCTGCAGTAGTTTAGTCCACAGCCATTCTATGGTACTGTACTTGATGACCCTTGAAGGCACAGAGCTCAGCCACTTTTGTGCTTGTGAATAACCTATAAATTCGAGGAATGCAAAAGCAGGAAACAACCCAGGCTCAAGAATGCAAACTTTGCTCTACTTGATAGGAATCAGGTGATGGCACGTGCACACCCTCCCCTGCATGTCTTGGAGCAAACCTGAAGACTGGAGGGTATATTTCATGCCCGATCTGTCCTCACAGACAAGTGCACATAAATTATTTCTTTCAAAGAAATGATTACAGCCCCTCATTGTACGGGAAACAACATGTTTTATTGGGAGTAAGACTCCCTTGTTGTACAAAATGAGAAAAGTACCTCCCAGGTCTGGAGGAGTTGGAGTTTTTTTTTGCTTTGATCTTAAGTTTGATTGACTATATAATTCCTACCTCAATCATTTCACCTAGTTTTGCATTGATTTATTGTTTCAGAACTATGGGGTAGAGACGGACAACTTGAAGAATCTGGTGGTGAGGATGAGAGCTGCCACCAACAGTCTGCACATGGCAACATCCGACCGCAGGAAAAGCCCAGCGTATGATGGCAGCACCTCACGCAAGCCACCCAATGACTTCCTCACCTCTGTGGTGGAGCTGATTGGTGCTGCAAAGAGCCTCCTGGCTTGGCTCGACAGGCAAGAACAATTTTATAACCACCTACCTGTGCGCTCTGAATTAAATCAGATTTCAGATGGGCTGCAATAAAACACTGCTCAAACTAGCTGCACATGTATAGATGCTTTAGATTTTAGTTGGTCTCTGTATCTTTAAAAGGAGGATTTTTTTTTTCTAAAAGCGCAACCTTGTGAATAAATGGGTATAATGATATTTGTATTAATATGACCTGCTCCTGCTCCCAAACGCATTACACCATAAAAGCACAGCATATTAAGCAGGTTGCCAGGATTAAGTGTTAGCAGGCTGAAATTAAGCTTCTCTTTTTGTGGCAGGTCTGGCTAAAGCTGGTAAGGTGACGTCAGGATATAAATGGTAGTTGTGATGTCGAGATGAGAGCAGTCCAACAGCTTTTAAAAGTGCTGTGCTAAATGTTAAATTACGTCTGTGAGGTTCACATTAAGTTCAGATTTTTGTTGGACAAAGTGGTTTTGTTAATACTATCTATCAATTTAAAGTTTCTTTAATAAGATTTTTCTTCAGGCATAATTTGATTTAATGAGCCACAATCACATATTTTGAATATGTTTGGTTGTGACATTCTTGAGTTACAACAAAGTCCGTCTGTGACAGGTCACCCAAACACAGTAACCAGAGCAAGGGTCACTGAGTCTATTAAACAGTAGCGTTAACAAGTCAAAGCTGACTTCACATCAGTAGATCACATATGCTCCCACATGCTTTATTAGATATGCCTATACAGTCCAATGCAATCCAGCCACATATCCTTCATAAAGTATATAATGGCTGGGTTTTGTGCAAACTTTCCAAGGATTTAATTAATCTGTTTCTTTTACTGCAGTCAGTTAGATCTGGTTTACTGGAGTGCATTATATTCATTGTGTTTCTATTTTTCTTCCTACCTAATTTTTGTAATTTCAGTATAATGCAGCCAGAGCTGAACCTGATTACTTTCTTGATTAATTGATTAGTTGTCTGGTCCAAAAATGTCAGAAAAATAATGAAAAATGTCTGGTCAATGTTATTAAGGCCCAGGGTAAGGTCCTCAAAGGTATTTGTTCCACAACCAAAAGATATTAAAAGGGCAATATGTAACAATTGGTTTCTTCTTGAATTCATACACAAACAAAAATGTGGTGACACCATATCACCAGAGTAACCGCTACTAACTGTAGCTACAGTTAACTAGTTAGCTCAGTTAGCCGTAGCGGTAGCTAAATGAGTAAAGAAATCAGAGAATATTCATCTTTTTAAAAAGCTGGAATCAGAGATTTTTGTCTTTTTTTATTACTTAAACTGGTAAATCGCTTATCAAAATAGTTTCTTAATTAATGTAATTGTTGACAACTAATCAATCAATTGTTGCAGGTCTAAATGCAACTGAGCTGTATTGGAAAAAAATGAGATTTTACAAGTGTGCCTAATAAAGTGGTGTTTCTGTTTTAAACATTATTAGTGCATGATGCTGAATATCAAATATTATTGTCATATATTTTGAACTTAAAATAATACAGTCATGGAGTTTGATTGGATAAACCAGATCTGAACCCAGCTCTGCAGACCATCGCTGGTTCTTAATGTTCTCCCTTTCCTTCTTTGTCTGCTTACAGGACACCTTTGACAGGGATCAGTGACTTCACAACCACCAAGAACAAGATCATTCAGCTGTGCCTGGAGCTCACTACCACAGTTCAACAGGTCTGCACGCTAGTTAGCTCAACAACACACGTGTAGCCAGTCCCTGGGAAACGCATACACACAATAGCTGTGTTTTCCACTGAGCACATACCAGCCAGAGGGCACAGACATGCAGGATAAAGTGTAGGAGAGGAGAGTTATGGGAAATGTGGTCTGGCAGCCATGACATAAGCCTGAAGCCAGCAGTCTGAGCACATTATTGCAAATACCGATGTTTTTCTTGGGATCTTTTCCTCCTCATGCTGGCTAATGAGGAGACCTCCTTCGTGCAGGGACGTTTTAATGGTAAACGTCGCTTTTGTGTTTCCAGTTTCATAAAACTCCACTGGCGCACTTTAAAAGGTGGCTGCCAACATTCCCCAGGCTGCACTTCTCTCTCAGCCATGTGGTTCCTGTTTTTGCTTCTCCATGATGCTCGCAGTGGGAGACCAAGCCATCGGAAAGAGCTTCCTGTGTGTAGGTTTAACCCAGGGATAAGGAGGCGGTCCATCTAACTGTTAGATAGATGGTTTAAACAGAGCATCAGGATACATCTTCAATATTTGACAACTTTCTGCAGAGAATTGCTCGAGCATTGCATCATGATACAATTGGGTTTCCTTCTGGCGCTTGCATACAGGCAGTAGTGGTTTTTTTATATATATATATACATATATATATATATATATAAAAATATATATTTTTATATATATATAATCACTGTGTACCTTTATTTTGATCAATTTATATATATATATATATATATATATATATATATATATATATATATATATATATATATATATATATATATATATATATATATATATATATATATATATATATATATATATATATATATATATATATATATATATATATATATATATATATATATAAATTGATCAAAATAAAGGTACACAGTGATTTGCCTTTTCTTTCAGTACCAAAACCATTAGCTTGTGTGTACAGAAAAGCCCTGTAAGCAACTCATTTTACACTGCCGCTTGAAAGTGGCTGCCGAGACTGCAGGTGTCACTTTTAGGGGTTATTGCATCAAAATAAATTCCTTTCCCAGAGTGCCCATTTCCTTGCCAGAGTCTGGGATTTCAGCACCTCTGGTGATTTACTGTGGATGTCTCGGTCATGGTCATCCAGCAGAAGTGGGGGTATACATTTCCCACACTGCCATATGGAGTGGAGAGGTTATGGTGTAGAATAAACTCCTGATAGGTGCTGAAAGAGCCTTGTAAGACTGCAAAGACTTTCCCCCAGCGATTGGAGGAGGGATGCAGTTAAGCCCTCAATATCGGCTCATGGCAACATATATTACTGCAGAAAACACAGTGTCTCAACTTGCACACAAATTGCAGACCATAAGTCTCCCTTTGCTTTGTGCAGGCCAGAGTATGAGCCACTGGTTAATAAAATAGGCTGCACAGACAGACTGCCACAGTGATTAGTTTTATGATGGGGGAGGACCGTGTGAGGTTTGCCCAGCTTGTTCATGAACTTCAGCCAAGAATTAGAGCTTTTCAGATCACACAATTTATGTGTTCTGCCTGAATGAAGCCTGTGTGTGTACACACAATGGGACATGGCTATAAAACTGTGAACGCATCACCCATCTTGGGTGACCCATCACATGTGGAGGTCATTCTCTT
The DNA here is from genome assembly GCF_900880675.1 of Sparus aurata. Taxonomy (NCBI): domain Eukaryota; kingdom Metazoa; phylum Chordata; class Actinopteri; order Spariformes; family Sparidae; genus Sparus; species Sparus aurata. Next base: position 18,608,455 of record NC_044202.1, on the reverse strand, counting down.
TAAAAGATTGCACTTTTCATCCATCCCCTGTGTCTTTTATCTGTGCTTCCCACTGAATTGTTGGATCAGATGTAAAATGTATTTCTTTCTGTTTTTAACAGAAAAACAGATTCCATTATGTAGGCCAAATACTGAGTTTAAAACCAATATATCCACGCCAAGTAGATGTGTTATGAATAACACAACGTCAAAGGGCCAGGTCTTAAGTTTTGTAGTCCACAGACTTTATTCACACCAGTGTAAAGGGAGCTATACTCCAGGTTTCTGCACATTGCCAGCACCCTCGGCCACTTCATTGCTCGACCATGCATATCCGCTCCAGTGGCGGATCAAAGGCCCAGAGAGCAGCACACAGAAAGTCATCTGATCCACACCGGCTGTGGGATCAGGTCCATAACGTGAGGGATCAGTACACACGGGGAATTGTCTCTCAGCCTCTCTCTGTGCTTAGTTATGATCTGGCTCCTGTGTACTAAAGGGACTATGAGTTAGACAAAAGATATGGGATTCATTTGGATATCACGAACAGATCTCAGAAGGATTATCTGCGAACTGCTATTCACGATTTGACCATGAAACAAGGAAAATGTTCCATAAATGTCAAAGCTTGGGAGATGTGCCAAGCCATGTCTGCGGCATATAATGATACTGTTTTGTTTCATGACCTCTAAACTTCGAAATATGTATTTTTAGCTCATCCCTCTTGGCACAGTCACCAGTGTAGTCATCCAAACATTGGCCAGTCTCTAAAAGAAATATGCAGCTACATGTTTATGTGAGAGTAGCCAAATTCCTTCTGAAACCACCATATGTTCTTTGCAGACTTCAGAAAATACATTGTATGGAAACATTTTTGGACCACAGTATATAAAATGAAAAACTATGATAGCGTTTTCCCCTTCTAAATGTTTCTACTGTTTTTTCAGTCCCTGTCTCTCCCCCCCCCCCTTCCAAGTAAGGGAATGTGGCAAAGTCACATGTATATAAGGCTTTACCAAGTCCTTCAAGGGTTAGGGTCAGGTACATTGAAAGTAATACTTAGGGAACACAGGATGTCGTCTGTTTTGATGTGAAGCCATCATTCACAGACACAGACGGTCCAGACAAGTCTTGTTAATGCAAACAAACCAACAGTATGACAAGCCAAGTGCATTTGAAAACAAACTCTCCCCTTTAGCCCAGAGGAATGTGCAAGCTATGGAAATATGGAAAAACTTGCTCGACCCCCCATTCGCTGTCTGCACAATGGATTTACAAAGAGCAACAGAGCTAGCTTTGTACATGGCACATGCCTATGCATGTCACTAATACTGTGAGGGCCACAACACCAATTTCCCCTTTATTTTGCATTAACAAAGGCTTGTGGCTTGTGAGGGCTCTGTTGAAGTAGATTTTCTGTTCTGACTAGTTTTGACAGAAGCATTTCACCTGTGTTTTGATGGATGCCTTCCCTTGGGGCATTCCCACCACACATGCACATGCACTGAAAGAACCCCCCTCACTAACCAGAGGCCCCTTTCACCACCAACAACACAGTTGTCAGGGGGGGCCGTTGCCTCAGCTGTGTTGTGTCCAGCTGCAGTCTATGAGTGCTGTGTTGGGACTCTTGGAGGGGACCGTGGTCAGTCTTTCAGCTGACTTTGCAGATTTTATTGTTGGTTCTCGCCTCCAAATGCTCAAGATGACAGCTTCTGTGTTTGGAATCCCCTGTGTCCACCAGCCCACCCACCTACTTTCGACTGTGGAAAGCAATGATGCATCCAAATGTGCGCAGAAAACCAAAGTACTATTTAGATGAGTGCTTTCTGAACATCAATGCATGTTTTACCCAATCATTCCCTACCATCCTATCTTCACATTGTTTCTATATGACTGTTAGGATGGTATTTACGTTCCAATGTAGTTTTCCAAACCACACAGCAATTGTAGCTTCCCGAGAATTTAGGCAGAGAGGTAATTTGAATCTAAAAGCTGTTTATTTGTGGCTGTTCTCCATTTTCTCATTTCTATATATGGAATGCTGATTATATCGTATTCACCAAATCCCTATACTTTTTCTGCTCTCTAGCCATTGAATAGCCTCTTCCCTGTTGTTTACTTGCTTACCCGTCTAATCTGTCATCACTGTCTTCTGTTTAACAGGACTGCAGTGTTTACGAGATGGAGGAGAAGATCCTGGAAGTTGTAAGTTTACTGCATCTCCTTTCTTTGTTTCCTGTAATGTAATCTAAATAAGACCCAAGGTTCTTATATAGGGGGAGAAGGTCTGGTTGATCATTTGGGTGAATTTCACTTTACGTAGAGAATGTGTGACGTGCTCTCAGGGGCAAGGTCAGATTTCTGGTTGAATGGAGCCGACTGGTCTATAGGCTTGCCAACGGAGGAGGCGGCTCTAATACGCCCCCGGCCATCAATCAGTGTTTCCTGTTGCTGACACTCTCCAGACCCCTTGGGCTAATACTAGGCTTCCTCTTAGCATTCTGTCTTTCTCTTAGACAACCCAAGTGAAGTTCACGTTAAAGCTCTTTGTCCATTTCTTTGTTTCACACTATTTTGCATTTCCCTCCTCTTGTCTTTGTTCTCATCTTTGTTCCCAGCTTTTTCTCACCCTGCTTATTTTTTTATTTGATGTGCTACATTTAATTTTACACCATTTTCTGTTTTATCCCGCTCATTTCTTTGTCATCTCTCTCCATAAGCTTAAATAAAGCTTCAGAGATCGACCCCTCTAATGAAGACAAATTGCAGTTTTTGTTCCAAAACAAGAAAGGGACAAAGCGGAAAGTAGGGGTGGTGCACACAACGCTAATCTCAGTGTTGTGTGTGCACTGGTATGTCCAGTAAATAGCACTCTAATGCTCCCTTTTAGCAGATCTAGCCTAAACATACACAAAGGCAAGTACACAGGGAGTAAATGCTGACTAGGGCTACGATCTCTGTGTCACAAGTTGCTGCGTAACATGACTCGTTACAACCTGTAAAACACAATATCTCCACTGGTAATTAAATTCTCAATACATCATTAGAGGCACTGCTCAAAATCACACTGAGAAGTTTCTTGTGTTACTTGTCACTTTATTAATTTCTGTATGTTATTTTGCCTTTTCCTCTGCAGTCTAAGATTTTGAACAACATCTGTGATCAGACCGTGAGAACCACCTCTGACCCCCTGATGAGCCAGTCGGCCTGCTTGGAAGAAGTCCAGCTGACCAATATCAAACCAGGAGAGGGCCTGGTAAGGAATGCTTGGAGATCGTCTTCCTCTATTTCATCTTCCTTATGGCTTTGAAGGCCAGGAATGCATGCACTGTGTGTCAAATTGGGACCCTCACATCCCTCTGGGAGTATTGTATTTTGACTGAAACCATTAATAATGTTTTGGTGTTTTTTTGCCGCAGGGGATGTACATCAAGTCTACCTATGATGGGTTACATGTCATCACAGGAACCACAGAGCATGTAAGTATGTCAGTATGCTGACCACATGATACATTCAGCCCTTTTCAGCGCTTGATTTAAAATGAAGAGAGAGAGACTGGTTGTAGTTCAGATTGAAAGAGTTGGCCATCACATCGTCTTCGAGACATTTTTGTGCCTCACTCGTAACAAAAAGCTTATTATATCCATTGAAAAGACACCTCATTCTCATCCTCCTCTTCATCCTCCTCCTCTGCTGAGGGCACACTGACTTATCTGAAGGAGTCAAGAACTGCTCATCCGTAAAGGCAATTGTTTGTTTGTTTGATTCTGCACTCCAGTAAACCAGTAAATATCACAAACAGCCTCCACAAAAACAAGTCCTACCTTTTCCCCACACTGAGACAACAAGTTGGTGACTAATGCACCAGCATCACTGCCACGCTCGGATCCTCACGCCTCCGGTGCTTATTTGTGAATCAGGACCTGAATCATCATCAATAATGACTCGTTAATCCCGTTTGACATCCGTGTGACATGAAAAACAATTCAAGTGTTTGTTTTTTCTCACGATTCATACTTGTTTGTTCTTCTGATATTTACTTAACAGAGAATTTCAAATGCAAGACTGCCAGTCACTTCGTTTTCAATAAGGCTGTGAAGGTGTGCGCCAGCAGCAGGTGAAAGCGGTTTATCAGGCTTTGACTTTGTACTTGTTTGTTCTTTAGTCACCTGCAGACCTGACCAGGAAGATCCATGCTGGTGATGAGGTGATCCAGGTTAACCAGCAAACAGTGGTAGGAACCTGTTGTTGTTTTTTTCATCCCTACACATATATCTATATATTGACTGTACATAGTATAAAGTTAACATATACTTGATACACATATCTGGTACTCACGATAAATATTAATGGAGTATATGTGTTTCCTGTCAACCAGGTTGGCTGGCAGCTGAAAAACCTGGTTATGAAACTGAGGGAGGACCCCAAAGGTGTTGTTCTACTCCTTAAGAAGAGGCCCACAGGCACCACAGGTTTCACTCCCGCCCCGCTCAAGAACATGCGTTGGAAGCCCCCAGTACCACAGGTACACACACACAAGCTCCCACACTTACTCCTTTCATTATGGAAGATCAACAAAAGCCTGTGCCGTCTAGTCACTGTCAACCAATTATCAGCTTTTTAGGGAGTTGGTTCCAAAGAGGCAAGTTCAGACAAGTGTCGCCGAGCCACCCTGAAAATGCTGCCAGCTGAATTGAATACAGCATTGAGAGCACAGCGTCGGAGCAAACAAAGTCTCATGATGTCATTCAGTCTAGGAGACAAAGCTCCCAGCCTGTAGTGTTGCAGTCTGGTTAGATGAGTATCTGGTTTATTAAAAAATAAAGTGCCCAGATGTTGCCATTAAAAAAAGAAGACAAAGACACTTAGGATAATTCATGTTATTCGGGTTCACAGAGAGAAAACACCCCAATCGTCTATTGTTCAAAGAAAGGTCAGGGGTAGCTGATAAATATTGAACTAACAAGGTTATGTGACTGTGATCTAATTTCTTGTTCTCCCTCATGTGAACACATTAGGCTTAACTTAGCTCTTAACCACATCTCTGCACCTGAGTCCCCTTTAACAGAGACAATAAGCCTCTTGTAAACGGAGACTACCCAATTTAAAGCTCTGGCATTATCTTATCATGCGTAGCCTGGTTTACAGTCTGAGAAGACAGGACGAGACGATATCAGATAAGAGTGGGTTACTCAAAACAACAAAGAGCCTCTCAACACAAAGGTGGCCCATGTCAACATGTCCAACGGCGTCTTGTTTTAACAAGAAGTCTGGCATATCAGAGTTGGCCATCTCAGTTTATCTGCGATAATAAGGCTCTAGAAGCCAAAACAGAGACAACAAACACCCTGATCCAGGTTTGACTGACACTGTCTTTGTAATACTGTATAATTTGGACACATGGGAGCTATGTGGAAGAGGAAATGGGGGGGGAATGATTCATGAGATCCCAAATCGGATGTTAAGTTTGTCATTAATCCATCACATCCACTTCAACTGTATCATCAGACATATCATTAAGGTCTGATGAGAGCAGCGGTAAGTATGAGTTGTACATTCAGTCAAGGACACAGTGTTGACGAGTGTTGGGAAACATAACTGTGGTAAATGAGTACAGTTTTAAGTACATGTCTAGTTGGCTATTTTGGAGTTCAATTGCAATTTTTCCATACCTCAAAACAAGAAGGTTTAAACTCAGGGAGATGCAGCGAAGCACTTGCATGTCTCACCACATGTGGTAAACTCCTCCCTGTTGTCAGCAAGTCTTTTTTGGTCTTAATTTGGGATTTGGAAGAAACGGCAAGCAATGACTTCATTTGTTTTCAAGGGTAAACTGATATCCTATATACATACAGTACAAAAGAGGCATATTTGGGATGACAGAGAAACTCAGTTTTCTCTTTTTATTTAATTGGTCTGAAACTAAATGATGCTGTATTTTTCAGAACAATTCCTCCCTGATCAGAGCCCAGTCCCCCTGTGGTTCAGCAAATGGATCAACCAAAAAGGAGAAGCCGGCTCTCCTGGACTTGTATATCCCCCCGCCTCCACCGATGCCATACACCCCACGGTGAGCTGTTGCATTTCATCTGCCAAGCGCAGTAATTTATAAAGGATTTTTAGTTCTAAAAGTTAGAGAATAAAACACACATCCTAAAACACTTTAAGCAAGACCAACTGCCACTCTGCAGTGAGTGTCAACCTATGCAACATTTCCTTATCCAGGCCTTTGAGGCAGGTGGATAATGATGGTGTTCCACACCCGTGACCGCTTGACCACCCACGCCTCCTACTGCACATTCTGTTCTGCTTGTCTTCAGCCCACTCTGCCCCTACCAGTCCCACCATAGTCCTTACGCAACAGCTGTTTCATCCTCCACCTCCAGGAGATGACAGAGCGTAGTCACGTTCAGTTAAAAATGTTGGACTGAATTTTAGTTTGTTGTGTTGTCAGATTTTTTTCACGGCAGTTATAATAAAATTACATTTTTCTTACAAATAACCCATATTGTGGTATACTATAAATTGTGAAGTGGCATTTTAAGTTGTAATCGATCATTGTTTCTCCACACAGTGAGTCAAGAGCAGACACCTTCTCCAGCATTACTAAAAGACCAAAGGGCTCTGAGTCACCAAACTCCTACCTGGACCAGGAGAGCAGAAGACGCTGCACGATTGCAGATTATGACAAATTAAGCGTTGGCTGTCCCATCGAGGCCAATGTGATTCAGCCCAGGATGAGGGAGCACAAGCCCTCGCGTGGTCAGTAATTTGTCATTCAGGGAGTCTTATAAAAGTTTCCACTAACATATATGGATTGAAAATGGGAGTCTTGAAATAATTTGTTTTGCTAAATAATATTTTGCTTTTGTCTACAGGGAAGCCCCGGCCCCTTTCAATGCCAGCGGACACCTGTGTTGGATTGGTAGATCCCTACGCTAAGCCATGGGCACAGGGAAGGAAAGGTGTGTATGAGCATGTTTTCACTAACTTGTGAAACACCTGTCTTACCTGCGTACACCTCACTCTAAAAATTACATCTTCAGAGTCGTACAAGGATACTTTTACATACTCATGGTCATGAGCAACAAAGCTAGAAAACATAAACATAGCACACTCCACTGTCGTTTGCAACCAATTACAAAAACTTTGAAAGATTATTTTTTAGGAATTTCCCTTGACATTTGCATCCATTCATCCATTGATCTGATGAAAGGTCATGTTTTAAAATGTGCCTCAATCAAAATGGCATACATTATTTAACTTGTTTAATTAATATGAAGCTGGAGCCTGCAGCCAGGTAGATAAGCTTAGCAGACAGTTGAAAGAGCTATCCTGAATCCATCAAAACCGATATCCACCTATTAGCACCTCTTAAGCTCATTCGTTTATGTTACTTCTCATTTGAAATGAGCATTTAAATTGAGATATATAATTCGCATCATACAACAAAATAATGAATAAAAAATTGCTTTGAGTGGTTATATGAGGCACAGGAAGGTTGACAGGGCAGCTCCAGGATGTCACTGCTCCCTGCCAAGAAAGAGTCCTGCACTCAACCTCCTGTGAAAACCACAAATTGTGAGTTTGACACTGTGGTTTGTGGAGATAAGTCTAGCAAGGTATAAGGTCTTAATTACTGTAGTGAGTGTTACAATTAGTACGCTTTATAGAACTCAGTAATTGGTTAGCTTTGGAGAAACTTGGAGCTGCATTTTGTTACCAGTGGACAGAGACAGGCTCGCTGTTTCCTCTTGTTTCCAGTCTTTATGCCAAGTTAAGCTAAGCTTACTGGCTGCTGGCTCCAACTCCACCTGGAACAGACAGAGATGAATGGTATCATATTCTCATCGAGAAAGCTATTTCTTCATTTCTTACTTGACGTATGGGACAAGTCTCAAAAGTTCTGGTATCAATAAATGTATGTTTTTTTTAATGATATCCATGTTCATAGAAACATCTTTTGTTGGTATTAATAAGCTTCTCATCAAATTCTCATTGTCTCTGTGCTTTAGGTGAAGACCTCCTGTATAGATACCTGAGCAATGAAAGGATCCCCACCATCGCAGAGGAGGTCCCCTCCGTGTCTCCACCCTACAGGCCTGCGGGGGAGCGCCACCTCGTCAGAGTGGACCACATCAGGGGCAGCCGCTACTACTCCAACTCAGACCTCCACAACAGCGCCACCATCCCCTACCAGGAGGACATGAGAAAGGCCCCAGTAGCCCCCGCCTCCAAGCGCACAACGGCAGAACGCTCACTACTGGTCAGTTGGATCACGCGGCTTAAGCTATTGACTCACTGATGATGCGCTTCCTGTCCGGGGCTTCCTGTTCCTGTCTTGTGTCCTTCCTCAGTGCCTTTGATTTTTTAACGTCCAGCTGTTTTTTTGGCAGCTGCGGGCTTTTTCTCACACTCCTCTCTCCCCCAACCTCCATACTTCCCTGGTGTTACTACTACTACCAACTACTACTCCTCAACCAAACCTGCTTTTGTAGTACTCACTACTACATTACATCATCACCCCTCTAACACTGCCCACAACTCTCCTCGTCTCTGACTAGAAGTCCCATCTCTGCCTCAAGAGGATACGGTTTGTTCAGGTTTAGGACTCTTTGGCCTTGTGTGCCATTTATGGACTCCTCTGTACATACTTATTAAGTTATATCATGTTTCAGTTGAAATGCTCTCTGGTACCATTATTTAATACTTCAGAATACTTGCCGTACATCACTTCAGCTAATTTGCTTGTTTTGATTTTATTCGCAAAGATTAGTCATAAAAATACAACTTACTAAGTGAAACAAACAGCATATTTTTTGTTAGTGAGACTGTGCTTTTTGTATCCATGTTTTTCTTTTCAAATGACACTTTTGTGATCGATTAGTTACATTACCTTCTGCCAAAGGTTGCCTCTTGAAAGCTATGCATATACTTCAGAAAGATTTTTATAGTCACTTTAGTTGACAATGCTGCATCGGTTGGTAAAAGGATGTTTATATCTTGTTACTGGCAAATATTTGTGCTGGTTTTAAAGCTATGCACTCTTCAGTAAACTTTTATATCCTGTGTTTAAGTTTACTCTGCAATTACCAACCTAAAGAGCCTATAAGTACAGCTTGTTGACAGTAATAAATGGTCTTTCTAAGCTAGTGTTTTGAACCAATCTTTTAGGACACAAAGGTCAAACGGCCTTCCATTAGCTCATGCTGTGGAGAGATGACAAATCACAGGAGACAGAATGACAGTATTATTTAAGAAACTACAGGGAAGAAGTGTCTGTTTTTGCTTTATCTGCCTTTTGTAAGTTTTGAATAGCGTTTTATTAAAAATTGCAGTTCGTGTCAGTGATCTTTTGTATTGTCTTTATTGTGGGTGTGGAATTACTGCTTGATATAAAACTATACTGTAGCATGTGGGCTGATTTGTTTTCATTGTTGTTCTAGTTCAGTTTACATACTGAAATATGCCATATTTATCACAACAATCTGTTGGTGGAGCGCAGCTTAAGTCATTAACTTCCACTCTCGAGCCTGCTGGCTCTCTAACCTGCTTTGACCTTTGAGGTGAACCCTGCCTCTGTTTTTTAAGCATGCGGTGAAACAGGATAGCTAATGTCAGGTTACCTTCTCTCCGTGTCTCAGATGGGTGATGCTTATGTAACTGCTTCCCTCTTTGATGAACTTTAAATTCCAGCTGGGGGACCATATGGCCAAAGCAGGTTTTCCATCAGGGGATCTTTACTCCTGCACATATGTTGCCTTTTTAAACATTTAAAAGCCAGGTTAGGATTACTTTGCCTGACAGCTTTTTTTGCCATTTTCATTGATTTGAAGAAGCGTCTGCCTGGGACTGATCAGCGCCTCTCATCAGGGAACTGAAGAACGACCCACCACTCTTATCTCTTTCCTCTTTGCCTGTTTCTCTTTGCACATGAATCTATTGATGGTGATGGGCCTTTTCCTTATCTCTCCTCTGCCTCTCCTTCCCTGCACTTTGCTCTGCCCAAGCTTGCCAAGTTAGAGTTGCTTGTGGTCCTCACTAATTTGCACTGTCTTAAAAACCTGTGGTCTACCTAAACGCCACCTGCGCTCTCTTAAACCCACTGCTGAGTTTGCTAACCACTAACATGTTCTGCCTGCACATCACAAATGGTTACATGGGAATGAATTACTGGTAGATCATGCATGTGGAGTAATTATTTGTTAACTGATCACAAAACACAGATAGAGACATATGAATGTGATGAATGTTTAATTCTCAATGTCTTTTATTCATATTCTGGAGAAGATTGAATCGGCAAAAAAAAAAAAAGGCGTGTAATCGAATTTCAAGGCTAAATCTGTTGATAATTTGGTTGCCTGCTCGAGAAGATGCTGCACTTTTATAGCTAACGTACAGTATTACACATACTGTAAAGTCATGTTGGAAAATGGCTATAGGCGAAAACACCCAAATAATCTTAAAATGAGTACAGATGAGCAGGAGGCCTGTCACAGTAACCACATTTGACGATGTTCAAAATCCAGAAAAATCTTTTAACAGATTTAACATTTGTGTCTGAATCGCATCAGATTTTCATTTGCAATATTGGGTGTTTAACAATGACAACAACTCCCATGATTCCACACTACTTAAGTCTTTTGCTTTGTTTTTATTGAGAGACCCCTAGTGGCAAAAAATGACATACTGTGCAAGACAATAACCAACAATAAGACAATTTCACCACTGAGATAACGAAAATAGAACATGATGCCAGCACACCCTTTTTGAAAGAGCGATAAACTTTTAACCCTGAAGACGTCTTATTTAGAAATTCAGAGTGGGAATGTGAAACAAATAATAAAATACCCTAAATAAATAAGCAAAGAAAATTAGAAAATTAAACCTCTCCACCAAATAATAAAATTGACTCTGGCTCACTAGTATATGTACAATAAGGCAGGGACTCAGTTATTGAGTCACTGAGGCTTCCGGCGCAGCTTCACCACCTCTAATGTTAACACATGAATCTTTATGTATCACAGGGGCCCGACTGGCACTCTAGCAGTGACTTCCTCAACCGGTGAGTTCTTCCCTTACACACACACACACACACACACACACACACACACACACACACACACACACACACACACACACACACACACACACACACACACACACACACACACAGAGCGTTGTGTAGTCTATAGTCTATAGGTCAGATGAGAAACATTAGAACAGGGTGGGTCCACTTTTTCCTAGGGAGTGACAGTCAGCAGGCTCTGGAATCTTTATACAACAGTGGGTCAGTGGGTGGGCTGCTTTTTAAGAGAAAAAACTTGCCATAGACAAGCAGGCTGAGGTTCATAGAGAGCACAGAGATGGAGAGAAAGAAAGACAGACAAACAAACAGATGGCTTGAGGGTTAAAACCACTGAGTTACCTTCAAGACGGTATATTAACTAGTAAAGAGAAAGTTCACCCCAAAACTATATATATATATATGCACATTTTCCATCTAGATTGTTTTCGTTTGAGTTGTCGAGTTTTGGTGATATCGGCCATCGTGGTCTGTGTTCTGCGTGGTGATACGGCTGGCGGGAATAATTGGTAGGAAAAAAAAGTTCCTACATGAAACTGCTCACAACAAAGTCTGTTGATTATCTTGAAAACTGGGTCATGATGTCATGACACTGGTGCTGAATTTTTCAAATATATATATTTTTGGTGCTTTGAGCACTAGTCCTAGTGCCGTCTAGTTCCATAACAGTGGAAGAATGGAAAGCATCTCTATGGCTGATATCTTCAAACTCTGCAACTCAAACCAAAACAATCTAGACTGATAAACAGCACTATGTGTAAGAGGAAACGCATGTAATTTTGATTTTGGGGTGGACCATCCCTTTAATCAATTTGCAGTGGGGCTTTGAGGATCTGTGATGACATGGTTAGAGCTGCTTCCTCCTACACATCACTGCTCTGCTTCAGCCTGACCATTAAAAGAAACAATGTTTCCTTTGTAATTTCTCTCATTGAATTCGAGCAAATATCTTCAAACATATGCAGAAAAGTGTTAAAAATGTCTTGTTATTGCTTTGTTTTGGTTATGCGTGAGGCCCGGAAGCATTGAAATAAAGAAATCTCAGCCTTATCAAACCTCTGCAGACAATTTATTTTGTCGGAGCTGTACAAAGCTTTTCACTCGCAGCCTATTATTAATAAATGGGTATAAACAGTTCATGTCTGCGTATTCAGAGACATTAAATCTCTCAGGACCTCGACTATCCAAGATGTTCCAACGTGTCCCACACACCAACGTGTCCATCCTTTGCCATCCACCCCCAAGACACCTTCAAATGCTGGAGCATCTTTAGAAATGTCACTATTATGACAAATCCGGATTTTTCTACGCTCCTGACTATAAATAACCCCATCCCACTGCGAAAACATGACGACATCGGAGGATTGCTGCTCCTCCGTCGCTTCATCCGCGGCCCCTGTGCTTTCTCCGGTCTTGGATGAAGGGCCCGAGGAGGTGTGACTCCCCACATTAACACCGTGATCGATGACTAAACGCCTTGCATAGTACACCCACCCCCCTCACCGGCAATTTCTATTCTAAGTGCTTGAGAGAAACTCATCCGGTTTGTCGCATGCTCGATCAAAACACATTACTCACATTTAGAATATATATATATATATATATATATATATATATATATATATATATATATATATATATATATATATATATATATATATATATATATATATATATATATATATATATATATATATATATATATATATATATATATATATATATATATATATATATATTATAGAGCGATGCTATAGGAAATCTTGCAGATAAGCGGTTGACTCACTGCTGGTGGAGGCTTGTGGACATGCAAAACAGATGCACACAACAGGGTTTGATTGGCAGCGGGTGTAATCGGGTGTCATATTAATTTTGGCATGTAAAGCTGTAAAAACGAACCAGTTTTTCCTCATTACAAAGCATAAAATGTGACCATCAATTCGGTTATCTGCAAAAAAAAAAAAGTGAGGGCCGCTGTGTGTGGGCGTGAGAGCCGAGCATGTCTACAGGAGTATTTGAAGTTGCAACACCTGCAACAGAAAAAAAAGCATCAGCAACTAGTAATTTACTCTGGAGACAAAGGCGTTAAAATGTATGGATGACAGGAGGAGGAGAGCACTGAAGTGTCAGCAATCGCCAGACACGAAAATGAATTTTCAGATGGTAGGGCGAGGCCGCGGCTGAGGTAAATCGACCACTTGGAGTCTCTTGTCTGCCCTTTCTGCCGTGGCCTGTTGCCAAATGTATTATCAGAAACCGCCGGCACCCTAACTAAAATGCCAGCTCTTAAACGGTCTCCATGGGATCTGTTGTGCTCGGGCCATATCAAAGTAACCTGGATCAGAACGCAGATAAAGATAACGAGCGGTTGCGAAGGAGCTGGGGAGCAATAAGTATGTGTTGGAAATGTTCAAGTGACACTTGATCTGATCTAAAGTATGATGGTTAAATAAAGCTTCTGGGTGTGCGCCGAGTATTGACTTTTCTTTGTCTCTTACAGGTATAATCAACCACACATACGGTCCTGGTCCTTCTCTCAAGCAGTAAGTATATTGTGTTGGGTCAGCTTGTCTAAAACGCTATCAGTCCCACTAATGAAAGAATGAGGTATGTACAGTAAGCACAGCACGTGAGTGAGTTAGCCACTGGCCTCAGCGTTGGCAGGAGGAGGTGAAACTGGAAGCCTCAATCACAAGCCTATTAGAGTTTGCACGCAGATAAGACAACATACACACTCTGCCTCGCCCGCTCTATCAAACACAAACTACCAGACCAGTATGCGACACTGCAACTTGTAGATCATCTGAACGGGTTTTTGACTGTGGCCAGTCTGAATCCACACCATTATTCTGTTGCTGTTTAGCCAGATAGCTCAATGGGTATTTGATCCTCTGTACTTCTCTAGGCATGCCAAAATTTGAAAACCGAAGGTGGCGCAAGATGAAAAGTCAGAGTGCTAGAGAAATGAGTACTAAAACCCAGTGTTCAGTTAGCATTTGTATCACTTCCAGTTACCTTGTCTCAAAGTCATCAGAGGTTTTTTTTTAAGGGGTTTTCAGTTTGATGCCTGAAATAAGGTCTGTCTGTCTGCGGCTAACACAGGCTTAAGAGGTTTTCACATCAAACAAGTTGTTTAAAACCCCACCTGTGAATTTTGAAGTTACATGTCATGTCAAAATGTGCAAGAAAGATCAACTTGGTATTTGCCACAGAGCTTTTTTTACCGCAATAGTACAACATCAAAACTGACAAATCCAATAGGCTTTCTGTCGAGGGAACGAGAGCGATGCCAACTTGGCCTTCAATAATGCATCATCCCCGCAGGACTCATACTTTATTTTTTTCCTTTCGTGTGTACTACAGCTGCCCTTGCCAAGTACGTACTGCTGCGTGTAGTACACACACTACATACTATTTGGTCATAGCACTGCGCCTTGAACTTTGATCCTCTCGGTCATATACCTGTCACAGACCTGAAGCATGAAATTTGAAGCAAAAAGAAAAAGTGTGCAATTTGGAGCGCAGCCAGTGAACTGAAAACTGCCCGCGCTCTCTCTGCGGCTCGGTCAATGTGACGAGCCATCGATCGTGGGTCAGAAAAGCAAAATGTGAGCAGATGCAGCAGGGACATCCCTTGGCGTGTTTTTGGCATACTGCATTTGGCGTACTATGTAGTGGGACATATTCAATCTCTTTCTGGCATACTAAATCATAAGGTGGTATGGGTATTTGAACGCATCGTTTTTGTCCTTTTTTCCTCACTGATTGTGCTACAAGTAGAAATTGATCCAGCCTCTATTGGCTATGGCAAATGACCACAGTCTTAGCACACACACACACACACACACACACACACACACACACACACACACACACACACACACACACACACACACACACACGTAGAGGCCACATACCACAGCACCATGAGTTGTGTCAATCCTTTAGTGGCACATACCACTCGCACACCTCCACGGAGGTCAGATGGATTAGGCACGCAGTCAGCAGTGGCATGTGAACAAATCACATTTGTACAGATTTATGGTTCAATGGCGACTTGTTGTTGCGGCAGACAAGAAAAACCTTGACCCTGCTGTCAGCATTCCATATAGAGTATAGTTTATTTTATAGCTTTCGATCCTTTGGATTATTTGTGTGCAATGTAAAGAAAATCGCCGCTTGAAAACGAGTACAAAACCGAGAATACAAGGACTGGAAATATACTTTGTGAGACTTACATGTTCTGCAGCGTGCACACCACATTAACTGTCATTCAATACTGCATTTAGAGCCACAGACTGAGCACATGCAGCAGATCTAAACTGAGGTGGTGAGCAGTGCCAGGGCAACTGGACAGTTACTACCGACAGCAAGCGTGGGGGGGGGGGGCATGCAGGGCCATCAAACTGAGCAACCCAGAATCTGATATCATTTCCAGCCCTGCACCCTTCCCCCTTTACACTTTGAGAGATTCCCCTGCTGAATAATAGCCACTCTGTTTGCCCCCCCATCTCCCATTTCTCTGCCTCACAAACACACACACACAGTTTCTGGGTGGGAGGAGGGGGGACACCAACTAAGTGCCGTGACAATTCTCAGCATGGATCGTGATGGGAGATTGAGTGCTACAATGGTGTGACCAATCTGCATTCCCGTGAGTCCTCCGGGCCTTTGACATGAGTCACAGACCAGATTACCTCACTTCCACCCAAACATAGCTTCAGCGAAATGCCCCTTTAAACCACTCCAAAGTGGCGTGCTGAGAGTATTTCCCTCGTCACAGAAAAAAAAAAAAAAAAAAGTGTGTGAATTGTGTTGAAATCTTTTTATTTAACTCGGCGCATTTAATTGAAATGTCAGAGGGGGTAGCTTTATCAGGGGGTTAACACAAGGAAGTTACTTGATATGGATGGGAACGATAGGGTGACAAATGGGAAGGGGAAGCTACAGTGTGAGAATGTGAGCGATATAAAGAGAGAGGGGTTCTCTTCATAGTCACTCCATTCCACTCGCCGCAGTACAATAGCAAGTGGAAAGACAGAAGAGGCCCCTTGTCTATTTAAGCAGAAAATGAAACGGAGACTATAATAATGCAGGGCCCAGGAATGTGTCTGCTGGTTTAACCGCCATCCCGGCACAAGCCAACATAGGCCAGAACATCCTCTGCATAGACACAGCTCGGGCAGTGGTGTTGTGGCTACAAACCCAGCTCCCCACCGAAATGGTTAAGGGTGTTGATAGCCAGGCCGCAGCCTCCCAGACACACGAGTGGACTCTGTAACATGAAACACTTATTTTTCTCCTTCGTCCTGGAGAAAAACCACTGAATATTTTGTGAATTTGACTGAAAGCAACAATAAGGAAAATTGTTGCAGGACTCTTCTCGCTGGGTCCTGACCTTAACGCTTCTCGCATATTAGTGATGTGTTAAACTTTTTCAAAAGCAACAGGTGATTATTTTCATCATCAATTCATCTGCAGGTGTTTTTTTTTAATAAGATAAATCAATGAATCCACAATTAAATTGTGCAAAATACTTATCACAGTTTCCTGGAGCTCATTACTTTGTCCTTTGTCTCCCTCCAAGACTCTTCAATTAGTATCTTAAACGATGAAGAAAAGCAGCAAATCCTTATATTCAAGAAACTGGAACCAGAATTGAATTATTATTTTTTTATGCAAAAGGACTGAAACAATGAATCAATTATCAAAACAGTTGGCAATTAATTATCTTTCAATCAGCTAATTGATTAATCAAATAAACTTTGCAGTTCTGTTCAGCAGTTGCACTCATTATGGGTTACATCCTGGTATTTCAAGTAGTGATGCATCTTATAAGTTGATGAGAGAGGCGTTTATAATAACCCAAATCAGTCTCTAGAACAAGATATAGGGTGTTCCTTTATTGATCCCCTTTGGGAGAAACTTGCAGGTAACACAGCAGTACAGAGGGGAATAGTAGCAGCACAAGAGTAAGTCTCAAAAAATAGAAAAAATAATAAAGAGATATTTGAAGAATAAAATAGCAATTTGAATAGAAAATATGATATGAACTATTAGAATAAAGATAAACATACCATATACAGTAAATGTCCAATTTTTTTTCTATGTACACTGCTTGTGCAATATGGTGTGTGCCTGTGCAAATGTGAAATGTGCATGGTAGATGGGAGATAATAAATAACAAAGGAACAAAGAAACAATCAGTCTTTGTGACATGAAGTGTGTGGTTGAGTCCTTAATCAGTGGAGAAAGGAGGTCAGTCCAGTCTAAATGTTTATTATGTAACTTAATGATAGTAGCTGTACAAACAGTATCATCCTCGTGAGAGTCGCTTAAACACAGATAATTTAATACCTTGTCTGCGTCCACTGGATGTGTTTTGCATTGTTACTGGGGCCTC
This sequence comes from Sparus aurata, assembly GCF_900880675.1. Taxonomy (NCBI): domain Eukaryota; kingdom Metazoa; phylum Chordata; class Actinopteri; order Spariformes; family Sparidae; genus Sparus; species Sparus aurata. The sequence continues at coordinate 18,590,987 of NC_044202.1, read as the reverse complement.
ATTTTTCTATTATACAGAAGTAATCCAGCGACATATAGTGGTCATGAGTGGGAGCTGCAAGGACTACTCCCACATACGTTCTACATTTTAACTAAGTGTAGCACAATAACGATGCAACAGGAGCTCAAAACGTGTTGCTGCCATGAACTTAAATAAAATGGAAATAAAGTTCAGCTTCAGTTTGGGTGTTACCCCCCTTTTTTTTGAAGTGGAGAAAGAGGGTGACACCCAAACAGAACTCACCTGAAACCAGCTGGGCCTGTTTGAATTTCTTCTTCCTCGTCTTCTCTTTTCCCCCCGACATGCTGACCAAGGTTTGGGCAGACTTTGAGCAGAGTTTTCGGGCTAAGCTGCTCTCATTGAAGTCATGGTGGAAGGTAGAGTGAAATTTAACGTTTTGTTAAAACTGTGTGAAGCTTATAAGAGTTCTCGCGGGCGACATGTTTCGGTTAGGCTCTAGGCTGGAGTATGAACATGCTGCGTTTGATGACGAACACTGACCGGACTCCACTGTATTTTCTAGGTATTTTTCGTATTTCATTAGGTAAAATTGTGTTAAATGTTGGTGGAAGTGGAGTTTGGGGGGTTAAAATACAAAAAGTGTTACTTATTCCCGAAATATAGGGAACGTTATCGTGATTTAACATTTAAGAAACCGTACTATAGGTTTCCAAAATCGACTTAAAATCACCCCGCTTTACAATGGGGATTCGGTTATGTCCGAGTTGTTTAAGAAATGCATTCGTACTATCGTCAGGTTTAGCATTTGTGTCTTTGTAAGCTTTTCGTATAGATTCCAAGACTTATTTTGCAGCAACCAAAATTCACAACCATAATGTGACGCATGACCTTCTTCAACCATTGTGTCTTTTGAGATTAAAAAAAAAAAAAAAACAGATGATAGATGCAGATAGGATAGGATGTGGTTGGCAGATAGCTGCCAGCTGAACTGATTGAAGCTAGAAAGGTATTAGGGCATGTATCTCTCTTTAGATCATTGCAATTAAACATTACATGCAAATCTAACTAAATTCACAGTTAACCTTTAACACCTGCAAGAAAAAAAAAAAATCCCACAGGAACTTGCTTAACACACACACAAACACACACACACACACACATTCAGAGTCAGGCTTTGGCTGTGGTTTATGTGGTGATCGTCATGTAACTCCTACATGCAGCCAGTGACTCAAACACCCGGAAAACAAGATGTGATGCATGTGTGTTGTGCAAGACAGAGACACACACACACACACGCACACACACAGATATATGTACACACTGATACACAAAGGGTTTAGTTTAGATAAGTGCTGTCATTGTGTAAGCCTTTCGAGCGACACGGGATACTGACACTCACTGAACTTGAAGTGAATCTGTGAAGTTTCAAGTACCAGGTACGAGTCTTCCTCTCTTCTTTCGGTGTTGTCGCTGTGTGTAGATGGAGCTTGTGGTGAATGATTGAGCGCGAACAGCGGCAGCAGGACTTGAACTCAGGACCCCTGTGACCACATCGCCACCTGTGCCTTTACATTTCCTGACATCAAGGCCGGGTTGCGTTGTGTATGCTCAGTCTGACGAGGTGTAAGGCTGAGTTTGTAGACTCTGGGCGACATGTGTCAGATCTAAAAGTGTAGGGAGGTTGCGATTCTTTAATTCTGTCAGATCTCCTTCAGATTTTTGCTGCATCGAATCAGGAAAAGCTTTTTTAAACAGAGACAAGTTGTTGAATGTTTGCTGTTGAGTGTGTCTTTCAGGCCGCTTTGACACTTTACGAATAAGGAACTTAAGCACGCAGAGGAAGTTAGTCAATAGAGCCAACTTGGATTTCTCAATATCTTTCATGTCGCTGTTCATCTGTGTTGTTACATTTCAAAACGTGTTCCTTTTTCCTCTCTGCGCTCGACACTGCTTAAAATGCTTTTTCTTAAAATGTGACACTACAAAAAAGCCTTTTAATCTTCAGCACTTGAAGGCAGTGTAGCTGTGTGTCAGAGGCTGTTGAACTGCTGACACTGAACATTGGGACACTCCAGCTTTGAGTCAGTTCTGTTCACCTGCTTCAACACATTTTTTTCTGACTCGGCTTTCCATTTCCACAGAAGGAGAAATGACGCTTTCATCTCACATTCAATTCGCATTTATTTATTTTTTTTTTACTCTGCAAGAGAAGAAAAACAAAAATGGAAAAACATTCAAATTGAGCAACATTAGGTGCGCTGCCTGCCCATGACGTGACTTCCTGTTGTCACACAAGCGAGCGTGGAGCTGCTAATTTTCGGCCCATTCACCTGTGGGTGGTGATATTGTCAAACTAGGCTTCTGTGGATTAAGGTGTGTCTTTTTTGGTTTTCTCTCAACAGGCTGCCTTCCCCATATCTGTGCCCCCTTCAATGGCTGCCGATGACTACAACCCTGTAAGTGTTCCTCCCTTTGTCGTGTTCAACATTTACTCTGGCACAGCAAAGGTGGCCTTGTTTCTCTCTATTATAATGAAATGCAAACCCTGCCCTCCTTTTTTTTTTAAATGGAGGAACTACTTCTGCTTCTCCTATTTTATGACGGCAAGGTCTTTATATGTATAGCGATTATTCTCGGGTTGTTTTGGCGAGTTCAATTTCTCTTGGTGATTTTAGTTCAATTAAAGAAGAGTTGAAAGAAGAAGACACAAAGAGTGACACCTAAAGTGGAGTCACAGATGAGGATGTTAGAGGGGAGGGGGGGTGTGTGCAAAGATCGAGAGCAGCAAAGAGAAAAAACTGCCTGTGACACTCGTCTGTGTGAGAAACAGGATGTTCCAGACAACCTCCTCTTCTCTGGGGTCTGAGACCGTTAATGTGCTCTCCTCACCTCCGGCTGTCTGACCTGAACACTCTCCTCTTCTCTCCTCCCAAAGGTCTCCCTCCGACACAAATCCAAGAGGAAGACCCGAGGTGGTAAGTTGTCACTCCCCCCCCCTTGCTCTCATCGCTCTGTCTCTGTGTGTGCCCTCTACTGTAATTTAGACCCTCTGTGGGCGTGTGTGAAGTGGCAGGGCAATTAGTGTGTTCAAAGGGCTTTAGACAACGCTCGGTTGGTTTCACTTCAGTTTTTCTCTATTTCGACTCCTTCGTTTCTGTGTCTTGGATTCTGAGAAACTCTAGTTCAGCTATTTTGTCCTATTGTTATTTCTGGCTGATTCATAACTGGAACAGGTAGGCTGGATGTAGGACCTCACTTCTGTATTGACTCTTCCATGTTATTTTTAGAGTTCGTGTGGTCGACAGAATGGTAACCCAGTTTCACTCTCAAAGGGAAACATTTCGCGTGTTTTTGGATTTTAGACCATGCAACCCCTTGCTTCCTCTAATGCTATATTTGCGCTTAGCTGTGGCGTTAATCTTTCTCTGCGGACGAGGGAAGAGGAGGTCTCAGTGTATGTGTGTGTTTTCTGTGCGCAGGCAATGGTACAAACATGAGCAGGAGACGGATCTCTGTGAAAGAGCTGGGTCAGCCGGATCACCAGGGCTGGCTGTACAGGAAGAAAGAGAGCAAAGGCTTCCTGGGTATGAAATGGAAGAAGTACTGGTTTGTGCTGAAGAAGACGTCTCTCTACTGGTACACCAACCAGCTGGTGAGTTAAACAACTCTTTCATAGACTCATTTATGATCGCATATGTTCAACTGGTGTCTGTTGCTGCTGTCACGTCACATCTCATCACATCAGTCTGCAACTGCAGCCCCATAAAACCTTGAAGGGGCCGTTTGTTAGAATTTCTTTATTGAAAACATTCAGAAATCAACTAAAAGAAGCAACAGAAGGTGAATAAATAGCAGTTTTGATATTATAAGCCCGACTCGGTCCAAAGCTCCTGTAAACACTAGCACTCCTGGTCTCAGAGCTCCCAGTCCGAACCGCCAGCTGCATGGCTGCCTGAGCTGACTAGTTATGAGCAGCTACGGTTAGCTGTTACTCTGATCATACGTTGTCCCCTTTTTGCTGCTGTTTTTGCTCACTTACAAGCGCAATCAAGCTCTGTGTCTCTATTAAACTCTGTGTGATTTATTGTAATGACTAAAAGCAGATGTGTCATTTAATTATGATACTTTAGAATGTATGGGGGTAAAGTGCTTGTTGGCGCATAGGTAGACAATGAAAGAAAAACGTTCCTTCAAACACATTTTAAAAAGAACATACAATAAGGTAGGATGGAGTTTACCTTTGATGTTAATTTAAAAAAAAAAACATGTAAAGCCTGACCGATCACAAAAAAATAAAATATCAGCCTATTTTCAGAATATATACATAAACACTTACTTATTGTTATTATCCCTCAAATGTGGGTATCAATCACTACACAATGACAAAGATATTTAATGGAGACAGGATTTTTTTTTACAGTTTAATGATAAAACTTTAGCGTTCAACATGGCAGCAGTGTGCTGAAACAGAAAAAAATCTTTGTGAATTCAGCAATTCTAAATAACCCTGAGGATCTGTATCTGTTTCTGTTTCTTATGTTCTGTAAAATGAAATAAAAATGTTTTCATGTCAAACTACATATACTCCATTCACGATCAACTCTGATATGTCTGTAGGGCAAATCTGCCGATAAAGTGGGTTGTCGGCCACTAAAAACAGGTTTATGGATGAAATCAGATGCATTTGGTACTGTTTCATGTGTAATTTATCCAGTTTTCCCTGGTGTGTGATAAGGCAGCAAGATGGCGTGTGCATCGGCTCAAAATATAACACAGAGCTCATGTTCATTGTCATTGAGGACCATGTCACCCACTTTAACAATGTACATCGACTATGTGTTTTTAATCAAAAGAATGGAGGTATACAATGTAGTGAAAAAGCTGTTGCATGCTTTGTCTGCACAGCATAAAAGACACTTTTGTTCACCAAAGCCAGGCAGAAATCCCTGTCACTGGGTCAGCCTGCGCTGGTTATAACTCACTTCAGTTTGCTGCAGTTCACAGTGAGTGTTCAAAAAGCATGTAAAGCAATGAAGTTTGGATCCGTACAAATACAGTGTTCAAAATGTGTAAATGTTTTGGGAAAGGTGACATTGCTATTAGAGGAAAAAAAAAAATCTACGTTGCAAGATTTTGAAAGAAAGAATGGAAAAAAAATTTATTTTGAAAAAAAATGCAAGACAAACAAAACAATCTCTCTGCGGCATTTATATTAAACGCATCACACATTGTACACTTGAGTCACAGATGCAGTGAGGCACCGAGGCTGCAGATGAGTCATACTTGTATATGCCACAGCTGTCTCCCAGCTCATTGCTGCAGGAACTGAGCTGTGTCACTGTGTTTCCTGAATGAGACGGAGTCACTAATGGCCCGTCAGATTCTGATAACGGACATACGTAACTGATGAGTTTGATTTACTGGCATGATAATTTCATCACGTGACGGGAGAAAATAGAAGAAGTGGCTTGGTGCAATTCAATGGCAGGTGTCATTGTCAGGAAGTGGTTTGAAGTCATCAGTTTGTTTTAATGCGCATATGTCGTTCAATCTTCTGTGTTGCAGGCAGAAAAGGCTGAAGGCTACATTGACCTCACCAACTTCATGATTGACAGAGCCATAGAGTGCAGGAAGAAACAGTAAGCTCAAAATTATGCATTGTTCAGTGCCTGCTTCATCTCATTCAGATCGCTTTTATAAGCCACCCACCATCTTTGGTTTGAATTAAAAGGAACTATATCTGTTGTGGGACAGTAATGACATGGAAAGTGCTCCCACACATTGTGACAAGATGCATATACTCTTGAAACTACAATCATGATCAATCATGAAGTAGAATAAACATAGTTAAACTTCATTCCAGTAGAAACTTGTGATTCTGCCCTTATTGTGGTGATCTTGTCTTAACTCTTCTCTCTTTACCTTTTCTCTTGCAGTGCGTTCAAAGCTTGTCACCCACAAGTCATGATGTTTTATTTTGCTGCTGAGAGCCACGAGGAGATGAACTTGTAAGTCACAAATGAACACCTGTTAAGCCCTGGTGGGGCCCATTTGGGCTATTTTTTGAGAACCTATAGTAACATTTAAGTAAAATATATAATTTGGTACTTGAGAATTTTTAAATGGCACAGATGGTGCCAAAATTTCCCAAAATGTGCGAAAAAACTCTCTAATTTATTTCTGATTCACTTTATGAGCAATGTTCAGATATTTTGCTATGGTTTGCTAGGGATTTAGAGCTGCAGCTGCATCATTCCTAAAGGATATTCATTCTAAAATTGACGTTCATTGACAAAATGACATTTTTTTTTTTTTTTATTTATGCTGAGACAACTGAATGTACTGACATTTGTATTTCTACTTACACATGTCATCAAATATAATAATTTTATCATGGTACGTTGATTGTTCAAATAGACCTTGTAGTTGCAGAGATACACTTTGTTAATTATCGAGCAAAGACACAAAATAGAGGCTAGTAACATGATCTGTATTTTTTCTTACACCTGTTTTCCATCAACACGGAACAGTTTCTGTTCCATTTGACATTCTTTATTTCCTAAATAAGGCTCTGGGTTGTTTTTGGAAAATGTCTTGTTATGAGATTGAGTTGAGTTGAATATTCTTTTGTCTTCTTTTTTTTTTTCTTCAGGTGGTTGAATAAGCTTGGACTAGCCTCCATTCAGTATGAGGCAACAGAACGAAATCCTGCAGCCGGTGAGCACACATGACAATCACAAGTGTATTTTAGTTACCTGTTACTAGAGCTGCAATGATTTGTTGATAAATCAATTAGTTGATCCTAGAAAAATGTATTGCAATATATTTTGATAATCGATTAATAATTTCAGGTATTTTTCAAGCAAAAATGTCAAACATTCTCTGGTTCCAGCTTCTTAAAAATAAAGATTTGCTGCATCTCTTTATTTATGAGTCTGTTTTGGATTTTTGACTTTAGGCTTTGGGGAATTGTAATGAAGATTCTTCACCATTTTTCAACAGTTTATTGTGAAAACAATTTGGGCAAACAACAGTGATCGGCAATGAAAATAATAATGAGTTGCAGCCTAACCTGTTACTGTTACTGTCATCAGGGCTACTGGTTGTATGAGGCATGTTATATCGTCTGACTTTGTGTGTGTGTGTCTCTCTCTCATGCAGAGTGTTACAGTGAAGCTAGTGACCACGAAGAAGCCGAAAGCACAGAGATTCCCCCTCCACCATACTCTGAACAAACCCTGAGGGACTCGGTGGATGCATCGGGTCCACCTGGTAGCACACATCAGGTCAGTCATGTCACAACCCTACAGGAGTCGTATGCTTACTCTGGTCAAAAGGTTTTAAAAAACTTTATTGAACTGAACCCTTTTAGATTTTTGCTGCAATGTTAACCTCGCTGTATTCGTCTTTCAGGGTACCCTTCCTCCCCCTTATTCCTCCGTGGTCCCAAGCGAAGCCAACGGTTCGCTCTCATCCCCCGTCAGCACAATGACATCACAGAGCTCCACCTCCTCGCTCGCCAAGCAGCGGCAGTCCTGGTTGGACCTGGTCTCGCAGGCGTCTCCTCCCGCCGGGGAAACAGCTGTGGTGTGCTCCGTTCAGATACACTCGCATCAGCCTCCGCCAGAGGAGACGGAAGAGGAGGATGACACCCAGGTGCTAGAAGGCTCGTCTCAGCAGGACTCTCTGGAAACAGGGTCCAATGAGGAAAGCCCTGCTGTAGAGGAAGCGGAGGCACAGAGGGTTGCTTCTGGTGCTCAAGAAGAAGGTGAGACTTTATTTTACTCTTTTAATTTAATTTTAATGTAGTTTTTGAGTAAAGTGTCACTTTTAGTAAAAACTTTGCTTTGACTTAGGCCTATCTGAATTTAACAAGCAGCACTGATAGGTTGGTTTGTTTAAATGTACTGGTTCCAATGCATTTTGCGCTCTACACCTTGAGTGAACCTCAGTGTTAGTCAGTGTAATGTTTGTGAGGTGTATGGTGATGATCATGAATTATAAACTTTTCTTGTTGTAGGGGTTGATAGGAACAGCTCAGATGAGATGGAGAAGCTGTATATTCACCTAAAACAGGCCAGCCTCTCGCCAATAGGAGATCGTAAACCATCCACAAAAAGGGAATTCAGGGCCTCCTTCGTAAAACGCTGTAAAAACCAGACTGTCAATGACAGACTCCACCTTATCAGGACGCTCAACAGCACATTAAAGGTACATTTTCAGTTTTTTCCCGTTTTTATTTTTTTCTGTTTATCCTCTTTTGATTTTACATTACACCACAGAGCATTGTGCCAGTATTTAATTTTTCTTTGCTCTTTTCCTGACACAGTCAAAAGAGGCAGACCTACAGGCAATCGAGCAGGTGTTGTCAGACCCGGAGCTTAACTCAGACAAGTTCAGAGAGTGGAAGGACGCCAATGCACCCTTGGTACAGGAGATCTGCATTAAACAGAACCAGCAGGTGGCATCAGAGGCCACGAAAGCTGCAGCATCAGTCATTGCTGCTCCAGTGGTCGAGACCAGTTTATAAAGACTCCTACGAGCTGGTTTTGCTGTTTTTGGACTTGGGGGGACTTCACACTCACATGATCTGGATGCACGCACTCACCATGCTGTTTTCAAATGAGACTACTGTTACATATCAGTGGACTTACTTTTCATCTTCTGTAACTGGATTAATGAAGAATGGTGTTTTTAGTTCCTATCTGGAAATGGAGCAAACATTTTATGATTAGCAGGTCACATTAAAATGTGAATTGTGTCTTAGTATTACTTTTAGCACATTTTACAGATGGCTGTTTTTATCTTGTAATTCTGTGAACCCTATGCATTGTTATATGTAGGATGATGGACAATACTGAGCAATGGATCCATTGTTCTCTGCATAGCAACACTTGTTTTTTTACTGTTTGTTTTATCTACTTTGGTTTCATCAGTAGTGAACAAATCTTTGAATGTCTCCAGTCAATTTTAACTGTTTTCAGTCAATTATTGGTGCCATGCACTATCACTGCCTGTTACAAATATTTTATTGCGGCTGTTTTGTAATGATTAGTGTGTTGTTTGCCCTAGAAATGTTATTGTCATACTTTAATGAAGATATTCCAGACTGAACACTAGGGCCTGCACTAACAGAATAAATGTCAGTCACAAATCAGGATCATTGTTGAATATCAAAAAGTGTCCATTTACAATGCAGTGTAATCTACAAACAAGATATAAGAAAATGACCTTATTTTCATTAGAAAAAAACGATTTTTTAAATGAAGAATTACACAAAGAAACCACCTTAATGTGATAATGACATTATTACAAATGTATAACCAATATTAATACAGTGTGTTGGACTTTCGGCACAATGTGCAGGTATGCATTTGCATTTAAATCTAAGATGTGTGATGGATAATGCTCAGGAAAAAAACCTAAAATATTGTTCTTTAAGACAGATCCCACAAACATGTCCGGCCGACCAAAACCCTGTGTTAGTAGATGAACAAATGAACGGATTGGGAGGTCTTTGGGATACAGACATCAGGCATTATGTGACTATCCATGGCCACTCCGGAGAGCAACAGATTTATGAAAGTCAGGGGCCTCAGATATCATGGTAGGGGCCAAACCAAGCTCCATGCACAAAACAGCATTTTTTTCACGGTTTACTTTTTTTTTTATTTGTTGTGCATGTAAAATATCAACTCTGTAAATAGTTGTACATGGATGTGTGCTGTTAATTGCGCTTGATCTCGCGTCAATGTGTTTGTGTTTATACTTTGCAATAAAGTGTTATCACAAGAGTGAACATGTTTGACTGCGGCTTTATTTTAATTAAAGTTAACCGTAAATGAAGGTGTTTGTGTATTCTGTACTCTGATACACAAAAGCCAAGGGAACCGATTGGTACAGCTTGCAGTGTCCCTGATGTGACACTAGGGGTCGCAGGTCCCTCTGCAGATTTCCCATTGAGGGTATATGCGCCATATTGGCAGTCTCCTCCATCTCACCAAACGTCGAGCATGCATGTCTCAAACCGGTTATTGAGGAGATTTCTGTAAATATTTACAGTCGCCTGCGAGCCGCAATCCAACACCATGGAGGCCGTCAAAGCATTTAACAATGAGGTTTGTTTGACTCCCTTAAAGACCTGATCACATTTAGAGCAGAACATGTTTGTTTCACAATTGCGGTAGCTTGTGGGCTAACATTAGCATCAAGCACCGTTAGCAGAGAAGGAGAGGAGGAGGAGGGTAGTCTCACAAGGCCGCTGTCTGTGCACAACAAAACGGCGTCAATGCTAACGCATTCAGTGTCTAACACATGTCGACCGTGTCGAGTACAGCTGTGAAGAGAATATATTTCTTTACAGACAACTTGTACGGTTGCCCGTCAGTGAGCCAGAATTTTCCACAGACAGGTGCTAATGTTCACTAGCCAGCTAGCTAGTTAGCTACAAGTTAGCAAAACCACATCAGCTGCGTGATAACTTGATTAGTTAACTTACTAATATGGACGTGGACGAAATTCCTCGGGGTACAGTGTCACTGAACAAAATAATAATGCTTATATGACGTAAATTCTGACAGAATTATTGTTTTTTAATGTGTGTGTGGTTGCACAGAATATAAATGGCTTGATGAAGTAGCTCGTTAGGACAGATAGCTAGGTTAACCACTCGCTATCGGAGGGCTCAAAGCTAGCGCAGCCGTTTGTCTGCATTGACACAAAAGTATGTCCATCCTTCGGCACGATACGTGTAAAACCCACCTCATTATACACTCATAATAAACGGTTCATAAGTATTTAATTCCGTAGTTTACAGCAATTAAATTGGAAATTGATTAATTTGTTGTAATGAATGTCTCATCACAAATGGTATGAGTCAGAGGCAAGCCCACGAACATTGTATCGTCTCATTATGATAATCGATGGCTCTCTGACCATGAACATACTAAAGAAATAAGGTTTTGCAAATGCTGAAGAAAGCCTCTCAAGGGACAATGTTTTGTTTTTCCTCTTGATATGCTATGAATGTATGAAACATATGAGGTTATGTTTTGTTACTTACATAGTATGACAAAAGGTGTTCTCTGTTCTGTCACTTCTCTTTCAGTTGTACTCATTGAATGAGTACAAGCCGCCCATCTCCAAGGCCAAGATGACCCAGATCACCAAGTCTGGAATCAAGGCAATAAAAGTAAGTATGTAGTAACAAAGAATGAGACAGATTGTGGGGGAATAAAGAATTGTGACATATTTTCCACCTCCTGTGTAGAACATTTTATGTATAAATCTAGTCCACAACTATTGTGTAATACAATGTATGTTAAGATTTTAGGCCCCAACATATTTAAAGGCACGTGCCCATTAAGTTCTTAGAGTGATAAAACAGCATGCAAAATGTGCAATTGATAGTGATTTAAAAAAAATAAAAATTCAACAAAAGTGAGCCTGTTTCAGACACAAACTCACTTTATTAATGCAAAGTAGATCATAAAGCAACAAAATGTAACTTCCTGGAAAAAGATTGTTCAGTCTGACGCTTTGGGGTTGGCGTTCGACCCAAGCTGCCAACCCAAAGTGTCAGTTTTTGACAACCTGGGGATGAGGCTGGACAACAAACAAACTCTCTCCGTGAGGTTACGTTTTGTTGCATGTCTTGCTTTAAATACTACTTTGATAAATAATGACAATTTATTATCGATGAAATCCTAAAGACAAACCTTAAGTGGACATAGAAACAAGTATAAAGTCTCAAAGTTGAAAATGGATATGTAGATTCCAGGCTGGCTTAATCCAGCGATAGGATCCATTACTGGGGGATCTCAGCTCAAGTTAACTCGTCCACACTGTTGTTTAAGACATCATGTTAGCATGTGTGAATTTTGTTTTTAATTACACATAGAGTATGCAGTTGTGCACAAGAGCGTGAAGAACTTGCGTAAGATCTTCTGTTTACTATATCCTAGATTATATTTAAAAAATACTGGTAAGGAACCTGTTAGGTAATTCTTTAAGTATTTAGTCGGCTCACAAATTTAGTGGAAAGACTCAAGAAGAGAAGAGCAAGCCAAAACTTATTAACCAGATGCATGGGAGTCTGTCTACTGTGCATTTTTGCTCATTCCAAGTGGAGCCCACCGACATGAATGACAGTGTTGTTTACCCGGGATAAATGTGTTGAGACCTGAGGTGGAAGGCTGCAGCAAGATTGGTGGGCGGGGGTATAGCTACTTGCTATATTTCATAGCAAGTAACAATGAAATATATGTCTCTAAAAACCAGTGAAGCATAAGTGGACCACAACCCAATTCAATATTAGTTTGGTCAAGTGTGTGAAAGACGCAGAAAAGACACAACTTTTCACTTGGTAAATAACTGGTTTTCTTTCTCCAAGAACCCCCCAAAAATTCAGTTTAAGTTCAGTTCACGACCAAAGAAAGACAAATAAAAATTCTGCTTCCAGTTTTGATGCATATCACGATAGAAATCGCTCCACTAAGACGGGCAATTCCTGGGGAAAATCAGACAGAAAATAAAGCACCTATAGTTGGCCAATGCCCATATGCAGTTTTGTCCATTTATATTTTTACTTTTTGGTGTGTCGGGACTTTTTCCCACACTTCTCTCAAGCTGCTGGATCAAATTTCTTCCCATATCATATTGGTTTCTCGGGGAGATTCTTAACGGCCCTAAATAAACTTCTTAATGAGGTGCTACAATGACGCAGACTTTACATTGCCATCTGACAGGGGAGGTAAATCAGGTGTATCTCTCCTTTACTGGAGACATAGACTACATGATGAATGCATGGTGATGAAGTTGGGGAAAAAAAATCTTTGTAAAAAGACTGCTGATATAACATTGTCACACGCTCATTTGGGCATTCAAGAATCTGTCGCTGCAAATACAATTATTTCTAATCTATGCTGTTGAAAAGTAAAAACACAAAATTGGCCAAGGAGTGAAATTCGAATTTGGACTTATTGCATCATATTGTATAAAGAGTGAACTTATGTACAAAAACCTTGTATTTTCGAAATGGTAAAAAATTTGTATTTTCCACCATGAGTATAAATCAGTTAAATGTAGTTATAGCAATAGGCCTATTTCACAGCAGACGCGTTGGCTTTCAGTTGTAGGGATTGTAGTAATGATGGCCTTGTTCTGTTGAAGTGTCCCACTAAATCACGACTGTGTGGCAGTGAGCTAGTACGCACAATACGAGGACCCTAAAATCAAGCAGTTAAATCGATTTCAGCCATCATTGATTTTATTATTAACATTGATGCTTCTTGTACTGTGACACATAAAATCTCTTTTTTCTGATGTGTAAGTGAACAAATTGTTTTGAATGTAGTTTGACGCCTTGTTAGAGGCTCTGTGTGTTTTTATTGTTTCTGTTGATTTTTGGCATTTTAAGAAATCATATAACGGTAATACTGGAGTGACAGTGGGAAAAATGTGAAAATAAAATAACTGATCATGTATAAAAGAGGATCACAACTTTGAGGGTCAGCATTATGTGGGAGCTGACCCGTTGAATACACAGATAAAAGAGCTACAGTGGAATTGCTTGTACATGCAAGTGTTACTATGGGTTTTAAAAATCTCAGATACTGAAATGGTTAATTTGCAAATATTTGACCACTGTGGCAATACAACAGTGACTTAAGTCCCCTGCCAGTGTCTACACTGGACATGTAGCAGTCGGTGCCCTTAAACACTGTAATTATGCTCATAAAATAGACTTCAAGTCTGAAAAGAGGTTTTGGTTCAGTTATGCATGCAAATCAAGTAACACAAGCCATTAAGTAGCCTATTTAGACAGCCATCTTAATTACGTTAGAAGTCAATCTGTTACGCCAGACACAACAGAGTGGCCAATAAACATGGTAGGAACACCCCTTTTGTATGCAGCCTAACTTGACATTGTCCATCATTTGCTATGGCTGCACCTTGAAGTTTTAAGTTTTAGCTCACAGAACCCTGTGGTCACCTTAGTCTATTATCTGCCCTTTCAAATCTTGCAAGTGGTCTTATTGAAATTGCTAACCAGTTTAGGAATCACATTCTTGTTCTCACATCATAGTCTGATTTAAAAAAAAAAAACAAAAAACAAATACTAAAGCATTGCTCTACATTCACAACCATACATGTCCATAGATCACATGTTAAAGCTAGATATAAGTGATATTTTGGTTGCTTCAGAATGGTAGATGACATTTTCTGTCTCCTATTCATACACTACATTACACTAAAGACTGGTTTCCTGCACTCTGGACTTATTAAAAGCCTCAGAGAAAAAGGCTGAGCAAACTGACCAAGTCCCTATGAACATCTGTGGTTCTAGTATAGAAATTAAAAAACTGAGCTAAACTGCTCAGCATTTTTATCTGAGATGCCATATGGGGATAAAGGGCAAGAATGAATATCCTTTTGAAAAATATATATATATATTTATAATTTCAACAGCATATGTAGTTATCGAAGATTTCAGTGCCTGACAGCAAAAGTCCAGGACACCAGTCCTTAAAATTAAATCTTGTGATAATGTGTTTCCTTGTCCTTTTTTTTAAAGGAACTGCTGTTGTTTTGGTGTTGCTGTGACTTAAATTGCTTGTGAATAACACCCGTTTCCCCTTCCCTCAGCAGCTCTCCCAGCTCCCCCAAAGCACTGAAAGTGAAGCAGGAGGATGGGGTGGAGAGAGTTACAAAGAGATAAGAGAATCCCTAACCAGCTTAGGTAGGAGTATGGGTTGTTTCACAAGGAAGATGGAAGAAGACTCAAATCTTTTGAACTTAATTTGCTCCCACACACCCAGAGAAGCGGGGAATTTGCTGTTGCCACTGTTGTGGGCCATAATCCCCCTCTGGTTATTATACGTTGGTCGCTTCTGGCTTTGAGCTTTCACCTGTTTTTGAAAATTGAAGGTGCAGTCTGGTTAATTCTTGAATTGTCTGATGGCAATGTTTGTGTTGTTGTCTAGTTGATGTGCCTGTTTTTCTTGGTAGTCAAGTCAAAATATTTTCTGTGTTGCTTCAGACTACATATTAATGGGTCATGAGTAATCATGAGCTGGTGTAGGGGTTTAGATTCTGGAGTTGTGAGAAAGCAGATAGACAAGTTGCTATTGTATTGTACAGGTTCAGCAAATTTCCGCATTCATCCTCAACATAAAGGGCATCACATATACACTTATTCAAGCATTAGTAGGTAAGAGTGAAGTAGTAGTCATACAAAATCAAGCCACTATTACTGTTGCACTTATTTAATGATATTCATCAAGATGATAGATTTAATTTATCCGCGAGGGTTGTTACTTGAACAGTGCATATACCCTGAATGTTTGTTTTTACAGAGCAGGCGTGATTCATGTCTTCTGCACACACAGCGTGGCTTTTTTTTTCTCATGTTGGCACAGACAGTATGAAAGCAGTTGAAGATGTCTAAGCAGCTGATTTGGTTGTGCTGCTCAGATGGAATTCAAGTCCTGGCTTTCAACAATTAATTTGGGCTGTCACTAAAAAACTAAACAAAAGTTTGAATAAATGAGAACTACTTACTCTTGATTCAAACGCAACTCACTCTCAGCCTAATCCTAAAGTTTTCTGTACAATTAAGCACTCATTCACTGTGTCTCCGCTGCCCTTAATGAAGATCTAAATGATGATTCAAGATTTGAATACACTGACACTGTGACACTGTTCTTAAAACATTCTAAAGGCAGCAAAAAGGCTCAATTCATTCACAAACTTTCCATCTATATTGTCTTGAAGGTTTGGTGTCATGATTATCTGTGCTTGCTAGTTCCCTCCATTTAGCATTAGTGTAGAGAATAGTCTAGGGCATTTTTTGCATAGGAAGGCTCCTAACTGAGTAATGAAACCTAAAAGTATCAAGACCTCTTTGCACCCTGTATTATCTCCTTTAGCATAGCATACACTGGACAACCTTTACGAAAGGAAGAGAGATAATGCTGTCCCCAAATTCCTGCAGCCCTGGTTGTCATGTCTTTAGTTTTTCAGAATTCTTCGCCTCTTTCTTTGACACTTCATGGAAAATGTTATGAAGTTCAAACAAAAGTTCTAAAGAAAGGACATATCCATACATGTATTTTTGGCTCTTGGACAAAGCCTGTTTTGCTAATAGTGCAACATAACTTGAAGTAGAGATGAACGTGGGTGCAATGCACGGCCTGTTGAATGTACACACTGTTAATTTTGAGTGAGGACATTTTTTTACCGATAGAATATACATTGTTTCCACTCTGTTGGACCACTAGTTAAAGTTTTGAAAAAAGAGTGTCAGCCCTACCACAAATCTGGATGATCAAATTGAAGTCAGAGGAAAAATTTGCACTTTGTCAAAACTCCGGTAGTCAATAAGGCTGTAAGTCGACTTTTTTTTTTTCCAATTAAAACAGTGTAACTCTAATATTTAAAAATTCCACTTCTCGGCTTAAAAGATTGATGCTAATTGTTGATACTCTTTATCATCCTGCAGCCAACAGATTAACTATCTCAGTCTGACATCTGTACACAGCTACTTCCTTAAACTGAGTCTATTGAAATACATGACCCACAGTTGCAGTGCCCTTTTAACAGCTTGAAGATAACCATCTCTTTTCTTTTTAGGATGTTGTGTGTCTGGTCGATGGTCTATATTGTGCGTCTTCTCTCTTTTCCCCATTTACATGTAGAAGGGTTGTGGTAATAGCCAAACAGTCCTCCTTAAATTTTATTTGTGATTTTGCAGCAATCCCAGTCTGTGTCATTTATTTAGTATGTGTGTATGAATTGGCAGTGTTTCCCTTTATTGTGTGTTCAGACCAAATGTGAGGTGACTACAGTCTAGATTACTTACGGAGTCATAACGCAAATTTGCATGTATCCTCTATGGGAGACGTGAAGCGCAAGTTGAAAATATTGAACTAAAGCAAGAATTTCACATGTCGTTAGTCACAAGAGCCTATTGCTGTAGACATTCACACTGACATCATGACGATGATGTCCCTGATGTCCAGACATTAGTGAACCGCAATAGAGGAGAGGATTATAATGAGGAATTGTAGCCGTTTTTGGAACCCAGAACTGTACGAAAGCACGTCTACTCTTAACGAGTCAGGGAAAAAAAGGGAGCTGGCATGGAGTAAGGTGTTAGGAAGGCTCACTACCTGTCTCAGCACAGCATGGACCTGATCAATCTGAACCCCATCTAGGGCACAGGCTTTTTTTCAAGTTTTCCAACAGACCTGACGGAGCATGTATTCAGGCATTTTACAAGGCGGTCAGACCACAGCAAAAAAAATTAGTTTTTGGTTCACACCGATGTGGTAAATGTGGATTCAGTCGGTCTACTTGCTGGTCACAGTTACTAGCTATTGATGTCAATACACCAAGAGATAGGCTCTCCACAGCTGAGAACAGGGCACTGGAAGCTGTCATCCAGACGCAGTCCCAAACAGTGAAATTTACCGTGTGGGGTATCGTATAAGTAACACAAATTAAAATAAAAAATCACATGATCAAATTCAAAGTCCTGCTAGCTATACTGAGAAACTAGAAAGAAATGGCAAATAACAAACGCATAAATGAAAGATACCTGCAGAAAAGACGCCTCCCCAAATGGGTCACTTTGCTGTGCATGTTTGATTAAAAAAATAAAATAAATAAATCATAACAGAGCATTAGTGCACTGAGAAGCAACAAGCCTCTCTTCATTTACTCTCCCGCATGTCACACACAGCAACAACCCTTACAGCAACTCTGAGGGGGCACACTACTTTTTTGTGCTCTCTGGTGGGGCGCCTTTTCAATCACAATGTTACGAAGGTGCAGGGCTCAGTGGTCAATGGCAGTGAGCCATCAGGATGGTTGATGGTATCGTTGGTTGATTATCGTCAACTTAATCCTTCCAACAATTATTAGTGACTGTTCTGACACCATTCGTTTGCCTTATAATGGCTGCTTTTGATAGTGTGATGCAGCAAGAAAAATGGCATTCATTTCTCAAGCTAATAATTTGTTACTTCACATCAGGTAGTCTGTTCATTAGTCAAATCAGAATTCTGCACTAAAATCCACTTAGTGGAAGTTAATGACATAATGTCGTCACTTTCTGTCTTGGCGTGATACCTTCAGTTGTAAGATAACCCAGGCATATGTGACCAGCATTCATCATGTGTCATAGTATGAGAGCTAATCTATGATCTCATGTCTTTTTTCAGAATTTGTATAGCTATTCAAAGGGACTTGGTCAGTGATTCGAAGACAAGCTCTTGTCTGCTTGATACTCGATAAATGCAGCATTATGTGTCCATGAAACCCTGTACAGTAACATTTGTTTTATATACAATATTATGATACCTAAGTTACTTCAAAGAAAACATTATTACCATAAAACAGTGGTCAGGTCTGAATCTTCGAACCATGCCTCCTTTTGTCCTCCTATGGAGTACTTTTACAACCAATACTATCTAGACTTATAAGTAAATAGTCAGTGACAGATCTGTACAATGAGATGAAACTAAACAAAATTTAGGTTCTGTGTATTTTAGAAAGTCAGAGACATTTTATCCATTTAAAATAAGTATTTCGCTTCCAGATTTACTTGATTTAATTCCACAATGTGCAATGATGGCTGCTACTACGTTTATAAATACGACATGTTTGTGAAGGAGTACACGCAACATACAGGCAACAAAGAGAGTCTAAAGTACCTACACTCCGTGAAACATCATCAACACACACACCCACCCACTTGCTGTAAACTCTAAGACAGTGATTTTCTTTGTTTACACATGGGTTCAATCTGACTTTAGGAAGATTTTGTACTAAGGAGCTTGCAGGGTAAAGTCTTGTGTTTAAGTGTTCAATGTCCAAACTAATTTGGACATTTGCGTACTCACATAGAACAGCAGTGCATGTTTGACATCTTTTTTGTTTAGGATGATTAGACCTTCTCTCAGGCCTGTGTGAGCATGTTCAGGTTGTATTATATTCATTCTTCTGTCTGTTAGTGAGACATATTTGTCACAAATTGACATACCTCTCTCACCGTGTGCATATTTCAATCTGATTGAACTATGATATTTTAAATTATATGGCTATGACCAGCCTGTTTGAAAGGGTGCAGGAATTGACCTCTGATTCAGGAAATATTGATGGGCCTTTCTCAGAAGACATTTTGACATGCTAGATTAGGAAAACTACTCGTGTGAAATATGAAATTAATGATGCCTGACTGCCTTTTAGGTATTTGGCGTGCTGTCACATTTGCGTGGCTTACTTGGACACTTAAAGAGAACAAAGCCATTGTCAGTGTTAGTAACACCTGTGCTTTTCCTACTACGACAAGTAAAAATGTGTGCTGGAGCCTTTTTTGCCTCCACATATGATTGCTCTGCAAAATGATACAAAAGGGCAGAGTTTATTTTACTGGCAATCTGAGACAAAAATCACCAATATAGCAATGACAAAATACTTAGATTTTATCCCAGAATCACCATATTATAATAGGCATCTGAACTTTGTATGGTTACATTTACAGGCATTTTCTTACTATATTTAATATATACTATAATTTTATACTTTGTGTTTAGTTCCTGATGCACAAAAGTTATCACTTCATCCAAATCATCATGTTTTCTTCTGAATAGGCCGGATTCACTGTAATGTTCCTTCATATTCTGATGCTTATGATAATATGTGAATCCACAGACATTTAACCCCATAACGTCAAAAAGAATATAGATTGGGGCTGATTGAAATTGCAATTTTTTGAAGAACAAAAAAGAGACATTTTACCAAGTAGCATTATGATAAGATTTTGTTTGGTACAGACCCTCACAAATATCAAATCATTATTATTTTTATCAAATTACACGCAAACAAGAATCCTGTTCAATTGCACAATACATTTCATAATAATCAGAGTTGGGATTTTTTTTTTATCATCATGCAGGACTTATTTTGTACTATTTCTATGCCATTTGTATAATGTCAAGTAATTTGTGTATTAGCATTCTTACACTGACCATATTCACCAGGTAATCATTGGAGAAAAATACAAATAAATTCCTCATGCTTCTTGTACAACCCCCTATAAAAAAAATTCATAGTTGTAGGTTTTTATCTTTACCATCTTTGAAAAATCAACATTAAAATCAAAGTCGCTCAGAGTAGATTTAAAATAATCCCTGGTTATCACACCATGCTGAACACAGTGTAGTAATGTGTTTACTAAATTGGAAATAGGATGTATTACTCAAATTTCAATGGACTTTCGTTGTTTTACTTACAATATAAATTGCAACTATACATGCACAGTTACATAAATCTGAAAATGTGATCAGTATTTGCATATCAATTGTCAGAGGATGTTAATTATTTGCAAAAAACCTGCCAAAAAATAGAGAGATTAATAAAGAGGTTCTTGGTTTTAAGTGGGTCCAAATTTATTTAGATTTATTTTGTGGTTTAAAAAAAAAAAAAAAAAAAAGAGTAGTAGCTACTCTAACTTAAGAGTTTCCGCTAGTCAAAAGTAATTTCTATAGAACTGGAACCAACAGGGCACATATCAAGATCCCACAAGAAATGTGAATCAATGATCAAGTACCATCTTTTAAGCAGTTTTTGAGGCTACAGTGCATTTAAACTGAGTCAGAATGTTTGTTTACAATATAAATATATTATATTGAAAACCCCTGCAACACACTAGTTGATAAACAACTTGTCATTTTTCTTTTTTTTTTTTTTTTTTTTTTTTGTAAAAAATGTGTGTAAATCTATTTAATCCAAAATACACGTTTGATTCTTTAATAACTCATAACATTTTCACAAGCATTAGTTGAAGACAGTCAGGCCACTGACTTAAAGAAAATGATAGTTTGAGTTTACCACACATACAATACTCAGATGATGTGGCTATTGGGTAGATATCAAAGTCGCTAGTAAAGGAACACAGTACATAAAATAAGCACAGCAGAAATGTCAGACCACTGATTGCAACTGTGTATTTTTCAATATTACAGATATGGCTGAAAATGACAACTTGGGGAGAATGTTTGGTTGAAGAGGGATCCCACCTCAAGTGATATAATGTGGCTTGGTCTTATTCTCTGCTGCTATCCACATTATCTGTCTTTTTTCGTTTCCTTGTGCTCTATTCTTTCCAGTGTGCTATCAGTCACTTTAACTCATCTAACTGCAGGGCCACTATAAGGTAGCCTAAGCCTATGGGTCTGTTGGTTACTTTGGGTGAGAGCACTGCTGAAATCTGAATGTAATTTTTACCATCATTTGTCGAATGATGCTATAGAAAAGGCATGGTAAATGTTGCAAAGATTTTCCTATCCTTTTGCCCTTTTTTTTATGCTTTGCAGTTGATCAGTTGCCTACAGACTGGTTCACACTGCAGCAACAAGTATATGAGTATGGGTTTTGTTTTGTGTGAGAAAGGCATTTCCGTGCTCAGTATGCTTTGGTTACTTGATGTTTAAGGTCTGGGAATTGGATTTGATGTTGGAGATAGTACTATATAATACTACATAGATAATATAGTGTATCTTGTATTGAGCTTGCTACACAAATAGGGAGGCACTCACCTGTATTAACAACCCTATTTCCAGCAATAAAACGCCACCACTAATTACATTTATATGACCACAGTAATATAAAAACAATTAAGAGTCAAACACTGTTAAAGGTGCTCTATTAAGTTACTTCACTGATAGATTCTCAGGATTGATAAACTGAATAAAAAAAACTAGTCCTCAAAGGACAACACAATTTCCTACTGTTTTACTGTGCTTATCTATGCAAGACCCTTGCAAGAAGCCAGCTTTCTAGCTTAAAACAATGTTTAGGGGACTTAATTCAGATATTTATAGAATATTTATAGATGAAATAACTACTAACTATTACCTCGTTAATATTGTACATTTTACCTTTGCGTTAGATGTATTGTTTTTCATAACCGCATAGTGCACATTTTAGGTATAAAGAGGTATCTGCCTTTGCTTGGCAGCCCAAAGACTTTAGTACCAATACATGTAGAAATAAATTATATTAATTAAAGAAAGTTGACTGCTTACATTTTTTTTAAATCATATGTGACAAATCATATTATTTGATTTTTGTTTATTTTTTTTACGTAGGTAAAAAAAAAAAACCAAAAAAAAAAACAATATGATAATATGATTTGGTGTATACTGAAATGCTGGAATGGAAATTCAGTGGTAGAATGTATACTTTTCCTGACAGTATTTACATTATTATACTATATTTACTAATATAGTAAGTGCTGCTATCATCTTCATTGTCAAAACCTTTAAATGCACTTAAGTAACTGGTTAACTTAAGAAATTATTCAAATGAAATCCATCATTCATTATTTTTGTAATATTCATATTTGACTTCATTTTAATTTAGTTATTAAAATGTTCAGAATCAGAATGCCTCTTTAGGTCAGTAGTTTTTAATTCATAAAGGCCCAATGCTTGAGTGATGATACTCGTCACAGCTTCTTTACCTTTCAGCCAATTTCGTGCACCTTATCTATAAATAAACACTGTATACAGACAATGCAACTCACCTCTTCTTTTATTTAGCCAAACAAGACCGTTACTTTTAACTACCTTATGTAAGTTGATTGTGCATTTTATTTGGTTGCCTGTTGCAGCTAGAAACTACAGGGGGCACTTGAAGGAAACATGGGAAAAACCAGATGATGCGTCAGAAACTGAGGAATTGAGTTGGCGAACTAGTTAGCAAGCCATTGCTTTTGTTGTTTACCATTGCCTCTTTTGCTCATTCATGATGGAGCACAAATTCTTGATGCATTTTGCTGTTGAGCAATGAAGAGAACAACTCCCATGGTCCCACACTACTTCACAGTTTCATCCAACGCCCTCTTTTGTTATTGTTTTGATTTAGAGACTGGGTTTAATAATTTTCATACGTCACAACTATTTTCATTGAGTATCATGGTCTGCTTGTAAATATTGGTCAGTGTTGACTAATGTATCATAATTGGCTCATTGGGACAGCCGATGCTCTTTGGTCCTATTGCTTATATTTCCTTTGTATTTAGATGCATTCACTTCCTATTTATTAAGGTTTCTGTTGTTGTTACTATTATTATTGTCATTGAGCAGGATTCTTGAAAGAGCTCTTCCGTCTTCCTTTGAGTTATTAGTCACTGTCTCAGCTCTTTTCAGTGATTTTAGGATGGCTACTGCTAACTAGCAACTAAACCAGTTTAGCAGACTCTTTTATTCCCAATATAGTATTGATTATCCTCAGGTGAATTAAAACACATGGCCGGAGCTGCATCACTTTGGGCACTGCCAAGCCTAAAGTCAGATATCATGTTGCATTTCAGATTTAAATAATGTGAAGGCAGCAAAGAGCTGGGCAAAAGTAAAGCCATATGTACAATATAGGAACACGATCTGATCTGTGAAAATAACCCAAAAAATAACCTGAAGTGGATGCAACTTTAATATGCAAGGATATACGGCCAAATGATTGCTTTGTTTTATGACCACTCAAACATTTGAACAAAGTGCCAAACCTAAACCTGTAAGCAGATGTACAGATGATTCACAGCATCAGTTCCCTGAGAATCTCTTTCATATCCAAGCTTCACTGGTTTTGTAACTGAAGTATTCCTAACCAAATTGATATTCAATCAAAACAAAATCAGTAGTCAAATTAAATCGGGATCATGTAAAACGTATTGAATCAATCAATTCAGTCACACTGCCCGGCTCAGTTTGATTCTATGAATGTATACTGCCATTGCCACAGGCTAATCTTTGCCGGTCTTCAGACTATTCAGACATTTTTTGCAGTTGTTCTCTGCCGCCTGTGTTGCGTTTTTCTGAAAATGTTTCACGCTTATGTTTGAACTAATCTGTTTTCCCTGAGTGTGCATAGTATAAGGATTATTATTATTAATTTAACTAAATAATTGATTTGATAGTTTCCTTGCACAAATCAGAGACAACTTATTTCTGCTCTGTTTTGATTTGGTTTGGTTTTGGCTAAAGATATTAAGGAATGCCATTTGTTTAGCTTAAAATGTTGATGTTTATGTACAGTTTCTTAAAAAAAAAAAAAATTCCAACTACCTAACAGTTTATGTTTGCAACAACATGCATTATTATATTTTAATTAAAGTGAATGTTTTTGACCGTAACCCCTTTCTGCCTTGTATGTGATCTTGGCTTACATAATAAATTGTGAGGATGTCTTCATTGCCTGACAGACTTTTCACCTGTCAACTTTGAACGTATAGTTGAACGAACTATAAACTCTGGCTTCTTAGCTTCTTGTGCTTTGACTCCATCTACTGGCTGATTGTAGAAATTGCGTTTTTAATAAGAATTTGTGGGTGGTGTGGCCCACAGCAAATCTAAACTTGCATAGTGGTTCATCCCTCTTGGTCAAGGTCCTACCTTATACCACATATTGCAAAAAAGAAATAAAGGCTGTAGGACCACGTACAAAGGGGTAAATGTATAGCATGGTCTTTCAGTTGTGTCTCAGTGTCTGTCTCAGTACCTTTGTATTAATGTATAGGCTAATGCTTCAGCAAAAACTTTTCTCATCCAACATCGAGGCATGAATTTCAATCGTCATGCATCATGTTGTTTGTTAACGTGAACAAAATACATTTTTAAGGACGTCTTTGGCTCTGTAACTTGACCTGTGCTTCCCCTGAAGTTTAAGCTTCTTTTTGGGACAATATTGCATTTGATCATGATTTGAAAGGTCAGATATTAACAGCAGTGGCACAGACAGTTCTTACTGTAAACAGCATCCAAGGTAGTGCTATTGCGAGGTTTAGCATTATATCTCTCACAAGTCAAGCTGGGTCAGCAGCAGTATTATTTTGTGTCTGCTTGAGCCCCTGTGTAGAGCGAGATAAGGAGGTCACCTACTGACTGGGACTGGTTGTGATTGTCATCGTTGTATTCACCTGTTTTTTTTAGTACAGTAACATTAAATTGTTTACAGTCGTTGCACATTAGCACACCATTTTGGTCACAGCTGTTACTCTCTGAGCAACTGATTTCATCTAGCTGACTTCCCTCACTGCAGACATGCATCCCTGTGGCAGGTTTAAAAAGGTCTTCTCTGTACCACATGTCCGTAACTTTTCCATGTTCAGCCTCAGAAGCTTGGAACAAAGTTAGCCGTCTATCTGGAAAGCTAAGAAAATGCAAATGAGACAAGTGAACCGTCACCAATGTAATGGAGCATCTTTGGTTTCCTTAATTGGGCAGGTTTAATGAGAAAATCAACATGTGTGATAAGGAGTTGAAATGTTGAAACTTATAGTACTTCCAGTATAAATTTCCTCTAAATTTCAACCTTCACATGCACAACAGTAAAGCAGAGTCTGCACAAGTTTAAAGATTGAAGCTAGATTAAACCCCGGGTTGAGGAAACGTGATTTTGTAAGAAAAAATACCTTCACAAAAATTTGCCATTTTGTGGTTATTAACTTGAACTTGACGTGCCAAAACTGTACACAAAATGTTTAATAATGTCATGCAAGGTCACCATTGTTTTACCAAATAGAACGTGGACTGAATCTAGCCAAGCCATAAAATGAACAAAAAAATGCAAGTTATCATTTGTGTTAGCCATTAGCAGTCTTTTAGTCTCCTATTTCAGTAAAGTGAAATGCATTTAACTCTCCACCTAATTAAAGGTATACAAAGTCATGGAGTATGAGTTTGCATGTTGTGGTCAGAATTTAGCAGTAAATGAGTTCAATATGTGTTTCTGATAAGTTTAGTTTGCCTATATACATGTGAATGGTGAATGTTATACTAATTTCCCACACAAGAGAGTAATCCTCTTTTTTCTTAGTTGGATCTTGATTCATTCTGTCTTTCTGTTACATGGTCCAAAACTGACAACTATACTTTTGTGATTAATTATATGTATTTTGCAAGGATAAATTCTCAATGGATGAAATGTGTATTAAAACAAATCTTACCCCTCATAACTCTTTCTAAATCTACTTCTAACTCCTTTTGAAACTGCCAAAAAGAAATAAGAACACATGCTCAGCCCAGTCATGTATTTTCCATTCATTTTTCTCAGGTTTTAATTAACCAGAGCTGCTACTGATTTAGTTTCAGCTTCAGTGTACCCTTAAATTCTGCTCTGAAATACTTCTGTTCAGCTCACTCAAAACTCTCTTTCCTTTGCTTCTATTTCAGTTCTACAAGCATGTTGTCCAGAGTGTGGAGAAGTTCATACAGAAGGTAAGTTTGAGGATTGTCAGCTAAGTGCAGTAAAAAAAATGGTAGATAAACAAAAATGAAATGCACAAAATGTTCATGCCTATTTTTTGGTAAGATTGTCTGTGATTTTCCGTCACCAATTTTACAAATTGATCCCAGGTGTTATTAGGACTCCTATATAGGTGCATTCATAACTTAAGTAATCTATAAAGACAGTCATTTCATAGATTGTTTCACTGTTATGAAATATCTTAACAGCTGTGTTCTGTTTCTGTGTCGACAGTGCAAACCAGAATACAAAGTCCCGGGGCTATACGTCATCGACTCCATTGTCAGACAGTCCCGACACCAGTTTGGGACAGAGAAAGATGTTTTCGCCCCACGGTTCAGCAAGAATATCATCGCTACCTTCCAGCACCTCTACCGCTGCCCTTCAGATGATAAGGTCAGACAGTTTTTAATAGGTTTTGTGTTCCTCTCTGTGGCTTTTCATGTATGCAACTTGCCTAGGGGTTAATACATCTTGATCTATGCCTCAGTTTTATAGGTATAGGTGTTTTGAGGAATATATCAGTGGGTTGGCTCTGCACTCAGATTATTGTATCATTACGACTGAGTGAGTGAACTGTCAGTTTAAACGGTCAGTTTTTTGGTCTTGACAGTCCTGCTGTTTTCTTTTATCATATCAGCTGTTTTTAGGTGGCACCTGTCCTTAGGCAGCCTACTGTCACAATTTCACGGTTGCTTTTTTCTATGTTCTTGGTGTTTCCAGAGTAAGATAGTGCGAGTCCTGAACCTCTGGCAAAAGAATGCAGTCTTCAAGAGTGACATCATCCAGCCTCTGTTGGACATGGCAGCAGGGATCCCCCCTCCCAGCGTCACACCAGTCATGCCCAGCAGTGCTGCCCCAGTCAATAACACTACACCTGGTCAGTCAGAGTAAACACAAGCAGAATGAAACACACACATACCGACTCTCTGCTTTCTGAAATCTTACCTGACATCACTGTGAAATGCACTTACTTAATGGTTCTTATTGAAACATACACTATGTGTCCAGGTACCCCAGCAACCCCAGCTACCCCAGCCAACATAGTCCAGGGTCTGCCTGATTGGGCATCCCAGATAACCAACACAGACACAGTGGCTGCTGTCGCACAAATCCTGCAGAGCCCCCAGGGACAACAGGTTAGTGAACATGACCACCCTGCTCCGCAGTTGAAAAAATATTTAATTGGAGATCTTGAATTATAGGTAAATAACAATCTAGTAAAAACAAATGCAACTTTAGCTTGAGTCACGTCTTCAATTTGTGTAGCTGTTGGTGTTAAAAATGTCCCAAATACTATGTTATCACCTGTTCTAGCTGCAACAGCTGGTGCAGAGTCTCCAGATGCAGCAGCAGAAGCCACAGCCGTCCCTGCTGCAGGCCTTGGATGCTGGCCTGGTGGTGCAGTTGCAGGCTCTGACAGCTCAACTCACAGCTGCTGCTACTGCCAACAGCCTTAACCCCCTGGAGCAGAGGGTCTCCTCTTTTAATAAGGTAATGCTGCAGTCAGCAAACCAAAAGTTTATTTTTTCCCTGCTTCAACTGATGACCCCATATTTGATTATGTTGTCTGTTTCTTGCAGAAACTTCTGGGTCCTTTTGATTTTGGGAATGATTCTGAGCGTGGTGAAGAGTCTAAAAAGGACACTTCATCATCTCAGCTGTGAGTTTAATGTATTTTTAACTAAAACTAAGATAATAACGTGTCCACCACCTTCACTGATCTAATCAAGCTGCTGACCATTTACAGGCCCATGGTGTCAGAGCCCATCAACAGCTCCCTCTTCCATCAGCTGGCTGAGCAGCTACAACAGCAGAACCTGGAGCAATTTCAGAAGCAGCTTTTAGAGCACCAGCAGCACCAACAGAAGGTACGTACACAGAGAGATTACTGTTTCCCCACACACAATTTGTGTGTACTCGAGCTTGCCCTGGTTTTACAGATGAATATTTTCCCTACCAAGTTGCTCTTTGTTAACCACACATTATAGTTCTTAGTTTAAAGTTGCTTTACAAATGAAGTTATGTTTGTGTGTGCAAATAAATGACCCTGAATATCCAGTAGGCTCTGGTCCACAGTCCACTGTGCCCCTCACACACCTGAAGACCTGAGAGCATGTCAAAAATGCCTCCAGTAAATAGAATTGGTTAGTTCTCATCATGGTGAGACAGCCACTGTGTCTGTGTTGGTCATTCGTAAATATGACTAGACCTGCTTGTGTAGATGCTTTGTCATTAAAGGACACATAATATTTACATGGCTGTTTTTATTCTTCCAGGCAATGGGCATTGAAGGGCAGGACTCAATATTTGGTCAAGAGAACTCTGTTGCAACGGCTCAGAGCAGCAGCCAGGCTCAGCTTCCTGAGCCTGAGAACAAGTTGGATGACTCTATAGACAACCAGCAGCAGGTGTGTTTATTTATCTGCAGGCCTCTTTAGCTACATATGTTGTATTTCTGTATACAGATGTGTAAAAGTTAGCTTCTTGTTTTAAGGACATGGATTTGGACGAGGGTCCCGATGGTATGGAGGAGGAGATCTTTGAAGCAGAGGAAAAGAAGATTGTAAGCACGCGCTCCAGAACACGCTCAAGGTCACGTTCCAGGTCAGAACCACTAATCTCTGTGGCAGAATTTTAAAAATGTGTCAGGACTATTGCTGAATATGCTGAACTGCTACTTTGATCTTTTAACTTTGTAAGAAAAGTGCTGACTGTTGCCCTGATGATGCCGTACTGTCATAGATAACTGTATATAGCTGGTCCTGAAGGGAAGATTTTTATAAAGGAAAATTACCAAAACACACTGCAGATTCCAATCACACTAACATTGTGTCATTGTCTAACTTACTATATGAAGAACTGCTTTTACTTTCTCTCTTTCTCTCTTTCCTCCCATTTATATCAAGAAAGTGATCTGCAGAGAGTTTATAAACTTTACAAAATGCGCTTGATTACCTTTCCAAATAGAGAACCATTTAATGCAGTGATTATACAAGGTCGTGATATTATATGTTGTTGCCTTTCTATTCCAAACACTGGTTACTAGCTCACAGTAGTGCATGCATAAAGTGGCTAAGGTTTTCAATGTAATTATGAACTGTGAAAACAGATATTCATGCTCTAAAGTATAGCAAGGATATAACCACAAGTCAGTCTTGAAAGAGGTCCACATGTTTCAATGTATTCTCAATAGGTCTCCCAAGAGGAGAAGGTCCAGGTCCCGTTCTGGCTCGCGCAAACGGAAACACCGCAAGCGGTCACGCTCCCGCTCCAGAGATCGCAAGAGGAAGTCATCACGGTCTTACTCAAGTGAAAGACGCGCCCGAGAGCGAGAAAAGGAGCGGCAGAAGAAAGGACTGCCTCCTATACGATCCAAAACTCTCAGTGGTAAGTGGAAGTCATTGTGTTAGAATATTTTCATAGCAGTTTGCTGTTGGTGCTTTCCTGACGAGTAATTATTTTTCCCTTCTCCTGTACCCAGTGTGTAGCACAACTCTGTGGGTGGGCCAGGTAGACAAAAAGGCCACTCAGCAAGACCTCACCAATTTGTTCGAGGAGTTTGGCCAGATTGAGTCGATCAATGTAAGGAGACCTCTCCCCCTTATAACCCTCTGATTTAGTTACAGCGTGTTGGCCAGTTTTTTGATCTTTGGAGAATTAAAATAATATCTGTTAATAATAATAATAATAATAATAATATCTGTGAAATTCTACTTTTATTACTATTAAATCTTTTTTTGTCATTTCTTTGTGCGTCACACTCTCCTTTTCTGGTTTACTCATTATTCATCAACCATACATCTATGCATATTGTAATTCTCTGCTGCATGGTCATGTCTTCTTGCTTAACCTTCCTATATCCTATGTAATGCAATCTGTGTTTGTGTGTGTCTGCAGATGATCCCTCCCAGAGGCTGTGCTTACATCTGTATGGTCCACAGACAGGATGCGTACCGCGCCCGCCAGAAACTCAGCACTGGCTCCTTTAAGATTGGCTCCAAAATCATCAAGGTAAACATTACCTTCATAATTTGATTGATTATGCTGTCATTGTCCTTGTTTCTCTCTAATGTAGTTTTCCAATGACCTCCAATGGTGAAAACTCCCAGACTGTTTAGCTTTCCAGGCACATGGATCCTTTTATGCTTCCAGAAATAACTATGGAAAATGCTGTTTCTTGACCTTTGTGTGTATCTGGTATAGATTGCATGGGCTCTGAACAAGGGGGTAAAGCAAGAGTACAAGCAGTTTTGGGATGTGGACCTGGGTGTCACCTATATCCCTTGGGAGAAGGTGAAGCTGGATGACCTGGACGGCTTTGCTGAAGGAGGAATCATCGATCAGGAGACTGTTAATGATGGTGAAAACACTTAATACTTCATAACTTTTTTCCTAGGTCTGTTGACTCAGTTGTACTGCTTGTTTAAATATAAGTAGGATATGTAAACTAACTTTGTACACACATGATGAAAATGGAACACAGATATCCAAACACAGGCACTTCTTGGCATTTGATCATCTAAGTGGATTTGTTGTCTACTACGATGCCTAAGTTGTTTGTTTTGAAGTGGTAATTCTCAAAATCCTCTCAGAAATAAATCCCATATCCATCCACCCACCAGAATTGGAAAAGAAAGGGATTTAACTGGAAAACCGGCTAAACTTCCTAATACAAAGAATTTGATGAGTTTGAAACCTTGTTTTCACCTTTTTGTGTGTTTTATGCAGAGTGGGAAGCAGCCAAGACTGCTGAGCCAGCCAAAGAAGTTTCAAGTCAGCCAGTAAGCACTGAGACTACAGCAGCCTCCAACACCCAGACTGAGACCTTCAACCAGCAGGTCACCATGATGCCTGTACAGGTACTGAAGATAATGTAAATAGCTATGTGCACAAAGGCCCACTGTTTTGTCAATTTTCACCAAAGGATTTTGGTTTTTGAAAGAAGCAGGGCTGTGTAAGAGATTCTAACTCTTGTTGTTGGGTGACAAAATGGAAACGATGTATTTTTATTTTCCATAATTATGACTTTTTTGATCTGTTAAACATCCAGAAAGAGAGACTTTGAAAGAGGACACTAGGTCAGGTACAGGAATTTGTGGAACATGTAACTAAACCATTATGCTATTAACATATCAATGAATTGTATGCACTCTCTCATCACTCTTTCTCCAGCTGCCAGTGGCCCAGGCTGTTCCCAGTGCAGTAGGTATGGTGCCTCCTACCTTCCCTGTCACCATGGGTATACCCCCACCAGGTTACGGTCCACCGCCACCCTTCATAAGGGCTGGTTTCAATGCATCGCAGCCTCCGCCAGGTAAATAATGCAGACAGTCATGGAAAGATGAGATCTACAGAAATTCCCTGTCTTACCCAAAACAACTTTCTGCTTTGCAGGTTTTATGCAGGCAGCACAGACAGCAGGCCTGGCCGCAGCAACTACTTGTGAGTATTTATGACATGCTACCCTTACAAATAATGCATGCACATAGTTGAAATTGACGTGTCAGTGAAGACAGTTGGAATTTATTAGCTTGGATTACATTTTATCGTTTCTCCTGTACCCACCTGTAGCTCTAGTGCAGGCTTCAGTGGCAACCAGCCAAGAAGCTGTCAAGGAATCACCGTTCAGTGCTATGATTCCTCCAACCACTATCCCTGGTAGCTTCATGGCCTCGGCCATCCCCGGAGCCGGTATGTTCAACCCAGTGGGAGTCCAAACTCAGCAAGGCGCCAATGACAAACCAACACAGTCAACAGAGGGTATGGATGCTGCTGCAGAGCTTACACTGCAAGGTGAAGCAATGCTGATGTGTTCTTACTTGACCAATTTATAGATTTTCTGTAATATTTTTTCAGTTTTTTATTATTATTTATGGTTATATGTTAATTGTGTTTGGCCAAAAATAATTTTGAACCGTTTCTGCTGTCATTGTCTTTTGTTTACAGGCATGCAGAACGCAGTCCGCAGTGGTATGGGTCTCCTTGGTATGCACCCAACAGCGTCCCTCACACACCAACTGCATCAGTCTGGACTGGCTGGACAGAGGATGCCTGGCCTGCTGCCTCTGGATGTGCGACCTAACCTCCTCCAACCTGGGGCGGCTGCCCGCTTCCCTCTCCTCATGCAGCAGCAGGGCCCCGCCCAGGCGGCTGCAGGCCTCCTCGAAAGTAGCCTCCAGGCTCAAGTCCGTGCCAGGGCTCCCTTTCAGCTCGACCCCTTTGGCAGGGCTGCCGTCCTTGCCAATGAAAATTTATCCAAGACAGAAGACGAGTCATCCTCTGGGGCTGATGAGGGCAAAGACCAGGACTACCGCTTCCCTCCAATGGAAAAGCAGAGCACAGGCCTACTGAGGACCCCTCCACCAGATCATAGGGAGCCCCTTGGAAGTGGTGGCGGAGCAGGAGGTGGTGTAGGAGGCAGGCCTCCCCTGCTCCAGACGCCAGGGACTCAGCCAGCCAGAACCAGCCTAGTAGGACGTCTGCAGGCTCTTGCGGGCTTCACACCTGATAACCGCTGGAACCAAACCAGAGGGGACTTTGATGAACGAGACAGCATGCGAGGAGGCTTACAGACCTCAGGCGGTCCAAAAGGCTTCCCGGATGAGCGCCCCACACCTGGGCAGAACTTCCCCACACGCTTTGACAACCGTCCTGGGACAGCCGGAAGTGCAGCTGGAGTCTCAGGAAATGCCGGAGCTGTTGCAGGGCCACCGGCCTGGAACCGTGGTTCTGCGGCCACAGCAGCGGCAGCAGCAGCACCGCCTTTTGAAGCTGAACTACATCAAGACCTAGATGAGCGAAGACGCCCATGGGACAGGCAAAGAGACAGAGATGAAAGAGATTTTGACTTCAGGAGGGAGATGAATGGTAACCGCCCCAGCCGAGAGAGAGAGCGGGAGCGTGACAGGGAGAGAGAGAGAGACAGGGAGCGAGGCCGAGACCGAGACCGCACTAGAGAGCATGACCGCGACAGAGACCGTGACAAAGAGAGAGACCGCGAGAGGGAGAGGGAGCGGGACCGGGACCGTGACCGTGGGAGTTGGACACCCCTTCTCCCCCTACCTACACCCCTGCTTCCAACCCCAACTCTTAATCCCAACCTGACCCTGAACCAAGGAAAACTACTTGCACCACTCAAATTGAACACCCAGATTCCACCACGTTTCCAGTCACCACTCCTGCCTCAGGCCCAGGCCAAGCCCTCTCTCCTGGGTCAGCCACCACTTCAGGTTCAGATTAAGTCTCCGCCTCCATCACAGAGTCAAGCAGCTGTGCCTGAGCCCCAGTCTGAAACCCCAGCTCCTTCAGAGACTCCTCAGGCACAGTCGCCACCCTCAACCCAATCACCTGCCCCATCATCTGACAGCAAGGGCCAGAGCCCACTGACTGAGGCTCCTGCAGAGGCTGAGTCATCACCCCAGCCTGAGACCCCTCCACAAACTGAGTCGCCACCCCAGCCCACAGCCCAGTCTCCCTCCAAAACCACCGCTTCTGCAGACAGTGAGACCGCAAGCCAAGCCTCACTGCTGGTTGAGGCCTTGTCCCAGGACTCACCTGTGGCCTTCACACAAGCTGCCAGCCCCACTGAAGAGACGACTCCCTCTCTGGAGGAGCAGGAAAGCCCACAGAAGGATGAGGAGGACGAGGAGGATGAGGAGGACGAGGAGTCACAAGAGCAGGCCTCCTCACCCGAACCACAGTGGGTCAATGGACCTGGGATGGACAATAGCACTGTGGCTGAGCCCACACCTGAGGCCTCCCCAGAGCCCTCTCCTGAGGCCTCCCCTCAGCTCTCTCCTGAGCCCTCCTTAGAGCCCTCTCCTGAGGCCTCCCCTCAGCCCTCTCCTGAGCCCTCCCCTGAACACACTCCAGAACCCTCCTCCGATTCTTTGCTCCCTGAAAGTGAACTGGAGCAGCAGCAGGAGCAGCTTGCCTTTCCTAAGGACATAGACAATGAACAGAGTGAGCCCATGGAGGAAGCTGCGAGTCAGCCAGTGGTAGACACTGTCACAGACACTGAGGGGACATAATCATCACTCAGTAGGTAAAAGATCATTTTGTAAAGTTGTCTCTTCTTCTCTGTACTCATGTCAGCAAACCACCTCCACCACCACACGGGACATGACGAATACTGACTCACACCAGTTATTGTCTGATAACCAATAACAAATGATTTTATCTCTCACAGATACCAGTGTACTTAAATAGAAGGCTCGTTAGCTGATATATTGATAGACAATTTTCTTTGTGTTTTATTTCCTTTTTCCTTTTTTAAGTTGTGATGCCAACCCACCTATTTTAATTAATCTAAGCTTGGCGAATTTTATTGAATTGCCTACCAAAATGTTTCAATTGTATATGGGGAAAATGAGCTTTGACCTTCCTATGGAAGAGAGTAAGATATCCTGGCTGTTCGATAACGGATTAATATAGTTACACACAATACTTGAAAACGGCAGTTGCTGACCACATTTCTGTCTCCTCTTCTTTTAAAATGCTGCTGCAAAGTTTTCAGTGAATGCTTCTGTGGTGTCCTTCAATGCTTTCTGTTTCTCGGCAGAACAAATAGACTGCATACAGTGAGACCTGCTTATAATTGGGAAAAATGAACATTTTTAAAATGGAAAACATGAAAATGTTGTGTCCCCAAAATAAATGTCTGTAATTTGTTTCCAATTATACAGTGAAGACAAACAGAAAATTACATGCCAGGGGGGAGAAAAAAAGAACCGACCAGAGGGATATTCTGATGTTGGGTACATATTGTTTTAGTTTGAAATAAACATGCTTTGTCTGTTTAAAACACATGCTTTAGGACTGTTTTCTGACCCAGGACCAGTGGAAACTAAGACTGCTTTTACTGACTCGTACACATTGTGTGCTGTCACCTCAGTCGATTTGATGTTCTCGTAACTCAAGTTGCTGCTATACCATCCATCCACAGAGCACTTTGTTGGATGCAACCGTGGGACTTGTAGTTTTTAGTTTCTGATGACTTCAGCCTGTATGTTCCCTAAGCTTTTTGCTGGGTGACTGTTGAGGATGGGATTGTGCCTTTTTTGAATGGATTTGTCGTTCATGATGCTTACCCAACACTACTGTGTGATGTACACCAGACTGTGCGTGCAACTCGGTTTCTAACAGCTCTATGAACACAGAATTGACTGGCCTACCGTTTGAATGGTAGCTGGGCAGTTGTACAGCACTCACCTAGAGGAGAACAAGTCTCTATATACTCCATCGTTCTGTGCATGCAGGCCTGTAGCCATGTTTTAACCTTCCTGTCTCTCTTGTTCATTTCATACTTGTAGTGCTTTTTCTGTTGAGACATACTACTAGAAATCCATAGTCTGCTGTTCTCTCAGACCAAATGTCTACTACAGGAGTTGTGATGTTGAATAAAAGTTGAAGGTGCATCAGAGTTTTACCCCTCTTATTGTCATGAATCCTGACTCAGGCCGATCAGATGAAGCCTTGCATACACACCAACACTGCAGCTGCAAACTTTAATACTTTAGCCAGACACACTTAAGTAGGTTGAACCACAGAGATAACAGGTTGTGTATTACATATCCTTATTTTATACGAGTAAGGATAAAAGGATAAAACCCACTGACACTGACTTTTTAGATACTTGTACATACTTGTTTACTGAGAAAATCTCATGAGAAAAAGCACCCTCAAGAAACACTCCCATGAGACCTGAGATGCTGAACAAAGGTCACTTCCACACTGTCAAAACACTGCAATATACTCTATTTCACACCTAGGAATAAAGGTGTTGATATTCACCCAGTACCCTCCTATTAAAGCAGCTGAATTATTTGTTGAATCCGAGCAAAAGGGCACAGTTTTCACAAAGGACCGTTCCTATATTTAAAATAAGCAGCCATCTGGCACCTACCTCACCAGAGCACAAGGGTAATGAGGGAATATACAAATGAGGGAGTATGTGGATGAAGTAGAAGATGCTGGCCGCTGCTTTACCCCCTCCTCTGCCCTGCACTTGCCAGAGACCCGGCTGCTACAGCTGGAGGAAGTGCTTACTCAGCACTTGCTAGCACTGAGCTCCTCTATATTCACTTATGGCCCAGCAAGTGTCAGAAAACACAAGCTAGAGGATTTATTTAAACAGTTACCTACACCGTGGTGCTGTTTCAGCGCTCCCAATTTTAATAGAGGAAAATACAATGGGAGAGACGCTCAGTGTGCTGCATAATGCCTTTACCTGCAATTACACCTGAGCTAAGCCTGCTAATCCAAAAAAAATCATAGTTTGGCTCTGGATTTCGCATCTAGAGACTTGTTAGGGGATAAAACCGAGCAGAAAATATCCTGTTGTGCGTCTATACATTTTCTAGCCCCTCTCAAAGGCGCAGCCAGTCAGCCGGGTCTAGCCTGCCGCTGACCCTTCCCACCAAAAGATTTGACAGGCTGAGACTTTAAATCAACCACTATCTGCCCTGAAACAGATGTACATGTACACAGCAGTTGGCTAGCTCTCCCTTGGACAGCAATAAAAATAAATCCTCCGTCTCTACCGAGTGCCAGCATCCTTCACTTATTTATCTGTAGCAGAATAAAGGGCATGTTTGCTAACGCACGTTCTAATTAGGAATTATTACAAAATGAAATGTCTATATTTGGATCTGGCTTTCAGATATGGCTCAGGGATGGATTGGGGTCTGATTTTTCCCTGCATAACCAACAGGCACAGTCCTGACTCGGTCTAAATCTAATGGCGGTCCTGTGCCAAGCCATTTGCACGTCATTGCGGCGTTGCTGTCTGTATAAACCCCCAGCCAGGCCCATGGGAACAAAACAAAGTGGAGGCCTGACCTTTTGGCTGAGGATTACCCCAGCGTGGGCAACTAATGAGAGCACCTAAACCAAAATGGCATGCAATAATCATACACCGCTAGACAAGTTCATGCCCAGGTGGTTGTGATAATGTGCGGTTTTTACTGTAAGTCGCAGACAGATGTTCCCAGCTGTGAGGAAGTCAATTAGACAGGATGATGAGGGTTAACATTTAGCTTGTAAAGGAGCTTTAAAATGATGTAAATCTTCTAGTCTGATATGGACTAAAGATGTCCAACTTCAAGACATACGTTTCTCTAATATGTTTTGGTTATGTTGAAGACTAGTGGTTCTTATTTCACAGCGGATATTGTCCTCCTGCTGTCCGTTAAAAGCCCCCACAGTGCGAGTATCTGTAGCGTCAGTACCGTGTGCGACCATTTGAGGTCAGCGTGGTACTGCAGCTCTCATCAGTACGGCAGACTGGGCTCTTGGAGGGTGCGACAGCTCAAAATCTGCAGTGCTCACCTCTCTTACCTCTCTGAGACAAAATAAAAAGCCCACTAGTGCCGTGGCCAAGTATACCCGCACATGAAAATGCCCTCATTTGGAGCAACAACAGGCGCAGTTTAAAGATAAGGGCATAGAAAAAATTGCTGCCATGCTGGTTCTTCATGGTACCACCGTGCTGAAATTAATTCATCAGATACCTCTTTCGATGCCTTTTTACGGATCGATACAGGAGTGGTGTGATAAATGGAATGGGCTCCTCTTAGTGTGAGACTTGGCCCGTTTCTGCAGCTTCTCAGTTGCTGCATTCTTAATTGATTAAAGCTATTGATTAGGCCTCCCGAAGCCTCCAGACTAAAAATCGGCCTCTATCTGCCGCGGCCAGATATTGTATTCACAAGTGGCAGAGTCTGTGCCAAGTGGAGGAGAGAGACGGCTTCTGCATTGGTTTGCTCAAAGGAATAAATGAGCACGAACGAGTGAGTTAAAGCAAAAAAAAAAGAAAAAAGAGCCATCCATCTTCCATCCACCTAGTTATGCAGGAGAGGAATTCCCTATCTCGGCACACACTCGGCAGCCACCGTAATTACTCACCGCTGCGGGAGTGTGTGTAACTTTCCACAGCCGTTGACTGCCTGCCCAGCTCCCCCGTTATCAGAGCCAGCAGACTCTTCCAGACTGGACCGAAGTGTCCAAAGTTCCCTGCACCCAGGAACTCGACATGAGTTCACCCCTGCTCCGGGCCGCACCCTGCCGCAAACTGGCTAGCAGTGGCAGCAAGGTCACAGGAGTTGTGCCCCCCTCTCCCATACAACATGGGAGTGTGAGTACAAGACGTTAGAGCAGCAGCCCTCAAGCTGGATGTTGGTGGAGATTCGGTGGCTTGCTCGAGGGCACTTGGGCTAGGTGTGAACCTGCCAACATTCGGTCTTAAACAGAAGTTTTTTAGATTCTCACTGGCTGCTCTTTTGAACTCTGGTAGGAGTTGTAATTTATGCATTTTTTTTTCTTACTTTTTATTATGAAAGAAAAAAAGACAAATCTAAGTAATGATGGCCTTCATCAAATAAAAGTCACAAAACACTGTAAATAAATAAGTAATGGTAGCGTGCAGTCACAGGATTGTTCTGTTTTCTTCTGAAACAGCTTTTTACTTTGTAAAAAAAAAACAAAAAAAAAAAACTTC
This sequence comes from Sparus aurata, assembly GCF_900880675.1. Classification (NCBI taxonomy): domain Eukaryota; kingdom Metazoa; phylum Chordata; class Actinopteri; order Spariformes; family Sparidae; genus Sparus; species Sparus aurata. The sequence continues at coordinate 18,552,217 of NC_044202.1, read as the reverse complement.
CAGACACCATTTCTTCTGCAGTTTCCTGCTGTCTGTAACTACTTTATTATGGTAATGTGGGCTCTCTGGAAGCGAAGTTCATATTTATCGTACCGTTTGTAATTAGACACGCGAGTCGTCAGTCCACCACTTCGGCAGACACAGCTTTCTCAACAACTTAAACAACTGTTGCATCAGTGGTGCAGGTATCAATGATGCTCAGAGGATGAATGCTAATGACTGAGGCGATGCCCTGGCGTTTACTGTGTCGCCTCATTGAGGTTTGCTGGATAACTGAGCAGTTTGTGTAGACATTGAAAAAACAGTCAAATTATCACTCTTAACAACACTATACTTTTATGAAAACAGTGATGATTTTAAACTATACAGTGATTAAAAGTAGGCCTTTATACATTATACAGTAAGTAGTTCATCACTGTGTTAGTGTCTACCGCCGTGCTATTGAGCCTGAAAATTGACGCTAATATTCTGAGGCTGATGGGAATGTCATTAGCTTTGCAAAGATTTAGACAAAAGGCTGAAGTACTGGACAAACTGACATTTAGATCTGATAGTGTCACTAAATAAAAAGTCAGTTAAGTTGCAATGCAAAGCTACACTTGAGAGTGACACGAGTCTCTACCAAATTTGGCGCCGATCCATCTCATATAAGTGTTGAAATATTTCAATAAGAAATAAAAAAAAAAACACACAAATGTGAACATCATTGTCACCAAACCCATTGTAATGCATCATCTGGGGACCATGAGTGTCCGTCTAAAATCTTGTGCGTAGCAACCCTTTAGATATTTTTAAGTCGTTGGGCTGCATCCTCTGGGGAACACGAGTGTCTGCATATTCATTTCATGGCAATCCACTTGATAAGCTGATGTGATATTTCAGTCTGGACGATAGCGTATTAGCTGCTTACATGGCTACAAATAACAATTGTAAATTCTATGTGGTTCATTGTCACATCAGATGACCACAATGCACAAGATCTCACAAACAGACTTAAAGGCACAGTTCGCTCCAAATTTAAGGTTCTCGTTATCATCTACCCAGCCTCATGCTGACGGAAAGTCAGGCAAAGTTTCCTCACAGGAGCTTCACGGCAGAATAGTGTCGCAACCCTGAGATCCCAAATATAAAAATGTTATTTACACCATTTTTTAAACCAAAATTTGCAATGTAGCTACTCGGCTAAAAGTGCTAGCGTCCAGTCCATTTGAAGCGGGTGCAGAAGTTCGGCTGGTCATAGTTGGTGTAAATAACGTCCTTTAGTTTGGGATTCGGGAGACTTGGATCTCCATCTCAGCATCTACGTCGGTTGTCAAGAGTATGTGTGTTTTATTATATAGCCAATTATAATGTTTACTTCATCACAAAGGCTAAACATTGAAACTGAATTTTGTACCACAGCTTTTGCTTTAATAGTTTGGTCTTCTGCTAGCCTGGATGTAGTCCTCTTATCATTTGCGTCAATCTGAGGCACACCAGCGATGGTATCGGGTTCATCAGATCCAGACTCGTTTCTAGATAATGCTGCAGAGTGGCGCTCCACTTTCGTTTTGTTTTTGAAGGTGGCAACTTGGCTCATTTTGTCCTCAACTTTCATGAGCATATTTCACTGCTTCCTCTCTTGGGGCGGAAAGAAAAAAATTGGATGGCAAGTGCTTTTCTTTTTTACTCCATGCCAGGAGCAGGAGGAGAAAGAGCCTGTGTTTGCCAAGTCAGTGTGTATTTGCATACTGAGGAGGTGTTTGCGTGTGTTATCAGTGGTTTACATGCCTGTCACTGGATATCTTTTCCTACACACAACTAACTGTGTGTATGTGTGTGTGTATTGGCAGCGTGTCAGCAGCGCCACAATGCAACTAGAATTAAACCCATTAGAGCAAACATGGTTTACACAGGCAGAGACATTCACAATTTCAGAATTGATGTCTACAACTCTTGTCTCTGTTAACATGGTAACATTGTCCCTAATCTTCCCCCGTTAGTGGCCCCATTTTCAAATCACAAACATCGGCAAACATGCATCATCTGTTTACACGCGACTATCTGCGCAGAAACGTCTTGTTTTCCCAAAAGCGGGCTGCCTCAGTCTCATTAGATAAACTCTGCCGGTGCTCCTGCTCCTCGTCTCGAAACCTGTCTTTCGCTCGCTGCGGGTTGAGCGCGGGGTCACGGGAGGTCTAAGGTCACGCGGGGAGAGAGCCATGGAGAGGGTAGTCAAGGTGACGACGACGAGCAGGCAAACACCTGTCCTGATTTTTCCGCGAGGAACCCAGTCGTGATTTGCAGCAGGGGCAGGGCGGGTGTTGTGTGTTTGTGTGTAATCTGGGTGACAGGGGAGCTTATTAAATCTGCCAACACAAAACGAGGAGTGTGTGTGTGTGTGTGTGTGTGTGTGTGTGTGTGTGTGTGTGTGTGTGTGTGTGTTTGGGGGTGGGGGGCGATGCTGAGCAAGCAATGTGGGCGATTGACAGCGCAGCACTTTGTGCCTGCAAATGGGGGTGGGGGGGGGCTGGACATGAAATGTATCAGTAAAGACAGGCAGGTACAGGCTGCAGCCCCCCGCTGTCTGACTTCAAATCAGCCCTTTGCTCATTACAGTGGCCACGTGCACACACTGCAGTCATACACACTCAATTTTCCCTGATTATGAAGTCCCTCATTCTCTGCAGTCACAGAGGGTGTGTGATAAAGCCTCACACACACACACACACACACACACACTCACTCACACATTCACACAGCCTTATTACGTAGCAGACATTTTATATCCCCTTTGTTTCTCATGCGGTCTGTGTCGCCTCCATTCACATGTCTGTCATCGTTTGGAAAGAAGACCTTATAAAAAAAAAAAAAAAAAAGCGTGTTATTAAAGGCTGAGTCAGCGCCTTCCTGCAGATGTGACACCTGGTTTCATCAACCCGGCAAAACAAGCCTCATTGTTTCCATTAGGTGCCACAGTGAGTGTGCGTCTACCTGCCCACACTTGAGACTCCATTTGCACCCCTCCCACCCTCCAAAAAAAAAGCAGTTTCCTTTGCTCCCCCCTCTTTGCAGCTAGCTGGTAATTAGCCCCGAAGCCCTCCTCGCTGTCTGCCTGTTTGTTTACGGTGGTGAGAGGCAGATTCCCCTCCTGAGAGTTGAAGGCGTCGCTGCGCTCAAGAGACGGAGCAGACGATGTCAAATTAAAAAAGATAGGAAATTCCTGACTCACCAGAATCATGCAGGAACGGAGGAGGAGGAGGGTAATAGGAGGAAGTTGACAGATTTGTAGGGATCAAGGTACTCTGATCAAACCCGGTGGTGTCTTTTACTGATGCTTGTTTTTTTCCTAACCGTGTTTACCACTCCATATCAGCCGTTTGAAATAGACTTGACTGACTTGGACTCCCAGAATTGAGAGAGAGAGAAAAAAAAAAGACTTTTTAAAAAATTCAACAGCATCGTCTATTTCCAGACACAATGTTCCATTTTACTGTGGGTTATCCACAGAACACACTGTCAACTGCTTCCACAGACTATTTAAGTGTAAATGAGCTCTAATGAAAGCAAAAATGTTGATTTTATTTTATGCAAATTGGCCCAAAGAATTAGACAGGATAATAAGAAAGCCTCTGGAACAGAAGGGAGGCGGTATAATGTAAGACAGATGTCAAAGTGGAGAAATTGTTTTAGACTTTTTTTTTAATTATTTTTTTGCCGTTCTACATTTTAAAGTTAATGACACTGTGTTGTGTTTAAGGTTAGGGAGACTGGCATCATGCCGCAGTGCTCTAATTGCAGGAGTCGGAACAAAAACTTGCGGAAGACTCTTTTCTAAAGACACGCTGGTTTTGACCTTGATAACTTATAATGTAGTGTTAATGTATTTGTATGTTAATATAACGTATATGTTAATTTTTCCGTGAAAAAGTACACATTCTCTGATTCCAGGTTCTTAAATGTGAATATATTTTGGTGTCTTTCCTCCTGTTTGACAGTAAACTGAATGTCTCGGGGTTGAGGATGAAACACTGATCAACATTTTTCACCATTTTCTGACATTTTATAGACCAAACATCTTATCGATTAGTGGAGAAAAATAATCGACAGCTTAACTGACAGTGAAAATAATCATTTGCAGCCCTAGTATTAATCTGGAAGAACCCCTAATTTTAGAATTGTTTAGCACACAACAAACAGTTTGTGTATTTTCTTAAAACTGTTTTCTTTCTGTCGGCTCCGACTCCAACAGACTGTCCATTACAGTACAGAAGAGAGGCCCTCGTCAAAATGCTGTTTCCGACATCCGTCCTATCAGTGGCTAATATTAACATTTTTGGATACAAGAGAAAGGCTGGAAATGAATATATAATCCCCCTAATTCTTACCGTAGCTTTGAAGAAAATAATTGCAGAGCAAAATATCACAATCTTATCTTTATATTTTATTGAGTCCCAGAAATCAAGTTTTTTGTTTCTTGCAAAAATTTAAGACAATTTTTAAATGAGTCAAGTTAATCTCTGCAGTTTGAGTACAAATAAACTCGTCTCCTGAAGTTAAATCAAACAAGTATAGTTTTTTTTTTATTCAAGTGTAGAGTTGTACTTTATTCTGTCTTGTCTCAAGATGCTTATTCTTGGAAAAGTCCTGAAATAAAGCAAAACGTAGCCATGAATGAGCGGAGTCATCCCCCAGTCAGACCCACTCACACAATGTATTCCTGTTTCCTCAAGGAAAATGAGGCCCTACAGCGAAATCTGACTGTTAATCATGCTTTTTTTTGGTTATAAATACATTCTTTTTCAGTTGGACACCATCTTTAGACACACAGGAAGTCCTTAAAAGTGACATTAAATTGAAGTTTTTCTGTAAAACATATTAAAGAGGAAACCCCTCGTCTTCCCTCACAGAAGAGTAGAGCCAGTGTCCTGCTCACAAGTAGTTAACCCCGCGTCAAGCGTCTTAGACCTCCCTCCTGCCGCTCATACAATCTGTCGAGTGTGTGTGTGTGTGTAACAGTGTGTGTGTGTGTGACTTTGTCAATATCACCCATGAGGGTTCCCCTGCTACCCCGCTGAAGCGGATTAAACATTCATGATCATGTTTATTAATGACCAGCAGGCATTAGGGATCTCCGGGCTGTCACACACATATACACACATAAGCAAACGCACTTCACACACATTTGCACTTTCTCTTACAATCTTCCTTCCTATTCTCACACAACCCCTGTGTTATTATCCCACCCACGCGTATCGGATACGCCGGCACGCTTTCTCTCTTGATCTCATACACCTACACACTCTCACACAGAGAGATAACACATTTCTTTAATTCGGTAATAAGGCCTGAAGTTTTGTGTGTGTGTGCGTGTATGTAATATGGATCCGCTGGCTAGTTGAATAGAAACAGAACAGATTTCCTGTCTCCGCGTCTCTCTGGACTGCCGTTCTGAGCTCTCCCGGGGGTGGAGGGATGGACTGAGGACCTCGCTGAGAACATCTGTGACGGCTGGCCCCAGCAGAGACCGCAGTGTGACAGGGCCTATCCACAGCAGATGTCCACCAGTGTGAGTGTGAGAGAGACAGTGTGTGTGTGTGTGTGTGTGTCGTGTAATCAGGGTTGAGAAAGTCCATGACCCAGAGAAATTGTAGAGGAAATGCTCTCACAGTCTCTTCCTTCCTGTCGCTTCTTTTCCTTTCCTGTCGTGGTGGTAAATGAACAGGTGGGTAAGAGGTGACCGACAGCAGCTGATCATCCTATAATTATTATAAAATCAAATATTTCCAACCTCGTCTCCTTCGTCTCCTTTCCCCTCCACCCCCACGGCCCCTTCAAGTCAGGGACCATTTGTCGTCTTTTCCGAATGATATAAAAACTATACATGCTTTGCCCCGCAGCCCCTGCAAATGAAATGACAAATGAGTGATGAGCAGAGGAGCGCTGATGCTGCACTCCTCACGTCGCCCCCTCTGACTCTCTACATCTCTCTTTCCCCCCTTCTTCCTATCCTTACATGCTTTCTCCCTCATTATTCTTCCGCACTGCTTCCTCCCCTTATCCTTTCTTATTCCTCTGGCCTCCCACCTCTCTGCTCCGCTCTCCATCCTCCCCTCCTGTTTTTTCGTACTCCTTTCCCAGTGAAGCGTGTCGTAGTCTGCTCAGATTCCCTGGTAACTGAGCCCTCTCAGTGGGAGCTGCAGCCTGGTTCATGAAACTAAACTAAAAATGCAGTTTAAAAAAAGAAGTCGAAGGCTATTTTTAGGTCTTATTTCCGTCTTGAGCAGAGAGGTTATAGAGGGCAGTGAATTACCCTTCAAACTGGAGGGGAATTAACCTGAATTCAACCTTTAAGGAGGGAAATCGCAATCATCTTCACAAAATGACAGCATGTTCTTGGTCGGACTACTCCGAACACACTTTTTATGTTGTGTTTAAAAATCAAAAAGTTCAAAACAGAGAGGTTTTAGTAATTTTTGAGCAATTTTGTGGTGATGATGTCAACCTCGCATTGCTTTAAAGGGGCAATATGTAAGAGTTGGCCACCAGTTCATACTCCAAACAAGCAGAGGGCAGCATATCACTGTAGCTGCCGTTAGCTAATTAGCTTGATGAGCCATGCATTCGGTGGGCCAGACTGGGAGCTTGGAGCACCGGGGAGCTGTTGGTGATTACATTGCAAACGCGGGACTGTTGGGCTGGAACTGGCTGTTGCTAGCTGGTTAGCATGCTAACTTCAGAATATATCTCTAACATAACACATAGACGTTGTAACCAAACCAAATCCAAACTATTATTTCTTCACATTCGGTTGATAATTTTCTTTTGTGTTTTTAACTAGAGTTCATACATATTGTCCCTTTGACCTCCTTTCTTGAAGACTGTGTACTTCTACATGCGAGGTTGTATCTGAGATAGTCTTGCTTTTTTTTTTATTTGGAGAAAAAACAGAAACAGCACTTCACTGTGAAAATGTCAGTCCTCTCACTTTGGATAATGATGCATTCGCAGCACAGTGTGTGCTAAAGAGAAAGAGAATGCCAGGGCTAATGACATGTCAGAGAGACATGGATGAGTTTAGAATGTGCACTGATGTCAGACAATAGACACAACGAGAGCTCTGCCTGTACAGCATAATGCAGTACAGCATCCCTGCTGCCTTTGTGGAGCTATTTAGGGTTTGAAGAAGAGAAGCAGCGCAACATTGATATTGGAGTTAGATGTCAAACCAAACTTGGTGCCATTGAACACTGGAAACAAATGCCACTACAAAAAAATAAGCATAACAAGATTGTATACAAAGTGTTTTTTGTTTGCAAAAGTGAACATTTGCTGCTTTGATTTCTAGAAATAAGACGTGCCAAAAAAAAACTCCCTATGTCTCACTGAAATGTGAGGTGATTTTGTTTTATAGTTTTATAGAGTGTTATTATGCACATATTTGATATTCAACTATTAAATCAGTATAAAGGCTTGATATAGATGCTGAGTATTTGAAAATTAGGGCTGTAGTGATATCAGATCTTCACTAAATGGTTATGGTGGACAAACAAATTCACAAAAACAAGAAAATTGCTATATATTCGTCTTTAACTTTGGTTGCTGTGTGGTTTTTTTTGTATTTTGGAAAATAGATTACCCTTAAATATGAGTGTAGGGATGTGCAGAGTCTGTAGTTGTAACTTCAAAAAACAAAGTACAAAAACAAACATTCAATGACTAATGGAAAGGCAAACCAAACACTCAACATCTATCATCTGCACTGGATTATTCACACAATATTATAATATGAGAGTTATCAACACAATATCAATATTTCATTTTTTAAATATCCCGGTCAATTTGAATATCATGACACCGCAACACCTCTATCCATAAAATGAAAGCTAAATTCAGAGCAGGAACGGTGAATAATGATGTCGGTGGGGGAGAGCAGAGGAGTGTCAGAGGGGTAAGTGCAGAGGATTTGACAGGGTGAAGGAGGGCAATTGAAGCTAATGAGTAAGCACACAGTCTGCTCCAACCTGTTTGGCCTCCACCCTTTCTCTTTCTCTACCCCGTCTTATTCCTCCCCCAATGCTTGGAGTGTCACGAGGGACACCGGGGAGAAAATGAGAAACATGAATCTGGCACTCTCGAGCGTGTGAGCAAGGTGGACCCGGTCAGACCAGACCATTCTTGGCCGGGGTGGGGGGGGGGATAAAGTGGAGAGGGCGGAGAGGGTAGTCGGGGAGTAGACAGAGGATGTGGGAGTGGGAAGAGTAATAGAGTTGTCTGGTGAACAGACATTCATTTAAAAATAATTTAATGGATAATTCCTCTTAATTTCAACTTGGACCTTATTTTCATAGTTTTGGTGCCATGCCAACACTGAGCAGGTATGAGTGAGTGCAAATATACATAACAACCCAGGAGGTGGACAAAATAAGACAAACACTTCATATGAAACAACTTTCATCATCACATATATATCATCACATCATCGTAATTACTAGGCTGGATACACAGCAAAGTAACCAATGTACCAATTAGTGGTGCACATCAGCTGTTTAAGAGGTCTGACAATCGCTTTTTAATGGATGCTTTGTGGCTAATATTATATGGGATGTGGATTCATACGTTTTTAAAATTGAATAGGAGCCTTATATAGCTGATGCAGCCACCATTTATATTTGGAGCCGGTTCAGTTGAGTAGCTGTGTTTTAATCTGCTGTTCGGTTCAACCGATGAAAACACAATTTGCATCTACGCGAGACTCATCTGCCGCTAGAAAGCCTAATTTCGTTCACTGTTAAGATGTATCCACCTACACGCATTCATTTGACACAGTGTGATCTATGCTGCGTTAATGTGGAGTCCCAGATACATATGATTTGACTGGTAAATTAACTCTGCCAAACGTCAAACTGCTAAATAAAGATCCACTGACACAAGTCAAACTTTGTCAGCGGGAACAAATACTTTGAATAAAAAATGTAAATCTGTAGTAGAGCGCTAGAAAGCTATTAGTTCAAAATAATGCAGGCCCAGAGCCACAGTGAGAAAAAGGATGAGTCGGATTAACCTGCTGTGAGGTCTGAGGGCTCAATAATGAGCTGGTGGGCTCCTTAAAACCCCTGTTCCTTCCCCTCTTTGCATTTAATATATAAATTTGTATATGCTATAACACTTGCCCCAGGTTAACTGTGTGTGTAAACTTACTTGAATTACATTAATTAAGAAAAATGCTAAATATAGGGAGCTTGAAAGAAGAACTTTTAGTTTATTTAGCACAAACTAGTCGTCTGAAGCTTTCAGGGTTGAGGTTCTGGGTGCTGCAGCAGTTGCCCACGTTGCTTCCCATGACCCTCCCAAATAACCAGACCTTAACAACATTAAATGTGGAGCCTTTCCTTCGAATCGAAAGCTCCAATATCCTGTTACCCCGCAGTTCAGGATTTGTACACTACAAGGCACCACAAGTCGACACAAAGCTCCTTTAAACCGGAACTCTATTAGTGTTTCAGTTATTTTGTCCACCACCTGTACATGCAAAAAAAACCCAAAACACTGCAAGTTGCCCGCTGAGTAATAGATGCTCTGCCCTTTTCTGTGGAGCGGTTACCCTCATGCGCACAGTTCGATGTCGAATCCAGCCCACATGCGCGCAGGCACACACACACACACACACACACACATACACACACACAGAGCGCAGGAGAGCACACAGGAGAACTAATCCGATTTCACAGCCCAAATGAAAAGAGTCTCACATGCACACATCCATTAGCTATTATTAGCTAAATAGGCTAATAGGTAAACACACACACACAAAGGGGCTGCTGTCGAAAGACACAAACACCAGGGGAGACCAGCTGCTACAAAATGGAAACGTGTTGAGTGCTTTTTTCTTTTGTTCGCAGCTCTCCCACATGTCCAGGAAGCAAGGCTTGTAAAATGGGTTTAAATATTAATCTCACTTTAACTCAATAGCTTAGAATTGATGCTCGATGGATATGGGACATTTTGAGTCTGGTCAAATTGACCAGTTGTCTCAAAGGTCTGCTTGAAAAACGGAACATAACAACATTTGTATGTATGTATGTATGAAACTTTTCACGATGGACTAACTGAGGCGTTTGGACAGTGTTGTGCTGTCAGTTCAATTAAGATCAGGACAAGGCTGTTCATGTCAGCACTGACTCTGAGCCTGTTTACACCTGGTGTAACATGCACATGCGTTTTGAGCGGCCACTTGAGATCGTATTTCACTTCCCCGCTCTATATGCAAATAAACAAGCTCATCTGTTTTTGTTTTGCAAAACCATGCAGTGGTGTATTTAGAACTGGCGGCCCAACGGCTTTAGTTATATCAGACCGCCCCCAAAACATGTGTTTTCTAAGGGACATTCACATCTTTACTTAAAGTTCCTTTCATTTGCCTCAGAAGTCAGAGCTGGGAATCATGTCGAGTTGACTGTGTTCCAGTACGAGTGAGAATACCAGTTCACGCCGGGGTAGCCGTTGTAAGTCCTTGTTAGCTATACCAGTTGATAACAATGGTCCCCTTGTGATTGGATATCCATAGACGCATGTCAATGCTCGTTGTAGACAGCTTCTTTGGTAGCATCCAGTACGAGATTCCACACATTGAACCTGCTGCCCCACAGACTGATGTAGTTAGCTAATGGTGTCCTCCTTGGCCCTGCAAGTAATGTTTGGTTACAGGTAGTAAGCTAGTTAGCCAGACATGCTAACAACTGTGGCACACGTTTGCCATTTTTATCCATTCCTTATTCTTTTGCTCTTGTTTTTTTAAGACTAAAGAAGACACCTGCCCGACTGCACACCACTTCACGTCAGAAAAAGTCAAAAACTTGACAGATCTGCGCTAATAACTTAAGTTCATTCCAAAGGAGACCTTGAGATCCGCTTAAGAGCCTCAAACACAGACACACACTTGGAAATATAAGCTTACCAGTACACAAACTAATCCATTGTTACCAGGCTAGCTTCTACAGCCCCTGTAAACAAACCAGTCCAGACAGTTTGAGGGGGAAGTATCAGCTTTCCACTAACAGCTCCAGGTCATTCAATTTCCTACTTCGTTTAAAAACCTGAGCTTCCAGACGGACAACCGCCTCGCTTGGGTTTGGGTGGTGGTGCTCTGCGTCGCACTGGTAGGCGATGATTTTGTGGGAAACTGCATGGTGAGTGTTTCTAATTAAGAAAGTGAAATGAGCAGATTTTAACAAGGTGATTTTAACAGCACGGCGCTCTGCTCCCTTCACATGGGTGTGAAAGTGCTTCTCAGCGGGGAGCGAGGAGGTAATGGGTGTGGGAACGTTACTTTAGTGGGCTGGCGGAGGGACAGTCGCGGTTTCTAATGAAGCAATAGGCCTATTTGTTTCTAACGCATTGGGGTTACCCTGGGGGTCCTTATGGGCCAGAAATATCACTGCCGCAGCTACATGAAGTGGTGAAAAAAGAAATTACGTGGTTGCAATTAAAAGAATGTAATTAACATGTCTGTTATTCCCAGCCTTTAGCTTTCTTCTCCAAGTTGAACTGTGTGGCTTGTTTTCAGTTTGTGTGTTGGCCCCTTATTGAATTAGAATAAGGAGAGTTTAGCCTCTGCACGGCCCAATACAAATCACATGGCACTTCAGAGTGAATGATTGCATTTGCCTCATTGGAATCAGCCCTCGCCATTTGTTACTGAATAGAGCTTTTGAGTTTCAACGTACGTTTGTTGCCTTGTAATACGTTATTCTCGTTTGACTCAATTCAAGCGTATGATAACTCAATTAGGTGTCCTTGTGTTTGCTCCGGATTCCCCTCCGCTGGCCTCTGGCTGTGAGGCTGCGGTTGAAGTCATTTGACCAGGAGTGAAGAGATTTGAAGCGGCTTAAACTGTCTGTCCAGCCCAGAGCTACAGGCCTCTTCCTTATTCTCTGTCTGTGAGTCTATAAAAGACGGCGCTTGTCCGGTCCTGATCTTTCTTTCATGGAGTAATCTCCCCACAGTCACTCAATCATTTATATCCTTTTTTCCTCTCTCATGTGGGATATATTTGGCAACTTACATTCTCTCAACTTTGTCATTGTCAAATCTGCCCTACATTCACGTAAAAAAAAAAAGATGTAAAAATGGGCGCACTGGTGTTTTCTTGGGAGCATTTTTAGACTGTGGTCTGATGTCATGCTGACCACACATCCAGCTGTCCAACATCGGCCCATCAGTCATATTTTCTCTCCCCGTGTTTGACGTGGTACGGTGCAACTGTGTGCCATTCTTGACAAGGCATGGTGGGAAGACAAACCTGTTTTTTCTTGTCAGTCGCTGCAGATTCACCAGAGAGAAGATCTAGGCAGATGGATGTTTCGGAGCTAATGTCGGTGGGCAATGGTGCCTGAGAGGAATTGGTAAAAGCTGGAAATTCCGTGCAGATAAAACATAGGGGGCTTAAAGAGATAAAGAAAAGACTGTTGTTCACTGAGATGTATGTGTGTAGCACTGGAGCCTAAAGGGATCTATAGAACAGATTTCACTATTTCGCACAACAGATGCTCACATGTACCAACGAAGCTTCTCTGAGTGAGCAAGCATTAGGTTAGACCGTCGACTGCACGTACTGTATGTTCAGTGAACATGTTGGGTTGATGGAGTGCACATACTGTTCTGCATGAAACATGAAAAATGACAGATGGGCAAGGTTTATATATATACACACATAGACCCCGAAGGAGCTAAATCATCATCATCATCCTTTATTTAAAGCAACATTATGTAGGAATTTTGTGCAATTTTCATCGTTTTTGAGTGTAGCACAACTGTCGGGAATACAAATCTTGCGTTTTGTAATTTGTAAGACATAACGTAGCATTTTGTGCCAGCTACAAACAAAACTCAGCATGTCGTTACTGTGTTACGTCTTTATAACTTTGCGTCTTGGAGTAAACATTCATGCTCATGCACATTTTTGCCACGTGGCGGTCAAAGTATGCACAAGTGTTGCACACAGCTCAGAACAGTAACAGCACGCCAAGCTGATGTAACCTAAACTAGAGACAATAACACCTGGCTATAACATGCCACTAGTTAAACCCCTGTAAAAATGGGCTGACTTTTCTCATGATCAGCGTCTTTGCTCTTCACCGCTGTCACGATAACCATAGACGTGCTGTGTGTTTTACGCACTGTGATGCTTCCTGCTCACAGAAGTTACATAGAACTGGAACAAGCAATAGATGGTTGGAGTGGCAGAGACTGATACACCAGTAACGCAAGTCACTGATACATTACATATGATCAAATATGTGTTCAATACATGCATAATATATACACAACACGGACCATCCACAACAGAACCAGCTGAAGAAGGATTGTAGAGTCATGGCCAAATCTACCATTGTGATTGTATTCTTGTTGCATTGTTCTCTGTGGGTTGTAACCACTTCAGCCAAAGGCAGTTTTTCCATTGTCAAGATTTAACTTCTATTGGTAACAACAACAAAAACAAAGATTATGAAAGAGAAATCAAAATATTGTGTTGCGCAAAATCATCTCTGCTTTGTCATCTTGTCAAATTCTGCGTGATCCCCCCCAGAGGTCTAGGAACTGCTTACGGTCTATTTTTGTTTGATCCAATTCTCCTTAATTGCTGCACAATTTGGTAACAATTTTGTTTTTGTTTTAGATTTTTTTTGCGTTCATCTTTCAGCAATCCTGCACAATGTGGGATCATTTACACCGAACCTGTGTGGGATTCATCTCCAGAAGCGATCGTGCTGACTGACTGATGTAGTCTTGTTAATCCCTGGTTTATTTGTTAGTGAGGTGCGGATATCCTCTAACGACCGCGTTGAGCTTACCTTGAAATTAATCAATTGAGAGTAATGATCGTCAGTAGATGGAACAGGCAATCAGTCAGAGAGGGGAAAATGGCCTTCTCCGACATGATTTTCAACACCTCATGCAGACACGGTGGCCTCGGGTGCCAGTGTGGTCTTTTAATTTACCAGCGCCGGGGCTTATTTTCCACAGGTGCAGCCCCACTTTCCCATTTTTCTAGCTTTATCCTTGTTTTACAGTCCCATCCTCCCATTCATCAAATGGCTGTCTCAATCCTTTCTCCACACACAGGGACACAAAACCCTAATTCAAGTCCCCAATCGGTCACACCCATGTGATAGTTTCTTCACCTCGGGCTCAAGCAATCAACAGCTCAGGCACACCGAGTCCCCCACCTGCTTGTCTTCCCCTCTCTCAGTAATGACATATCTGTGTGGCAGACAAGGCAGTCAGACAGACAGATGATGCCGCGCGTGGGGGACAGATCTATCACGTATGTGGTTTCCCACTCTAATACATCCATACAGGTTTATTTATCCTCTGATAGCAGACACAGGCCGCTCTATCAAACATCCATCTGCTCGGTCAGACGGATTTATTTCTGCACATTACAAAAACTATGGATGACGCTGCTACTGAGTAGTTTTCACAGGTCTACAGTGCAGGGAATTCATTCGGAAAGCGGGTCGGTCTTTTTTGCCTTATACTAATGAAATCACTTGTACAGGAAGGTAAATCAGGGGCTTTAAGTGCTCAGTCCGTCCTTTAAAGACCCCGCACAATGCCGGCGCGAGAGGTCGGCTGCTGTGGCGCGCTGTTCACTCGTTGTCGTCATTGATTTCTCATTAGTTAGGCCCTCAGGAGTCTGCGAGCTATCACTTGGATCAGATCTGTCGCGTTCAATTAAAAGCCTTTTTTCCAAAATGGCCTGGCTTTTTCATGCCGTATCACCACTCTATCGCCTTTTTGTCTATTGCGTGGGCTGCTTGCTGTCGACTCTTTGTGGACGTGGATGCTTTTAACGTCGGCTGCTGTATTTAGAAACAAGTAAGGAGTTGTTTCAGGGTGTGGTTGGAGTGTCTGATTATAGCTCTCCCTTGTTTCTCCCTCACGCACACACCTTACGATAACCCTTTCCTTTTGTATTCTGGACGCACGAAAACCATCCTCCCCTCCAGACAGACCGCAGAGCGCCTTCCACACCAGCCTGCCAGCCTTTGCAACAACAGTATGAGACAATTTTCTCCCAGCCACAGTGAGCCATAGGACTACATGACAAATGAGCGTGGTAATAGCATGTGGACACTGGACAGGACGACGCTCACACAGGGGTAATAATGGCTGCATCGCACTGTATGATGAAATAGTGAGCGAACCACTTAGCAGGGAATCTCACCTTCCATCTCCAACTCTCACACACACATAGAACCACTATCAGGACCCTATTAGAGTGGTCCCAGACAAGATTGCTGGACTGCGGGTGCTGAGAAGGCTCTCGGGTGCTAATGAGTGTGTGCACACGTGTGTGAGCCCGAAACTGCCTGACTATGTATAGAATATTTGTTTTGCGTCAGCAGGAAAAAAAAAAAAAGAAAGAAAAGAAAATGCTGGCTGAGCTTGCTGTTTCTCTACCCCCGGTTGTGTTTTAAAGCAAAAAAAAAAAAAAAAGAAAAAAAAATGGCAATACCGATGCCAACGCCATCACTGATCCTCGACCAGTTCGTCTGTGAGTTCATGGGAAAGCCCTGGCGGGGTTGTTGTCCTGTGTCAGGCCGACAGACAGACAGCCAGAGATGATGGGTGGCAGGATGTCTGTCAGAGCCAATTATGTTTAATGAGATGCGGAGTGACCAGAGCCCCTGAAAACTGCCAGATGACACAGGGAGCCTCTATGTGGTCTGAATATATCCAGAATGCTGCAGTGAACAACATTACATACTGGGTGGGGATGCGAAGCACGTCACCGGTAACACTGATGACATTCTCTCGGTGGATTACTGCAGTAATTGTAGTCCAACATTTTTTGTTTTTCTGGACAAATAATCTGATCTACATCCTGGGTTACATCTCCATTTTTCATGTCCTCTCACAGCCACATTTCCCCGTATTCCGTTACACTCCTGAAGACGCATAACATGATTTCAAAACAATATCCTCGGCTTACCGGAGCTGAATACCCTGCGGCTAGCTAAAAGTAAAGGGGCACGAGAGGCTGCTTGTTGTGTAGACAGATATAAATTGATGTACGGTCAAAGCAGCAGCGCAGCACAGAAATAGGCAGAAGGGAAACAGGAACGTCTCCATTCGGACCACACCGCAGCAGCTGTAAACGGGCTGATATGCAGATTAGACCGGTCTGGCCTGGGCCGACACGCCCGGGCCAAAGAGCCACGTTACGAAACACGAGGCCGGATTATGGTTCTCGGGCGTTGCGAGGGAGATTGCGGTAAAGGAAGGGCCGGTTATCGCGACTGTCTTATCAGGGAGGGGGAGCATTTGGATGCGGGCGACTGAGAACGTCAGAGATGGATGAATACTCGAAATGTGAGGTCCAAGAACAACAATGACAGTTCTCGTCTGAGGAAAACAAACCTGTTTGCTATCACCGCTGCTTATCAGCTCATTAGTCCATGCGACAGACAGGGTTGTCGATGTTATGCAAAATATGCTCACCTTGTTCCCCCTTCCGAGCGAACCAGCTGGCTGAGAAGCAAAGGGAAGGAAGCTTTACAGGTCAAGGGCCAAAAACACAAATAGACTCCCACAGGACACAGATCCAAATTCAATAGTAGTTTATCGCAAGGACGCCTAATTAATACTGAATTATAAGTGGTTAAAACTCCACTTAGATATACTGTCTGTGCAAACTTTAAGTGAGTAAAGAAGTGGAGTTGAACTTTTTTCTGTAACAATTAAAATACAAACCTTATTGGGTGCTATTAAATCGATGATGCCATTCAGAACCTTGTCTGAAGCTCCAATTATAGTTTTCCATGTCTGTCTTTGCATGTTCCGCATGTACTGACAAATATAATGTGAACTTGTACTCGTAGCACACATCAGTTTAGTGTTTATAAAACCACTGTCTGTTGGCGAAATCCACGCCTCGATCCAGGTACTTCAGCTTTTAGTATTGCCCATAAATTCTGGAGACGCACAAGAGACAGATTACAAAAAAAAAGGTTAAACTCGAAGCAGCATAGGTTGAGATATCCTGACTTTAAGACCCTGTTACGGCTCGAGCTCCAAAAACACAGCATTTCCCGCAATCCTTCCTCATAAATGTGTACTTCATTTAAAACCTGAAGCCTCAGTTTGTAAAGCAGACTTTCTCCTAAAATATGAAAAGCACAGTTTCTGCCGCCAAAACAAACAAAAGACATAGTTTGATAATGTCGCGAAGTAGCGTGGGATCACGGAAGTTGTTGCCTTCATCGTAAAACAACCAGAACTGCCAGTGAAAGACCAACCTAGGCGACTCCGGCCAGGTGAGGTCATGCGTTAAAGTTTTATTCACGTTACTGACAGTCACATGCAATGGCGAATATTTCACTTCACCGTTGGGGCGGGGGGCAATAAACAGAAAAACATCTCAAGAGTAATTCTTGAAGGGGTGAGCCCTGAACCTGGGGAATTTTCTAATTGTCGCAACGAAACCAGGTGTTTTTACCGAGACCTTGACACATCTACAGCTGTGCTTGCGGCGACTGACACAGGGAGCTACTTTAAGTCGAAAACACTTTTTGTGCTTGAACCCAAAACACTGTGACAAGAGAAAAATAGTTGTATAAAGTTAACATTTGCAAAATATACTTACCATGCTCCACAGAGACAGGTGTGTCAGGTGCAGGTTGATTGGCAGCGGACCAAACCACTGTGAGTCATATGAGGGGGAATGACTTAAAAACTCATCATTCTGCATCTTTAATCAGCACAAGTGTTTTAATCGCATTGTAAATACACACGTTAGAATGTAGAAACGTTTCATATAAAATATTTCAAGTGAAACACGCACAAACTTTATCTCATTTCCCCGAGGACCCTCTCATCCCCGCAAGGGACCTCCTACAGGTCCACGAACCAGTGTTTGGGAACCCCCGGTTCACCCGTGTTTTAGCGTACATTTAGGTATACTTTAACTAATCTCCCACTATAATCCTTGCTGTGGTAAAGAACACGGCCATCCCCCCCCTCTGTGTGTCCGTCGGAAGGAGGAGTTTATTAACCCCACAGTGTCTGGGAGGAGCCCGCAGTCTCTTGGCGCTCCGTCCCAGGAACGTACTGTGTGGAGACAGCGGAACCGTGGAAGTACGCTCCCAGAAAATCCGATTTATTGTATGTTTCTGTCAAACACAATACCCTTGCGATCAGCGGCCGCGAAGAGGGGAGGGAAACGCGAACACCGCGCGAAGTATGTGTTACCAGAGGAAACAGTAGCCGGTAAGTTACAAGCGAACTTATACCTCAAGTCACGTTGCATTTAAAGGTCTCCGTTCGTTCCTGTGCGCGCGCTTTGTCCGCCGCGACACCTAAACGCATCACTAATAAGGATATCTGCCTGAAAAGTTTGTCTGTGTGAAACAAAAGTTTGTGGATGTGTGCGCATTCATCGCTCCAGCGACTTTCTCATTGGTTGTTGTGAGTAGTAAATCTGAGTAGTGCAGCAGCTGTGACTGGAATCTTTTCCCTGCGAAGACATGTGATTGTCGTGTTGTCGGTGATTATAATTGCTTTCACTGAGAGAGTACACACCAGGGGCAACTGTGTTAAAAGTGGTGATTCATCCGTGTGTGTTTTCCCAGAGAGACAGAGAGTGACCTCGCCCTTTATCTTTATTATAATCAGATATTAAAAACTGTCTGTTCCCTCATTAGAATGCAGTACCCTTTTTATGAAGCCTTTTGTGCAAAGTAACACCTAATTTGGTGTGATAAATAAAATTAAATTGCACCCTGTCACCATGCTCAGCCTTTAGGAATTAATTAAAACTCCATGCCAAAGGTATTCGGGTGTCGTTCCACGGACACAATGGATCACTTGAGTGTGTGGATGTTGGACATGTAGCCCACAGCAGTGTCACACACGCTGCTTATTGCCTCTCTTTCTTCCTCCTGATTTATGAACTGAGCGATTGGGAGCATAGGCCATTCCACTAAATGCCCGATCATGTTCGGCTGTTGTGTTGAGAGTGTGATTTACCATCAGATTGTATTGTTGTTTGGCCGTGTGCTGGGGTGGAAGGGCTGGGAGGGTGACAAAAGGGTCCCGGGACCCCTGGAGTGAGGGGGCAAACAGAGCAAATGTACCCATGGAGCAGGAGGGGAAGGGCCCCGGCATGCCTTTTGGGATCTCTGTCATGGAAACCCACACGCGAAGGTGTCTGTCTGACTGTCCTGCTACCTTTGCACACTGCTGAGGAGGGCTGTAATAATAAAAACACGGGCTAATGTTTGACTCACAGAGGCTGGCTGGTCTGCTCATTGATCTGTCTGAGGGCTCTTGGTGAAGTTCAACCTCGAGGAAGTGTATATTTTACTGCTAATGAATGTGACTAATGATTATTTAATGATGGATTAGAAAGGAGTAAACCGTTTCTAATCATTTACTTGGATCATTTTCAACCAGGAAATAGACTGAGCCCAACATGAGTGCAAGAGAAAAGAATGCCTTCCGGTTATTTTCCTGGAGAGGGAGCATGCCCTGAGATTGGTTTATACTTCGTCCTCCTGCCTGTTTAGTAGACTATACAGGAATAGTAACTTAGGTAATTGCTGTTGCTCTCATGTGTGAACCCTGCTTTTCTTTTCTTTTTCTTTTTTTTTGTCTTTTTTTGGTAATCAGCAACAGAATCGCAGGGTCAGAAACCGTGGCACCACATACATATTTTCGCTCTTGTGGTTCAAATTTTTGTGGCGGAAAAATCCTCGACCACGAGGAACGTTATGTTTTTACTATTCTGTTTTTCCCCGGGCTGGGACGGGGTCTCGACCCAGAGTGACGCTGATTGAGTGTGACCTGTAATTTCCTTTTAATGAAAAAAAAAAAAACGTGTGATTTTGCCTGTTCAGTCTTTCTCCTTTCTGATACAAGTTGAGAGTTATGCCTCTCAGCTGGCAGGACTGTCAGTTGTCAGTTGTTTACCAGTGACAAAAGGGAAATGTAATGCTCTCTCCTGGGTGGCTCAGAGTTGCTTCACAGGGCTCATCGCCTCTCTGATTTAAGTCGAAGGGCTCATGAGGCGGTGACATCATTACCACAGGAACCTCCCAGCTCCACGAAACAATGTGTTTTGAAGTCAGATAAACAGTGTGTAACTTTGCGGCGTTATGTAAAAAAAAAAAAAGAACAATTGACTGTTGTGGAAAAATGACTCATCTTGTCATTGATGCTCTGTGAGAACAGCAACTTTTCCACAAGTGAGAAACTCTGCTCTCTGGAGCCCGTTTGGACGGCTGTGTGTGTGAGTGCCCGTCGCCGTTAATTCTGAAGTGCTCGCCGAGAAACGCCAATGTTTCATGTCCTCTCCGCTGCACATTTTTCTCCATATAAGGTGGCGTGCATGTGACTTATCAGGCATGGGTAACATCTGTGCTTATTGTCACACGGGGATGAAGGCCTTTTACTGTCTCTAGGTAGAGAGGCACTGCAGGGGGAAAACCACAGGAGCTCCACATGACTGGTGCATCTCCTAGACAGGAGGATTTGAAGTGGATCAAATTGAGATCAGCGAAAACCTACTCTCTGTGAAATGAAATGTCCTTTTCGAGGCCTTTCTGTTTCAGCGCAGGCCAGTCCAGTCAGGCGGGCATAATGGTGGCCTGTATGTTTCTATTTCTTACTTCTGTGGTTGAGATTATATTTGGCTTTCAAAGTGTTTGCTGGTAGCGTACGGCCAGCAGTGTCTGGAGTGGTTGCTATAAAAAGCAGGTGAACTAAAAGCTGGTGTTGACAGCATCTTGGCGGAGACCTCTCATTTGCTCCCAGCACTCACCGAGACGCCAACTGAAAGAGACATGACTGACTTTGACCTAAACCTACGTCTAACCCTTCCGGGTGCACAGAACTACAGGTCGAAGAGCGATCGCCAACAGAAGAGGGACATACCCATCCTGAGTTTTAAAAATAATGTCTACTCTGTGGCTAAAAAAAAACAGCCAAAAAGAGTCGCCTCGTCTTGCATTATTCAGACATTCTGAATTTAAGTTATTTTGCCGTGGCCACTGCGCTGGTGGACACACACACACACACACACAAACACAGACACACACACACTCTCATCCAGTACAAGGGATTTGTTCAGTCAGCTCCACTTTGTGTATCGGCTCCAACACGAGATCCCTTTGCTCGACTGCACAAGCAGGAACCTCCTGTCCAGCGCAGCAGAGCGACGTGGTGAACCGATGGCGCCCATTCATGCTATCCTTCACAGCCAAGACTCCTGGGCCTTTGAGGAGATTAATGCATAAGTCTAAATTGAATTGCACTCATTCTGGGTCACCTGCAAAGAATGACCTGTAAGCTTTGCGAAGAAAATGAAGATTTAACTGTTGGCGGCTGCTTTAGCAATGTATCAAATGAGGTATCTGATTAAGAGTTACCGTGCAGATGGTCAGGGTGTTGTGATGGTGAAGAAGGGAGCGAGGTGGCTCTTAAACAGCACCGGACGACTTTCCTTGTGATCAAGACTTTCATTTAACTCCAACGAAAAAACTGCAAGACATGCCATTACCACTATTTTATTGATGGTCATATAAATCGTAGGGCGAGTGGTGCACATAAGGCAAAAAGCCCCCAGGGCGGCACTTGAGTAGCAGTGCATGTAATTCCTGTAAGCTTACCAGACGGGGTACAGTACTTCAGTCTGGAGCAGGTGCTGCCTCAGCAATTCGAACTCGAACGAGTGATTTACAAGCCGTGAAAATACAAGAAGAGGTTTGATTATCAAAATGTATGAACAATGAGGTGTAGGGGACAAGGAGTATTGGATACAGAAGCTGTA
The DNA here is from genome assembly GCF_900880675.1 of Sparus aurata. Lineage (NCBI taxonomy): Eukaryota > Metazoa > Chordata > Actinopteri > Spariformes > Sparidae > Sparus > Sparus aurata. The sequence goes on along the minus strand of NC_044202.1, from coordinate 18,530,406 downwards.
TGCTGCTGTATTGATCTGCATGCGGGACTTGATTTCTTGAATCCAGCTGCTGCAGAGAACCCTGTTGGGTGTGTGTGATCTTTTATGCTCAAAGCGTATTCTTTCAGCACGTTGCTGCTGAGTAAAATTCAGCCTTTTGATTATGAATCCATGCTGGAAAAAGTCATGTTGCATCATGTCTCTGCTCTGTGCCCTAGTCTGTATGTATTATTTGAGTTTCTGATATCTTCTTCCGAGATGAAGAGGCATGTGTTGCCACAACCAACAGCCCCGTTCATATGGAAATACCTCATCCTGCACCCCCTCTCATTATATCTAAGCCTGCTCACCGGTCAATCCTCATAACAATACAAATTGTGATTGATCTGACCTACCTTGGTCCGGTAGCCAAAAGGTCTCAGACGATCCTTGCCCTATTGGAAGTGCAAACACAGCTGGTGCTACAGGCCAAAGTGCTCGCTGCTTGGATGTTCCGTTGGCGCCATGTGTCTTGCGTCGTCCCCATGATGGATGGAGCAAATTCTGGGTACACATTTACTCCAGCACATCCCACCTGCTCGTCAGTGGGTGGAGATTGACTCTCTCATTGTCTCAGATGAAAGCTAGAAGGCCCAACCTCTTCTGATGTGTTTTTCTAAAGCACCCTAAGCTAGGCAATTGATTCTGCTAATATATTCAGCGTGATCTGTTAAATAATCAAAGCTGTGCTCATCTCTTTGAACTGTGCGGTATTAATTGTGTCAGATCCCTTTGCTTATAATTTAGATAACAAATTTCTCCACAGCCGTAGCCTTATCCATACTCTGTCACGATAGGACTCTTTTGAAAGACGATAAATCTTAATACCACACAGTTACAAAAAGCAGATGGCAAAGAGAGTCGGGATGTGCATAAATCCACCACCGACCACATATGGATCTGACTCAGCAATAAGACCATTCATCATTGTCTACCTTTACCAATCATATATCACTCATCACAACACAAAATTGCTATAACTTTGCAGTCTTGCAAGATATTGCTGTTGTTTCCCGTCTTTTGCGTCCCAGGTAGCTCGCTCCACTGAGCTGTGTTAGACACGACGCACCCTTATCTGCACCCTTTCCTGGGCTTTGTGACAGACGCGAAGTGCTTTGGAGGGTCTTTGGCAGCCGTTGTGTTCGTGTTATGTTGAGGAACATTTTCAGGCTCATTAGCACTCCTTCCCCTATCCAGCCCCCTCCCTGCTCCAACAGTCGGTGGGTTTGATCTCCGAGCAAGATAAGCTCTTTTCTCCACTTCTCAGTCTCCGGGCCTTGTCATGTTGGTTCAGTCATTTGGCATCCGGCCAGTGTAAACAGAGACCAGGTCCTGATTGTTTTAGGTCGCTGGCAATCCTGGCATCCACTCAGTGAACATGCTCAATTAAAGCTTTCGTGAAAATCCTTTTCTCCAAAGAGGTAAATGTATCCAAGTAACCTCTTTCCTTGGGTGATATCATCGTTGAGGCATATCTGGCTGACGGGCCCTTGGCAGTCAGAAGGAAAAGCTACTGAGCGAAGGAACTAATTGTAAAGAATGTCAAGAAAAGAGCAAAGAAACAATAGTTGTTGGGACATTTTATCAGTTTCATCTGTTTTTGCAGTCTACGCCTTTTGTAAAAGCAGCAAAATAGTACAATATGCTTTACATCCTCAATGTAAGGAAGCCAAGGGGTCTATTGGCCAGCCTGCAGTCTGTGTGTGGCCTTGCTTATTTTTACGGCACCCTCTGGATGCCCAGGGATCGACTAGCCCCTCTCCATTTCTCAGTATGGTCAACTTGGGTTTCCTCATCGCACAGAAACTTCCAACTTCTCTGCTCTGCTAGCGCCAAGACATGATCTGTTCTTGGCTGTTACATAAGAGCTATTTAACCCAGGGTTCGCTCTGTTTCTGGCCCAGGGGGAACAACTTGCTCACTCTGCCTGGCCAGCGCTCCATGCCACCCTGACTGTAAAGTCCACGCCTCGATCGGTTTTCACAGTTTATGGGCGCAGGTGCAAAGGCAGGTGCGAAGGACTTTCTAGAAATTTCTACCCGGCAGGTCTTGGCCAAACGAACATTGAGAATGGAAACCTTTTTTAGACCAATGTGTGTCTTACTAATTTCCGTTGCCTTCCAGTTCTAGCACATTTTTTCCACCGACTCTGGGCCAACAAAATTACACATGGGCAAAGCCTTTTATACAAAGTCAGGAAGGTCAGTCTTATCGCTGGAAGGTTCCCTCATTGGGCTGATGTTAAGTCAAGCAGATAACACAGAGTGCAGGTCGCTGCTCAGCTTGTTGCAACCTGGGAGAGTCCTGCAATATTAATGCGTCTTCTTCCTCCAATGGGGTTCCTGCAGATGCCACCAGACTCTCATATGTCCCACTTTTTAAAATGTTTAGCAGTCTTGTCGAGGTGGGTTTACCTAGCTGTCAGAGGATGATTAAAACTCGACACTCTCAGAGGCTCAACGCAATGTTACTGAATCTTTGAACCCGATGGTATCATATTAGAGCGCAGGTGGAGGAGTCTGCCAGGCTGCTGTGAACACCGCAACAGACACATGTGAGCTGTGGGTACAGAGGATTCCAGAGGCTATTAATGGTATTCGACATTCAACTGTCATTGGAGGAGACGACTCCTAATTTGTGTCCTGCTCAAACCTAATGTTATTAAATGTGCCGGAGCCGAGACAGTGAATCTCATGGTTTATAGACTCCCACGGTAGTGGAGCTGGTTCGTCTGTCCAAGCACTACTACTTTGATCCAGAAAAGGTTATCAGGGGGTGAACAGTACAATAAGATTAAGCGATGCAGCCAGACAGAGTTGTTTTTAACCTTGTGAGAGAGCCAGGCTAGCTGTTTCCTCGTGTTGTTAGTCTTAATGCTAAGCTAAGTTAGCATTTCAGAGTATTTGGAGTATTTCCAAAAAAATGTTGTGAACACACATTTTCTTATTAAATCACACAAATGGGTTTAGATATTCTGAGAACTACAACACCAAAGCAGCCATCAGATGATCACGACTTGGACTGTGGTGAGACTTTGTGACCTCGCCTTTCCCTATGTCCTACACGTGATCCTTTACACCACGGCTAGGGCAGTATTGGTCACCTCACCCAGCCTCTCAAACCTCCCTGGTGGCGTGAAACACTCAACGGGACCATTGTTGGCGTTTCCACGTGGATCTCCTTGGATGTGGGTGATGTGAACGATGTGTGAGCGTGCAGTGTCTACAGTTTAGACTGGCGCTCTGTGGTATAAAGGGGGAACGACTGACTCACAACTACAAGGGATGTGCGTATCCTGTGTGTGCGCTTACTAGAAAATCACTGCTGAAGCATGCAAGACCACTGTGGCACACATGTCGAAAAGCAGCACCTTTTCTTGCATTCTTTCTTGCTGAATAACAACAACTCACAGTGTGTTACACGGCGTAACCCCTTGAAAGCCTTCATCCTCCATGTTGATGGAGTAGCTGTGTGTGAACCGCCTGTTGGTCTTGATCTTATCTGCTTTCATGGCAGGATTCCTGCTACCTAATCAAAGGGGGGGGGGGGGGGGGGGAAGAACCTTCCCAGAGATGTTGCTTTTTTCTACATCCATTGCCCTTTTATATACTCATTGATATTCGCCTCACATTTGACAGGATCTGGTGTAAAGTGAATGCGTACAGTGGTGGTGAAGTCATTCATTATAAATCATTCCCCCTTTGGAGGGTGAAATCATTTATTCACAGTCTCATGAGGTTAGTGATCCAAGGAGCACGCCCTGACTGGTGACTAATATGTTGTGTCACTCAGCCCGCTGACATGAACTGGATACACTTTGGTGTCTAGGTTTATTGCAATTCATCTCCTCTGTGAATACAAACAAGCACTAGAAAGCTTAATTCCCGCTCTGCCTTTCGGTGTCTACGCGCAGCTTGGACACTGAATGGCGGCTTTCATCTCGGATTGCCAATTTCCTCACTCCAAATGTCTGTTTCTGCAAAAGAATGACTTTAATAACTGGAGCTATTTTCCAAAAGTTATTTTGAAAACCATCCCTGTCTCTTTAGGCGCTCGTCCTGCTCCTCGGTAGTAATTTTCTGTGTGTGTGAGCGAGCGGTTTGTCTCCAGCGGCAAGCCCTGTGGTCTGCTCGCGTGGAGAAATCGGCCTCACTGGAAACTCGTGGTTGCCTTTTTTTTTTTTTTTTTTATTCTAATAACAATATTATACAGTGCATAGGTTCATGCTGGCATGCCCAGGCTTATACTAATAATAACAATGTCGAGAAGTGCCAGGAACTGGGGTTTCCTGACAGTTGGGATGATTTTTACAGTTCAAGGAGCCCGAGTAAAAGCTCTACTTATGCAGTCATGTTGTATTATTAGCCTCATGCATCATTTCTCTCTGCGTTTTTTTTTATCCCTTTCACTCGATGAATCATATGTTCTGGTCATGAAATTTTGAATTAACAAGTGGTAATTAACACACATCAACCTTTTGTTTTTCATTGGCCTGCACAGCACTTAATTGGCCCCTAAGAGAAACTTAGCCATTAGTGTGTGTGTGTGTGTTTAAGGGTGGGTGGGGGGGGTGTCAGCTAAGTGCTCATGTTTGGTCCCAGACATGCATGCTGCTTTTGCTAATCATGCTATCATACAGTGCCACAGGCTTCTTTCTCAAAGCCAACAAATATTTTAACAAGCTGGAGGAAGACTGCACTCATTCTTTCCGATGTTTTACCAGCACGCATATCATCATCGCTTAATGTCTGGGCTTTTTTGGCAAGCTGCGCAGTAAGCTCTGGCTAGCCACAGGAGTCCATGGCCAAGATACATTAACATACAGCATGAAAAATGTTTAAAAAAAAAAACAAAACAGTTCTCTATATGCTGTGTGCAGGGGAACATCCGGGCCACTTTGATGTGACACAAAATAGCCTCACAGTCTCTGCAGACAAGTCGGATCAGGTCGGGTGGTTTAAACCACCATGCCTCTGTGGTCATTATTGTTGTTGAAAGTGGGCCGCAGTGCAAGAGTCTTTGCACAGTCAGATTGACAGAAGGACACCACGTTCCTTATTATCCATCCGGGGTGGCGCCGTGTTCTCTTCATCCTCCAGCAGTCGGATATACTGTGAAATTTCTCGCTTTCCCCGGCAACTTCCTTTGCGCCTTTCTTATCATACCTTCCTCCCAGTGGGTGCGGGTGAGAACAGTTGCCGCATCGCAACCCGTAATGAGAGAAACAGTGGATGGTTTGTAGTCAGCCGTTTGCCTCAAGGGTTAAGTATCCATCTTCATTCCCTCTAAGCCCACCCCTGCTTAGGAGGAGAAGGCTGTGAATAAATACCACCCTTGTCCGCTCATAATGGAACAGCTTGACCTCCCGTGACCTCTGCTGGTTGGAGCATCTGCCTGTCGATTTCACCAGCCCGTCCTGTGGGACATCGCCGGGCTGTCGCATCTGCCCATGGGCTGTAATTCAATTGGTCGAGAAATTTATTTTTAAGGAATGAAAAAATTAAGCACTGGCCTATAATTTTTCGGAGAGACAAAAGAAGCCTGTCAGCTGGAATATGCTGTTGATTTATGGTTTGTAATTGTGCGAAAGTACTTGTTTCTTTTCCGGGCACCGTGCATGACGACTGCATAATGAGCGCCGTCCTCATTGGCATTCTTGGGCCTCCCTATATGGATGGGATAATAACGAGGTTGGCAGAGGCCTTAATTTAATCGTGTCGGTAAAGGCGGTGCACATGTGGCACAGCTGCTAGCGCTTAACCGAGGCTTGCCATGCCCTTAGATGAGGTGCCATTCGGTGTCCGCGCTGGCTTGTTTCTGCTCTATCAGTCTGCATGAGCCGCATTCCACAGTGAAAAGGCTCCGCAGAGCTGGACAAAGGAGTTTGTTCTGCGAAGATTTGCCTGTGACTTTTCTACCACAATCGAATAAGCTCACGTGCCTCCGCGTGACTAGAGAAACTGGTTTAGGTGTTTTCCTTGCAGCCGGCACAGGTCAGCCTTTGTTGTTGCGCTTATTTAACTTTCCCACTTAAACAGTGTGCTGCCCGAGCGCTTTGTACAGCACCTGTTCTGGATTACAGGTCGATAACGGCTCCCGGCTAATTTCTTGTGATAATTCAACGGTGAAATCTAATCTCGCCTCTGCCATTTGGGCTCCGGGAAATACACGCCACAATGTCAAGAGTCAGAATCTCTTTCTACCTCAAATGGAAAAATCATGTACATACTTCGACGTGTGCATCACCGAGGACATTTTCACACAACATTCTGCTTATTCCAGTGAATTGCATTTTTAACCTATGACACAGTTTGGCGACAGGAACTAGGTCATGTGTTGTGAATTGTCTGAGCATCTGCTGGGAAAAGAGGCAGAAGACATGCAAAGCGGTGTTGACACATGTGCACCGCAGGTATTGAACCTGCAGCGCCTGTGTTAAACCTGTTTGTGGTTGTTGCGCTCCCCTCTGCGTGATTTGTCCGTCCAGTGTGGCCTAATTTCTCACTCTTAAAGGAGCACTATGTAGTTTTTGAAGAAATTTTAATCAAGAAAGATTTTTTTTAATGTCTGAAAGTAAAAAAAACAAACTCAAACTGTTGTTTTCATGACTTAAAGGCCTACATAATTTCATACTATTTTGACTTTTTAAATATTTGGCGGACCCTGCCACCTTTCGAGCTTCAAACATTGTTCTGGGGACCTTATTTTCCCCTGAGAGCAACTTGTTTTTTTCAGTTATGGGAAAAATAAATATATGGAGTTTGTATTATTATCGTAAATATTATTAGTTTGAATTTCTTCTACAAAACGACACAGTGCCATTTTATTATCAAGACTGGTCCAGATATGTGACATGATGTATGAAGTGGATCAAGGGCTCAGGGAACCCAGAAAAAAAATCACATCATCATTTCTGTATTTTTTTCAGTGAATTAAGTGGATTGCAGAAATTCCCATTCCCACTAAAATCATCCCTTTATCACAATATTTGTCAAAACAATTGCGGTCCTATATTTTGCATTATGGTTCTGCCCTTCTGTGTGTGTGCATAGTTGCCATCCTGCGCATCCTACGCAGTTATTCAAAAAGCCTGCAGAATGCACACATCCACAACCAGTAGCTGTAGCGCTGAGTAAAACTTCTGTGTGTACGTCCTACTGTGTCCGTGTGTGTTTGCGCCTGGCTCCTCACCAGCTGTCTCACCCATCATCAGCTCTCTCAGGATTCTGAGCAGACGGTCCAGCTCATATTTCCCGTCTCCTATCTGCGCTGTAAGTCAGCTCTGGACAGTAACAGATACTGTATATTAAGCCAGCGGGGCTTGAAGCCGCAATAAAACAAATTGTTTTGGTTAATGATAACAGGGGCGATAGTTTCTCCTGCTTTTCCTGTAAAAGTGCGATTGCACTGAGCTGGTCTTATTTCATAACTTGTTTATTGCTCCGGGAATTTGCCCACCTTTGATCAGCAGCCAGCTCAGTAGAGAATATTACTTACTCTCCCTCCTTCATGGAGAGCCAGTAGCTGTGAGCGGCTTTACGTCAGAGGATGGTTACTTTATGTGGAGATTTACATGAGCTCGCTCTGCCTGTGAGCTCAGAAGTGAGTTTACGAAAGCTGTGCTATAAGTGGAAAGATTCCTCTTTCATGCACTACATGTATGTAAACATGTATATAGGCCTCAGGTAGAGCAGGACTCGTCTAAACAGCGGCGATTTCCCCTGATGGATGGTTTATTCAGGCGTCCAGACTGTGGCCCTGTGTTTACAGGGCTCTGATGTAGGTCCACGACCTCATGCTGACAACCCCACCGCCTTTATCCTACCATCTACAGCTTGGTCGCCTGGCTCCACTCGGCTCAGCCTGGGACGAGGATGTATGCTTGTCTCACACAGACCCAACAGTGCGAGCAGAATACTAAAGCCTCTCTGGTGAATCATCACTTTAATTTTCATTTTAAACAGAAACAAACTGCATTCCTGCGATGTAAAATGCATTTGTGATGCAGTTTGGAAAAGAAAGGTCATTCCTGAAGAGGAAAGCGGTGCTGAAATGGGTTTTTAACAAGTTAATCCACTGTTCTGGTAGAGAGGGATAATCCTGATTGTTCATAGTTTAGTCTCACTTTTTTGATTTCCTTGAGTGTCAGCATTTAAAGCATGTTGTCACTGAGTTATCTCCTGCTAACAAGGAAGCTTTAGATGGTATTCTCACCAGGTAAAAGCCATCCTGAGCACTTAACAGAGGCCATTTCTCAGACCTGCCAGTGTGGTAAAAGAATGGCTTTAATATAGACTGTAATTACCTCAGGTAATGGCCTCTAAAGGCTAAGTGAGCATCAGCTCTTTTGTTAACCTTGAACAAGATGAACAAAACCACCAGACAGGCCCAGACTGGTCTGACCAGCTCTAACAGAGTTAAAGGGGGAGTGCATAGTTTTGAGGTAATGATAAAAACTCGGAAATATTCATGTTTCCCATCACTGAATAAACGAGCTGTTCTCAGAGGAAAATAAGGTCCCCAGAAAACGGTTTAAAACTAGAAAGGTGGCAGGGTCCGCCACATGTAAACAAACAACCAAAAGAAAAACGGTATGAAACTGTGTTGTCTTTTTAAGATCAGGTTGTTTTATGCAGTTTATTCAGCCATGAAAACAATAGAGTTTGTATATTTAGTTTGTTTAGACTCATAAAGATCTTTCTCTTCTAATTAAAGTTTCATCCCCAAAATTACATGGAGCACCTTTTAAAGCATTATTGTGGCTTTCGCCTGTCCGTTTGTAACAGTGTACTTCAGCTTCAGCAAACATGTCCGTGATGTGCACAATGTGGAGAAAGTGTTGAGCCAATACCAGCAAGCACTATGACCCCCGTCCTTGCCTAATTTCGTCATTCTCACCTGCTTATCATGGTCATTGTTTACTCCTGCTATCCGTCAGATGGTGTCCCGACCTGCGCCGTCAACAGAGTAGCGCTCATGAATCCAATCAGAGCGAGCTGACTGATTCATGTTCTGTTTGGCCTGACTGTGATCTACACTTTGGCCCTTAATAGGCTATAAAAGCAGAGACATTGCCAGTTGGAGCTCTAGTTTACCATGAACATATGGCTCGCCTTGGCTTGGGGAGATAACATTTAAATTACCATATCCATTAGCGTCAACCTGTCCTGATCCATCAGCATGGACGGTGCCAACAGATTTCTGGGTAAAGTTTTATTCATGCAGCGGGCAGAAGTGGCTGCGGGGCTTGTGAGGAGTGGGGCTCTACACCCGGGGTTGGGGGTGGGGTGGGGGGCCACAAGGGCAAGCTCCCTCTGGCGTCAGAGCTCCTCAAGAATGCAGAGAGGGATTAATGCTCGTCTGCGGCAGTGATGGATGAGACCTGGAGCCACACACACACACACAGACATACATACATATATATATACACCCACAGGGCTGCATCTGGATGCAGACTGTTTAGCCCTCCCCTGCAGCAGTACCTGCCAGCTTAGCAGGTGTGTGTGTGGTTTGGGTGTGTTGTCTGCTGGGATAAAGCCAGACTTGGTTGTTTGCCCTACTACCCCAGATAGACCTGTATTCACCAGCCGGATGTCATTTTGAGTGGAAGGCGCAGCTTTTCATCACACTAGTTCACGTCTGGGGCACTCTGATTTGGTTTTGTCCTTTTCGAATCGCAGATGAATCAATTTCTGCTCCCTCAATAGATTTCTTTCCTTCCTGTTGAGTCCAGTGATTGATGCCGCGTTGTGTGTTTTGCGGTTTCCACCGTGTACGTGCGACTTCTTCTTTCTTTTCGAGCCCATCGATTACTCCACACGCACGCGTCTCCCCGCTCCCGAATCCCCAGTTACCTCATTGTTTCACTGAAAAACCTCTGGTGCTTCTGCGTGACCTCCAGCAGCTGGCTCGTGTGACTGATATTGCACTGCAATGGTCAATGATCTCTGATGGATCACCTTAGGGAGGCTGGAGTGTGTCTCACATGACTTGCCGCAGTACACTACAGTGGCTATTGCTATGGTAATAAGTGAGCGAGTCGCTAGCTGATCGTATTAATCACCAGAGCTCACGCCGCCGAGCATGTGACAGATTATCCTGCAGCTAACAAAGGACAGCCGCAGTCACTTCCAGTGGCGATAATACAGTTTGCAGATGGGTTTAATGCCGGTGTATTATGCAGGCGTTTGCACAAAACTACACAAAGTCACTGTGAGCGATGCAACAATAGTTGAGGAGGAGGAAAAAGGTTTTGTCTTTACGGTACAGACGCCCTGAAGGTTAACAGCAAAAGTCGTCGTTCTTTTCTCTTCTCCCCCTCTCAAAGGCACTTTCCTCTCCGTATCTCTTATCGGTCGTGAGATAATTAGGTGCATCTCCTTCCCCTTTTGTGCGTGGAAGTGGCCGTGCTTCGCCCCGTCTTCCTGGGCAGGGCTCGACGTGTGCTTGTTCTCCCCGCAGCCTTGGGTTGTCTTATCTGTGCCCGTGGCTGTTAAAGACACTCGGCATTATTCTTACGCACTGCCTGTCACTCATTCGATTACTTCTACTCTCACCTCCAGGCGTTTTCTTTGCAACTCTGCGGCTTGAATACTGAGGCTCTGTTTGCATTAGCTCTGCTTTGATTAGACTAAGTGACAATGGTAAGACGCTGAGAAACACTAGGCTGAGATGCAGCACAGATGTTGAAGTGTGTGTGGGTGTGTGTGAGAGATGATTGCACCAGGAAATAAATCCAGCTAATTTGTGGGAATATCAGTCAATCTGAAAGACAGATAGTGTCGCTCTGAAGTTCTGAACCACATGCTGAGTGAGTGTGTGTGTATGTGTGTGTGTGTGTGTGTGTGTGTGTATTGCCTTTGTTTCTTCACAGGTTTAACCCTCAAAACGACCTTCTTCTGTCTATTAAGCAGCTTAATTAGCAGAGAAGCTGATGAAAAGCTGATTCGCACCTGCAGTCTTCCAGCTGTTTGCTGGATCTCTCACACACACACACACACACACACACACACACACATACACACACACACACACGCATCTTTTTTTTTTGAGAGAGCTGTTAACCTATTCCGCCGTCCACCATTCAAAAAAAAAAAAAGCTTGTGCACATTCAGTCACATACACACTCTCAGGCAGCAGATGGATGCTGACACCCCCTTGAGGATGTTTGGAGTCGGTGTCTGCGCTAAACAAAGCAACAGAACACGTTGGCACCACATTTCTCATTTTCATTTTTTTTCTTTTTCGCTTGCTGCTGTCAGCACAGAACGAACCCTCTGGTGCTGTCCTGTCGCGCACACACACGCACACACCACCCTCCTTTTGTTTGCAGCAGAGAGCCTGCACGCGCCTTGACATATCCCGGTTCATTTAAAGTCGTGTCGGACTTTCCGCGTATCGGTCTGCCTTGTCTGACAGGAGCTCCAATCTGTAGAAAATGAACTGAACTGACAGCAGCGGGGGGCTTGCAGAAAATAGAGATTTCACTGTATGGGACAGAGGGATGAGGAGGCGGAGACGGAGGAAGGAGGATGGATGGTGGGAGGGATAACCTTTTGAATGATTTGAATGTCACAGAACGCAAGAGAGACATTTCCAATATTTGAATTTCACTTTTGTAATTTAGATCTGTGTATTTTGCGTTCTTCGTTTTTGGAAAGACACCTTCAAATGTAAACTTTTTAATCATTTGACCGATTTTTATAATGCAGAGACTGTTCAGTTTAAAAAAATATTTGGGTTCCTCCACAATATAACCCCCTGGTAATTGAAATGTTGAAGAGGTGGCGCGGGTTCAAGGGTGAGACCAACGAACAAAGGACGTGACCTTTCACCCCCACTTAAAGCGTCCCAGCTTAAGTGAATTCCATCAGTCCACGCCCCCACTCCCTCCGACCATCTCGTTATCATTTTCTAATTTCGAAGCCCTTGATATTTAAATCCATGTTCATGTATGAGGCACTGTACTAATGTCTGCTAAAATGTGCAATTAAGAGCAATTTATTTCCCTCCGACAGACGTTTTCATTCTCAAATTGCCGCAGACTGCAGTCCCCAGTGAGCGGGATAATCAATGGCATCAAACCATAAGCGGCCTCCAGCTATGAGAGTGGCTCCATCATGCTGTTTAGGAGGGGGACAAGAAATATTAGCATGCCGACTGAAAACCCATATTTCTCCCCCTGACTCTTCCCAGACTCCTTTTCTCCACCACATTCATCAGCCCAGTCCCATGAGTATCACTCGACTAGTTTTTCATTGGGAATGGATAATTGCAAGTAATCCGTCTGAGATTAAGTGTGACATAAATTATGTACTTTATGTGAAAAAAAGGAATAATTTACAAGGAAAGTTAAGGTGTCAACTGTACCACTTTCAGGTTAACACATAAATGGAATGCATCTATCTGAGACGCCTGAAGACAGAAAGTGCTGTGCTCACACCGTTCAAAAGTGCAGTATGCAACGGTGAAAGGAAAAAAAGTCTATAGAGTCTCATTCCCCAGGTCTTTGACGAGACTCAACTATCAAATATCACTCTCCAGAATAGCTGATACCCTGAAACACCCCAGAGCAACACGAAAATTAATAGAAAACAAGAAAAAACTGCCAAAGTGCAGGGTTTTTGCAGATACAGACAACTCCACACTCTTCAAGGGGGTCATAAGTGCTGATATAGTATTTTCCTTTGGAGTCTATGCATTGTTTTTTCAACTAAATCTGGCATGGTATAGTTTAAAAAGATCGCTTTAAAAAAGGACAATGAAAAGTAAGATGAATCTTTTAATTAAAAATTAGAATTTTTATTTTTACAAATTATATGTGTGTGTGTGTGTATATATATATGTATATATATATATATATATATATATAAACTCACATTATTTTATATCAGTTGTCAAAAGTGTAGTAGATAGTTTGGCTGTGAATCGTCCAATCGCTAACTTGACTTATCGTTCTAGCACATGAAGTCTATCACCATAGTTCATCCTTAGGGGAACATGAATTTGTGCAAGAAAACGTTATGCTAATTTTATTACAATTGTTGAGACGTTTTGTGAAAAACTACTAATGTGACTCTCTTGGTGGCACTTGGTGGAAAAATTGTGATCACCAAAGTCGGTAAGATTCATCCTCTGGAGATCATAAACGACTTTCTTGAAAATGCCCAGAAATGCAGAAGTGCTGTGGGCCTTGTACACTCTTTTATCTTTTACTTTCAGCCATTATGGGAGTTGCTTTATTAACTAATGTGGGTTTCCCGGCAGTATTTCTTTAATAGACTTGGATTTTGTCACACTGCCATTATTGGGCAGAGAGGCCATCGGGGATCATCTCGACTTCTGTATCAGTTGGAATTCTTGTTGTTTGAAAGCTTTATCCCAAAGCAAAGCTCTGCTGATAACCTCTTTGAAACCTTAGTCGCCGCACACACAACAGTAGTACTCCCATTTTCCCAGCCTGTTTAATATGCCTATCCCTGGTATTTCCTGTGCGTTCCTGTGTAAGGTACACCCGCGCATTATGACATATCAGCACCAATAATTATCATGATGTAATGTGATGCGACCTTCAGCTTTCCACTTTCCCGTTCGGGCATCAGTTCAGCAGTTGAAGCCAAATGACTTTGAGTTGTGTGGATGAGTCAGCTGCCCAAAGCCTGGATGTAGAGGGATTTAATTTGGCTCCTGAGAGCTTGTTTGGGCCTTAATTGATCTTAATTAGGGGTCAGATCATTTGGCCGTGTGGAATTAGACTCAGCACCTGCTCCGTATGAATATGCATCATGGCGACCCGCCCACCCTGCCTCCTTCTCCTTTTTCCAGCGCCTCACTCTTTTCAGTGTGTTGTTGACCAACCTTTTAGCTGCCTCCATCTAAAGCCAGACAAAGGGCTTTGAGAGGAGCTCAGGCTAGCCCACGATGACTATTGTGTTGTTAACAATGTTGTTTAGCCCCAGTGAACGCCGCTAATGTTGTGTCCTGGGGCTGATGTCTCTGTCAAGCACCAGCAGGCTGATGGAAGACTATTCTACAGCTGCTCATACAGCACGGCATGGTCATGACTTTGAATAGCCATTCAGACCGAGATGAATTTCTAGAGAAGAACTAATTCGAGCATTCTAGTTTCATCGGCATTCATCTTTTCCATTTGTAGGAGTGGTAATAATGTTCGCTCAGTTCCTCTGGGATAAACAACTGGCTCGCGATGAGAGTTGGGAGCAGCTTTAGAAGCAGCCTCGTCCAGTTCTGATGCCGTGCTGTGTTCTGGTGTGGCTTTCTGAATGGGTCCAGTTCGACTGCGCGACCACAGTTATGTGAACCATAGTCAAATGGAGGCATGCATGTGTTTTTAGACCGACGGCGGTCTCAAGTTCGTCTCCGCCGGGATGAGGCTTAGTCACAACACTTTTTTCAGAATTGTTTCTAATTCCAGGGAAGGTTTTTGACTCATTTTCTTTTAATTTGCTGCTCAAAATGAGCTGCACATTTGCTCCCGCTGGCACCGAGAAACTTTCAAACAGCTTAGCTATGTCCCTAACTCTGCTCCTCCTGAGTAATTTCCTCTGTGGCCCTGCTCTTTTTCACACAACGCCTCTGTCTTCACTCAATGGACTTTTTTCTTCCTTTCTGGCTCGCACGCTTACTCGTGCATACACATATATACACACACACTTTCTCTCTCTTTCTTCCTATCTCCCCAGTAGCTGTCTGCCTCCCCGGCCTCCTCCTTGGGTCATTGTGGTATTTAGGGTCAGACAAGAGCCCCAGTCATTGCGCCCTCCCCTGTGCCTCCCAGGCAGCGCTGCAGCCAACTTACGCCAGCTTGTCTGGCCCAATCGCCTCAAACAGCTATGGAAAACCGCCTTGGCTGCACCGGAGCCCCTGCATCCTCCTCCTAGCCAACGGAAAAGCAGGATATAGGAAAAACAACACGGTGGAGTAGTGGAGCTTTTTTCTTTTTGCAAGGGAGACGTTCCTTAATGGATGAGAGCTATAAAACATCTTTACTTCTCTTTTTGAGAGAGCTCCTCTGTGGAGAACTTTTTCCTCTCGGCGCTCCGTTACCTAGGGTTACCCCAGGAGGATTTTGATTTGCTGCTGCTACTGAAAGCCAGGCGGGAGTTTCC
Organism: Sparus aurata; assembly: GCF_900880675.1. Lineage (NCBI taxonomy): Eukaryota > Metazoa > Chordata > Actinopteri > Spariformes > Sparidae > Sparus > Sparus aurata. Next base: position 18,515,260 of record NC_044202.1, on the reverse strand, counting down.
ACGTGTCCTCCAGTGCGTCTGGGTGCGTGAGTCAGATTGCCGGCGTGTCTGTGTGTGTATGTTGCTTTAAGACACAACTAGCCTTCACAGGGAGAATCCACTCTGAGATCAGAGAACTCCAGCTCGATTTCTCCTGTGCACGCTGTTCAAAGAGCTCTTAGATTAAAGCCGGGGCCACAGAGGTAAGGGCTCTGTGTTTTATCTTCCTCTGCCTTTGTTTCCCCTATTTACTGGATTAAGAGGAGGCTTCGGGTGAAGAGCATTGTGTTTCCCATTGTCCAGATCCACAGGTGTGAGTTACACTCTGTGTTTGCATGCGTGAGTGCTGAGATGTTTCCATCTGCGTCTGTTAGATAGCAGTTAGTGTTTTTAGTTTTTATCTCAAGTGCTGTAAAAGCCTGCCGCATGTAGTCCTGTGAATGAAGACACAACAAAGTGACCTCTTTACAATCACAGCCTTTACCACTCCTGCTGCTGTGCCTCAGCATTTTATGCATGTCTCGTGTTCACTCATGAGAATAACTCAGTTTGACTAACTTCACCGCTTTTGTCTAAACTTTGTCTCACATGTTAAAGTTGCTGGATGCGTCCTCGCTCAGTGGGCGCGCATTTTATGAAAGTGTTTTGTGAAACATTTTCCTGGCATCGCTCTGGAATGACAGTGGCATACGTGTATAAATCTTTCAAGAAGGCTGCCATGTCATTTTTGGTCCGGAGCCAGGCGCGGAGCTTCTAAATGTATAATGAAAAAGTCCGAAAGACACTTAACAAGCACTGTGATGGATGTTTGGTGGCTTTGGCTGAATCCGCCACACAGTAATATGGGCTTTCAGCGGGTGATTCATGGAACGACATTTCTCCTCATAAGCAAACAACCGCAGGATGCTTTAAATCTGGTTCATATGACAAAAGCTCAGCAGGAGACGGCCTACTCTTTGACTCCACTGCTGTCTTTTTCTTCACTTCCTGTTGTTGTTTTTGTATCGCAGAAGAACTTGTGGGGTTGCTTTGCATTAGTTTGAATTGAAAGCCCCGTCCACGAGAGGGAAACTTTAAGCCCGCTGCTCCTTTAAGAGCTCAGTTGTCACAGGGCCAGAGGAAAGTGATAAGAGACAAGTCCCATGGGCTGTGATTTGACAGGAGGAAGGCTGTGTGATAGTGTTAACAGTCACTACCAATAACAAATGAGCTCATGGTTCCTAAATCACAGCAGGATTGAAAAGGCACGAAACGCGTTGGCACTTTATTTATGGAGGAGATTATTATAGCCACTTTTATTTATTTTGCGTTGTTGATGTATGAAGTCTTCCATCAGAACCACACAGAGCATTGTTCCACACGTCGGCCTATATTCTTAAACAGTGTCGCTCTACTAAATGCACTCTCCTGGGAAATCAGTGTAAAAAAAGTCCTGCAAGATTTCCTGTATCTCGAAGATTTTATGGCAGAGTAGACTTAAAAACTGCACCAGCAGCATCATGGTAGTACTGTGTTGGTTCTCTGGGGGATCGCCCTGCATTTTCACACTGCTGTGTCAATAGTTTGTTCATGGGCATGTGGGTCAGAGTAGCAAATGTAGTTCTTCAGCCTCTTGTAGCTTCTCTTCAACAAATGCACGGCGGTCTTCATGTAGGAAAAAGTAACTTCCTTAACATGCTGCCGTCATGTAACTACTGTGTTTATACCAATGTCGAGGTGTGGCCCATTCCTCAAGATCCAGACCCGAGACGTACAGGGTGCCAGACTAAACATGAAGCTTGAGTGGGAGTCATCCAGGGGCAGCCGGAGAAGAATGCCAGGTCACGGGGTGTGTCGAGGAGTGTTGGGGTGGCAGTGGTCCCTTGGCCCCTCAGCAGATGGCCTGTAGGAAACCTATTGACGAGAACAGAGGACTGAAGGGGAAGAGGGAGGGGAGAGTTCAGACCGGGCGCAGTGGTTCGCAGCTAAAAGGAAGACTTGTCTTGTTGTTCTCCCGAAAACAGTCGCACAATACTCCAGTTCAAGTCTCGGCAGAAGGCAAACGTGTGTGTCTTTAGGTTTGTGTGTTGGCACGCCTTTGAGCCTTTCATACCCGCGGTCTCGCTCTGTGTGAATAAACGTCTGCGAGAAAAGCGTCAGTGGTGGCGTTTTAAAAGGACGCAGTCACGGTGACATGTTCGACAAGCGGCTTTATGCTGACTCCGAGTGTTGTCGGCAGCTGCTTCCTTGGCCTTTACTCAACAGAGAGCATTGTTTAGTAGCTATTCATTCACGTAGAGGGACCTACAATCATTTTAGATTCCACTTTATAGCTTCTGGATGCGAGAGGAACTTCAAAACATACCTCTCTGCTTGCTAGTCTTACAGGGATGCCAACATATCCCAAGTGTCAGGTGGTGTAAGCATAGTAAGAATTGTAGACATGGATGTGAAGGGAAAATGGGGAATTGAGTGAGAAAATGTATCAGTTTTCCAACAGATTTTGAGGGCGAAAGAAGGCGAGTTTGAGTCGGACCAGGCTTGGCTTTGGAAGCCCCAGCCGAACTGGAATGACAAAGCTGGAAATTATTTGTGCGGTGATATCGGCAGGAAACTGCTTGGAAAGGTGCATTCAGAGTCATTTCTCTCAGTAGCACTACTGCATCTATTCAGTATTGTCTCCATCTGCTTCACTCTTTAGCTCATGAGGACTGAAGCCAGTGTTTAGTTAATCCTCTGATCAGCTCGGAGTGATGGTTCAAGTTCATTACCAGGCCTGCATGTCTGCGGCCAAGTTTCCACTGTACTTTTCAAGTGCTACTTTTTTACACACAGTTTAAACAAGGAGAGAATAATTTCCTTGTGTGGCTCCTTGTCATGTTTGATTTTCTTTTGGTAGCATTAGTCTGGATCCTCGCCCTGCTCGTGAACTTTGGGATCCAGCGCCTCGTGTGCTTTAAAATATTTAAGCTCCCAGGAATTTCCGTCCCAACCCTATGCATTAAACACACTCGTTTACAGTAGTCCATTTACTCAGTCAGCCAACACTGTTTAATCTCACCTTACAGTCAAGGTGCATCCAAGCAAGAGCAGATAAACTCTTAATGCTGCAGATCACTTAATCCTGAAGGTTAGGCCTCTTGGCAGGCGGGGGTTGGTGGTTACACTGTAACCTTACACATGCTCTACGTGTGCTGCAGGGCTTAGTGGAGTTAGCACTATTTGAAAGTCTCCCTGGAGTGTGCGCTACACGCATGTAAGTGGGTTATATTACATACACAGGACAGAGTCACGCTGCTTCTCAGAAGATGCCCGGTGCCTCCGTAAAGAGCCCTCCTCAGCCGTTTCTGGTTTTGGATCCTGCCCCCGGACAAATTTGGCAGCGAGTAGTGAAAAAAAAAGGAGCAAGCTGGGATTCCAAGGTTCAAAAATAAACAGACGGGTAAACTGTAGCCGGCTTTCAAAAACTTTCCCAACACGGATCAAAGACGACGTCATTTACTTGTGGGGAGGTGGAAAAATGCTACTAATGTTTGGTTTGGATGCTCGATTGAGGAGAGCTGGACTTCGGAGGTGGAGCAAATTTTTTAAGCTAGTCATAGTGTAACGCCAGGGTGGCACTACTGTACTGAGCCGTCTTGTGTCGCACGGAGCTCGGTTGATGTGATTCTACAGGGGACTATGCTGGAGTGAAGCTCGTTGGAATTATTCAATACTTTATGGCCGCATAGTTGTTGAGCGGAAATGTTTTCATCCCCGGCATGTTGGCTGATGAATTTTTTTGCAAACCTGCCAGTAAGAACGGTACTAGTTTTGTGTTTTTCCAGATACAGAAAATCTCAAACTACCACAAGTAAGACAGTCACAGATGCTGTCTCAGTGTTGCACTCGCTCTGTTAATCCCAGTGAGAAACAAGTAGTGCTGCCTTTCAAACAGTGTCCTCCCCGAAAAGCTTGGGATTAGGTATCCTTCATAACAGGCCCACCTGTTGCCAAACATGGAACTCATTACACGTGGTAAAATTACAGTCTTTGTCGAAAGAGACCAAGCACTAAATCAACTTCCCTCTGTGTGTTTCAGATGAGCGAGGCAACGACGGAATCACTGGTTTATTTTTGAGAAATGAGGCGGAGGGAATCTCGCACATAGAAACTCCAATCTGAGAAGAGACGTTCAGACAGGTGAGTCAAAGAACGCTGGCCTTTATGTCTGTGTTATTATACCATGTTGATGATGATTAACCCTGAATTCAAAATGTGTGTGATGTGAGACTTGTCATAGATTTGGGATATTGTGACATGGCATCAGTGTTGCCTTTTCCTAGGTTTTAAGGTCTGCATTACATAAAAGTGATGCAATTTTCGGAACTTACCAGACTGTTCGACCCACGTAGTCATTTTATCCACATTTTTGAAGATAATTAATCAAAAGTCTCCCAATATTATCATAATATCAATATTGAGGTGGTCGAAAAAACTGTAATATTTTATTTTATTGCCAGTTCTAGGGGAATTCAGCATATCAAGATATTACATTATTTAGTTATTACCTAAAAATAATCATATTTTAAGACCACACTTACTTACTAAAGGTGGATGTAACCTCAAATATATTGGTCCATTTTAAAATGCTCATTATTTAAACCTTGATTTTTTTTCCTTACAGCACCTTTACTAGTTCATTAAAGCACATTTAAAGGTTAGTTTTAGTTCCTAATCTACTTGCTGGGTTTATTCAAAGACTTGAAGATCGAAGGTATTTAGTCTGACCTATTATGTAAGGTCATCACAGACTGCAGCAGATACATTACTGTCTCTAACAGTCCCAACTGTGTGTGTGTGTGTGTGTGTGTGTGTGTGTGTGTGTGTGTGTCTGTGTGTGTGTGTGTGTGTGTATGTGCGTGCTGTAACGTCAACCCTGTAATAAAATGTCCGTCTGGTCACGGCTCTCCTCCGTTACTAATGTAAGAGTGTTGTGGACAGTCTGGAAATGATTTTTCATTGTCCTAAACTCTGTCACACGTAACAGCCATGACAGACTAAAGCCTGTTCATCACACTTGACTTTCCTATAGAGAGTATGGAAGAATGTAGTAAAGAGGGGGGGTCGAGCATACAGGTTAATGACCAGATGTGAAAGAATTTGTGATACTGCTATTCCCTTTGAAAAACATGAGGAAGATATTAGCCCTGCTGCTGTTTTTACTCTGAATGCAGCCCCAACAATTACATGTATGCTATGTCTTAATGGGGAGTGGAGTCATTATTGTTTATGAGTAATAAGTTCATTTTATGTCTCTGATGAGCTGGCATCATGTCATACCATGTTATTTCTGTTATACTGCCTTATGTCTGAGTGCTGTGAATTTTCCAGTAGCAGAATGCTAGTAACATTGTGTTTTGTTTCCAGGCAGCAATGGGAAATTCAGAGAGCCAGTACAGCATCCAGGGCCCCAAGGGCACCAGCTTTGTCTTCCCTGGGAAACAAAGGCCATGCTCACTGAAGCTCCGATCAGCAAAAGACGATGCTCTGTCTCCCCACACATGGTGGAAGAGCGCCCCAGTAGGCTCAGGGTACAAGGCAAGGTGCGTTGGCCGTGGCTGTCTGTCCCCCCCTAAAAGCCGGCAGCCTTACTCGCCGAGGCACTATGACTATGTCTCAAGGGGAGCAAGAGGCAGCCCAAGCTTTCATCGATCACCTGGATGTGGTATACGAAGGCGACACGTATCACATGATTACGAAGATAATCCATATGGGGCTGAACTCAATGGACACGCCCTGAATGGACACAGTGATGAGCATGAGGCTTTGGAGGAACAGAGCAGTCCACGGGTGGTGATCAAGAAAGATGGCAGTCTTAGGGTGGAGTTCACCAACACGTCAGGCAACCCCCTCCTCTTGGATGAAGCTTCCGGCCCCGTGCAACTTCTCAAGTTCTCTCCCAACCTGGAGTCTGCCTCCACTCCCAGTCTGCCTGGTTCAAGTGGTAGCAGGCAGGACGGCCACTGCAGTGCTCCACCGCCAGCCTCTACCTCCTCCACGGCCAGGACCAGCAAAGGAAGCTCACTGAGCTCTGATGGTTCCTGGTATGACTCTCCCTGGGGGCCCAGCACAGAACTCTGTGAGCAGGACCAACCCTGTTCTGCCAGCAGGACCCTAGTCAGCTCCCCCCTGCACCAACTGGACTCCTTCACCGAACAGTCTCCGCCGATGTCCATCACAGACCTCTACAAAAACTCCACCATGGCTGTTACCTTTCCCACAGCCAGGGACCTGTCCTCCCAGTTACAAGAGCCTCCATCAGGCCAGAGGCCACACCGAGCCTCGTTTGCATCAGTCCTGGATGTTCCATTGGAAGAAGAATGCCCCGAGGTCCGCCAGTACTCATCATACACCCTGCCATGTCGCAGGCCCAAAGCCCACACCATGAGCGAGGATCTTGACCAGTATCCTGAACAGGACCAGCACCAGGAGAACGTGGAACCTGATTTCGTCTTCCATAAGAAAGACTCCATCAAAAACCGCATCAGACGCCTCAGTGACTGGACGGGCAGCCTCAGCCGCAAGAAGAGGAAGTCTCAGGTGAGCTTGCACCCTTTTATTACTCACTCAACAGGGTTAATACATGGATATTATCTACATTGTATGTAAAAAAAAAGTAAGTTGCATAAAACCCTGACCCCCAAAAAGTTTTTGTAAATATGTGCATACTCTGAATTTGATGGCAGCATGAGTATCAAAGAAGTTGTGACAGGGACAACAAAAGACTGAGAAATTTGTGAAGTGCTCCCAAAAAAAACGGTTTGGAACATTCCACAGGTAAACAGGCTCATTGGTAACAGGTGACTGTATCATGGTTGGGTATGAAAGGGGCATCCTCAAAAAGCCCTCTGGTTGACAAGCAGGGATTAAGGCGGTTCACCACTTTGTGGAACACATTTGCATAAAGGATAATACTATATGGGGAAAGGAATAGCCCTCATAGTTTAAGCACACAGTAAGTAAATCTTTCATCATCTTCTTCTGGTGTTGTATTCACTTCTAGTGGTAGAGCTACCGCTTAGTTACAGCCACACACAGACACTTTCCTGTCTGGCAAGCTTTATTTGATCGTGAGCCACAGCGGTGGTCCTTGCATAGCCAAGAACCAACCACCGTCCTCTGGTCCTTAGCAGCACAACACCAGCTGTCTGAGGACAGGGCACAGTGGGGCAGCACGAAATGAAATTTGTAAGGCGGCCAGTGCTGGGTCCTGTCTTGTTGCTTTAGTGAGGATGGAACGAGGATGAGAGGTACCTCTTATTACAATGTAAGACATGGATGATCCTGCGTGGAAGAGAAGTTGGGGGCTGATGTGCAGATGGCATAATGACTGTATTTGGGTGGGTACATCTGAAGTATTCTGTATTCTCGTGTACTGAATGTGATTTAGCTGTTGAACGTTCAAGACTTGTCGCAAATTAATCTTTTTAGCTCTGTAGTTTGTTGTCAGATGCAATAAGGCTGAGCTGGTGTTGATCTGACTAAATGGTATGAAATCTTTTTAGTCATCGTGATCATTAGCCCAAGAATTGTATTTTATTAAAAGGTTTTAATATATATTATGTCTGATGGGAGTGCCCAGAAATTTGGGAATTGAGCCAGCTGATACGATGAACTACTAGCATATAGACTCAGAGCAGACAGCTGATACATTTTCCTGGTAGTAAAACGATACGTATACCATACACAGGCAGGGGTCAGAGGAAAGGTTTGAAATAACCTCAACTTCTCTTGTATGTTGCCTGCGTATGATTTTAAGAACCATGTGATTTCCGTCCTGCAAACACTCCATTCTTAATAGCTTTAATTTGACATAAAACATTTGTTGGAACTGAGCCTGAACTTGTGTCCCTCTCTGTCTTTGAGGCTTGAAAGCAATTGTTTCAGCATTAATTCAGTTAGCTTTGCCTTGTAAAAGTTTTGAGAACGCTGTTTGGGCACTGCCAAGAGAATAGCTGTAAGCCTTTTGAGAGGCTCTGTTAGAGTGAAACTAAATCCTAGCTGAAGATTGAACCCAACCCCTCCTCTCATGTTAATGAATGACTTATGGTTGCTCTAGCTGTTGTGTGGTGCAGATTTTCTGGGCTCCCCTCGCGGTCCTTAGAGAGTAAATCTGCTAATAGGGATTGGTATTCAGTCATTTGGGGCAGCAAAACAGAACAATCGTTGTATTCAGTTTTCTTCTTTGCTAGAGTAAGAATTAGTGAGCCTCTCCCTGTGCTCAGACAGCAGACAATGCTGAGTGAAATCTATGAGATGCTTTGCCTTGACACCATCACTTGATCCTGTTGTGACAAATACGCAGCAGACTGGCAGGATTCGTTATAAGTGTCACAGCTTTCACTTTACATTAGTAATGTCTGCCTCTTAGTCTCCTGCTTGTCATAATACCACGCTGATCTATCATGTGTTGATGATTTATTATTTTAGTGGACAGATAAGCACCTACAGATTTTAGTCCTTGTTATCGAGAAATCGAGAAAGCTGATAGGAGGCTGATGTTGCTGCAGAAATCTTCAAGAAGCCTTTAAATTGAGGTGTGGTTACTCAAAGAAATACATAATCCATTGCCAGCAGCAGGTAGCAGTAATGCATTTTAACAAGCTGGGCTCTGTTTGAAGAGATAAAAGCAAAGAAGAATAAAGTTCCATCAAAGCTTGACAGTTTAATTGGGACAAGTCAGGCAAATTAAAATTAAAAAAAAAAAGTGATTGATGTGTGGGATTATCTGCTTTAGTGAGAGCTTCATGTTAAAATCACAGAGGTGCTTCAAACTCTTTATGGAACTGACAACTCCACTGGACATGGGAACTTTTGCAGTATGTTTGATACTAGCTCGCCTCCTGAGGAGTCGTGATGTTTACACCACTAGCACAGGAGCTTTGGACGGTGACCGGCCAGGCGTGCTATCTTGAGTAGATTCCTCCGCAAAAATTCTTAATGTCACAACATCAAAACAGTAATATTTTTTTTTTCACATTCTGTCAATAATTTTTGTTATTAAGTTTTATGTTTTCAAAAAAATAGTGTTGTCGACAAAGACCAGCAATGCCTCTGATGTATTATCCATGTTGAATTAACAGCTGGTAGTCAAGACCCATGTCAAGGATGATGTTTTGTACTGGGACTGGGCAACATGTTGGTGGCATGATGAATCAGGGAAGGACAAATTATGACTTATGAGACCCAATCAGGAAGCAGACCTGGGCTGTTTTTCAGTTTCGGCATGTCCACATTAAAATGCAAAACTGCACATTTCAAAATTAAACGGGGCCAGCGCTTTTAAAAGTCTTCTTTGTAGAGTCCTAAAATGCCAGAATAGTGTGGACACTAGACCTAAACACAACAGAAGTTATGCATTTTGATAGGTAAACTGTATTGGTGTGGATGTAGCCTGAATTTTCTTCTCCTTCAGACACCATTTTGTTGACTGCCAGACCTTCCGTGGCATTCACTCCAAGGTCACGTTGCCTCCTTTCAGCGGGTCAGTCAAAATAAGGAGCACCCCCAGCTCCGGTTCCCCTCCACCTGGAATCCAGGGCTCTGTTGTGGGTTTAAAGGTCACACCGCAACCCTAATGCCAAAGGCCAAGAACCTGCTCGTAATGAAAAGCAGCTGGAAGACAACTGGTAGAGAGGTGGACACACGCGGAAACTGGGGAAAGCTGAAAAAGACCTACGCTGTGCTGCTCTGTGCACATTTTCCTACGGCTGTTTTATACAAATGCTGTGGTGGCAGGTGGATGAAATGGTTATACAAAGGCTGCCTTCAGTTGAACGCTGTGGGTTCAAAGGGTTCATCGCTGGCCTGTAGCTGAACATGAGCTCTGAGCTTCTGAAGAAGATCCCCATTTAGAAAATAGATAAGGCATTACTTTGTTATTTTAAATATAAGCATACGATTTGTACATCATTTGAGCACTATTCCAATATTTTACTGAAGATTTAGGCAAATTCTGATTGTTTGCTTAATATCAACAAGAGGATGGAGACAACATGGAAGACGCTGAGTGAGACAAAGACGGAGGATGAGCTCCATCATGACGGCCCACTCTATGTGTCTGCATGTCGAGAGCACTCCACTCTTGTTGCCAGGGGCAGAATCAATGCTGCAATCTAGTCGAGTGTAGGGATGCTGTCATTAGGCTTGAAAGAGTGCAATTCCATCAAGTGTTCATTTGGGGAATTGGGAAGCCACAGCAGACCTCAAATGACGTGAAATTGTCTGAGCCTGGGGGGTTCCAACCTCCCAGGTGCCATCACGGGAAATTTGTCCCACTTTCTCAGCCGAGTGAAAGATTTAGAGACTGTAATGCAGACTTTGAAGTAGGTGCGAGTGGTTTGACTAGATTTTTCAAAAGTTTCTCCTTCAGTTTTGCACTGCCTCGGGCTAATTAAAAAGAAGTACAGTTTGATTTTTTTTGTCCCAGTGTAATCCTTGCTGTAGGTGCATAGGTGTTGACGTGAGATTTTACCTAAATGTAGGCGAGAGCAGTAGTTCTGGTAGCTAATTTGGCAACCTCTCACCTTTTCTCCCCTTTTTTGTGCCTCATCAGGAGACCAGGTACAAGGACCTGAGCGATGCTTTCGACAGTGGGGTTGATGGCCTGACTGCAGACACCAGCTCCCCTTCCCAGGTCTCCAGTCTCGTCTGGTTCCCAGGAGCCTCCAGGGCCCAATCATCGGGAGCCATTCACCAAACAACCAGTGATGCCGTCCGGCAGAATATCTATGAGAACTTCATGAGAGAGCTGGAGACGGGCACTGGACAGGGAGGAGGGGGAAGCGGTGAGAGAAGAGAGCCGTCCACCGGCACCGAAGAGGGGGAGAGCAGCAGCGAGTCGGCCGAGGGCTCCATGGAGCAGCTGGATCAGCTGTTTGAAAAGGAGCAGGGGGTGGTCAGGCGGGCTGGCTGGCTTTCTTTCAAACCCCTTGTCACCCTGCACAAGGACAGGAAGCTGGAGCTGGTGACCCGCCGCAAGTGGAAGCAGTACTGGGTGACCCTGAAAGGTGAGCTTGAATGTGGGAGGAGGTGGGATGCACCTTGGAATCGAGTAAAAAAATGTGCTGACGTGTTTTTTTTCCCAGAGTTAAGTTGATTATCCAGATCGTTGCTCTATATAATTCAGTTTTGAGGAGCATGTAGGTTTTTTATGTCTGTGTTCTCAGCAGTCTTGTCCTTGACCAACGTATCACACCTGACATTGAGTCATTGTGCTTTCCTCACTTTTACTTCTGGCCAAATGAACATTTATGTACACATACTGCTTTTGTGACTCTGCTTTTAAGTATTTCCTGAAGAGCCCATCTTGCAAGTTGTACTCCAGTCCTGCAGAACTTCTTTTTTACAAGGGTATTTTATCTATAAAACGTTATGTGACAGCTGTAAAACCCCACGCTCTTACAATCTAGAGAAACCTGACCTAGTGATGTACTGTATACTCGCCTGCTTTCTTGCATCGCTTACTCATCCATGATTGTGTCCACCTGTCTGTCTCCGTGTCTGTCCTTCTACTCTCTTTTTCCAGGATGTACACTGCTGTTCTATGAGACTTACGGCAAAGGCTCTCCAGAGCAGGAGCTGTCGCCTCGCTACGCTCTCCTGGCCGAGGACAGCATCGTCCAGGCGGTTCCCGAGCACCCCAAAAAGGAGAACGTTTTCTGCCTCAGCAACTCGTACGGAGACGTTTACCTCTTCCAGGTAGAGAACGTCAGTTACTCCTTACAGAACATATCTCTGAAATGTGTTTGGGGAGTCAGGGCTAATGAATGAATGGACAATAGACAATAAAAAGTGTTTTTTTTCCCACAAAACTTTTCCTGCTGTTCAGTCAAATTGTCAGAATTTACATTCAAGCAGAGAGTCAAAAAATGCCAGTGTGACCTTGTGAATTATGCCAGACATACACTTTTCTAGCTTCCTTTCACAAGTGTCGTATATGAAATGAATTTTGGCCCAAAATTGTGCCCAAACTTTCCAGCCAAGGGGTCTGACAGCACATCCTATTTGCCCATTGTGCATACTGACCTACATATCACCACTAAAGTCAGGCCCAGCCTCGGTTCACTCCGTGCAGCCTCCCCCACTTGAGATTACAAGCTCCTCAGACTGCAGTGTGTCGCGGTGTCCAGACCTACATCTAATAAAATAGTGTGAGGCTGACATGGCCCCAGAGGCAAGCGGAGAGAGAATCAGCTCTGGAACAGGAAGGCAGCGTGGGTTTCATTTTTTGTTTCCACTCACATGGCCTGTTGAACATCATGAGTCATTTTCAATCTAAAAGGGGTTTCTCAACCAGTCTGCCGCTTCCGAGTGAATCACCTTCTAGAGACGGAGTGAATTTCATGAAACAGATTGTTAACAAGTAAAACGTATGTGTGATGTTCAGTGGCTTCTCATAGAGGCAACATTAATCAACTTTTCTCTTATTGATCCGGCTCGCCACGCAAAGATCTTATTGTGATATATGACAGAATAATACAATAGCAGTGAATAGCAATCCGAGCCGATTTATCAGCTGTCCCATCTCTGAATCCAGCTTGTTAAGGGAAATATTGGCCTGGCTACTTCATCAAATCGAACTTTCTATCTCTCTTTGCTCCTCAAGGCCAGCAACCAGACCGACCTAGAGAACTGGGTGACAGCCATCCATTCTGCCAGTGCCTCCCTGCTGGCCAAGCGCCAGGGGAAGGAGGACACTGTGCGCCTGCTGCGGAGCCAGGTCCGAGGCCTGCTGCAGAAGATCGACATGGACGGGAAGATGAAGAAGATGGCTGAGCTGCAGCTGACAGTGGTCAGCGATCCGAAGAACCGCAAGGCCATTGAGAACCAGGTGATGATGATACTGACACTGATATTAGCTGGGATTGATAGCAGCGTCAATGAAAATATGGGATGCCTCTGTCGCATTTTCCACTGCATTATACATTTCATCCCTCGGGGAGAAATTTCACAGAAAATCTGGTGGATTACTTTACAGCATTGATAGATCAGGGGGTGTAACGTATGCTCTTTTCATGCTAAATTATGATCCTTAGACTCCTCTGTGTTCCGTTCCACGTGGTGCGTGCAGCATCCACACGATGTGCCCTACTTAATTTCCCTGTTTTTGTGACTGCGGTGACAAGCGTGTGCTTTATTTTTGTCTGTGGGTGGGTGAAGTGGCCTAAATGCATCAGTCCCCAAATGCATTGCGAGGGGCTCGGGGGAGCAGCTTGCTCCCCAAGCGTCAGATTGGGATTCCAGATGTTTCCTAGTAATGGGCTCTCAACATGCATTATCCTCTTCCTCCTCCTCCTCACAGCCTGGGGGGGAATCCGCAGCACCCGGCGCTGTGCTGTAGCCCACATACAGCAGATTACTGATTACTGGTATAAAAAGCCCGTAACCTATGGCTGCGTAAGAACACGGATACTTTTACAAGGAATTGGTGCTGGAATGTGGGAATTTTATCTATTTTTTTTAACCTGCAACTCAGGTGGCCAGAGACTTGAAGTGCCTCTTAAAGTAAATGTATACTTCCTGCATCTGTGTAGCCACAAGGGATTACATGCTGTCAGCTGCTAATGTCCATGTGCGCTGACTTCTTATGCACTTTATAAGCAAAATAGACACTTAAAGGTGCAGTTTGTAAAAATGTTAGTTTAAACCATTCAAAACTGAACAACAAATATCAACAAGAATGTGAAGAAATTAAAATGTTGAGGTAAAAATTGGCTAATAGCCAATGACCGCTAGCTGTCCAGGTAACTGAGCAAAGTAGCTAACAGCAGCAATGTTAGCAGCTGTATGCGTTACTCTGGAGATATGCTGCCCCCTATTTGTTTGGAGTATGAATTTGACATGTGGCCAGTTCTTACATATTGCTGTCTGTTTTTGAAGGGATGTTATTTGGTCTGTAGTTAGTTCCCTGAGTCAAAAAATGAGTCTGTTATTATGAAGAACCAGCGAGATAGAAGCTGGACAGCTTACCGCAGTAATGACCAATGGAGATGTCACTGCCTGGCTGCGAGACTGACTGACTGTGTGCTTGTATCTGTTTCCAATTAGCCAGCGTGCCACCTCAGAGTAGACAAAGAGACAGCCGGGGCTGGAGTCAATGATAGGGTCAGAGGGGTATGGGACACGACTCTGATACAGGCGCCCCGAGGCTGATGATAGATTTAAGGTTTCGGTGGGGTTGTCTAGCACCAACAGGGCACCACTTTGATGTACACCACCCCCACCCATGTCTACTGAAATCAGTGCCAGGAGACCTCTTTTAAAGACTGCCTTTGCCCCCTTTCTCACACAGGAGCTCACGTACACACACAGCGATCATGTTGCACTGAAGGACTTATTATGCATTAGGGCTTTTACAGAGGGCCAGGGGCAGATGTTAAAGAGGGCAAATAAGAAAAGATGAGAATCTCTTCAAAGAAAGGCTCATTTCTGCCAAGCTTAATGGCTCCGAAATGGATGTAAATAAATTGTGCACGCAGGCCAGATGGGCCCAAACATGCCTTGCTTTCTACTGATGGTGGTCGATTGTCTCACCGCGCTGATTCAAGCGGGCTCGGTGCGTGAAGCGACAGACTGCACATACAGGGCTTTATTAAAACATTCTGTTCATCAGTGCTGCACCCTGCATGAATCATCAAATCGAATTTTATGCGCGGGACTATTTTAGAACATCCCTGAATGAACACGCTGTGTTAGATATTTGACTGTTGACAAACAGATCCAGATGGCGTGTGAATCAGGAGCATGGTAGGAGCTTGTGTGACAGTTATACATAGACACGAGTTTTTCCCAAAGCAGCAACCCTAAATTTGTATTTGCTTTTGAGGAAGGAGCTTATCTGATTTAGTCAGTAATACCTCCCTCTCCATCTAAAGTCATCTTCAAACTACTCAGTGGAATTAATTTGCGGCTCCTCCAGAACACCGTGTTATGTATAATGACCCAAGAAAAGCAGGGTGAAAAATGTGCTTTGATTACTTGCGTACCTACTTACTTAACAGAGGATTCATGTACAAGGTCTTTGAGTTCAGGTTCAGCAGAGTAATGGCAAGAATTAAACGGGAAGGTGTTTATACAAAGGAAGACACAAAAGTCAATGATTTGTCCCTGTAAAATTGTAAGCTCCTGTGCTCCATTCTGACATGTTAAAGATAATATGTGACTAGAATTATCCAAAGAAGAAAAATTACAGGGTAAGTTGTGACTATTTGTTGGCAAGTAATTATAGTACTGCACTAAAATAAGACTGCAACTTTTGCTAACTTGTGGCAACGTTGACCACAAGCGACAATTCAAGTAATACGCTAAGTGCTAAGTAGAGAACAGTCACCACATTAGCAGAGCAATATCTCTCTAAAGTTTGTGGATTTTAGCTAATGTTATCCACTAAAGCTAAAGGCTGCCAAACCTAAAATGAGCAGACCAAGGGTGTATTTTATTGCTTTGGAATTAAATGTTTAATTTGTAAGAGGAGTGTTCCACTCATTCACTCAAAAAAATAAATGTGTTCAAGATGTGCGATGATAGTTTAGAGTTAACTTATCCTTATCGTATCGTGTAGCATTGTAAAATCAAAATGTTAGCCTGGAAGTGGTTGAATGCTAACATTAGCTGTTGTCTAAAAGGGGCTAAGGGTTTTAACAGGAAAATGGAAATTGAGTTAAACAGATGGGCATGATTACAAATGCATTGTTTCCAGGTCCACTGTTTTCTACTAATAAGTGGCAAATAACATCTTTGAAGTTCATGTAAATTGCAACTAAATAATTGTATAATTACATTGTATTTCTCTTGCTTTGGGAAGGACTAATGCCTCACTGTTGTGTTTGATCATTTTTCCAGTTAATTAAATAACTTGCATGCCAAATGCAAGGTCATTCTTTAACAAAAGCATGTGGATTCCTCGCATTTGTTCTCATTGTCCAAGTCTGGAATGGGAATAATGGCTGAATATCATTGACTCAAGGTTTCTTTACTCAGGCCACCTGCACGTATAAAGACGTTTCATAGGTTGAGTTGATGACATAGCCCAGCATGGTCCCATGGTGATTCCTGTGCAGCTTCTTTGTTTAAGATGTTTTAAAAATCAGAGGTTCCTAAAACGCCAACCTCCTGTCCCTCCGCAGTTTGTTCCTAATTCTAAAGAATGCCATTAACGTGAATGCGAGCTAATTGGATGACGCCATAGGGTGCGTTTATTGTAAATGAACTCACAGTGCAGAGGAGAGCTATTAAGGTCAGTTGTTACAGCGGGGTTGTTTAACTTGAGTGTTCTCATTAAACTGGTCTCCAGCCAACAAAATAAGCACTTTCATAGCTTACATGGTGCAAACAAGGATAGAGGGAATGCAACTTTAAGCTGTGTGTGTGTAGCGGGTAGAGGTTTAACGGGTGGTCTGTGCAACATCACCACTCTCTCTAGACTTACATAAAAAAAAGGGCATTAGGATTTACTGCGCTCACGCCCACTCCTCTGCTAGATATGCACTCCCTCCTCACTATCAAACCCCCACCAATTTGTGCCCTCATCATCCACCAACATCTGCAAGCAATTGCAGCGTGATGGAAAACACTCCGCTGACCCTGGATCCCCCTCTTTGACTCTCTCTTTTCTACCTCCCCTGCTTTACCTCCCCTCGACTCTCTTTTCTCAGCCACCACCCAAAAACAGTCACAAAAGTCACATACAGAACCTCTACCAAAACCCACCGAATATTAACAAAACCTCCTCCTCCTTCAGATCCAGCAGTGGGAGCAGAACCTGGAGAGGTTTAACATGGATCTGTTCAGGATGCGCTGCTACCTGGCCAGTCTACAGGGCGGGGAGCTGCCCAACCCCAAGAGCCTGCTGGCAATAGCGAGCCGCCCAACCAAAACGACCCTGGGACGCCTGGGGATCTTCTCTGTCTCCTCCTTCCATGCACTGGTGAGGAAGCCCGGGACAAGGGACAGATAAATGACAAATGAATGCATGCACTGTCTCCTGTTTAGATGCCTTTGAACATTTGTTTTTGTATGCAATACTTCAGTTTTAATTTAATTGTTGTCTCACAGTAACCTTGAAAAACTTTTAATCACTTGAAACTGAAAAGCACCCTGCAAGCTTTGTCTTTCATGAGGAATGTAAACCTAAGTAAGACAAAAAATGTTTTCGAGCTCAGTGATTGCAGTCCTGACTGTGTGTATCTGTTCAGATCTGTTCCAGAGATGAGGCCACGCTCAGGAGGCGCTCACTGTCCCTGACATACAGACAACGCAAAAGAGGCCTTTTTTCGTCACTCAAAGGCCTTGACAACCTTACAAAGAGAGGCCGGGACAAGAGGCCCTCTGCATCACAGGTATTACTGAAGACACACTGACAGATCTGGGTGTTATGGGTTAGGGTTAGAAAACATTGTGTCGGACATTAATGTGGATACCGCTTGATAGAAAACTCTTACCCGTTGGTGTTGGCAATGGCAACCCCCGATAGCAGTGGCTCGCCCGGTAGGACAATGTGCCCTGCCACAATGCAATAAACTGTTTAGTAATGGCCTGAGGATCCTAACAAAGAGCACAAGGTGTTGCCCTGGCCTCAGAATGTCAAAGATCCCAATCCAATCTAGCATCGCTGGGTTGTGCCTGAATAAGTCAAATCTATAGAAACCCCACCCTGCAAACCAAAGGATCCGAAGAATCCGCCACCAACGCCCTCGGGCCAGACACCAAAGGACACCCCCACAGGTCCTGTATCCAGGCCTCTGTGGACCAGAGCCAAGTCTGATCCATGTTGGGGCATCCATTAATCTGACTTGTTCGAGGATGTCCCATGAGTGCTCGATCAGATTGGGATCTGGGGAATTTAGAGGCCAGGTCAACGCCTCGAGGTGTTTGTCACATTCCTCAGGCCATTCCTGAGGCGTTTTTGATTTGCTGCGGGGCTCATTGTCCTTCTGTGGGTGGGCTGTAGTATTTATCTGTCAGTAGTTTTAAAATCATGGCTGCTCAGTGTATATTGTAGCTCCTATGTGTAAAACTTAAAGGTATTGATCAGCTTTTTTATGTTATCGGTTTAAAGGATTTAGCAAAATGGTCTTTACTTTGTGTTGTTGTCAGCGTTCAAAATACTTAGACCTTGAACTGACAGTGGATAATCTCTCTCGAATCCCAGAGTAATGAAACTCTTCAGGTGGTCTGGATTAACGGATTCCTAATGCAGGATCATCCACTGCATGTATTCAGCAGGGGAAACTACCCACACACATAACTTGAGCATGCCGAATTCATAAGCATGTGTGCACGGAGGCACACTGCACACGCATGAGCACATCCGGTCTCATGAGACCCACTGCCAAGAAAAGCTGCGTGTTGATATTTGTTAATGAAACGACCTGAGAACGCGCTGCCTTACTGGTTACTCGCATGTACGATGTCTGCGTCGACACCAAATAAAGAAAGAGATTGGTACAGTCATGCAGCTCTTTCAGCACATTTCCCCCCTGATTTAATTAATTAGAAGCACACAAGCTCAAGCCCCCCCCCGCATCCTGCTAAGTTTCAGTGCACACCTCTCATCAACATAAACACAGAGGAGCATTCCTCACCCAGGTGCAGAGGGAGACATCTAAATGCTCTCGGTTTAGTAATTAGAGTCCCGCAAGCTGGTTATTTATTGATACAGAAATCCACCACGGTGTACCCTGAAGGTACGTCCCTGGAGAATACTCTACTCTTGGTGGTCTATTTTCAGAATCGCCACAGGAAACACTCATTTGCTCAAGTCTTTTATAGACCCCTGTTCATTAGTAGGGAGAGGAGTGCGGGTCGTGATTAACCACAATCCCCCGTCATGTTTCGTCCCGCTGTGAAGTCAATATGGAGTCGCATTGTTTTGGAGCGGGCACAGCTAAGAGCCAGTCATGTTCTTCCGTAGGTGAGCTCTGACTCCTGACTGCTTACAAAACGTTCCCTGTCCTGTTTCTCGTCTCTCTCACCCATCCCGCCACCTGCTCTGTGATATTTATGTTTGTGCGTGTGTGCCCCTCCGTCAGCAGCTAGGTATGTGCGAAGCGCGCGTGTTGTTATTTTTCCGGGGGAACTCCAGCCAGCCGGCCTAATGAGGCCCAGTTACATTTTGCGGTGTGGAAGGTCGAGGTGGCGCTGCAGCACACACATGAATTATTGAAAGCCATATGTGGTAGATGGCATTCTCCTCTCTTTCCTCAGCCCCGCAGACACCAGCAGATGGTTGGTGTAAAAGACGCTAAATATTAAACAGCCTCCCTTTATTTTTCTTTCCCAGTTCCCCCTTCTCTTGTTTTAGCGCCTTTCTCATTATTTTCCTCTTTACATTAGAGGCTAATAAGGAACAGAAAATGGCTGGTAATTTGCTTCTAGGGACTTTCAGAGTGCTGGGCTTTCCTTGACATCTGCTGTTTTTGTTTTGAGTGAAAGATCATTTGTAGTGTTCGTTTCGGGTTGTTCTCAGTCCTGGCCATTTTAAGTGACATCATCAGCTCCTTGGCTGTTCTTTTATGTGGTGCTGGCGGGGACACGTGTTTGTCGGAGAGGGATTTGGACCGCGAGGCCGTCTGAGGAGCCAAACTTTCCTCCATGCACTTAATCTGTTGTTACCCTCTCAGGTTCTCAGATTATGCTTTCTCAAATAATTACGAGATATCCTCCTTTGGTGCTCTCCATTTATCCACGTTCCTCTAAACTTTTTCCCAGCTTATTTGATCTCTTAAACCTAGAGTTTCATCTCACTCTCTCCCCCGATTTCTCCTGCCATTTGTCTTTCCTTTTTTTCTTTTCAGCCGCATCCTCGCTCTCTCAAACCCCCCTTTTTCTCAGAGCATAAACATCAGAGCGTCAGCCGGCGGTCCTTCTCCCCACAGTTTCCATACTGACTCATCTGTGTTGACTAAGCCCAAATCTAATTCACCATCGCGACGCCGCGCTCGACAACCTTGCCCCAAAGTCGTGTCCCCCTCCCCCAACATCTCCTTCCCTCTCGTTTTCTCATGTCTCATCCGTCTTAGGGGAGCTATGTATACAGTAAGGAGCTGCTGGCCGGCAGTCGGCTATGGGAAGTAGGCCAGAAAGGTCTGAGGATTTGTGGGAGAGTTGGTAAAGCTTTCTAAAATTAGTCAGTTTACGGCGAAGCGGCACTGTTTACAGCCACTTTATAAATGTACTCACGTTGGGGAGGAAGAGTTACTGTACTCTGCTGCTCGGAGGTCAGACACGGGCTCTTACTACCATAACAGGAGACAAAGAGTTCCTCAGATTGTCTAGGAAACTTCTTGGGATTATTTTTTTGTTTGAAGAATCCTGATCCTGAGAAAAGGCGATCGCGGCTGCACGTCTGTTCGTACTGCCGCTCCTGTGTGCAATCTGCATACAGCCACGCCACACTCACAGTCGAGTCCAAGCACCATTGAGCTTTTCTCATGCCCATTTTGAGAACAAAACGCCCCATTTCTGTCACCAGCCTTGCCGCCTTATCATGTCTCCCCTGCCCGGTGACAAACTATCCCAACAAAACCTGATAACTGCAGCCCGTTTGAGCGAGGAACTGGTGTTACACCTCCACATAACGGATGACTGTGTGTCGCTGCTGTATTATAGAGTTGTTAAAGCCCTCTGAGGCTGCAGAGTCACCTCTAACGGCGAGCTTAACCTGACACAACAAGCTTTACAATCAAGAGGAGCAATAGAACGGATCAAGACTGGAGAGATTTTGACACAGAGGATGTGGAGAAGGGGGGGAGGGGGCCATGTCCTCCATCTCATCTGTAACCGGACTGTGTGCCCCTTTCATCTCTCAGCTTCACAGAAACCACTGAGCGTCCATACACACCCCCTCCTCTCAGAGTTCACTTCCACCATTGCACCTTCAAAGGCTGCAGACCCCGTTTGGAAGCGGTATCAAAGCCATGCCTTCGCCGCACGTAGTTTTTAATTAACTACATAATAGCACCGCATGTGTCTAATATTGTGTTGCCGAAGTGGCTGGGCACTTAATCGCTCATGAGTCAATCAGCGCGGTTCCCCTGCGTCTGTGCTTCTAACTGTCTGTCCCTTGATTTCAGATCTTTGAGAGCGACGCTGGAGGTCAAACTTACGCCCTGCCTCCCCGGAGCACCGAGGTGAGTCACAGCGTTCAGTAACTCCTTTTACAGTTTGTGGATCTTTTTGATATATCTTTTTAAAAAATTCCACCACCATCTGTCACATCCATCCTGCTGTACCGTTTTACGGGCCAAATGATCGGTTTCAGCGTGAAATAGCTGTGGCAGAAGCGAGTCCGCTGTTACTTTGACCTCCGCTGTCTTTCACCGCTTTGATAGGGGGCTGTGTATAGATATTTTTACACATGGGGTGTGCGCGTGTGTGTATGTGTGTGTGTGTCTGTTATTACTGGTCCAGCATCAAAGCAGAGATTCCTTTTCATGTTGATTCGCAGGTGTCTGGAAGATAAATAGACAGCATATCCAAGAAGATCTAAGAAGATTTTAATACAGCAGGGCCCTGTTAAACTCTGGTGTGGACAGGGCTCGGGTACTGGATAATTGAGTTAATAGAGAGTGTTGAGTTGACCGGCAGCGCTGATTGGAAGTGTGACTGTATGGGTTTGTGTTAAAAGTGTTGAACGATTGAGTGTGAATTTTGGCCGTCTGAGCAGCCAGACGTTGGCGCCGCAGCGCTCACAGGTTACCTCAGCCTCCAAACCTCGCTGTCCTCAAGCCTCCACCTCTTTCTCCTCTTGGTCAGACTTTCTTCTTCAAGGTGCAATATGCAAGAATTTATTTTAAACCATTCCAAAATTGACTAAAAATAAAAAACAGAATGAGAAGAAAATAACATGTTTGACATAGTAGTGTCAATGTATTCTGTTGCAGAGATGTATACTGAAGTTAGCATGCCATCCAGCTAAGTCCAGGCTGTCCCGGCCTAAAGACTACCCTGTGCTAGCGGTGTAAACACATTCACTTCCCTGGTGCTCCGAGCTCCCAGTCTGGGCCACTAGCTGTACGGCTAAATGAGCTAACGAGCTAATGGCAAGTGCAGGAAGCAGCAGTAGTATGCGTTTAACAGATGGCCAATTCTTACATATTACACCTTTCAACTAGGGGTGTGCCAAAATATTGATACTACGATATATCGCGATATTTCGTCTTGAGGCACGTTTCGATACACTGGTGCCAAATATCGATATTTAAAAATGTAAAAAGAAAATACATTTTTTTTATTTTTATTTTTTTGGCCCACCACTCCTCTTCGGAGGACAGCTTTATCTTTATTCAAACATAGGTATACAACCAAATAAAATGTATTGGTTTAAGTAGCTCTGAAACCCACACATATAGATATTTAATGATAGTTGTAGTCAGTGTGTGTGTTAAGAAGAGTCACTGTGCAATATACTCTTTGTTTACTTGGCTTTCACGTGAAATTGATGACAATGTTTTTTAATTCCTGTGAAATGGATTCAGTGCAGTCAATAAATTCTGAATTTCTTCAGTGACACAGATATCGTGATGTATCGTGGATGACATTTCTTGCAATATATCGATTATCGTGCTATGCTGTATCGTGATATTATTGTTATTGTGGGCAAAATAACGTGATAGTATCGTATCGCAAGGTGCGTGGTGATACCCAGCCCTACTTTCAACAGCAGGGTGCTCTGAGTTAATGAGACTTCCCTTTAAGATGTAATTCTCCTTAATCACAAGTTCCTATCCTTGGAATGTTTATTACTTGTACCAAAAATTTTTTTTTATGTAATACTTGATCAGTAATTGCTGAGATTTCTGAGCGCAGCTACAGAATACACTTCCCTTCCCTGCTTTCCCCTTACTCAACAATTGTCTTGCGGAACAAAATCCGCCAACCAGCGCCTACAACACTCGCTAATTAAGACGCTAAATCTTGTTTGTCTGGTCCGTATAAAAACTGAAGTGTCCAAAACAGTAATTTGCTGCTTAACAGGGGTTTTGTCTAGACTTTTCTAGAAAGGGCTTGAATAAACTCACTGCGCTGGTAGGACTATATTCCAGCACATATCCCCACCTTAAACTACAAATGTGTTGTACCAGTCAAGTATCAAGTCTATATGCTAAGATAAAACTGCCTTTGGACATGATTTCATATTTAACGGACTGACGTGAGCGTTATATTAATCTTCTCACCTAACTCTCTGTGATGATACGGATACGAGTCTTTTCTAAACCAGCGGATCATTTATTTTATGGAGAATGGTTTTGGTTGAAGTGCACCTGTTGACAAGGCTCTGATGGGTCTTTTGAGCAAATAACTAAACTTAACTTCAAATAGAGCTGCTCTGTAGCTAAGCCTGTGTTCAGTCCTCCATGTGAATAGGAAGCAGGACAATATGTATCTCTAAATATCTTTAGCTGTTTGTCCCTTCCAATAAAATCTTCAAATCATCAAAAGCCCTCCTCTTGACGAACAGATGAACTTGGGCATTGACAGAGCATAATGGTCACTTTTAGACAGAGCTGGACGGGTGTTGGGAAGATCGCTGTTCCACAGGATGCAATGATTCATAATATGGGTCTGTGGTGAATGTGGCGAGTGTTAAAACTGGCCCCATTAAGGACTTTGAAATGGACTCGGAACAGGAAGTGGTCAGAGGAAACAATAATGGCCTTCACTGGGTCGACGCTTTAATGTCACTTAAAAATGCGGTCAAGCGTTTCGATCTTTCCTAGATTTGGACGTGGAAAACAGTTTGATTTAGTGGGGATGAAGACTCTTCAGGCTGGGAAGCAGAGACGGAGAGAGACGGGGAGGAAAGCACAGCTCCATTGATTTTTGTCAACACATAAAGCTCTCCATCTCTGTCTTATGGCTTCTCGCCTGTTGTCCTCAGATATCTTGAATTACTCTAATAAGCATCATCTTCCACTAATCTTCCGACCTGGAGTGTCTATATGTGTGAGCCTAAGCTTTGCCGGAGTTTTATGACTCGTGTGCACTTTTGCACAGTGTCTGTCAGACGCTATTTTAACCAACCATCTTTATCCACTAAGAGGATGAAGATGTGCTGACACTGCCTAGCTGTAGGTTGTGTCTGTTGCATATAGAAGAGAGACACGAACATCTTTATGGGATGGACTTGTCAGTTATCTGGAGGCTGTCATGGCCTTCATAGAGGTTAAAAAAAGAGTTCACATTGACACCACCTACGCAGGCTCGAAAAGATGACACGACTAGAGACTTTATGTTACTTAAACATTGATTTTTTCTAACCTCACACTCGGGAATTTCACATATTTGAAAATACACACAAATGTGTGCTGCTGTTGACTAAATTCCATAGCACGGTTATGTAAAATGATTAAGGGTTAAGAGAATCAAGGTTTGCTCCATCTCCTTTCACGCTCCTCTTCTCTGGAAATGAAATAACACCTTAGACAAGTGTTTCTACCTTTTTACACGATTTTACCGTCTGGTGGTTATGATCCCAGCACTCCCTGTCCCTGGCATATTGATTCCCCTTTCTGTGTCACCACCTCTCCTCACAGATACTCACCTCAGCTTTGACTTTGAGGTCATTTCTGAGGAACAGCCAACAGTGGGCGCCTGTTAGGGTGGTCATGATTGCCACCTTGTCGTTTGTGTGTGTGTGTAGAAAGATGTGTCACTGCTGTGGAAAGAGGAACCTTGGGTGGAGCGCTGAGGAAATGTAGAGTAATACCCTTTTAATAGATGAAATTGTCTTCAACTACATTTCTGTGTCTTATTCACGGTCATATTTGTGTCGTCCAGTTGCTAAGTGGAACAGAAACTGTCCGTTGCTTCCATCTTTAGAAGCTCCAGGGTGGAGGACAGCTCGCTTGGAAATAATTTCCACACTTGACAAGGAAAGTCTGAAGTATTGGATTTAATTATTTGGCTGAATGCAAACGTAAATAGCCCACGCATCTCACCACACAGAGCCGTTGTTGAAGTCCGGCGCGTGCCTGGGCCGGACTCTTGGCAGTTGTTCACGGAACGTTGACCAGGCAACCGTCGGCACGTTGCAACCCTCCCCGAACATGAATGAGTGTACAGTGTTAGTCAGCCGCTGGTCAGGTTGGCGTAGGCAACCAAATCTTAGTTTTCCGGTCACACAAACAGGACGGTTATGCAACCAGTTGCCATGACGGCTTGTTTTTTCATCCTTTTGCGAGCATGACCTCACATCCCCAAAGAGGTAGAGGAATGGGTGGTTGTTGAAGTGGCACCTTGTGTTCCTCCATCCCTACAGGTTGGGGAAAACATTTTCGTAAGAACATTGGTTGGCTTTATTTTGGCACTAATCAGTCAGGGAACGTTTAGAGGGAAAATGAGGCAAATGTTTGTGTGTTTTTCTGAGCTACACTGAGCACTTGTGTGTATGCCGAGCTAAGTGATGCTCTGAATCAGAGGTCTTTGCTTGTCCCTTTTGGCTTTTTGTCTGGCAGGGAAAAAGGTCTTTTTCCTCTTGAGGTGATGCATCAACAGCAGGCAGCAGCCAAAAAAGCTCACACACGCACATCAGACAGAAAGCCTCAGACACACACATAACACACACCCACACACACACACACACACACACAAACCACTCTCACTTTTGATGATCTTGTAATTCATTTCAAACGTTGCTGTATATATCCAGACCTATTCACTCATGCAATTATCCCTCTCGGTCCCGTGTCTCAGTTTAACCGAGAAGTCATATCGTCTTTGTCAGAAGTGCTGAATCACTCTCTTCTTCAGCCCGTGAGTTTCAGTGCATTTGGTGTGATTGAGCCTTTCCTCAAGACTGAGGGCCTTGATAATTGCGGTCCTAGGCTGCACTGTGGCGTATCCCACAGCCCCTCAACGCAGCAGTTGCGCTTTTCCCTCCAGAGACACAGAGTCGCAACCAAAACCCCTAAATGACTGCCTTGGAGGCCGAGCGTTGGGCTAACCCCCCCCACCCCAACTGCGCCTTAATACCCAGCTCAAACCTCACTCCTAATGCCACCAACAGACGATAACCTTCGAATGGCGGATCTGAAAGTTTGACTGACGTTTAAATAAATTGTCCCGATACATCACTCTCCTCAAAATGACTCTTGTGGCTTTTCAAACCCAATTAGTCCTTGGGAGCCACGCGGATCCCATCCAGACGTCTGGACCTGTCAGTCGACCCTTGCCAATCGTCTTGTGTACACGGTCATTATGATGACTATTATGTGGAGCAACTGCCGTCTATGTTGTCAAATGAATTTCTGAGAGGCTAATTGTATGACATCTCTGATCCGCCGCTTGATCCACTGCCAAGTATTTAAACTAATGGAAGTGTATTGATTTGTGTGCCGTTACTCAAAGTCTCCCGCTCTCTCTCTCTCTCTCTCTCTCTCTCTCTCTCTCTCTCTCTCTCTCTCTCTCTCTCTCTCTCTCTCTCCTCTCTCTCTCTCTCTCTCTCTCTCTCACCAACTCTCTCTGTTTACCTCCTCCTTTTCTCCTCTCTCTCTCCTCCTTTGAACACCGCTCCCCCTCCTCCTCTTATCTATCCTCACCCTCCCTTCTTGCCCTCTCTCCCACACAGAGGCTGGATGTGCTGACCAACATCTACTCCATGTCGCCCCCCGAGGGTGGTGTGTGGGACAGCATCAGCGGTGCCACAGACGTGCTGACGTGTGTCCACATGCCAGACGGCCTGACAGTCCAAGTTCCCGTCAGGAGAGACGAGACAGCCACCGACCTTCTCTCTGCAGCCTGCAAGGTTGGGATAGCGGGCCGGTTGCGGGGAAATGATGACACCACAACTGTTGTGACATATTCCTAACAAAGAAGATCAGTGATGTCATTTGGATTCAGTTGACTTGTAGAATTTGACACTTTCCTGGCGTTCAGACTTGGTGGCGAGAAAGCGCGCTTTCCAGTAATGTTGAGGTCGATCACGTGCGTAGAAGATAACGCTCTAGAAATTTCTCAGCTGCGTCAGGTGTGATCTTTTTGACGATCTTTGTTGAAGCATCTGTAGCAGCGCATCCTGTTGTGTTATGCTCCCAAGGGTTTGAAATAACACACCTATTCATCCAATGTCCCCTTACAATGATTGCATAGATGGACGCACACACAGACGCACAAACACCACGGTCCCTTGGGCGAAGCTTTTTCCTGTTTACCTCAAATTTCTCATCACTAAGTGTAAAGCCGGTGAATAATTCACGCCTCGGCCGCACAGCAGCTGTCGGATTAAGCGCCGGTCCATGAAATATGCCGGATGGTTTTTGTGCATAGGGCGCGCTGAACATTAAGGGACTCTTGTGTACGCAGGTGAAACAGCTGGACCCGGGCCTCCACTTCCTCCGCCTGCACAGACGAGTGGGACAGAACACGGAGGTGCGACTCGTGGCCCCCGGAGAGCTCCTCCGTGATGTGGTGAGGAGGGCAGAAATCACACGTAGATACACAGTGCTCTTCATTATCCGTGTTTATTTAATGTGTGTCGATTTGTTTAATATCGCCCTGTAGGTCAATGATCAGCTGGAGGTGGTCCCGGTTAATGTGTTTACGCTGCACATGAGTCGACAGAGCAGCAGTGGAGACTATGGTGAGTCGGCCATACATGTGGACTGATTTGTGTGTTGGTGTGTGTGGTTTGTACACTTCATTAGCAACACTTGTAATGTTACCCCTCTTTGTTGGTCTTACACTCGTTTGCATTTGTCACCATCTTTGTTTCTCTTCCGTCCACCAGGTTTTGCAGTAACAGGGCACATAGACAGCCAGAGAAATAGCAGGATTTTTGTCAGCGAAGTACTCCCCGACGGACTGGCATTCAACGAAGGTACCCACTCACTTGAGAACGACAAACAAACCCGGAGCCACCAATGACAGTATCACATACTCTTTTTCTCACAATACATTCGCCTGTGCTCCCAGGTCTGCGTCCTGGCGACGAGATCCTGGTGCTGAACGGCCGCTCCGTGTCGAGCCTGGACCTGGCGCTGATCCAGACGCTGTTTGCTGAACAAACCCTGCACTTGAGCCTGAGACGGGACGGACCCCCGCCACCAACCGCCGCCTACAACCACCCGGCCCCTCCTCTCATACAAAACCAGGAGGTTCGCAGCAAGCACCACCGAGCCAAATCCTCCTCAGGTGCTTAAAAGAACAGCTAAAACATGTGTAGATCTAGGTCTTGGTGTCTGTATATTAGTACTACTAGTAAGAAAAACAATCTTCTAGAAAAACAGAACAGTAAATAGTCATAGTCAAGAATAGTCATCCAGCCTCTAGTTTCAGTTTGTTAACGTCCCTTGTGTGTGACAGATGGTGAGAGAGACACACAAAGAGAGAGGGAAATTTTAGCTGCTGTGAAATGCTTGGCACACCCATCAGGGTAGCACTTTCTCAGATCTGTGTACAATATGAAGGCACCAGTTTAACAGTTTTCTCTGTAAGCAAGCCGTGTCAGTCTACCTGTGAAAAGCCTGGATCTGCCACTGATCCAACTTACTGTAAGGCCCAGTTTACCCGCGTTTCTGTGTTGTTGTGTCACATTGCTATGTGTACTGTATTCTTTCGCTGTATGATCGGTTTTGAAATGTGTTACATCTAGGAAGGTCCACCTATTGGATATCCTAAGCGGTTAGGGTTGAGGACATTGGTTGTCTCATCCTGGCTTGTAACGCCATGAAGTGGGAAACACCATCTACAAGGGTTTCAATAAGGTGGATACACTGTTTCAAAAAGTTATATAATGCATTTGACTTGATGAAATTAAATAGAAATGAGTTTAAACATTTTTTTTTAATTCACCTACTTTATAAAGCAGACTGAAATGAAATAATCGATACAAAACAAAAGTAGTAAAACACGTATAGAGTGAAGGTCGGTGGTATTGCGTAGTGGTACACAGTGGTAGTGTAGGTTGTGCTTGAGTGGTGATATTGTGTGATGATCAGCAAAGTAAAGGGAAGAATGGAAGAGGTTCCAAAGCTGCAACATATCCAAACAAACTATTTTCCATGTCAGAAAAACTCCGGATGTTCTACTGCATCGAGTTGCATTTTTCAGTATGCAAACCAGCGTGCATCTCGACATCAAAAATCCTTTGCGAAGTGGACTATCCGTCCCTTTGACTGAGCCAGTGAGAGAGCACAGACAATAAATACTTTGCACTATGATCTGCGGTGTTTGTATAAACAAGAGGGTCACGGCGCAGTGATGAGAGGGAGTAGCATGTCTTAATTGGATGCATACTTCATGCTACCATACATACTTTGCAAGGGCAACTCCAGTGTGTTCTAAAAGTATGAACTTTTAGTGTCACTTTGTTTGTTTCTGTCATGTTCAAGCAGGCTGCACTGCCGAGGGTTCGCTTGTGCATACACTTGCCTGAAAGACATAATTTTGTTGTGGTCAGCCGAGTTCTTTTGTGAACTTTTGGCTGACCCTAACCCTGAAACCAGGAAATTGTGACACCGACTGATGATGCAATAATAACAGCCAGACCTTTTGTAAATTTGGAGCATTAGGCCTCGGCCTTTCCAGATAGCACTCATCATCGCCTGCCCCATCCGACAAAAACAGGTGGACAAAAGGCAAATTGGCAGGGGTCGTCACGGAGCTCTCTGAAGAAAGTGGTGTCCATCTCAACTTGAAGAGTTACTCCTGCTGCTCACACAAGCAGAATTTGCTGATAAAACAGTAGTTTTATCACCTAAACCACAAAACTGCAACCACACTTCCGTTACAGTTAAGCCCTCGTTCAGATCTCTACTTCCTCAAAAGAGAGAAGAGACTCGTTCACTCTTTTGCTGTCAGAAGAAGAAAAGCAGCAGGAGAAAGCGCCAGATGCAGCTTCACAGCTCTGTGCATCCTGGAGGATAGCAGAGGCCTGAGGGGGCTTTTGACCACACAGGGCTCATTATCACCGTGGATGTATAGTATCCTGTCAGCTCGGTTTAAACTCACCACAGATTCGAGGTGTCACGACTGAGCAGTAAGGTCGCGCATGACGCTTGGACAGACGCAGCTGATACCCAGCTGATAAAGATACATTCGTCTGTTTGTTACGCTGAAAGGTAAGGGGACTTAAACTCTGAGAAGAAAATTATGTCTGGCATTAACTAGTTTTAATATCTGGTATGGTCGTTATTTGTATTAATTTGATACGGTCTCTGATTTGATTAGATTAGAACAACAATTTTAAACTACAATCATG
Source organism: Sparus aurata (assembly GCF_900880675.1). Lineage (NCBI taxonomy): Eukaryota > Metazoa > Chordata > Actinopteri > Spariformes > Sparidae > Sparus > Sparus aurata. The sequence goes on along the minus strand of NC_044202.1, from coordinate 18,485,061 downwards.
GAAAATTGTCTCATTGTCTGTGGTGTTTATGAGGAAGTCACAGTCAGCAGAGCACTGTAAATTGAGTAAAAGACTATGACTTGCAGACAGGATGCTGGAAGTTCATCATATGCACTGCGCCTCGCTGGATTTCTTTCGAAACAACTTTGCTCTAATTAAATATATCAAAGTTTACCAAAAATCGCGATACTGACATTCTCCTTCAAAATCTGCAGAACATATTGCGTGCCTTTTTTTTTATTGACTCTTCTCCAAACAACGGTCCAAACAAACAGCAAATTTCATTTCGGGTATCATCATAATGATAGTAATTCATTAGTGTTTCCTCCACTACAGCCATAATTGGACACAAAGGGATTAATGACTTGAAGTCCTCATTACAGTAAGTGGTGTGATCAAAGCGCCTGCAGTTTCCGTCTCCGTCTCTAGAGGGCGTATGATCCCAGGCAGGCTGACGGGGAGGCAGGGAGGTAAACGCCAACAGTGGGGAATTAACACTTGTCTGCCTTTCATGATGGCGTTCCTGGAGGAAAAAAAACGTCTGTCATGTTGATTCATTCAGCCTGACGCCAACGTTTGAGACAAGAGATTCAGATACAGATGACTTGATGTCTTTTGTATCTCTGCCTCAGCAGTCTGACATTTGGTTGACGATGATTGTTGGGTTAAGAAGGAGGCGTTCTGCAGCTCCGCAGGATGTCCATAAGTTTTTTTTCTTTTGTTTCTCGCTGCCATGTTGGCCCGCCTCCCAGGCTACAATCAGGAATAAAGTCTTTTCATGTGCCGACTGCTAGAAAGTTTGACCTTGAACAGCGACGTTTTATTATGCAAATGTACGTTTGATGAGGTGGGATTTTCAGGAAAATCCAGCGCTGAACTTCTATCTACAAGACCATTTTTGGGTTGTTTTTTGAACAAGGAAAGAGATAACAGTCTTTAATTAGGATTTGTCTTTTTTTGGGACGACTGAATGCCATTGCCATTTTTAGACTGGAGACATATTTAAAAGTTCTATGCGACTGGCAGGCGCCCATGAGTTGTTTTAGACTAAAACTAGCCTGCATTGTGTGTGTGTGTGCGCGCTTTGTGGTCAGTGGAAAGATGTGCTTCAGCGGAAACCACTACAGTACAGATGCGGCGATGGGTGGCATGAGCTTTAAACGCTACCACACACACACACACACACACACACACACACACACACACACACACACACACACACACACACACACACACACAAAGGTAAAAACTGTCCCCACTCTTTCTCTCTGTCTTTCTCCAGATGTGTGCTCTGCAGCTGACGGAGAAGCCTCCTTGTGTGTAGGACTGGAGGATGGTCACTCCCACTGCGCACACAGGCCTATACAGCACAGCAAGGTAGGAGGAGCAAGAGTGTGTGTGTCTTTGTATGTCTATTGTCTCTACTTCCACACATGGTACCCCTCTCTCCTCCTAGGTTTTAAATAAAAGTGTGCACGTTGCCTTGTGTGTGTCTGCGTGAGTGTGTGTGTGTGTGTGTGTTTGTTGTGTGTGTGTGTTTGCGCCCACTCACTGTGGCAGCTGTGGGGCTGTCAGAATCCAGACTGGCACCAATCCTTTGCATTACCATAATTAGGAAACTCCGTCATAGCCACAGGTATAAACAAAGCTTATTACTGTCATGTGGACTGGAGGGGAGAGGCTGTGTCACACTCCTACAGACACACATGAAAATAAGCATGCTGAGGGGGGGGGGGGTAAAGTCAAATCTCTCAGAAGAAACAGTCGTCTAAAATACTCCTGGCGTCCTCATCTTCACTCAAAAACACATGCCCGTGATTCTTCTAAAAGCTACAGTAGTTTGTTTGGGGGATTATATTCAACACAGGCATTTTCTAGCTTGGTACCAGTGGTGGCACCCCATCATTGAGTAGGTGAAGAGGGCATGATACCTGTATTGTGTCTACCCTGCAATCAATAAAATTGCCTCTCAAATCAGTCGTAGAAAAATATCTCCTCTATAAATACGGCAAATTGTCGGCCCTCATGGTTTATGGCAGATTGCAGTCCTATGCCTGTCCCGTCTGTTGTCCAATATCCAGTCAGGTTTTTGATATGTAAACCAACTTTACTGAAGTCATTAAACTGAGCGTGAGCCTGGCCTGCCGGAAGTTACGCCTCAGCGCCGTGTTAATGTAATACGGCCGAGTGTGTATGCTGATCGGGAGCGGTAATGAGTGTGTGTGTGGTCATCAGTAAAAAGCAATGTGTTAATGATGTAGACATGGCTGGAAGCGTGTGAGCCAATGTGTGTACATATTTACCTTCTCTTGCATCGTTTGGCAAATTTTTGGCAACCGACCTGCTCATTATATAATATAGGCTGAGTGAAAATGAGAATAGGCTGTCGTGTTGCGCTCAATTCATTAATGATTCATCAACAGCAAATCCAGACTAAATATCCAGAAACCATCTCTAATTGCCCTGGCTGTTCTGGCTTATTCTAATTGCCTGTGTCAGAAGATGATGCGCAGCATTTGACCCGAGGTCAGCCGGGAGGTGGATTAGAGAGGACAACTTGCCCTCTTCTCCGCTCTCTATTCTGGCTCTATTCGCCTCTCTTTTTGTTTGCCTGGCGACATGAGTCAGTCCCACTGCGCCGGGATCTGCACTGCACCACTGCTGCTGATGCTCAGCTCCCTGCCGTTTGTCTTTTACTGAGGAATGAATGGAAGAATGGAAGATAGGTGTGTGTGTATGTGTGTGAGGTTTATGAATGTGTGTGCCTATGTCACTGCGTACGTGCACATTTGAGGCACAGAAGGAGGAAAAAGCTATCTGCTTCCATCAGGGAGAATCAGCCACTGTGAAGGCGGCAAAGAAATAAATAAAAATACGGGGTGAGATATTTGTGCTGGTACATCAGATTTTTTCTGTCGCAAAGAGCAGGATTTAATCACCTCACAGCCATCAGTTTGTTCTTTGGGGCGGAGAGAAAGAAATCGAGTCACCGGGTAGAAAATCAGCCATGTATCAGTATATAGGCGCACGCATGCGTGCACACGGCTGCTCTGAAAGTCAATAGAGATGGATGGAAGGGAAGGACTAATTTCAAGCCTCTTGTCACACATTGTAATCGGCCGCCTCACTAGACCGACTACCTTTGATTAATTGGTCCGTTGCATTCCAATTTACGCTTATTACACAAGAGAGATGCGTGCGTTGGAGGGTGTTTTCGGGAAAAAGTGCTTACTAAGCACACAGTTAACAATTCTCTTTACCATCTGGATTCTGATCGTGGATCCAGTGCCTGTGAGTTACTTTATGATACTTTTGACTATTAAGTACCATAGCAATTGGTTTAACGCAAAGTTGTAGTACCATTATGAGCTTAACCAATCAATTGCAGAAGACAACTGAATTGGTTGTGGATAACTTCCACGAGGAACCTCCAATTGAACTGATTTGACATGCGTTGCACTGGTGTAGTGATGTACTGCAGGCATAAGGATGTGTATAGGCAAAATCCGAATAGCTGTATCCATTTTACCCACCTAATCTCAATTAGTTTAACAACTGGAAGGCCTCAGTACAGACTTGATGGGGATTTGCAGTGGGGCAGATCATCAACACACCCTCACGCACACATGTGAACACAAGCATCTATATTGCATCAGCTGATCCCAGTAGACAGACGGAACTATGTGGGAAGTAATCTGGCATGGTCTGGTTTCACCACATGGCTCCAGGCGACTGTAGGGACCTCGCACACCAGGATGCATTAAAGAACCATATCATATAAAATGCAAAAGATTTCAGTAGTTCCAGCCACTGGGAATATTTGCTAGTTTGCTTAGTCTGCTATGATAGTAACAGTTTATCTATGTGGGTCAACCAACCTTTTTAAGATGGTCTTTAAAATATCTGCATAAAAGGTATTATTCTCCTGATTGCAAGTGAAGTGAGCAGGAATTTCTTTTTTTTTAATCATTTCTACTCTCTGTCTTCTCCTATGCAGCTGTTTTCCGCAGGCGTGCAAAAGCTTTGTTCTGTGAACCTGGAAATTAGGAAATTGCGTTGGCGTTTTCTTTTTTCCCCCATGATGATAAGAAATAATAGATTAACCAATGATGAAAATAAACTTTAGTTGCTGCCCAACTTTGATGCAACCAGTTAAAAATGTTCATGTGAAATTATTACTCAATTAATTAATCAGGAGATTGAATATAACTGTAAATAATTTGTAAAGCAGCCAGTCTGTTATTAAACCAAAGGTTATGAAGTGGACAGACATTAAGCCTCTTTGCTTTTGTCTGGACTGGACTTTTCAGTAAGAGCATTTAAATGGACTTATGAGGAGGGCTATGACTGGAGCTGTCCTCTGTCTGGCTGTCAGTACAGGGAGATTCGTCTGGATGCACTTCATTATAAGTCGTCATGTTACTTTGCCTCTCTGAATTAGAATAAGGCAGATGCTTTGGTAGACTCCAACATTTGTGCCGAGTCTCTGTCTCTTTTCTCAACCTTCCCTTTTTTTTTGCTCGTCTCAGTGGACGAAGAGGCTGAGAGGTGTTTTAACACTTTTTAAAAATGTGTGACTAACAGAAAGTTGAATTATTCAGTTTCGATTCTCCTCTCTTATCACGGGCCCTAGACTTCAAAAAGATTCTCTAGATGCCTACGGATATTGGGTTGTATCATCTTCAAACATGATCCTGTCTTCCTTGGAGCTACATCCATCTCCTTCCCAAACTTTAGAGAATGTATTTTACCCGCCTGGTGTGTCTGTCTGTGGGATGGGGGTAATTTAGGGAGAGGTGTGTGTGTGTGTGTGTGTGTATGTGTATGCATTATGACTAAGCTCATCAGCCGCCATCTGGCCGTGAGCAGGCTAATAATCTGGGCTTACTGCTGTCAGCGCAGTTAAAGCTAGCCTGCTCCTGTCAGTCTGCTTCACCGTAAACATGTTGAGAAGAAGGAGCTGGAGATAAAAACTTTGAAGGAAGTTGCGATGGAGGGAATAACAGGAACCTAGATCCAACATGACCCAAATCTGGCCGGAATGACCACACCAGGAGAACCTGGTGCGGACATGGAGGTAGCCATACCAATCGTAGCCCCAATGGTGGATGATGAAGATCCTAGACCGTGCCTCTATCTCACCACCTTAATCGAGCTCTTTATGCGGGACCAATCGCCTGCCCAGGCCCTCTGCTCCCTCTTGGCCATGTGCTGGTTCTGGCCATCCGGCTGCGAGGCTGAGGAGAAGGACCTGTTCCTGGGGTCCGTGCTGCTCACTTTGGGACGGTTCCTCAAAGACAAGCTGGCCTGCCTGGCTAAGGAGATGGCAGCCTGCCTCTCCTGCCAGAGAGACGCCAAAGGGGACAAACAGCCGGTAACTATGGACTCATGTGCCTCTTGCTCGTGGGAGGTTTTAACTGAGGTAACTGCTACTATGAGGCTTCACACTTGTGCTGTAAACTTTCACACACCTCCCACAGCCTTCTGTGTGTGTTTGGTAAAAGAAATCTCTGCAAATGCAAGTCTGGTCTAGTTTCACAGTCGGATAATTCATACAGTATGCCTTTCATTTACATTTTATTAGCATTTTAGCTTGTGAATTAGATCATGCAATTACAGTATCATGTGCAGTGTATATGAATTATTTGCTACGTTGTCAGCCATGTTTGTGGTGTTGCTTTAGGGATAGCAATGTCCCCACTTTGGTCTCGATTGAAATTATCTCATGAAGGGAAGATCCCCGAAGAACATCATTGATCAATTTGAATGTGTCCAGTATTTTGGTTTATGACCAAATACCTCTATATTCCTTTAAGCCAAAGCTGTACTTTGTGTTTAGTTCTAATTAGCGAATGTTGGCACGCTAACACACCAAACTAAGATTGTGAACATGGTAAACAGCACCTGTTAGACATCACCATGTTAGCATTGTCTTTATGAGAATGTTAGCATGCTGGCTTTTACATTAACAGAGCTGCTAGCTGGCTGTAGGCTCTTTTCTCTACCTGTTTGTCTCAGCAGGCCCTCTCTACTCAACACTGTCCTGGTGATCATTAATACAACCGTTGACTTGTAAGATTTATAGTGGAGGCAGGTGGAAGCAGGTCAAAAGGTCATGGTGTTACTTTTTGCTCTGTCTGTCCTGCCTTTATTGCATCCTATGATGTTATCTCAGCAGTATAGGCTGTATTAGAATTAATTGTATTGGTTTGACCAGCAGTTAGAGTCTTTTATGGGCGTCTATCCGCTCTCAATCCGACACCTTGTGTGCCTAGCGGGTCTGTTATCTGTTAGTATCATGTCATCGCTAGAAGGTGTATGGTGTGGATAGTTCGGGGTGCTTCAGTTGTTTCTAAATCACCCAGACTAAATTGTCCAGGTCAGGAAAGCGGACTGGGCACAGCACATGGGTTGCCATTAGTTATTCCATGGACTTGTTTGTCATCAGACCATGTTTAACGTTGGCAACAAGCATTTCCACTTAACCTTTAATGTAGTTTTAGGCATTTCGATGGAGTAAGAATAGTGTATAATGCTAGCATTACATTGCCTTTGTAGTGGCAGTCATGCAGTGGAGTGGATCTGAGTAGCCTAGGGGACTCAGTAGAATGGGTGCTTTAATCTGAAGCTGGCTTCATTATTAAAACACACTCCTCTCCCAAAGTCCTCCGAGACTAGGCTGAATAATATTTGTTTAGGATGAATAATAAAAGGCGTAAATGGGCTTGAGTGGAGCGCGACGGGACCAGCCCTCCCTCTCATCTTCCTCTCTCCTCCCTTCCACTCTGTTTGATTTATGGGCATGCGTCTTCTTTTATTGAGCTTTGAAAAGAAGATGGCATCGTGGCACTATAGCACACTAACATGGCAAATGAATCACTGGCCTGCCCACTGGCCACCAGGTCTCCTCTCACTCTCTGTCTCTCTCGCTGACTCTCTCGCCCTCTCTCGCTCCGTCACTGTGACATGACAAGGCTGTTTTATATGAGAGATGGGTAAAGCCAGCCCCAGGGACATACCTGTATTTTATCCCCTCTTCTTTGCCCTCTCCCTCCCCACGATTTGTTTATTTCAGCTAAGATGCGGCCTCTCCGCTGGTAAAGCACAAGGCTTCTCCTTTGATTTGTGCAGCGTTTCATCTGCAAAGCAGACTGAGCTCTGTACATAATGACTCCATTGGAGCGTTAAAGGGAGATGGAGACAGTGTTTAGTGTTTGTCTAGCAACCTCCCAGTTTGACAGAGTGTTTTTATGTGTGAGTGTTTACACCCAACACTGGAAATACTATTGGTTTTGACACAAATGAGGTTGAACACAATGTAGTGTTTGCAAGTGCCAAAAAGGGGGGGCTAAAATCCTGAATGCCTGCTAAGTGCATGTGAATCCAGCCAACGGTGAGGATCGTGGGCATGGAGGCCTCATATATCAGTATGATTCAAACAAAATGCTTGTTGGGTCGTCTTACAGGGTCTGAAACCTCCATGTCCAGTTTAGACAGCGTTTGGCCAGTTGTTTGATTGGGACTTCTCATTTGTTGAATCTTTAATCACTTTTCGTGTGTACGATCAACTGCAACCCCATACATGTCTTGGAGAGACCGTCTGAAAGTGTTCTCCTTGATCCATATGTATGATTCATGGCATCAACACTAAGAAGATGATTAAGACGCAAAATTCTTGGTGAGAGATCAGGGATCTTTCAAGTGCGTCTCTTTGAAATGGGTATAGACACAGTTGCTTTTATACGTAGTTGAATGACAAATTGTAGTTTGTTCGTCTGAATGTAAAAAAAACCTCCTGACTGAGAATCCTGGTGGTTTAGAATTAAGATGTTTGCCATAAATGAACCAACTGCCCTGGTTCGCCTCCAGTTGGGGACTGATGGTGCATTTCACTCCCGCTCTCTCTTTTGGTCCTGTTGCCTGTCTTCTTTATACCTTGTCTTTCTGACAAAAGGCATGAAATACCCACAAAGTATCTGTTATCTTATCTAAATATAGGGGGGGAATGTAGAGGAACAGTGGAAGGAACCTTGACACAACATTGTCAGTACCCGATCCATCCGTTTTATGCATCTGCTTAGGTCAGGTTCTAACATGTGATTGATGGCTAACTAATCCCCAACTACTTGTACATGCATAGAACAAACAGGGTTTCTAGTGAGGGTTCTAGTCTCGCCGGGAGTGCCGAATCATTATCCCTTCAATGAATTGGCCAACTTTACATTGAATTAGCTTAATCATTAAGGTCAAATCATTCCAGTTCGGAAACAAGTAAAGTTGTCATGGGCAGAGTCTGTTTATTTATTCCCTGTGGAAGTTCTCTGTGCAATGAGCGATACATGTCACGTTTTAGTCTTGTGCGAGCCAGTAGTTAACATTCCTGCCCTGTTACCCCAACTGGCTCCGAGCCTCCCAGTTTTGAGTCAGCCATTCCTCTGTGTGTTGAGGTAACAAGCCAGAACAGTCTGCATTGTACTGCTGCTATTGAAAGACTGGACACTGATGCAGCCCCCGGCCTCTCCATTCAACTCTCTGGAAATTACACCGAGGTCACATGGAGCTGAAAAGGAGGGGAACAGCCAGAGGAAGAGGAAGGAGGAATGGGGATGTCTGGAGGCAAATGGACAGAGGGAAGTAGGATTGATGGCGGGATGTGCAAGTAGAGATGTAGGAAGACCAGGGCCGATGGAAAGAGATGGACGGTGAGAGAGGAAATAGTTGCCAGTTGAAGAACTCCCCTCTATTTGCGCAAGTGGCCAGACCATCTCTACTGATTGATATGCAAAACAAGCCAGCGGCAAGCACTTTTTCCCTGCCTACGCTCACAGAATGGCAGGACGCAGGATCAATGGCTCGATCCCCATCAAAGCCGCTTCTGCCTCAGAGGCATAGGTGTACTCGAGAGTGAGGCTTCTGACCCGGGCCTAGCAGAGAGACTGGCAGCAGGGGACACTAATGAGAGAGCGTGGGAGGAGGAGGAGGAGGGTGAGAAAAATTGAAGAGGGGATTGACCGACCATCAGATGAAAATCGGGGGTTGACGGAGCAGGAAGATAGACATCTCTGAGGCGGTAAAGCCAAACTTTGGAGTTCCGTCGTGGCTGTTTTTCTCTCCTGTTCGGACAAGTCGTATCACCAGACGCCATTTGTTGACCTGCCATGCCAACGTCCAGGGGAGGCAGGCTGCGTAGGAAGGGCTGCTCACTGGCCCGAAGGACCCAGCGGCAGGCCACGGCAGCATGGAGGCTGCTCTACAGACTGCTTTTCATGGTGAGCAGACCATTGGTAGAGCAAAGAGATGAAAAATGTGAATGCTGTAATATTTGATGCAGTATTTGAGGGGGCCTCATTAAAAGAGACGACAGAGAGTCATCATCGTGCACTCCACTGTTTTTTCAAGCATTGCTGCTCTTGAAAGTGAGTGGGTAAAAAAAAAAGGCTTTCTGGATTAATGTTGATATAGATGTGTGGAGTGAGGAGAAGGTTGTCGTAAGTGTTTGACTTGTGTGCCATGGTTAATCTTTGGATCAGTTCGGACTGAGAATGCGAGTGGCTTTATAAAAAATGAGGAATCGCACCAGACGTGAAAGAAGCATTTTGTAGTGAAACCTTTTTCTTTGACACCATAGCTAGACATAAAACAGATGTTTGTATGGGAGTTGACGGAAAATGAAAGCGAAATGCTGCTGGATGCCGTCAGAAGGAAACCAGGTAGACAGACACAAATGATTCAGCCACCTCTCACTTCATTTTCTTCACATGCAGGTTGGCAAAGACCTCTTTTCTAAATTGACTAAAGGGCAGACATGGCGGGTGGAGGTAGAAACATGATCCAGAGCTGTCAGCCGTCAGCGAGAAAAACCTGAATAGGAATTCACGGCAGCGCTGTCGGATCCACTTGCCTTCACTGGCCCTCTCGGGCTTCTCTCCCGCCTCTGCTGGCTCCCGTCCTCAGCTCTTAATTGGTTATTTGGGCGAGCTGTCAGGCTGTGTTGGTGGGCTTGTTGTGAAGCAATCACGATTCCTAAGTCATGACGGCAAGCAGGTTCCCTCCACCCTCCTCTCTTTCTGCTTTCCTTTTGCCCACCTCTTTCTGTCACGCTCCGATGCAGGTGCCTGCCATTTAGTGTTGATGAAAATCGTAACTTAGTTAGGAAGCTGTGTGAGAGGTAAAAGTGTGTTTCCGTGTGCACATGTTCCCAAGCGTCTTATCAGGCATATACGCTCCTCCATCAACTCATTTAATTGTGTGAGAGACGAACATGAGCCCATATCCTTTCAGTGTGTGGGTGTGATGAGAATTAACTCAGCACTATGTGTGTGTGTGTGTGTGTGTGTGTGTGTTACCAGATGCACACACACATTTGTAGAGTCCTCAACAGGCCTCCTTTCCTCTGGGTGCCTGTAGCTGAAATAAACAGCAGATACGACTGTTATCTGTCTCCACAAGGCTGCCCTCCCTGTCTGGGGCCTACCGGTGGGCTATTTGATGAATATGTCCCTCTGATATCCTTCAACCTCTGGTTTCCTTCTGGCAATCTGGTCCTACGCGCCTGCCTGGCAGAAATTTGGAGTATTCCCAGAGTGTGTATCAGTGAACGAAGGCTGACTAGCGCTGTGCTTGGCTGCATCGTGAGTGTGGAAGTGTATTTCATGTTCTTTAATGGGATAGTGTGTCAACAGCTGTGGTTAGGTGGGTGAATCCTTATGAGCTCCTTTTCGATTGAGAAGCGTTATACGTGCTTCATGAATGTCAACATGGAGGATTAGCAAGTAGTGAAACAAGTGTCCGACGATAGCGTTAAGAGTAGGAGTATAATCCGAGTGAACATCTCTACTCTTGATAAGGGAAAGTCCTCATTGGGTGGCTGACTGAATTTTATTCATTCAAGTTTATAAAAGACTACTGTTCATTGATCTGAAGCCAAATTCTGAGGCAGTTCTGTAAAAAAAACAACCTCTGATCAACACATCAATTTCAGGCTTAAACTATGAACTGCCAGTTAGTCATGCCCACTTCCTGTTTTAGCACCACCCATTCCTGGATTTAGACTCATCTATTCTGAGTACGTAGTTGAGCAGTAATGGATACAGATGACGGCATACTTGGTTGACGTGCAGTCAGTATCTATGTTTAGTGCCATTTAGCAAATGCTATCATGCTAGCACACCAAACTAAAGTGGTGAAACATCATACCATCATCATCATGTTAGCACTGTCACTGTTAGAATGTCAGCATGTTGCTGTTTGCATTTAGCTGTGCCTAAGCACAGCTGAGCAAAGCTCTAACCATTAATGGATCATGGCATTTCTTGTCAACCCAGTCAGTGTGTGTGTTAACAGGTATAGGTATGTCCATTTGCGGTCTATGTGTGTGTCCTGTGTTCGCCAGTGAGAACGCTGGTACCCCCACCAGTGCAGAGGGAGACATTAAGTCCCTTCATAATTATCATCCCACATTCGAGGAGCTCCGGAGTGGAGCGCTGCCGTGGGTGGTGGATCACTTGAAAGAGGCTTAGCCCAGACATACATGGAGGACACGGAGAGGCATTTTTTCCCCTTCTGTCTCTTTCTTTTCTCTCCCTCACACAGTCTATATTAAAGAATTGGAGGGGCCGTCTCTGGAGTGACCATGCCCATAATGAGCTAGCTGATGAGTTGCAGGTTTATTAATGCAAGCCTTGATTGTCTGTGGGCTCTTTTGGAGTGGTGTGTGTGTGTGTGTGTGTGTGTGTGTGTGTGTGTGTGTGTGTGTGTGTGTGCGCGCGTGCATGTGCGTGCGTGTCAGGGGGGTTATGGGTGGTAGCTCACACCAGTTTCACAGCAGAATGACTCAGACAAGCTTTCACACACTGCTCGTGAAGTGCGTACGTGTGCGTATCGATGCCTGCAGTGTCACAATGAAGGGTGTATTGATCCATGCGTGTTGCTGTACCGTCTTTAGCAGTGGTCTGCAGTTAAATGCTTGCTCATGGGATACACACATACACACACACACACCCACACATACACAGGAAGGCACAGAGTGCTGAGCAGCTGTTTTGCCTGGCATCTTGGCCGTCCCACCGTGCTGTGTTGCTGTGCAGCGGATTGGAACCTGCTATTACTGGCACTTATCATCCGCCTGCTGATGCTAGCGACTGGCCACAGATTATAATGCTACATCATGTAATTCACTTTGAATAAGGCAGGCCGGTCATCATGAGGCTATTTTTAGCAAGGAGAAATCGCACAATTAATGGCTTGCAATGTACTGTCTAGCAGGGCTTGCTGCAGTGTTGTGCTTGAGTAGCTTGTCCAATTCTTAATAAGTGTACGTATTTACTGTGGTGCTTGAGAGGCGTATTCTATGCAGTGACAGCCACAGTGTAACATAGTGAGATGGGGAGGTTTTTCTTTCGCGGCTCCTTTTTCATTTTTTTCTATATATCCTAGGGAATAGAACAGAGAAGCAGATAATGGTTCGTTTTTTTTCCCCACAGTTGCTCACAGACTACAAAATCCTCCCCGCCACAGGCACCGCTTCTCAGTGTGTTGCCTACAGCTGATGTTAATTTCCCAATCCCGGGGCAATCCAGTCCAGAGTAAAGTAATGCGGATTATCTGCTTCCGTCTATAAACGGTGTGGCGCTGACTTCTTCGTAAGGTCCCCACTTATTAAACAGTACAAAGCAGGCTGGAAGAAATGATTGGTTTTTGTGAATGAGCAGATGTATAAAATGAGATTCTTCTCAGCCCCTCCCCCACATCCTCTAATACAAACAAATACATATCCACTTAGGATGCCCTGGCATTACATACTGATGTGACACAAAGCTGCACAACTGTCCATTATGGATTCAAAAGAATTATGTAATGCGGTGTAAAGCTATCTGCTGGTCTATCCAGTTAGTCTTTCAAGATGCACTGTAAAGTCTTTGATGCAAAGCCAATTAGCATAGAGTGCATAACTAAATCTGTAGTTCTCACTCTCAGTATACCCAGGGGAAACACAGGCCATGTACAGTGTAGAATTGTATACATCATTATTTGATACAGCTGTGGAGCTGATATCATTAGTGGGGAAAAGTTAGATGTAGGAGGTAAATGACTGAGATTTTTCCATTGAATAAGTCCTTGAGAAAATCTTTCTGTGCACATGCATGTCTTTCCGTGTGTGCGTGCCGTGCAGTTACTTATAACGAGTGATCCTCCTTTCATCTAGCTGGCTGATATAATCCCTGAGCTGCCTAACCTAAATACACCCCTTTCTCTCTGTCAACCCCACAGAGCGTGGACACAGTGTGCACTCTCTACCAGTCCTTCCAGGAAGGGACGGGCTCAGGCCCAAGGGATTTGATGGACGACACCAAGGAAGCTCTGCCGAGGCAGGGAGGGGGCACCACAGGAGAGGCCACCCTGCTCCGACCCTGTCCAAAGCACATGAGCGCCACTGAGAGGTTACGCAAGGTCATCCAGGAGCTGGTGGACACGGAAAAGTCCTATGTGAAGGTGACACATCAACGCTTTGACTTCTGTCTTATGAGAATATCTTGTAGGAAGCTAATATGAATATTTAATTAAACTCGTCCTCGCACTTTCTTAAGATTTATAAATCTGTTCCACTGTCACATTTTTCACTCCTTGATTATGAAATTATAGACTTTTTTTTCTATAAAAAAGCAATTCCTGCCAGAAATCCTCCACATTATCAGATAAAATGAACTATAACTGAGAGCCGCAACGTCCTAATTGAAAGTTTTTGCATTTTTGGAACTTTTTCGCTTGATACCTCTGTCTTATCTGTACTGTAAGTAGCAGGAGCCAGCAGCTTGTTAGCTTAGCTTGGCATTAAGACTGGAAACTGGGAAACGGCTTGCCTGGCTCTGTCCTGAGGTAACAAAAAGTGCCTATCAGCACCTCTGCAGCTCACTAATTAGCAAGTTTTATCTTGTAGAAAAAGAACAGCGTAAAAACAACGACAAGTTGTGTATTAATGGAGCGGTTATTTGGCCTGGGGGCAGTTGCTACTACAGGAAGCTACTGCTATGAAACAATATAGCACACAACCCGGCTGTGAAATGGTGAATTGTTAATTAAAGATTTTAGAATACAAAAAAAAGAAAAAGAGAGATCACAAAGCAATTATTGCGGCTTATTGTGCTTGTACATGGATTTTGTAATCTTGGGATTCATCCTTTTTCCAGACTTTATGCTAAGCTAAGCTAACCAGCTGCTAGCTCCTGCTACATATTTACTGTACATACATGAGTGTTCTCATCTAACTCTCAGCGATAGGGAAAATGTGCATATTCCCCCGAATGTTTAATTTTTGCTTTTGATATAGAATATTCGTAACATGGGACTTTAATATAAACAAAGAACAGAAAGAGAAGCTGTTTCCTGTGACAGCTTTAGAGCTCCTCCTCCTCCTCCTCCACCTGTCTAGCCTTATTTATCTTCCTCCCGCCCAATCATTTTGCTGCCCTCATGTTTTCCAATTCGACCTTTTCCTCCCTGGCGCACATTAATGAGCCGCATTCATGATCTTCTTGGCTCGACACTTGTCATTGCCGGCACTTTCTTTTTCTTCATCTCCTCATTTTTTCACGAATTCCCTTTTCCCGTGCACTCCTCTGCCTCAGCCGGCTGTTTATTTGTAATTGAGGGAGGAGATTGTCTTCCCAGAGTGCCTTGATGCGGGCCTGCTCGTCCGTATCCATTCACCGCCAGCGACTGGTTGGGGAGGGGACGGAGCGGAGGAGGAGGAAGCTCATAAATCAACCTAATGAGAATATCCCTGCTGATACCAAGACAAGCTACAGCCACATTAAAGTAGGGGGGGGGGAAGAGAGAGATAAGGGAAGATAGTGGGAGAAGATGGAGGAATGAGGTGAGGGACTGTGGGAGAGAGGCAGTTGGAGGTTGTAAAGGAATGATCTGATGATGAAAGGGATGTGAAAGGACTCGCAGGCTAAGGGAAATGTTTACGTTTGACTCCTCATCACTGACCTTCATCTGTCTCTTTTGTGTGCAGGACCTGACCTGTTTGTTCGAAATCTACCTGAAACCCCTGCAGAATGAAACCTTCCTCACACTGGATGAGGTGGGTGGTGTGTGTGTGTGTGTGTGTGTGTGTGTCTGTGTGTCTGTGAAGCATGGTAAACATGAGAGGTGTTGTGTCCAGAGGCGTTCCTGGGAGGTGTTGAAACTGTATAGGAACGTCAGATTCATTGAGCGTCTATTACCCAGAGGTGACGTCGATGAACTCCGCTAGGCTATATCTCCCTCATTACCACTGTGACTGGCTGGAGGACAAATTAGCATTCCCCTACAGTGACCTTCTCGCATCCCACGGGGACACACTGATAAAGGCTAGCTTAAGAGTAAAACCACCCTTTAAGCATTCACCTCGGATTAATTCACATCACAGGATAGCTGTCCGCTGATTTCAGAGCGCCTTTTTCGCTAAGGAAGTGTGGGTTTTGTTTTTTTTCGTTTCGAAGCACATCAATTAACATGTTGATGTGTGTTCCTGTGACAACAAACGGCAGTAGCTGCAGCATGCTAATGACCTTAGCGTTGCCGTTTTCCAGCCCTGTGTGCAGCGGCATGCCAGGCGTGACCTCAAACACAGGACGTCCCTCCCAAGACACACTGGTCGATAGGCCACTGAGCACTAGGGCAAATTAAAAGGCCATTATGGGACAGTGGGACGTGTCCAGACACAAAATGGACGGGGGCGTGCTGGCCCGCGAACTGCTTTTAATGAAGGGACGGGTTGACTCTGTGTCAAAGAGGGTGTGTGAGACAGAAGAAGTTTGCAGGTGTGTGTGCTGTACTTGCAGCAAGGCTATATTGGCTCCCTAAGTGCCTTTGTCAGAGATGGAGCCATCAGAGTGGAGGTTTTATAACACTCCAGGGTGTCTGACTGACTGTTATGAATTACAACCTGCCCTGGCTCTTTTTTTTTCTTCTTAGTAACTTCTTATTCCTCCACTCTCTCCCTCCTTCCCCTCCTTTCTCTGCCATTTTCCTCTCATACATCCTTATCCATCACCTTGCCACAATTCCATACTACCTGTCCTTTCCTCCCCTCTTTCCATCCATTCTTTCTCCTTCTCAGATGGAGAGTCTGTTTGGCAGCCTGCCTGAGATGTTGGACTTCCAAAGGGTCTTTCTGCAGACCCTTGAAGAGAGGATCGCCTCTTCACCTGACTTCAGCACACTGGAGACCCCCTCACAGTTTAAGGTGAGTTGTACACACAAGTAACAGATTGTTGATCGCATGTCCAAAGATTCAGTGTAGATTCCGTGAGCATGAGGATACAAAACAATGGCATTCTCAAACCAGGTGATTTTAGCGACTATTCCAAAGACGGGCGTGATCTTTGAGATCTTGAGGTTTATAAATAATCGAGGTGGTGTGACAGGAGCGTCGCCGGCTGATATATAGGCTTGTCATGACAAGGTGTGGGGTCTATTGATCGACTCGGCAGTTCACTGGTTGGATTGTGAGCTGCTGAAAGCCAGTGTACTCTAGAGGGTTAGGCGAGAGGGAGAGAACAGAGGGGGGGCACTTGAATAGACTCTCAAGAGAGGGAGGACAGAGTCGTCCGGTCATGACTTCACATGTTCGCACTCTTTCATCCTTCCATCTCTGTACCCTTTTTACCTTTGCGTGGCATTACTCTCTCTCTCTGTCTGTGTGTGACACTCATCCCGGTCTTTGTTTTCCCCCTCGCATCGTCTGTTCACAGAAGCTCCTGTTTTCTCTCGGGGGTTCCTTCCTCTACTACGCGGACCACTTCAAGCTCTACAGCGGCTTCTGTGCAAACCACATCAAGGTCCAGAAGGTCCTGGAGAGAGGTACGTCGCACATCTAAACGCACGAAGAACACACGACAGCCGACTCGTACTGCATGACGCGAGGCTGAGAAGTAGAATATGATAAAAATATCTGCAGCCGCGTACTTATCCAAAATGCCCCACACCCATGTTAAATTCATCTTCCTTGCACGTACGTTGCATCAGAGACACCTCTCAGCACTCTCTGTTGAAGGTTTGGCCTCTTCTCTTGGGAGACAAATCCATTATGTACGAAAGCAAATGTCCCACAGTGAGACAGCAGATGAAAGTGAGGTGAGTGATGCCTCCTCCACTTTACTGCAAACCCTGTTCCACCTCAAATATTATGAACAGACTTGCTCAAGATAAAGTCGGGAGAAACAAAATCCTCCACTTCCATTTTCTGTTCCACGGTTTTCTAAACATTCAAAGCTATCGCCTGTTTCAAAAACAGATGAATTTTTAAAACAAATATGTTTATTAATACGCACAGTTTGGATAACCTTGTCCACAAACGGCAGATTTGCGACCATGACAACCCCAGAGCCCCAATAACTCCTTGCGT
The DNA here is from genome assembly GCF_900880675.1 of Sparus aurata. Taxonomy (NCBI): domain Eukaryota; kingdom Metazoa; phylum Chordata; class Actinopteri; order Spariformes; family Sparidae; genus Sparus; species Sparus aurata. Next base: position 18,467,669 of record NC_044202.1, on the reverse strand, counting down.
CCCCCTCAGCATGTGACAGAGTAGAAATTTTAAGTTGATTTATGCCCGATGAGACGCCGGCCTTTCTGCCACTATTTGGGAACGCTGCCCAGCACCGAGAGAAATGTAAGAAGATTGGCTCCCTTCGCCGACGTGGAGGGGGAAGGGGGCGGGCAAATTGCCCCCTCGTGCTGCTTAAATCTGCCCCATTACTAGGATTGTGTGGGATATTCCTCGAAGTAAGCGGCGGGATGGATTTTTAATAGGATTAGGAAAGAAACACTCAGGAAAAGTCTGCGATGGGTCAGAATTACCTTGAGGAGAATAAAGTGTGGTAAACAATGTCAGGAGAGCAACACTGATGCATGATGGAGTAGTCTGCAGTGTTAGATATTTTTGAAAAGTGCTGAAGATTATGTTTAGGGATATATCATGCCACCGTCAGGCTATGGAAATATATGATGCTGCAGTACTTAAGGAGGAAGGAAAGCCTACTATTGTTTTTATAGATGCACTGTTAAAAAAAAAAAAAAAAAAAAAAATCAAATACTATATGCTTCCATCGCCAAAAATATTGAGATATTTTCAGGGTGTGGCTTTTTAAATTTAGTATTATATGGTCAAAAATGACTGACTGTCCTTCTCAGGGAGATCTTGGCATAGTGATTATTCTTAAGTCCTTCAGTCTGCGGGCAATGCCAGCTCGGCACAAAATGGCTCCAAACGCCTGAGTCGAGGGAAAAGATGCCAGGTTCAAGGTACTCCACTTACGGGGCTCAGACACCGTGTGCTTTAACCAAAGCTTCAAATGGTACGGTGCAAATTATTATTATTGCTGGTGCGCGCAAACTAATATGAGGACATGTAGCAGAATAATTGCACCGTACAGATAAGGGTGGCCAAGTATAACAAGCTGATGGCTGCGCTGAGCACACAGTTGGCTCAGCGGGAGGCAGAAACACCCAGTGCAGTCTGGTCACAACCAGCTGATCCAAGGACAGGCAGAAGAAATCTGTGGGAGTCTGTCAACCCTTTAAGTAATTATATGCCCATCTCTGCCATCTTCATTACCCTCCTCCGTTTCCCCCATCATGCCAAGGGCCCTGGGTTGCCTTAGTTTCTCTGTTTATTTGTCGACTTGTTAATTGCCTGCCAATTACTCTGGGAGGTGTCGATGCTGCTGCCTGTCTGAGGCTGGGAGTGCTATAATTAATACTTTAATGGCCCCCCTCAGTAAGCGCCGTGGAAGCATACTGCTCAGGGAAAATGTCATCACCTTTACAGAGGGCTCACTCTGTATTATACCTGACATTTCGCAGCACACTAAACTGGAGAGTCCCGACTCGATCATCACCGTGTCGTAAATTAGAAATGTTTACTATTTGAGTAACAGTCCCTGTTCTGCTCATTTCTCTTTTTAATGATGCCCTGTGAAAACACCTCGTCTTCAGTTTATTGTGAACCTCAGAGGTGATGGCACTGAGTAAATAAATGCACATTTACCTAAATACTGCAGTGGTCATGGTACGTTAAGGGGAAGCCCACACTACCCCCTGCTGGAGACAGCTTATTGCACTATGATTCTGCACTGCTCAGCACAGCACGGTGTCGGACTGAGTTCGGCATGTATGAATGAATGAATGAGGCCGTCAAAGTACATCAGGAAACACAACCACCAAAAGCAAAGAGGGTTAACTGCTGAATGATTCATACGGACTAATTTGCTCAATGAATACAAATGGTTTGTGTTTTCCAGCTAAGACGGATCAGGCCTTCAAGGAATTCCTGGATGCGAGGAACCCCACCAAGCAGCACTCCTCCACCCTAGAGTCCTACCTAATCAAACCGGTGCAGAGGGTACTCAAGTACCCCCTGCTGCTCAGGGAGCTGGTCTCCCTCACTGACGCTGACAGCGAGGAGCACTACCACCTCACCGGTAGGGAGAGAATACATAAACATTCACAGATAAAACATACACGCCCACACACACGGAGAGGATGTGCTAAAAATACGCACTATGTTCACACTTCTGTGTCACGTGGTCATGCCATCATGCATTGGAATGGAAGTGATGGCTTTTTGCTTTATGAGGAAAAACTCGTCCTGCACACAGCGATCAAAACAAATCTGCTACTGTAATGTAAAACACATATACATCCAAGAACTGTCCCCTGTTAACGCTTGGTTTTCTTCTTCGCTCCTGCAGAGGCTCTGAAAGCCATGGAGAAGGTCGCCAGCCACATCAATGAGATGCAGAAGATCTACGAGGACTACGGCTCCGTGTTTGATCAGCTAGTTGCCGAGCAGACCGGCCACGATAAAGAGGTAGAAACAGATTTCGTAATCAGATTTCTGATCACCGAGCAAAGTAAATATTTTTAAAGTTCCTTTTGGGTGACATCTGTCATGCACAGACTTTCACAGGACACCTGCTATAGTACACAAATACTCGACGCTTACCACATTAAAACAACATCAGTCCAGTTAACTATGAGTACATCAGAGTGGAGCTGTTGAGTCCGTGTTGTTTACGCCGTCTTCTGTGCGTCGCCTCCAGGGACCGAATACATTTGCAAATTGATGGAATATTTAGTTGGTAACCACGGCATAAAACATTCAAAGTGAATGCTAAATAATGTTGTCTAGGGTACTGTATGTTTTCAACGCAAAGAAGACCCTCTCGAATACGAAACAGATTAAGGTTTGCTTGGAAAATCAGCTTTCTTTGCATGCACAGACACTAGTCTGTAGTGTCTGTAGAGTTCCATTCATGCACGTAGTAGTTAGTATGTATCTCACACAGCAGTAAAAAGCCAAAAGTCAGGCTTATTTTTCTTCTCCCTCTGCCATCGCTCTTATAAACTCTCCACTGTCTCTCTCTCTCTCTCAGGTCACAGAGATCTCTATGGGAGAGTTTCTCATGCATTCCTCTGTGGTTTGGCTGAATCCGCATCCATCGCTGGGCCGCATGAGAAAAGACCCCGAAATGACTGTGTTTGGTGAGTCTGCACCATTGACTGTATAAATAGTGGACGCTGCCTCAGGGTCTTAAAAGTGAAGCCAGTGCTGAAGTGCTTAAAACCTGCATCCTTTCAAATGGCCAGTAGTGGGCGACTAGTGGTTTCAAAATGAAGCCTTGTTATATATCAGTTTATGAGAAAATGACCCTGCTTGATTTACTACCTAAGTAAACGGTTAACTAATCAATTAATAGCGTCAGTTGGAAGTTTCCATTTTTTTTCAATAAAGCATAACGTTAATGTAAAATAGACAATAAACTTGTAACTCATGAGTCGCTACAATGAGTGGTCCTCTGATTCTCCCTGGTCGAAATTAGTTCCATTCCCACAAGTTCCTACCCTTGATAGTTTCCAACCACTATTCCTATGAAATCCACATTGTTTTATCTCTTAGGGGCTTAGGGCTTAGGATATACATGACCAAATGGAAGACAATTTTTAATATATAATCAATTTTTAAATGTCATCCATGGATGGTTGCAGTCAAAGTTGAATCAGTCCAGACATTATTTTATTGGGTTTGCTGTACAGCCACACATAATTGTGTTTGTGGTAGCACTATTTCAATATTCGTAGCTGTAGCGCTGATGTATGCTTTAAGGCTTCAAGCTGGCAGCTAAAATGCTTCTGTGGGTTGCTCTCCTTCAGTCGGGCTTTCCCCCAGGAGGCAATCGCAGTCAAAACTAAGACGCCGATATGTTCTCTCTCACCAGTGTTCAAGAAAGCGGTGATATTGGTGTACAGGGAAAACAACAAGCTGAAGAAGAAGATGGTAAGTCTAGTGTCTGTTTCGCTCATTTACATCTCATGTGCCACAAACGGTGTCTCTGGTGTGAAACGTGGCATTTTTCCTCTTCCCTCCATGCGCGACATTCTCTGTGACGACCAGACAAACCCCCGCTCGGCACTTTCTCACGGAGATCCGGACCCCTTTAAATTCCGCTGGCTCATCCCGCTCTCTGCGCTGCAGGTCAGATTGGGAAATACTGCAGGTACGAGGCCGGCACACTGCCACATTATCCACACTAAATCACTCACAAAGTACATCCACTAAATCTTTTGTTCCTTCTCCCCCCTCATATTTCCCCACACACACCCCTAAGCTTATTCTCCTCGCCCACACACACACACACACACACACGCACACACACACACACACACACACACACACACACACACACACACACACACACACACACACACACACACTCACGCACATCCTCTGGCATTTCTAGTCAGCTCCCACCCTCCCTCCTTATCGCCTTCTGAAACCATAAACCATATTTGGACTGCGTGATTAAAAGCCTCTCCTTTATTTCCTCGCTCTCCCAGGAACAGGCACAGAAAGCAGCTGCATCTGGGAGCTGATTCACTCCAGGTCTGAAGTGGAAGGCAGACCAGAGACGGTCTTCCAGCTGTGTAGCAGGTCAGAGATTAAACTTTCAGGTGGAATCAGCAATGAGTTATTGTAGTGTGCACTCATGGATTCCAAAGTCTTTTTCTTTTTCACCTGTAACACATAGCAGAATTAAGTATTTCTTTTTTTTTATAGGAAAAGCAATGTTGATTACAACTGTAGTCTTATTTTTTGCAGTTGTGGCTACTGTTTCTATTGGACCACATTTTCCACACCAATGTAACTGCTGAGATCTGGGAATGTGGGGATTCAACAGAAAGAATTACAAGCAGACAAGCTGATCATAAACAAGCCAACAGTTTAGCCAGTAATAATCATCATCGGACAGAAAACTTTACAGCTTTGACCTGCACAGAAGTGTAGAAGTGTCAAAGTTGGTCTATAAATTGTGGTGGATACTTGGAACACATTTTTCCTTTTTCCAAATACATTTTGCTGACCTCTGTTTTATAACCTGTCTGATCATCTGACTGAATGACTCCTCCAGTCTTCTCTTCAGCAATGGTTTTCATAGATCTTGAAGTTGTTAGTGGACAGTTGGTCTATGTTACAAGATGGAGAACCAAGGTGTGATAAATTGGCAACATCTTGCAAGTTTTTCAAACCTACTTGAAATGTCGTTGGTACATTCAGGTCCAACCTCGCTGAAGTAAAGCAGAATGAAAAAAAGGTGGAGGCGACGTGGAAAATATGCCATTTCTGTTTGTGCTGTCGATACCACTCGTATCTGTCTGTCTGACATGAAGCTGCAGCTGGTTAGCCTAACATAATAGAGACAGGCTCTGTCCACAGTCCTCATATTCCCCAAAGTTTCAAAGTAAACCTTTAATGATGATTCATAATACCTGTGAGAGAAAAACAAAAACATATTCTCTAGAAAATAGAAATGTTTCATTGTCTTTTTATGTTCATGTTGCATGTTTTTATATTTTATTCAATAATTGAATAAAGCCATTTTTGTTTTCAAATCATGGCCCCAATAGAAGACATGTTATAACTATCTGCTAGGCATTTCTTCTCATGGATCCTATTTTTTATGTTGTATTCACATTTGACAGTATACACTGCCTATATGGGGACAGTGGCGAGAGTGAAGCCTGTGACCAAACTGGTAAATTCTCATTACACACTGTGAAATTGGGATCACTCCTAATGAATTAAATCATCCATTTCACCAGGGACACAATTGAACTCTCTCAACAATCCCCTTAATCTATATTTAGCTTTGGATTTCAAGCTTAATATACCGTGTGCTCATGTTACGATGCTACCTCTGCTGTGTCCTCCTCAGTGTGCCAGAGAGCAAGGTCAATATCATCAAGGTGATCCGCTCCATCCTCAGGGAGAACGTGAGGAGGAACATGAGGAGCGAGGGGACATTAGAGAGGGGCTGTAAGGAGCGCATGGCACCCCTTCGCAGCACCCTGCCCTCCTCTGCTAGGCTGGGTGAGTGTTCAGAATCATGGCGGAGAATGTTTCTGTCAATTAAAAAGTAAGAGTACCAGGCACTGTTTTCTGGGAAAGTTTCCCATAAAAAGGTCCACATAAGGCATAGGAGTGATTCCTGCCTACTGGTATTTAGCCTTTAAGGTCATTCAGCATTCAGCTCAAAACTCAACTGTGCAACTCGTGTACTTTAGAGATGATCGTATCTTACACTTAAGGTCATCAAATGCTAAAGGGGGCTTATGGTGCAAGTGTTGTGCTCAGATAAGAGGGGCATTTCTGACTCCCATCTCTCCCACATTTGTTACCAGGTTCCTCCCGGGCTTCCTGGTTGTGTAAGCAGCCGCTTGGAGATCTCTCGGCCCAGGCCGGGAATCCCAAGCTGGGGCCGGACTCAGACGAGGGAAGCCTGAGCAGCGGAACCTACAGCTTGTCCGGGGCTCCTCCACCTAGCGCCTCCGACTCGCAGAACTGGTCTCAGGCACCCGGATCCAACTCGCAGCCCCGCTCCGCCTCTGCTGTGAAAGAGTCTGACATTTTAAGTGACGAGGACGATGACGGCTTTAGCGAGGGGGGAACGAGGAGAGACAGTGGAGACAGCAGTTCTCCAACTAGCGCCATTGAGGCTCAGTTCCTTCAACTCCAACTGTCAGAGGACGCTGTGTCGAAATGTGCGCCAGCTCCCTGTGTTCAGCCTGAGGGAGCGGGGGACACTCCAGAGACGCAACACAAACTGCTGCGAGGACACTTCAACGCTGTAAAGAGGAAGCCCAGCAGTTTCAGGCGGAGCCAGGGTGCCCTGTTGAACATGAAGGCGCACAGCAGGTCACTGGACAGCCAGGCGGATGCGGCGTCACCGTCGGCTGTAGTGGACTTCAACACGTTGCTGGAGAGGGAGTTCAGCGTCCAAAGTCTGACTTCTGTCGTGAATGAAGACTGTTTCTACGACCAGACTGAGAGCTGTGCCACGGACTCTGCTGACACCACCTCCTAGTTGGGGGGCTGGATGGACAGAGCAGAACTTTATCGTGCCCAAGTCAAAAAGTTGGAGATGCTGAGCCCCCGTGGCTCTCTGCAGGCTCTCCCAGGGCGGCGGTGAAGCCTTGCCTCAACTCGGAAGTGGGTTTAGTAAGCCACACACCTGCCTGCTAAAAGTCGAGATTTAAATGAGCTGGACTGATGGAAGCCTATTGGCTCACAGGCCCAGTTTCTCCCCTCAGAGAGGCGCAGAGAAGTAATTTCTGTCCCAATGATAATGACTGCAATGAATCTGCCAAGCACTGATGCGTTCCTGCGGTCTCCTCAGCTCTCTGCGCTTTGCCTCGTCCCGACAAACTGTTTGAGTGACGTATTCCATCCTAGTTTCCCCTTGCAGCTTTTTAAATTGGTTTTTGACCCTTTCTATGAGGAACAGGAGAATGTCATTCAGCTTCTGTCCATACGGAGTTTGTTGAGTCCTTACTGTGCTCCACGTCGTTTCCCAGTTTGCTGGACAGTAGAGGTCCAGTGTTCAGGCTTTGCTAAATATTAATTTGTGTTTGGTTTCAGAGAACTGAACCTCTTATTACATATTGCATATTGATGCAAATAAGCAGGCACTGAGTGAAGGCTTTCAGACGAGATCCACCCGAAGAGCCCCGGCGGTCAAGTCAGACTTTCCCGGGCAGAGATGACTTTGGCCTAAATGAAACACTTTCGCAACTAAGCCTTTTTGCTGTATTTTGTGCACTAAAGTACACTGTTTGCCTATATATTTTAAATATTTTTAATCTGTACAGGTTTTATGTAATTAATGTTTTTATTTATTTATAGGTTTGATTATGTATATATTAGCAAAGTAACTTTTTTTTGGGTGAAGGCTTGAACTGCTTACCTAAAGATTTGGTCTGTTTAGTAAATATATTAGAAAAAAAAAAATAAGAGGCAATACAGCTTGACATTTTTTTCCCACTTCAGTTTAAACAGAGCCTACTGGTTTTTTTTGGTTGTCTTTCGCTGAAGATTGTAATTTCCAGTGTGTGCATTGGAAGGTGTTTTCTTGAGATCTGGCTGCTTAATTGAACGATTTAAACCTGCAATAATGTTCAAACACCAGTGTTTCTCTCTGTTTATCTGTCTGTGTATATAATCTTTTCTATCTTGGAAGCATTTATGTATTCTCTCATACATACTTGACACTGTACAGGTAAGAAACGAGGCAGGAATTTGCAATAAATGCAGACGCTATTTTTGTATAACGCTTTTGTTTGCCATAGCAGAAAGTACATGTTAAGGTACTATAAAAAAAGGCCACTAGTACACTCTTTACCTTTTTTTTCTCAGCTCAACTTTACATGCCTTTAATGCTAGCATACCAATGAATGTGAATGCCCTATTCTTATGGAATTGTTTTATAAATAAAAGTTTTATCTGTGAATGACGCCTGGAGAACAGTGCTTTAAACTTTCAGTTCAGCTGTCAGTTCGGTTTCATACATCCTTTCTGTTCAACTGACGGGTAGCGCAGAGCTGGGGAGTAAAGTGTCTTATCTCAGGCTCGGTCCCTTGACTAGACTTGCCACCGGTCCCTGATTAACTGTCATAAAGAAACGCGGAAGTCTGTATCCTGTTATTGGAAGAAAAAGGTATATCCTCAATAGAGTACATAATTATCTGACAGAAGTGGGGCACGGTTACGTGAAGAGAGGAAAGCTTTGCCGTGGTGCTTGGACTTTATACATGTTCATGTGTGAAATTAACCAAGTTATATGTTTGGGAAAATTGGCTGAGCACATTTAGTGCAATAAATTAGTTTTTCCTATTCCTTATTCTCTTTGATTTTTAAGCCAGCGGACTTGAAAACACCCAAATTATGAATAAAATTATGTCTTGTAAGTATCATTCATTTTTCCCCACTTAGCCCCTGGTATTATCTGCATGGCTAGACAGTTTCAGCTGCATTTTGAGACAGTACTGACATTTTGGCACTAACCAAATAGGAGTTAAATGGAATTAAATTATGGCGCTTAAAGTGAGTCTTCTATAGCATTCTCTGTACAATGGTCACTGTCCATAAGTGATAATTATGTGACACTCTTTCACTCTAAAATCGATGAACAGACTAAATAATATCAGCCAAGATGGCTACATATAGCTAAGTCACTGCTCAAGTACAGCTGTAGCAGCAAAAGCAAAAGCCTGCGTATCAAATCCAATGCTTTTTATTATGTCTGCAACTAACAATTATTTTCATTGTCGATTAAGCTTTTATTTTGAAAGATTAACCGTGTAGTCTATAAAATGTGTAAAAAGCATTGCAATATCTCAAGCTGATGTCTTCCAGTTGCCTCTTCTGTCCAGCCAACAGTCCAAAACCCAAGACCCCCCCTAAAAAATACATTCATTCAAGAAGCTGGAACCAGCAAACGTTTGACATTGTTGCTTAAAAAAAATGACTTCCTGAAATCATGATCAAAATAGTTGCGAATTAATTTTCTTCCAATTGACCAATCAGCACTGGTCTACTTCTTATTGCTAAGAGGAATTATGAGATATTTCGTACTTTAAATGTTCTATACTGTCACGTACAAAAAAAAGTTAGCTGAAAAAGATAGAGAACAGTACAATTGTTTGTTGGGACAGCTTTTTTTTGTTGTTCTTGTAAATTACCCTTTAACACACCATTTACAACCTGCTCCCAACCCACCACCCATTCACTTCACATTCAGCCTCTACTGGGCTACACAAGGAAAGCTATATGTTTACACTGAGCCACACAGGATTATTTCCTGACATGGCGTACTACTATTCTGGAGTCACAGCATTTCACGATCTGTGACAAATCACTTGGCGTGAAAGTGTCATGATGGCGTCTGGGTAAGCAGCTACACCGCCAGCTGTCAACCGGTGACAAGGATAACGCTGCGTTTGCGTCAAGTCTGGTGTAATTCATCAGGTTACCATGCAATGACGGACAGCTGTGGCAGTTTTATGGTTTTGAAAAACACTAAGAGCTATCCAGGTTAATACTAAAGAGTGGTGTGCTGAGGATCATTATTTTAAATTAATGCAATGTTTTGTCACAATGATTTGTGCTGATTTTCGTCTAGACTATGGCAGGTTAGAGGTGATTGGAGGGTTTATTTATTTTTATTTTTACAGTTTGTCATTTCCAGACACCTCTGCATCAGACTGGTCAGACCACTAATAGCTGACCATTGTCATGAAGCACTGTGGTGGCAGCATCATGTATCATGCTTTGCTGCAGGATTCCAAATGGACAATGGATTTAAACATATTACCAAAGTACCAAGGACAAGAAAGCCAAGGTGTCACAAATTCCCAAAGAAAATCTTTGAGCAGAACTGAAAAAAACATTTGATTACATAGATTCTTACAAACCTGACTCAGTTACACCAGTTCTGTCTGGAGGAATGGAAGTGAGGAGCTCATAGAAAGGTTTCTTGATGCATGTGAACTTCTTGAAATACTCGAAACTTGGAATAAATGCCAAAATGAATAAATCGCTCTAAAATTATTCCGACATTTCACGTTCTTATATATCGATTTTACCTGACCTCAGACATGGCATGTTCACTCAGATTAGGTTCTAGGAATTGTGAAAAGCTGAGCTCAGATGTATTTGGCTCAGATCAGCGTAAACTTCTGACCTCAGCTGTAGATAATGTTATCATATAGCACATGTGATAGCATTTTTGTTATCTAGCAATTGTGAAAAGCGGAGCTCAAATGTATTTGGCTCAGATCAACGTAAACTTCTGACCTTAACTGTAGATAATAACATGCTTTGTTGCACGTGATGCCAATTCATTCCTCACTATATTTCAGTGGGGCATGTTGTAGGCCAACTTTGCATCTACTGTATACTGCTTTTTTATACAAAACATATCTTAATATAACCCACTGATAACATAAATGTATTTATTTAACAAACATTTTCACCTATTTCCTGATATATTTAGCTGAAAATACTTACTTAACCCTTGCACAGCCACTAGAGTTGAAGCAAGGATATAGTTTTAACTTGGCTACCACACACACGTATATAAATGTTGTATAAGCTGGGGCAGCTATGGAATGGGGTTAGGGTTAATGTTGAGGTCAAATATTTAAGTATATCATACAGGTGTATCTCATCAGCGGTTAATTCCTTTCTCCTGATGCGTGACGTCAGTTTTCACCTTCCAATCTCTTCTTACAACTTCCGAAATAAAAGCTCACGATAACAGAAAACCACATCATCTTTGGATAACACACAGCATCAGGTCTAGCAGCATGGCAGCCATGCAAAGCTATCCGCCATGAAGATCTGATGGAATCCCGATTGTGGTTGGAGATTAACACCAAGCAATCATCAAAACTGAGTGCATTTCAGTCTCTTGGCGAGCCAGCCATGGCATGCCATCTGCCACACTGGCAGGCAACAGCCCTGCCATGTTCCATCCATAATAATCTGCTCTCTGCAACAAGGAATATTTAAAACACTTTTATTGACACAGAATAATAAATAACTACACCAGGGTCCGATTTATTCAACAACGTGTCACAACAATAACAGATCTTGCTTCCAGAAACATTCATTATGGTAAATTTGCCATTTTTTCTTTTTCATATATAGGCATCAATTCCTCTTCCTTTAATACAACAAGAGTCTTTCTGGAGCCGACAAATTCCCACCACTTTCCTCTTCCTTTTAAGCTCTCCCTCCCAAGTGACTCAGAAATACAGTACACAGTGGAAGGGAAAAATGGCCTGGATATGGTGCTGCCATGTTGTTTCCGTTCCCTAAACCGCCCCTGAAACAACTCCGACATTTCTTTCAGGTCCCACAGGACCGGATGTTATGCAAGAAGTAAGAACTGTGACATAAAGGAGATTCCCACTCAAGAACTACTGGGGTTACCAGCAGGCTTTCTTTGTTCTCCCCCAAGACACACGACTCGGCTTTCAGTGTCCCATCCTGGAGAAAACTGGTCCAAACTACCCAGGATCTTTATGTTCCTTGTGGTGCTCCTCTCTGTCCCAGGATTTCATGTACCACGTTACCGATTGCTTGCCAGGTGCAGGGAAAAACATTTTAAAAATGCATGCATAAGCCAGGTGGAAATGTCAAGGCTAAGAGCAGTCTGTTGTCTCCCTGTGCTAACAGATGCTATTAAAGGCCTTGTTTTGGCTTCCGTGCTTTTCTCCTCTTTCAGCAGGGTTGTTGAGGACTTGGTGTGCCAGTTGCCATGTCAATAAATGTGTCCACTGGTGTGTTCCTTCGCCCGGCGAGGTGCTTCCGTCTGAGCTCCTCTCGGAAGTCATAGCTGAGGAGGCTGGGCTCTTGGGTGCAGAGATGAGCGTAGGCATCCGCTAAAGCCCTGAAATGGGGTATGGTGAGCTCTGTTGGGCGCAGAATGGGGTCCACATCTGCCTTCTGCATCATCTCCTGTGTCAGCTCGATACGACAAGCCTCGGGGAACAACTTCCTGAAGGGGGGGGGAAAAACAGTGAAGAAATGATACACTACATGATAAGTACAGATTCCTACACTCAGGTCCCTTTGATATATTAATGATCATGCAAGTTTAATGGCATTATAAAGTTCAAACAGAAAGAAATTATCCCTCAGCAATTATTTCAAATCTGTGAAGTTAATTGAAATCACACAAAGGGCTAGAACAGCTCATGAATTGTTAATTTGCTCCACTGCCAAGCTCCATGGTCGAGGGATGTAGATACTGTCACACAACTCACACAGACACAAACTTCTCTAACATAGAAAGGGCAGATTTCATTTAAATGTCCAATTTTCATTTATTCAGTTTTCTCTCTCTTTCAGAATATTCAAAACAGAGTGGTAGCCATTTATTTTTTAAGACATTTTCCTGCCTGAGATGTTTTTTTTTTTCTGTATTCTTTCTTTGCAGGATGGTGAGCGTTAGCCAATTTAACACACTCTGGTGTACAGATGCTTTTTAGGCGCTTCAGCGCTGGTGCCTCCTCTCCAATTTGGTGCTGCTGCCACCAGCCCACTGTAGTTACATAAAATATGCGGCCTCGTCTTCCTATGCCACCTCAATGACTCATAATTGCTGCTCTCTTTCGCACAGCCAGTGTTCTTTTGTTATCCGGGCCTACACACACTTTCCTAACAGGCACGGGGGCTATGGGCAGCCTCTGCACATGCATGTGGGTGTGTGGGTTTGCTGCAAGTGGTTTTGAACAGAGCTCTGAGTGCGCTCTGATGTTCAGACTTCAGTTAGTGACAGCCTCGAAAGTTGTGTCTGTGTCAGAGTGGTGTGTGTGTGTGTGCGACCAAGGAAAGCAAATCAAAAACCGTTCTAATTAATGATGAGATGAAGATGCAGCTGTCAGAAAACAGAGAATGAAAAATGTAGAGAGGGAATGATAGATGAGGATGAGACAAGATTAAAAAGTAAAAGGGAGGGAGGAAAGAGGGGGGAGATGCTTCACAAGCTACATCAAGTTGTATAATAGTGCTCACCCTACGCCTTTATGGCAGTACTTCCTGCGAAACTGGAAAACGTTCCTGACGACTTTCTCCACCAGTTGGAACGGCTGCTGGATCTGAGGCTGAACCAGAGGGGTGAAGTGAACTATTCCCACGTCAACCTACACAGGAAAGACAGAGGAATCGAAACAGCAGGAGGTCAGCACAGCTTCAAACTAGATTGCAAAGTGTGTGTTCATGGGAATGACAAAAAAAAAAGTGTCAAAAAAACATCAGGTATGTGTGAGGAGGACGGGGAAGAATGCCAAGTATAGAGAAAAAAAATGCCGGAGAGAAAGGTTCCCTGACAAATGGTCAGAGAGATACAAAAGCTGGTCAAAGAGAGAGAGAGAAGTAGAGGGATCAACACAATGGGATAGAAGAAAAGAAGCAAAGGCACAAAATAAGATGACACAGCATGGCTGGCTGGCGAGCCGGTTCCAGTTGCCACAGTAACACCTGTGCTACGGACCATAGAAACTGAGCCTCTCTCTATCTTTCCCCGCCTCTCTTCCAGTCACTGCATCACCGCGGAGTTTTCTTAATACCCATGAGCCTGACTCACTCTTAACTCCCGCCATCCCATTGTCTTAATCTACCCAGCGCTCGCATTGCGACTGAGCGTGAGGCCCATGGAGCATGAACACATAGATCCAGTGGCAGGTATGTCAGGCAGCCAAAGAGCTCCAAGTCCTGCTTTAAGGGAGACTCGGTGGACGTACACCATTAGATTAAGCTAGCGAGGCTACGTCAAGCATCTACGCCTTACTTTAAGCCAACAGTGTTACCGTTACAGCTATCCCCTCTGCTCACTTGCTAGCTTGTCTCCATACACTTTCAATCACAACATGTTGTGTTCAGTGTCACAGCTGACTTAATAAATGGTTCCGTTTTCCATTCCAAACATAGATCCTATTTGACTTGAACTACAATCTCGCCACATAACCCTAGCAACTACTGATGTATCCACTGTGGTAGGCTACAATTACCCCTGGTTGGGAGTCGTTGCATTACAGTGGAGGACTGGTGATGGTGGTGGTGGTGGTGGTGGTGGTGATAACCTTGGCTCCAGTTCCTCACTAACTGCTGTCCTCCTGGTCCTTCCTATGTCAGCCCTAAGCTGACATGACACCCTGTTAAAGTAATTGTGCCAGACTCAGCAGAGCCTAACTCTTGCTCATAGATCGTTTCCTCTTTAACTTTCAAGTGCATATACATTGGCATGTTCTCTCCACGCTCTATTGCTTGTTCACCTTCAATGGAACACCTCCCGTCTTCATCTTCTGAATCCATGAAAAGATCAGAAAAACCAAAATACTTCAGACTATCATTTCAGAATCTCTCGTTTGCGGGTTTGCAGCAATAAGAGGGCCGTCGTATTTCAAGGGCGTTTCACATGATGCCATGATGCAAGTTAGAGCTTGAGGGTCTGCTGAACAATCAGAGATTCTCTACAGTGCGCAGACCACTGACACAGCCAGACAGCGGGCAGCAGAGTGGAGTAGTCTCCTCCTGTCTGTCTTTCCATGGTTGGTAATAGCCTTACTTCCCAAGTTAGGGAGCACTGAGAGGGACTGTACTCTGACTAGCTGAGCAGACCGAAGAATGGTCACCAGCATCGTTAGTCTTAATAATAATATATTTCAAGTGTGTTTCTTGTTTTCAAGTGTCTTTCAAGGGGAGGACTCTTTATATAGCAAGAAAAAACAATAATGAAATAAAATAATAATATCAGTATAAGTACCCCCCTTTCCATCTGAATGGAACATAATCTGAGACCTGACAGTGCTACAAGATACACAAGCTAAGAAGACACACAAGGTAGAAGACAGATATTGCACACATGTGCAGGTATGTAGATCGGAGAAGACAAAAGTGTTTCGGTGCCGGTGCATGAATGACAATGTTACACAGCATGATAATGTTTAGATGCAAGCCAAGCATGCCGAAAAACACACACCCGCAGATCACCCGTCTTACTCACACAAACACATACAGAGAGGTAAAATTAAAAGACATCAAATGCAGCTCCGACTGTAAAGCCCTGCAGAGCTCCTCCATCCTTGAAGCTTGTATTCCTGGATTGTGTGACTCACACTCATTCACAGCCGCCTTTTGCTTTCCTGGGCTAGGGGGCTGGCGTTGATGATTAGGGGAGGAAAAGTAAAGTGGTCCAAGGACGCGCAAAAGGATTTCTAATGAGCTGTTTAGATCCTCCGTTTGTGCAAACAACCGAGGTAGCGCTCTGGAGCACTTGTAAACCGCAGCACTATCTTTTATCAGATCTATAGATCCCCGCGTAGAGATGCCAGGCTGCTGCTGAGCTTCCTGCCGCAGTGGTGTTTAATGGGACAGCAGTGGTAGAGACAGTGGAGGCTCTCTACAGCCCTGAAGGCTAGGTGCAATAATAGCGCAGAGAACGATTCAAACTACTGGGTTCAACATTAGATGGTCGACGGCGAGTATGAAAGGAAGGTTGCTTTGAGTTGAGGCTTTAAGTGCATGTAATGCACAGCTGTTAGGTCGGTCTCATGTTCACTTTTAATGTCCATTTTTCTCGCGTTAAACACGTCTAACATTGAATGATGACTTCATGGTTTATTTGCGCCAGTAATGGGCTTGGCTTCTTCTTGATATGTTCATTATTAATACACTAAACCCTTTTAGTTCAGAGGATGCATTTTAAATAAAAAGGCCATGTGGCAGGCGAAGCCAAGGGCATTGAGAACTGTCGCTGCATCACTTAGTTTAGAACAGAGGCGTCTTTTATTATGAGAATCAATTCCTCCACCTGTCACGTCGACATGCAAGGATTTTTTGGGGGGGTCGGGATTTTGTATCCGGATTGCACAAAATGGCTCTATCAGTGCTTTTGGTGATGCAAGATCAGACCACCATCTGTTAGGGAGAAGCAATAAAAAGGGAATGTCTTTAATTTCACTCTCTGCTGGAATAATTAGGCCATTTATATTCCGCACTTCATGATTTAGGAGAGGAGCACGGGGAAAAGTCGATATTGGGACTATACAGGCAGCGGCATTTCAGCCATCAGCTTGTCCAAGTCACTTTGCTGTTATGATTTATGTATGGCCTTGCAACACGGCTTCACTAGGTAGCACCGCTGGAATCTATCCTGCTCCCTGCCATTAATCCTTCCCCTGATAACCTCAACATGCAAGGAAACTCCATCTTAAATCATGCCCCGTCACCTAGACCCTTGACTGAGGTGCTATGAACATGCCTCCCCCCCCCCGAAACCCCTAAAATACTTTGCATCTGCCGGGAGATTCTGAACTGGGGTAGCAGACTGACTTATTGACCCTATCTGACAAGCTTAATATCTCTCCCATGCTCAGGTTCTCCTCCCTCTCCCCTTAGACATGTGGTGGCATGGATCATACATACAGAGAGAGACTGCAAATGCTCCGACTGTAATCGTCTTTTGTAGGCTGGAGCAAACCGTCGTACTTAGCGGGGAAACAACAAGTAGATCATTCCGACCAATTTGGCTTTTAAAATCACATCATTACGTAAGGTTCTATATTAAAGCTCATTAAAGAAATTCCTCTTGCTATGTCTGGCTCCATCCGGCTAATTTGATCAGACCTTTCGAACACAAAGACTGTAAACATTTTCATAGACCTTGAACCTTCATCTTCGCATATACTAGAATAAATCAGATAAACCTTGCATTTCTATTGTGAACAGAAGGTTTTATGCCGCTGATTCCCCTGAGAGAACGTTTGAAAAGAGCAAAATATTAGAGATCTCTTTCTAAAAGTCGCGATTTGACCGCTACTCAGGACCTTTTCTGACCTACCTGAGTACAATAGTCCCACATCCATATTAACATACTTCTGTGCTACTGTATTTCATGCGTTTGACCTTCTCAAAGCTCAGCAGGGAACCTCATTACTCCAGCTTCGCCCTGTGGTTCTCCAGCTCCCCTTTCCCCATTTCCACCTCTCACGTCTCTTTCTTGGTCAGTTCTCGCCCATTGGTGTGTGAGCAGTAATTTGTCATGTCCCTCTGAGCGTAACCAAGATGAGATGGCAGGGGCCCTGGGGCACCAGCCACCGTGCTACCTGAACCACCAACACTTGCGCTTACATAATGGCAGGCGGGTCACTGAGAAAGAGCAGGGGGGATGGAAGAAAGCTATATACAGCAAAGGGGAGGCAAGAGAGGGAAGCTCGCAGAGATCCTGCAACCAAAGGGAGAAGAGCTGCATTAATCATGACAATACCTTTGGAAGACAACCTCAATTACATCAGTGGAGGGAGACAGCCTCTCAGAGAGGAGAAGGCAGCAGTCAATGCTGCTGAATATACAAGGCTGATGTTGCTTGAGGGGTCTGGGGAGGAAGGGCTTTGGCTTCCTGTGTAGGCAGCCCAGCGCACTTCCCATGAAATCGCCCATGGCATGCACGCAGGACACTGAAAACCGTAGCCCTGCTCTTTTACAAGATCAGCCCCTTGGAGAGAAGCTTTCGTCATAGAAAAGCTTGAACTTTGCTCAAAAATGTGAAATTTACTGGACCAGTGGAACAGTGAATGGAGACAACATGGGAAAAACAGTTTGGTTGATGAGATATTTACGTTCTAAATGCGATGCTGCATTCTTTGCTCAAGACAGTCTTAATAGACTAAGCTCTAGAGACTCATTAATCAGGACAATGCCGGTAATTTTGCAACATGTCACAAGTGATTTGCCTCAGACAGGTTTCCACGTATTATAGATGGTGAAACTGGACCAGGGCCCTGCTCTGCAACAAGATTGCATTGACAGCGACATCACAGCGATCACACAACACCTTGCATCTCTGCTGTGAACAGACCGCCTTTGCAAGACGATGCACGCAAAAAAACCAATTACGCAAGGGAGGACATAAAAGGGGAAAAAATGCAAATTGAACGATAAAAGCCCCTTATGTGGGCAAAAGGGTGCATGGCTGGTCCGGCTGTGCCTCGGTGCCTGTGCTGCAGAAAAGGCTGGAGAACTCTGCCGTGAGGTGATAAAATAAAAGGGGACCCCACTTATAATAGCCCGCAATATCTTCACACATCACAGCTTCATACATCCGCACTCATCGGGTGCATGTTAACCGGCTTTTGCTCTCCTCTCCTTCCATCTTTTTCTCCCCTTTCATCTGCTCCCTCTCTAATCTGTTTACTTATTTATCTCGCTCCCCACAGAACAACACCAGCATCAGCACTTAGGATCTCATCGGTTACAAGGAGACAGGTCCCACACGTCATACTGTAGCGTGTCTGTGGAAAACTGGAAGAAATGGCTCTTCCTGCTGCGGTGGGTTCCCGCGAGGAGTTCCGAGGATGTAGTGTCGACACCAACCTCACACCGGAGGCAATGTGGTGTGCACTGTCCCCGCACGCTGGCCAGATCTCATTTTAGGAAAAAGGTCTCATAGGGGTAGTTTGTGGGAATAACAATGGTGGCTGGAGAGAACGGGCCATATTAAACAAACAGATCAATAGCTTAACAAATCAATTGCTACCAACCTATCTGCACCTAATGGCTTTGGTCAATGCTCGGTCCTTATGCTATAAGCGGAGGCAAAGTAATTTCCCACAGCTGGCTCGATTTTGCTGTTTTGCCCATGCAGCAAAATAATAGCAACACACATCTGCGTTTCCAAGGGTATGGGGCCAACTGCTCCTGTCTGATTTTTTTTTTTCCCCCTCTCATTTTGTCCTCTTTGTCATTCATGAATCAAGGCCGTCCTAGCCACTCCCACCCTTGTTGTGCGTCCTCTACAGAGAGGAGAGGAGAGACAAGCGAAAGATAGGGGAGCAGCTGTGAGTTTTAGGCTCCTGCTGACTGATGCTTGATGAAAATGATGCCCCAGGGAGGGTCAGTTTTGGCATGGTGGGGTACACATGCTGCCCCGGCCTGTGGACCAACGCGTCGACAAACAAAGCCTTTCGGAGAACACGGTATCTGCTCAGCTCACGTGGTCATAACGAGAGCAGATTTTTCTTCCGTCTTAATTAGATTAACCTTCCCAGTTGTGTGTTGGGCCGATGTTTGGAAATCTTATCTCCACTTTGCATCTCGGCAATTTCTTATCTTTCAACAACAGCGGTGTTGCATTATGATTACCGAGCAGCTCAGAGCAGGAATGGCATGATTCAATTTTAATTTGTTGGTTAATTTACATTACACAGCAGGACGAGTTTCTCCATCCAGAATCAATTCTGAACAGAAAAAACAGTGTCATGTTTGAGCGACAACTCTCATTGTGCAAAGCTTCATAATTTATATCATATTAGATTAAAAAAAGCTGCCATCTTTGTCGCTCGTATTACGTCTGCCAAAGAGGTTATGTTTTCCACTGTGTCTGTTTGTTTGTTGCTTGCTTGGTTTTGTGAATGTATTTTCACAAAACTTTCCAGACAGAACGGGTCTCAGCCGAGAAAACAGACCCCTGTGACTTTTGTTCCAGATCCTTGTAGAGAGATAGATCCAGACATTTTATACTTTAACTTGGCAAGACTGAGCGTTATTTTCAAACATTTGTGTCCATTTCTCTAGAAATAATGCATTGCTCTTGATAAAATAATGAAAAAAAAAATCTGGCATATCTAGGTGGCTGGTATTTATGAGTAAATACAATTAGATGTAGTCCCTGGATCTTGTGAGTTTATTGATAGAGGATCAAACTCAATATTGGATCAGGCTTGATTGAATTAAAGGGGGCTATTGGGCCTCGGTGGAGGTACAGTCTTTCATAATACCCTGTACTGAGTCTTTACTTGCGATATATAAAATATAACTTTCCATGTGTGATCCATGGCACAACTCACGGGATCAAAAAATTATTTCTCTCTCTCCATTCACTATCATACATATTTTGTCCCCGAATTAAAGTCCCAGGAGGGAAACCAGAAAGGCGTGACTTTGGCTCTCTATACTATTTTACTTTGTTTAATATTTGGCGGACCCTGCCACCTTCTTAGGCTTCACTTTTCTGAAGTCCTTCTGGGAAACGGCTTGTTTATTCAGTTGAAAAAAAAAAAGTCTGAGTTAATATTTTTACCCCATTAATATTGGGGAAATATTAAAACGACATAATGCCCCTTTAAACTGATAGCATGGAAGGTAGTTGATCATTGGTTGTTGGGCAGGTAAAGGTGGTACGAGGTTTTGCCGCTTGGAAAAGTTGTTGTGGGGCAGACACTCCAGCGCGCGCGCACACACACACTCACACACAATAACCGGCGAGAGAGAGAGAGAGAGAGAGAGAGAGAGAGAGAGAGAGAGAGAGAGAGAGAGAGAGAGAGAGAGAGAGAGAGAGAGAGAGAGAGAGGAGGAGAGCGAGAGAGAGAGAGAGAGAGAGAGACAGTCACACACACACACAGGCAGAGCGCTACGGTTATTTCTCGCAGGCTCCGTCCAAGGCTGTGTGCTCCGACAGAGCGGGGATGTCCTCTGATACAGTGTCTCAAAGGAAATGGATGGCTTGAATGGATCCGCGGTCCGGGCTCGGTTCTGCTCCTCGCCCCCTCAGCAGCCCGCTGTCTGTCAGTGTGTGTGTTTACAGGAATCGCTGCGAACAACGTGACGCGGCAGCGCCAGCTCTGCACCAGCCGGGGTAAGGGATTATTTCAACATCGCTTTTTTTTTTTTTTTTTTTTCTTTCCTCCAGCCCCCCTTCTCGGATCAAAAACAACAGCAAGTCTGAGCTTCAAGATTTATTTTTGATTTTATTTATTTTTTTAAACTCAGAGCCGGAACGACCTATTTAATTGCGATGAGAGGGAACACAATGCGCCGGCAAGGAAGTCCGACAAAATAGTGGTAAAAAAAAAAAAAAAGAACTGGTACATGGCACGAAGTTTAATTCCAGCGGCTAATTGAATGGAATGAACTGCCACTTCACCTGAGGACTACATTGTGTGTCTGTTTTTAAAGGTAGGCTCAGTTCATTAGAGTAAACAGCACTGGAATCAAAGTGGTAGAAAATACAGTATATCAGTGGGGTGAGGGCACTGCAGCTTTAAGTCCACATAGCTATTGAGCATTGCAAATACCACAAACTCATTTCTCCCTCTCCAGTAACAGCTCTATGGGGCTCCGGTGAGGAAAAAAGGGAGAAGGCAGCGCTTAGAAAATGAGTGCATGCACACCAACAGCCCACAGTGTTTTGCCTACCTACAGCACAGTCAGCCGGAGCCTGCCGTTAGCGCGCACGCTTCACGCTGCCCTTTGTTTCCAGCCAGAAAAGTCTGTTTGTGTGAGGTGAATGAGGGGAGGAAGAAAGGAGGGGGGACCAAACACAGTTCAATTTCTCATTTCCATCTCTTCTCCTCCAGTCCGGTGGAGCCGCAGCCGAGGAGCTGAGGAGCTGGAGATTTGACTGGCAGCTGGTACACCATCAAGGGAGGGGAGAGAGGCGACTGGGCAGTGGGGTCGACGAGCCTGGCTGGCGCTGGGTGAATGCTGCCTGGCGAGGACGAGGGCTGAGGCGGCGGCAACAGCATCAATTGGAAAAAGGAGCATGGCATCCACGGGCATGCAGATATTCGGATTTGTCCTGGCGTTGCTGGGCATCATGGGTGCCATGGTCGCCACACTGCTGCCCAACTGGAAGGTCAGCGCAGATGTGGGCTCCAACATCATCACGGCGATTTCCCAGATGCAGGGTCTGTGGATGGACTGCACATGGTACAGCACAGGCATGTTCAGCTGCACACTAAAGTATTCCGTGCTCTCACTACCTGCGTACTTGCAGACTGCCCGCACCACTATGGTGCTCTGCTGCGTACTGGCTGCCATGGGCCTCTGTCTCGCATCCCTGGGACTAAAATGCACGCGTTGGGGAGGTGGACGGCGCTCCAAGCGGCATGCCGCTATCGCCAGCGGCGGCTGCTTTGTCGCTGCAGGCTTTCTGTGTCTGGTGCCTGCTTCCTGGTTTACCAACGAGGTCATCACCAACTTCCTGGACTCCAGCGTGCCCGAGAGCAATAAGTTTGAGCCCGGGGGTGCTGTGTACGTGGCCTTTGTTTCCGCAGGATTCCTCTTCATGGGGGGCTTCATCTTCTGTATGTCCTGCTCGGGGAAGAGACATGGCCCCCAGGACCTGGTCCTGCTCCCTCCCCCTGACAAATTGCTGCTCCAGCAGCAGCAACAGCAACAGCTGCTCCAGCAGCAGCAAGAGCTCCAGCACCAGTACTGCTCTCTCTCCCCATTAGACAATAAGACGGGCTACAGCCTGCAGGACTACGTGTAATAAAGCAGTGCTGTGTGCGCTACGGCTAAAGGGAGATGAGCCTGAGGGGAAACCATCGTGGCTTATGCTACGCACTCGGCTCTACTCCAGATGGAGGTGGAGAAAAAATGAGAAAGGAGGGCAACAACTTTGAATTCATTTTCCCTTCTCCTCTATCTCGCTCTTCTACCTTTTTCTGTTTTGCAAGCACAAGCAGTGGAGGTATTCCCTAAGCAGCGCCTTGGAACAGTGAATGTGTAAGGAGCCAGGATAAGGTGCTGCAGCGTCGGAGGCAGCCGCTAACCAAATGCAGACATTCTTCATCAGTAAATCACAGAAAGAGTTCCCTGGGGAATGGATTAAGCAAATAAGGAAGCCTTCCATGTAGATTTTTTTTTTTTTCCCTCGCCAAAGGTTTGAATTGAAAGAAAAAAAGCAATCATTTAGCTGCTATTTACAATCGTTTGGTACCCTTTCAATTGACATAGTAGGCAATATAATGTCTGAGGACAGAAGGTGGAAACCCTTTCATAGCAAGCCATTGTAGTCTTTCGTATACTTATCCACTAGAATGCTACGTGGAACTGATTGATATAAATGGTCATATTTTTGTTAGCTACTAGAATGATGTTGATATTTTTGCCTATAAAGCATGCTGTGTGGAGCCTGTCTGTGTATTAATACAGCGGAATGCCTGGTAGAAGACTGAGACATAGCCACATAATGCCTGTGCCTGAAAAGCTGTAGAAACATTACCCTGCTGTAACTGTTCAAAGAGAACTGTTAGGAGGAGTCGATTGGTGGCTGCTGGGCTGGATTCGAGACGGAAAATGCAGACAAAACAGTTGCTTGCCTCGGTCTCTGCAGGTGGACGTTTGAGAGAGAGATGGAGAGAAGATGAATAGGGAGGGATTTGATCCTTCAGCGGAGTGGACTCTTCTGAGATGCTGTTTTTTTTTTTTTTTGTATTTCCACCCAGACGAAAACATACTGCCCACCCATCCCTTCACACCCACACGCTCACTCACGCTCTTGTGTGTCTTTGTGTACACACAGTAAACACTCAGACACGCCGGCTTTTTTGCATGTGCTTTTCACTCCTGCCGTCCTCCTCCACACTGCCATGGTAACAGAATTCGCCATTCAATTGTCTTTTATTGTCTGGGGGCATGTGCATGTCAGTCAGTGATCTGAAGTTGTTTAGGGGGCATATTCCCCTCTCGCCACTGCTCCATAAGCTTTAATCAGAGGGCTCTGCTCACACTTCTTTCACTAATCCCCTTTATTAGCCGGTGACATGAGGCAGCATCCCTGTTACGTGGTCAGAGGTTTTGGGGAAAAAAAACGCTCATCCTCGCCGCGTTGGTGTCTATACCATTGCGAGTAGTCTCACAGGGATGAACGAATGTTTAATGGCGCAGTGGCGGAGGGAAGCGGAGAAGAGGAAGCTTCTCGAGTCATGGTCGACTGGGTAGCTGTGTGGCAGGCAGCTAGAAAAAGGTTTGAGTCATTCTCCATATGTGACTTGTTTTCCAAGTGCGTCAGCAGTGCGCATATGTTACCAGCCTGCACCTGCAGACGGTCTCGGTGTCTTAAATTGCAGCCACTTGACTATGCCACCATTCCTCATTTCCCTACCTGTCACTTTCATCCCTCCCCGCCCCCACGCCGTCTGTCCTGCTCGAGTCACACCACTTCATATGGACGTGATCGCTGACAAGAGAAGGCTGATGCATGTTGAAGGCATGGCCGCTCCAACACATGCGCACACATCAACAAAAAGTCCCACCTACTCATATGTCAGTAGCGCTGTTACGCTTTAACACAGTCATGTTTCAGAGCTTGTTCTCTAAACTGGGGGAGGGATATAGGTGGAATATTGTTTTCGTGCTGGAGAAAAGCCTTGGCAGTGATGTATGGAACAGCACATTCTCTCCTTCTCTCTCATAAACATGCAGCTTCCTGGGGGAGAGCAGATGGCTAAGCCCAGCTCGCCACCTGCAGGCTGCTGCCGGCACGCCATGGGCATCTCTGTGGGCACCACTGCTGGCCCTGGCAGCCCTTTAGGGGCCAGGTTTCTACCCCACCCTGACTTAGCCATCTTGCCCGGCACGGACTGTAGCCGACGGATCGGCCTCCTGACAATAACTCACTGCCCAGGCACCATAACCAATGCAATAAACAAAGTAAAGAATGTGCCATGTCATCAACCAATACCGACACGTTATGCGTTTCGAGAATGTGCCAAAATCGTTCATGATGACACGTTTTAATACTATCTGGAGTTCTTTCTGTTTATTTTTTTATTGCGTTGTTTGTACATGAATTATACATTAGCAAATGTTTTATGGATTTGTGATTTGTTCTGCCAGACTAAGTCTCAAGTCAACTAGATGCTTGTGTACAGTCCAGTGCAGCTTTCGAGGGTTATTTTAAATCCTCTCTATTCCTCATTTCCCAAAGCACAGCAAGACTTTACAGGGCATGAGAGTTGCATTGGAAAGACATGAGTGTAGTATTTATAAATGAAAAATATGATATTCGTTTCAGGAATTCTGCGTCAAGTCTGTGACAACTGTACACAAGTATCTAGGCTTTAAAAAGGTGTTTGTTTATACTGAGGGATCACGACTCTCTCCGATTGTTTCAATATAAAATACAATGTCATGTTCATACCATATCTTCTTTATAAGAAGACAACTCAATGCACCTTTGCTTGTGTTACTTTACTTGACAGCAGTTTGTTTCAAGTGGCTGAGCATACCAAGCTCCCCCGGACCAGTACAAACACATAACACAACTGGCACTCTGGAATACAAAAAAAGGGAAGGATTTCTGTCTGATAGGATTCAGCAGGGACATACGAGCTAGAGATTTCTCTTTTTTTGTGGCTGTGCAGCTTGATCATTGGCACGCAATTTCATTAGCTTATAAATGGCCAGAGTGCAAAGTGACTAGGTCCTAAAAAGTCTAAAGAGTTACAACTCTCCTGCATATACTGTAACAAGACATTGATTTATCATTTTGATAACTGCAGCTTATTTTTGTGGATGCTTTAGCACTTCTTACTTTGCCAGAGCATATTTGTGATGATGAACAGTTCACAAGTTCTGATACAGTTGTCTCAATGTGCTTGTGCAAGTAGTTCTATTTTTTACCAATAAAACTATTTTGTGAAAGCAACACACCTGCTGTATGTAGTCTCTCGTGTGCGTGGCTGATGAGGATGGAAACAGCGCTCGTCCTCCTGCCAAATGTACAGATTGTTGCATGGTGCAGGCTGTGCTTCGTGTAGGCAGGCGGGCCGCTCGTACACAGCGCAGGAATGCAGCAGTGTCAGTCGATACGCTTCCACGAAACATTACTATGGGGGTTCTGAAAGGGAAATTCTTCGTTCAATAACGTACCTAGGCTCCTCCAGTCATTCCTTGGTGAGATGATAGGCTCACGATGAGCGAAATAAAAACAACACCTCAGGGAGGTTAAGGGATCGGGAGTTGTCTCGCTGTCTGCTGTGTCTGACACAGTGTTGTGAATTTACCGACGACACGTAGAGCAGCTGCTGGTAATCATTAGTGAACCACAAAAGAAAGATAACACGTACAGTAGGAGGTTATGTACGGCAGACTTTCACATAAAGAGCCAAACGGATGACAGCTGCAATTTATCACCTGACATAAATCTACACAAACGTATCTTTAACAAGCAGATATCGGCTTATTCCAGGTGCATTGGCGTTTATGCTGCCTGACAAATTCTTACAAATGCCATGAAACAATGACAATTACTTGATTATTTTTATTATAATAACAGATGAAAATATAAATATTGAATATATTAGGGTTTCAGGCTAAAACATAAGCAATCTGATATTAGTTTGTGCTTAAGGGAATTGTGAAGTTCCTTTTTCTAAATTTTCTGACATTTTCCAGGATATAAACAAAAATTAAATAGGCAGATCGATGATGAAAAAATGAAATGGCTCACCCAGAACAATTCTTAGTCATAGTTGTTAATAACTAAATTCAAGTGACTGATATTGTTATTCAGAGATTAAAGATAAAACTGCTATAGTGATCTTATTTTTATTTTTATTTTCTTATTAAGATTAGTGTTAAATGTTCTACATTCCAACAGTAACCACTGTTATAGTGTTTGGTCAGTATCCCATGTCTCTCCTCCCTCTGCTCTTGCAGTAAAGGAGAATAAATGTTCTGGTATCCTGGCCCACTCAATCCAGTCAGGACAGAGAACTCTGTGAAGAGGTGGTCCTGTCTGTTACCGTCGCAGGATCCTCCTGTTTGCTGCTGTATCTGGTGATTACTGCTCCAAGGTCATGCAGCGACGTATTGTCAGTATTGGCATGAAGTTCCATGTATGGGTTATGATTTAATGTACGCATTATAAAAGTTGATACATGAAAATGCAAATGCAAGTGATCTATTACAGGGCCGTCTAAAGTGGGGCCTGCGGGCCAAATCCAGCCTGACATAAATTTCAAATTAGCCCGCCAGATCTTTCTATTGACATTTTTTTTTTTTAAATGATTAATTTCAAATTAATTGGAGACGTAAAAATCTAAGGCAATCTTACAACCACATCCCTCCCTGCAAAGGTGTTTGATGATATTGTATTTCCCTGTTCAGACAAGAAGAATACCAAAACACAAAATATAAATGCTAAAACCACGACTTCTCCACATTTAAATGCACAACTTGCTAAATGTTGATGTCTTTAGCCTCAAGGAGAGCTTGCAATCACAATACTGTACAGTGAGTTCCTTAACTTTTAACACCTGACCATATAGTGTAGCCTATTTCTTTCCAGGAGGATCTGGACTGTCACTACAGCTGACTGGAGCTTCCTCGACACCGACTGAGTGAGAATCCTCTTTCCCGAAACAAACATGGATTATTCAACCCTCTCCATCTCTCTCTCTCTCTCTCTCATTCTCCCACTCCTCTTGGTTATGCAACAAGAGTGCAGATCAAATAACGACTCCTCTCATGGGGAAACGCTAATAAGATCTGCTCCTCTGTGTATTTAACCTACATTTTCCATCAAAGGCTCTCACCCCAAGTTGCCACTATGACAGATCTGGAATATGAGCTTAGCTGAGGCGAGGTGATCGCTTGTCAATTAGAGGCAGGGAGGGGTTAATCATGCTTCAGGCTCCTCCTCTTTGAACTTCCCTGCCACGTCAGATTCGCAGATTATTTTATTGACCTTCTTGACCGGCAAATAACCTTTCCAAAGATCAACCGCAAGAAAAGAAATGTGGAAAACAATGAATCAATGACTGAGTTAACGCTCCCCACCATTCATGCTGGCAGACACAAAGAGTGAGACGGATATCAGAGCATGTTAAGGCGCCGTCATGCCATCCCTCACCAAAACTTCATTAGCAATCGCCACATTGCTCAAAACACAGTCAGCACCCAAATTGCTCCAGTCTGTCACAGCATGCTTAATGTGCTGCTCTTTGTTTTGGACAGCCGTTATGCTCGCTGAGGTTCATATTGGAGATATAATGCGGTCATCAACGCTGAGGGGAAATGACCTTCCTTTGTTGGAGCCGCTCTCCTCTGGTCCCAGCGCCCATGTGAGGCTGGGGGAATAATAGCAATGACCTTGGCTGAGCAGTTAACTGCTGAGAAAGGCAATAAAAGCTGTGGAGATGACAAAAGGAGCGCTTGTAGGAAAACAATACACTCTGACAGTTCAAAGGAGGCCCTTTAATATTTCAGCTTTGAGCACGGGGTGGGACGCGTGCACTCCGACGAGTCAGTGAGCTGAGGCTAAATGGTTCAAAGGTGCGGGAACATCGGGTTTTCTTACAATCTGTATATCTCTTGACGAAAATGATCACTGCAGATGTTGTTATAAAAAGACTACATGGTATTAGTGAGAGGAATAAAACAGCAAGGTAGTAGCATATTTGTCAGTTGCTGAAACAACTGCAATGAAAACACCCAATAAATCCAACCCACAGTCCCTCCAATAAGCCTAAAATGAAGTCATGAAAATCACAGTGCATGAAGTTGAAATTAGCGCGTTAAAAAAGCCCTTCAAGTTAATAGTTTATAGATTAATGCCTCCCCCGTTGTGGTGCAGCTTTTTTTCCCACCGACTTTATTAGTCGTCAGTGTATCGTAGCACCGCTCGCGATATACTATTATTATACTATTTGAAGCTGACCTTCTTTATAGCATTATTCCTCAAACTACCTGCATATTCTCTTGGTATGTTCACTGACTAAACAGAGCTGAATGTGCTAAACCCCGAGCACCGACTCTCAGCGAACCCGGCACAGTTTCCTGTTAGGAGGAGCAATAGATCTCTGGTGGATGTTCATAAGCAAACTCTGCCAACCTCTGCATTTTGTTTAAGGAGAGGGAGGATGAGGAGGGGAGTATTTTTAGCTTTTCTTTACCTTGGCTCCTTGATGTATTGAGACCAGGCCCTCCGGCGTTTACCGCGCCGGCACGAGTCATTGAAATAACTTTCCCTGATACTCCTGATACCACGCTTGACCCCGTTTTGCGAGATGGGAACAGGCCTGGATGAATTGTGTGCCTGTAGACTGTGTGGCAGGAGGTGAGAAAGCGGCACGGTCCCTCTGAGTTGATTTTCACTCCAACCGGTGAGGCGAGAGCTGGGCCACTTCAGGTCACAGAGAGGATATCCATCACCGAGTCTGCCACATCTCAGTGGACTGAGGTGGGTCACATTCAACTGAAACGCTCTCTGAATTCAAAAGGAAATTATAAAATTGAGTCTTGAAGCAGGTGCAGACGACCTAACCATTGAGGAACGTTTGAACGCGTGTATGTGTCTGTTCCAAACTCTCCCTGACAACTGTGGGCCATAATGAATGTTTAATGCAGCGTCAACAGATTTAATTTGGGCACTGCTCATCTGGCCTGTGCTCTTGGACGCCGATTGTGTACAAGGCGAACATCTGTAGGGCTCTCCTCCTGTGAGGCTCAGTTAGTTGGTGGGTGATGTCTGATGCAGCCATTACTCAGAGCGGGGCTGTCGACTGGCCCAGACAACCATCTGCTGGAGGTACGCCTCACTCTCCTCTCAGATCCGTCTCTGTCATGAATGTGTCTTCCAGCGCTCTGTACTCTCCGCGTGGAGGACGATATGCTGTTTTTAGATGCTTTTCCAGGCTTTTGTTTCATTTCACATCAAGACCACACCGCGCTTTCATTTCCCCACCATTCGGTAAGACTCGACTGCCATCTCTTTTTGCCTTTATGCTTTTATCTCACTGTGCTTTTAGTCCGTTTCCAGTGTTTCCTCTCCATCCACCTTTTTTTCTTATCCTCTCCCACTAAGTTTTTTTCTCCTGCCTGATATTTTCTAACTCATCTTCTTTTGCCTTTTTTTTTCTTTTGACCTCAATCATTTAGTATTTTAGCGCCACTACTAGAAGTACAACAATAAGTCCATTATTTCGATTGAAAGGGAATTAAGTACCAACTATTGTGTCGTTTCATCACTTAGGTCATTT
The DNA here is from genome assembly GCF_900880675.1 of Sparus aurata. NCBI lineage: Eukaryota > Metazoa > Chordata > Actinopteri > Spariformes > Sparidae > Sparus > Sparus aurata. Next base: position 18,437,565 of record NC_044202.1, on the reverse strand, counting down.
TTCAAGCAAAAATGTCCAACATTTGATGGCTGCAGCGCCTTAAATATGAGGATTTGCTGCTTTTCTTTGTCAATTATGATCATTTGTGTTTTGGACTGTTGGTTGGACATCCAGGTTGGCTCGACATCCAGGTTGGCTCATGCCCCAAGCGAAGGAGTTTAAGTATCTTGCGGAAAGTGGAACGCGAGATGGACAGGCGGTTAGGTGAGGCGTCAGCAGTACTGCAGGTGTTCAGGTGTCAAAGAAAGCTGAGCTGGAAGGCAAAGTTGATTTACCAGTCCAACCCTCACCTATAGTCATGAGCTGCCGGGAGTGACCGAAAGAATGAGATCACAGATGAAATTAGTTTCCTCTGTAGGATGGCTTGGTTCAGCCTTAGAGATAGGGTGAGGAGCTCTGGAAGGAGAGCCCAGGGCAGACCCAGAACTCGCTGGAGAGATTATATAGCTAATTTGGCCCGGGGATCCCCCAGAAGGAGGTGGAGTGTTGCTATGGAAAGGGGCTCTGGAATACCCTGCTGAGGCTGCTGCCACCACAACCCCACCCAGGATAAGCAGACAATGGATGGATGGATGGATGGATGGATGGATGGTCAAAAAGCAATATGAAGACGCCACTTTGGGCTCTGGAAAAATGTGCAATTTTTGGACATTTCTGGACTAAACAAGTAACCGGTAATGAAAATACACGTCAATTGCACCTCTACCCACTTCGGCTCCCAGTACCTCCTTCTAAAAGCACTCATTCTAATGAATAACGCAGTTGTTAGCAAGATCCAGATCTCTGTCAGGAGCTCTACAGAAGAGACAGCAGGTTGCTCGTGATGGAGCATCCGTTGCACGACTTATAGACCCGCCTGTGATGGACAGAAGATGATTTTAATCACATCCTGCTGAGGAGGAGAAGAGGCAGGGGAGGAGAGATGAGGGAGTCAACCCACACTCTTTACTCTTCGCAAATCAGCTCTTTTCCACGTAAAGAGGCAAGTGAAGATGAAAGTGGCTGCCTGGATGTCCGCATTGAAGACGTAGACGCTTGATGGCAGTGAGCGCTCTGAAACTCCTTGAACCCTGAGCAGAATACAAATTAGAAATATGTATAACGATTAAAGCAACAGCAGAAGAGCAGTTTCTATTCTGTTTCTTCCTTGAAAGAGATTGTTCAGGTATTTGTGTTGCTCTGAATGACATACAATTTAGAGATCACTCCGTCTGTCTGTCTGTGTGAGAATTAACAGAAGGAGCGCGCCTAGTAAGGAAAGGGAGGCAGGTGTGATCCGTCGCAGGACAAACCTAGGGCATTTAGAGCCTGGGGGAACACCATCAAAGCAGCCAATCACTGTTCTCAGAAAACCTTCAAGGACAATCTCAGTCCCTCAACGTGACACAAGAGAGGTGCAGTCCGGGGGCGAGAAGAACAAGACAGGCAATTGAACAGCGAGGATAAGAAGCTATCTGCCCGGCCCACGTCAATATGGACCCCAGCAGCTGCTAATGTAAAATGGATTCAACATTTCCCTTCTCATTATCCCATTATCCTGCACTGGACAGATCGTATAGGTTCAGTTCATCCAGCCAATCCACCCGCACTTCCCCTTCCCCCCCCCTTTAACTGTAGCTATTTTCTCATCATGACTATTTGGTAAGGTTCAGTGATGCCGTTGCTTTTTCTGTGGCTCTCTGCGGCTCGTTGTTTCGTTTGATTGCACAGTAAATAAGCCACTTCAGATGTTGTTCCACGCTCACAGGTGTAGCATAGCACCTGCTGCTGCTGCTGCCTTCTTTATTTACAGCAGTGCAGGAGAGGAGGACATCTAAAACCGCTGACCAGCCGTTGACATTTTGTCTTGACAGAAATGTTCAGAAATATCTCATCAATAAATGACTGAGAGGAACTGTTCCAGGATGGCCATGACTCACTCACAGCAGCCCACAGTCTCAGGTTCAGATTAGGACTGCACGATATGGTAAAAAAAAAAAGAAAAAAGAAAAAAATAATTATTGAAGCCCAGTTGTGCTTCACTTCACAACAAGGTAATACCAACAAATAGACCCAAGAGCTGATTTATTGGCTATTTTTATAGATATGAGGTACAGTCACACACACTACCTGAGCGTAACTGCTCCATTAGAATTACATTCTGCCCACAAACCAGGTAGTTTACCCATTATCGTTATTTTAATTTGCTTCAGCATTTTCACCAGGTCACTACTGCGTAGGAATGTTAATGATTAATCATGAATTGATTCATTAAAAACTGAGGTTGGATTTTGTTGGGCCAGTCGTTAGATACAATTAAGATAAGATCCACAATTAAATGACATCATTATTTTGTGTTATTTTGGTTTCTGGAAGTATCTGCATCGGAAAGGAAAAATGTAATGAATAGTATACAGTACCAACACCCAAGAAGGTATCAATAAGAGCTTTTTTACTACATGTAATACAATATTTTCATGTATCTTTTTTTGCATTCTGAGGATATATAGGTCAGTTTTCCAGACAAACCCTGCTGAGGCTAAAAGTCTTTATTCACGTGTCACAACCCCACCCCCCGTTCCCAGCCCTTGATGATGTCCTGTAAATCAGGCAGGACATTTTTACTGTTCATGCACATTCTGCGTAATTACTCTGGTGTGCACCAGTAAACAATACCGAGCCATAGAGCTTTTTATGAATTATACTACGTGACAGACCGGTAAAAAGCGGCCTGCACAATGCAGAGAGTATGATAGCATTAATATCCTCTATGTGTGCTTTGTGATCTTTTATAGGACATATCAAACAGCCATCATCTCTTCTAATGATATCAATTCGACCAAGTGGCCATTAAAACATTTAGTGGGGATAGATGGCCTATGTGGGCATGTGGGAGGCGCCGATTCATCCGCACTGCACTCGCATGTGTGCACTGCAAGGCCACTCTGCTCATTTTTATACATTAACGCACATATACACGTGTGCACATTTACCAGCTCAGACAAGCATGCTGAAATCCATTAAGCTACAGTTTGACATACACACAAAAATAAGACACTCAGGAGTAAAAAAAAAAAAAAAAATGGAAAAAAAAAAAAAAAGCAGAGAAAAGCAGCCGAGTGTGATGAAATAATCATTGGGAGCCATCTCTTCTAAGAGAATGAACAATCAGCGATGGTCCCATTCACTCTGCTGCATTTTGCTCCACACAGGAGATTAAATATTTACCAAAAGTGGCTCTCCTAAAGAGCCACGACATCTTCAATGGACCAACTGTCCATCCCTGACATCCACCTAACACCTTTCCTTTAATACAGGAAAAGAAAAACATGGTTTAATTTGTACAGAGGTGTAAGAGAGCTCCTGAGTCTTACAAAAGACTTAGAGTGCTGTATTTGCTAACAGTGATGTTTCAAATTTTGTCTCAGGACTTTTATTTTTTAATGTGCCCTCTAGTCCTACTATAAACCCCAAGAATAAAGAAACCTGGCATCCTCATATTCTGATATTATGTAAGATTGAACGTCTTTCTTTTGCCACTGTTACACGCACCCGGCTGAAAGGCACAGAGAGAGAAATTGGTCCTAAAAAAGAACCAGGGCTTCATTACAAGGCGCAATGTGATCGTGCCACATCTCAAATACCCACCAGGCATCATTACAACCTAGAAAGGGTCCAAAGACAGAACAGAGACAACACTGATTCCACACAGTCTTAATGAAGCCTTAAAGCAAGAAGAGCGAGGGGGGGATGAGTGATGGTGACGTGAAGAGAGACTCAGAAGGGACCAGACGGGGAGCAGAGATTAGGAGATGTGAGAGGATCCCACTGTTATTCCTACAGTGGGGTAAGAACTGCGATATAGCACTGTGTCCATCTGACAGCCTCTGTTTCAACACTGGCACTAAAGGCTGAAATGAAAAGTAAACTTTCTGCACAAAGCATAACATAAAGTTGAAATTCTACTTCAGCATCATCCCCAGAGGGAGTACATGTGTGGATTTGACTATGATGGGCAAACAAGAGAGGAGAGGAAAATATGGTATAGATAGCAATAAGTCTCGTCGGGTCACTGCCAAAATGAGCATTAAATTAAATTCATATGATCTGCCACATAGAACAGAAGCCCAGTTAATGAAACTAGTTCTAGGAATAATATTACCAACTATTTCTCTTCGCTCCATTCACTTTACACTTTCACACTCTGATTGCTTTTAGACACGGTAGTACTAAATGTAGATATATTAAAGATATCCTTCACAGATGTGCATGTATGAAGGCATGCAACAAATCTCAATGTATATCTGAAACACCTCATCCCTTTTTTCATTTACAATTCCAGTATATATAAATATGCTAATATATATATATAAAAAAAAAGCCTAAGCCTTAAAAAGCCTTCTAGTGTCAAACATACACAAACCTACACAGTGAAGCTCAAACAGTCAACTTTAGGAAAAAGAAGAGGACACTTTAAAAGGGGCTCTACGTAACAGTTTGTTGCAATTTACATGTATAAATCATTTTTCTATTGGCCAGATGAGAGAAGATTGTAATGTGAAGATCCTGTGGAACCTCGTCTCAGAGGCTCTCTCTGCTCCACTAACAGAGAGCAACAACAGCTAACGGTAGCTTAGAAATAGAGCCATTAACAAAAACCACAACCGGCTTCAAGCTCCACACACAAGCTCCACACAGCCCCTTTCAGTATTATCATCAAAGTTAAATCTTACGTCTGGTTTAGGTACGAAGGCCCGTCCAGGGATGGTGAAGCAGTTGCGGACTGTGCAGAGATACTGAGCCATAATGGACAGACGGCTCCTCTGTTTGCTGTTTGTGCTGGCTGTCAACCTCTGGATGGAGAAGGACAATTACAAATAAGTGACAGACATTCAGTAAGCCCCGGATAATGTTGAGCTTGTATTCATGTTGCTTTTAGTGGGAATCAAACATGTTTGGTAAACATATACATAACGACCATAAACTGTACAAAATGACTATTCAAGTTGAGCTCAATTCTGTTTTAATATGTAATTAATAGAAGAAAAATGAAGCGATCATTATAAACCCTGCTCTGAATGATTTACCAGGCCCAAATCATAAAAGCACCCCAGATTACTTTATTTTGGGTGCAAATTCGGATTAATTATGGATCAAGAAATTAATATTTGATCATAACCATATAATAACTAATTTATTACACAGCATTTTCATATAGGGGCGGTGACCTGGCCACGTGTAGACTTCAAACTACAAGTATATTTAAGCTTTGTTCAATTTTACTTTTTAAAAACACACAACAGCTAGGTTCTCATCCAAATGTAACATACATTTCAACCAACTAATGCTTGTTTTCATCCATGATTGTTAAGTGATACTTAGGAGTTGGTGTATCGAGATAAGGGAAAGAGAAGAGGTCACAGCAGTTTTCCAGATGGGAGGCAGACGAGGGGTTCTAATAATTAAAAGAGCACCAATTGTACTTCAAACAGGGAAAAAGAATGTCAGAACCACAATCATGTATTAACGCGTGGAAGGATACATCAGATCTGTGTGGAGCGATGAGAGGACTGTTTTTCATCTGCCGCTATTTTGGTCCCTTCAGCGTTACAGAAGCTATAAGCGCATTAAATCTTTTTTGAAATAGGCGAAAAATCACCACTTTGTAAACATCCTCCCAAAATGTGCCATTTCCATCAACATTTTCCGATTCAATACTTCAAAAAGCACACAAAAATGGATGGAAACACAGATAATTTATAGGTTTTTAATTCAATGACTGATCTGGCAGCTGGACATGAAAGCAGCATCCTGACAAGCACATACACTGAAAACCGGTTTTCACCCACCTCTGCGACCTCTTTCTGGAAAGTGAGTGTGAGTCTGGTGCGTCCGTAAGCGAAGGGCCCTGTTCTGTTGGCCATGTTCTCCAGCCACTTGATGATGAGGAGGGTTGACACGTTGAACGGGAGATTCCCTATGACATGAAGGTTTGGTGGCTCTGCGGAGCAACACAAACGCTCATAAGCTCCATGGATTTACTACACATGACCACCGGAAGCTTTTCGGAAATTGCATAAACTCACCTCCCTCCCACGGCTTGGAGATATTCACAGGGAATCCTCGGTCCATTCTGTAGGTGAGTATGTCGCCGTGGACGATCCTCATCCTCCCCGGCGCTGCCTCAGACAACAGCTGTGAAAAAACGGATGTGATGTTCAAAGAGATGAATGAAAATGTGTTGAGATAAACGAAATAATCGTCAGTCACTCTGTGGGTGGTTAATTATGCTGCAGTTTCTAAATAGTTTAACTAGTTTCGTGCGGCTGACAGGTTGCAGAGCAGAGCCTTTTTCTGCTCTGTGACCTAATGACTTTGATAACCATTGTTGCTGCTCCGCCTACCTTCAGCCCTGGGATGAAGCGTGAATCCTTTTCCACCACAAGCAAGTCCGCCGCCCCGGCATTGAGGATGGAGCGGGTGAGACCCCCGGGACCAGGACCCACCTCGCACACGTGGGCATCCTTCAAACTGCCTGCCTGACGCACAAGTTTGTCTGAAAACAGACAAGATGGATGACCAACGGAATGGTGCGTTACATGTTTTTGCATACAGTGAGTGAATTATTACTAACTTAGTTCAACTCATGCATCATATAAATGACACAATAGTCTCCAACCAAATGTCCTCATCAGACTCCTGGGTGTCTAAATTGAGATGTATAGCGTGCTATGTTGCAATACCTGTCAGCCTCTGCGTGATGAAGATGAGATGCATTAATCTAACAAGTCACCTTGTCCAAGGACAGGAGAGCAGATCAGACCTGCACTGCATCACTGATAATTATATTAAGGCTAGAGCTCTGCAAGGACCGCAAACAATCGACTCGGGCCGTTCACATTAACGGGAGATCTACTCAACCTCACACATACTGAGAAGCCTGTCGCTTTCAATGCCTTGATACAAGGCTGCGCGGAGCTGTGCAATCAAGTGCACTGACAAAACACACCATTGAGCGCCCGCTGTAGACACAGTAACAGGCGCAAGCAGGTATTGGTGCACTGCAGATAGAGTGAAAGAAAAGACAAAGAGCGAGTGAGTGAGGCAGACTAACCTGTGAGCCTCAAGTCCAACAGAAAGTTCTGGGACAGCTGCTTCTCGGCTCTCAGGTTGTACAGCTTTATAAGCTCACCTACAGTGGGCAAGGGAGGCAGGCGGAAGGATGCCAGCTTCCCTGAGGCAGCCATCAGTCAGGTTGAACCTGAGAAACACAAACACACAGAAAAAGGTTAGAGGAACTATGACCAGCTTCTTCTGCAGCAAAGCGATTCAGCAGCTGAGAGGCATGAAAGTCTAAAAATACACAAAAGGGCAACATGTGAGGCATTAATGGTAATAATAACCTGTCAGGGATAGAATTCTTACATAGATGTGAAAACTATGTTAAGTCAGGATTGACCTTTAGAATGCAAAGTGTATATGCTTTTTTGAAGATTGTATTTTGTCTTTATTGCCTTTATTGACTGGACAGCTTAGAGAGTGACAGGACACAAGGGAGAGAGTGGGAGGAAGACATGCAAGCCAAGGGTCACGGGCTCAGGTCGCCCAATGTGCAAATAGTTGAGTGTTTTTTTTTATTGTTATATTGTGTCCTTTTACAATTGTGATTCTGCAATGTGATTGGGTGGGCTTTATTTTAACCTTCTACTTGCATTTCAAACACACAGTACGCTGATCAGACAGTGTTCATCTACGATTTCCTGTCAATTCGTGCAAATTGTTATCAATTCCAATTACTCCATTATCAGGTCATGGAATTGATTTCCAATGTCTAGCCTTCAGCCGTGGTGCTGGGGAGCCGACTGGGTTCATGTTAGTGCGTCTCGTCACAAAATCTCGTGCTCCACCTAGTGGTGTTAAACCAGAAGACTAACTGGCCAATGAAGAAATGCACAAAATACATGATGCCCCTTCTTTGAAAACACGTTCATATATGATCATTTCTACATTTTGACTGCAGATATCAGTCAGTCTAATCAGCAATGAAGACATTTGCATAATTCCAATTTGTGCACTATTACGCATAAATAAAGTTGGCAGCAAAATACTTTCTATATTTAATTAATCAGAAACAAGTCGGGACGATAGTGGTATACAATTCAGCGACTTCAAAACGTAAAAATCCACGTTAAACTCTTGGTGACACTGACATTACACTGAGATATGTGAGTGAGACTGCTGTTATAGAGCTGTTAGCATTTGCGGCTAATGTTAGCTTTGCACCGAATGCCTTGAGCAGAGCCAGTGGTCAGTGGCTCTAAATGTAAACTAAACACTTCACGGGAGTTTCTAGAAACCGAGGTAAAGACTACGAACGAACTACAAACAACACAACGAGCACACATAGCTTAAAGCACACAAGAGTTCACCCACGTTTCACACCGGCGTCGTTTTCCTCTCTCAGATATCCGCATTCGTCACTGAATTGATGTCCAAGTGTCCAATGAGCTTGCGAGAATGGCGACATGGACTAATCAGATGGAAGTAGGCGGGATTTTACGTTGCCCTTGAAGATTTGTTGATTGTTGGTGCAATGATACGTCCCAGCCACGAGATGGAGACAATTCGGTGATGGTGGACAGCATTTATTTATAATAAAACTGCAAATTAGATTGGCTGATGTAGTCCTTGAATACAGCATCAAAGCGTCATTATTTATTCTTGCAACATTGAATTAATACATCCATGTAACAGATAAGGGCTGCCCTCCTCTGACATTGTAGATTATGCCCTTGCATTTACATTAAATGAGTCAAGAATACAACTATTAATTAAAATTATATAATACAGAGATTAGAACTAAAGCTATTATTAAGCATCGGGCTTGTATACACACAACATCCCCTGGTTCAATTGTCATCATTAAATCCAGCCCTTGACATCTCCATAATGTTGAACTAATTGAAACCTCTCAGCTCAAACTGATGAGCAGTCTACGTGCCTACAGCAAAGCAGAAATCCATTGTGTAAGTGTTCTGTCATGCTGGTCTGGATGATTCACAGCTGTTGTTTGGAACGGACCCCGTGGCTCTGCCGTCTCCCGGCTCTGCTCACGACCCACGCTGGGTCGTGGGTGTCAGAGCTTGAGATGGAAATACTCGTCCCCTGCAGGGTTCAGCAGATGAGTGGCAGCTCCGTCTCCTGCCGTGGCTGACCTTGGAGGAGCGCCTCCGACCCGAGAGGGAGGATAAAGAAGTCGCTGGTGGTGGTGGAAGGGTAGGGGTCATGCTCTGTCTGCTGCCATGGCGAGGATTGTGCAAAGTCACTTCCTTGACAGTTTGACAGTAGTGTAAAAAAAAACAGCAATGAGAACAAGTTATTGATGCAGTCAAGAGACTTGTGGGTAGATGATCTGAATTACAAAATTCATCACCTGTGCATATAACAGCCTACTCATGTAAGCAGTATCTGGATTGAACAGGCTAACAAATGGTGGCCCTATTGGCCTGATGAAACACTGAATGTTTCTAAATTATCTTAAGGCATCTGTGGCTTCTCCAAAAAAGATGATTAGAAGGAAAGAGGAACAAAGGAAAAAGAAAGAACTTTTGAACTTGGGTGGGACATTTTGAGTCACGGTTAGTCTAGAGTTGGAGTTAAATCACATGTGGAAACACATGTGCTCCATTTTTTAAATTAACTGTTAAAGTCACGTGTCTTTTACTGGCCTGAGAAGCCTGACAAGTGGAAAGGTTCTGTTGAGTTTCTTGGGAGATAAACCTATTGTATCATCTGAACACAGGATGGTGTCAGAGAGTCACTTCCTCCGAGCAACTCTATAGTATGTGATCAGAAAAAAAAAACAGGAAATGAAACATAAGTAATTAACATTTCTGAGATGGTAAGTCATCTCTTTAAATGAAACATCAGAAGAAAAACAAGGACAGAAATACTTAAGAGTATATAATTTCCAAGCCAATTTAGACGAACAGACTTACATCAATAAACGCAGAAACCACAAGAGATGAGATGTCTACAGTAAGTTCAACAATAATCTGCTGTGAGAATGTTTCAATGTTGAGTCAGTATAATGTTTGAGCTGGATGTGTTACGCTGTAATAAGTTCAACAGGGTTAACAGCCCAAAACGTTAAACCAGATGTAAACTGTTATGAACCTCTTTTGGATAACTTGGTTCAAGTGTTTATTGTGTAATATTGTATTCCACTGAATACAAGACCAGGTAAAATAAACTACATGTATTTGCACTAATCAGTAATTTGGAGGGAGATGGCAGACTGGTGATCTCTTGAATAGGGCTCAGCAAGTCTCAGGATAAGCTTGTTGAGGATAGTTTGACTTAAACTGTTGTATGATGTCATTTAAATTCTTTTTCTAAACACAGAATGAAGTAGATTTTTCATTTTGGACAGCAGGCAGTGTTTGGAAGTGGAAAACCCAAACCATAATTAGACGTACTCGTGTGTCAAATGTTGTCCGGTAAAAAACATCCCACGTTACAGCTCCACATAAAAAAGAAACTGTGGGACCTAAACACTGAAATTCCTGTGGCAATCATCGTGTTCCTGTGATACATGTGTTGTGGTATTTTTGTGGTATTCAGAGTTTTGTCTGACTCTGTAGGACAACTTACCCTGAAAACATTTGGTGTTCTCAGCTCTAACGTTGTAGTTTCTTGTTGTTTGGTGGAGCACATAAAAAATCAGCATCTCTTGATTGCTAGTCACTCCAAAACAACATGTTGCACAAAATATCAATTTTTGCATTATGTTGCTTCATGTCAACATTTCACATGCGACATGAATTGCGGTACCTTGGTGAACGGTGCATTCGACCCATCCACCCACCCTCACCTTCTCCTGATGCAGACTTTACTCTATAGGCCTATACCGCCTCACCTGACTTCCTCCTTTGCTCCCGTCATAATATCTACAGCCACTTGAGGTCAACAACAAATGTAAATATGGCATAAAAAGCTGCTTGTACTGATGACCTATACGACCGTTTATCTGGTAATGATGGGCTGATCTGTAGGCGGCAGCAGCCAGTTAACTTAACACAAAGACTGGAAACAGTTAGCCTAGCTCTGTCTCAATAATTAATGCATTGTTCAGCCATGCTAAATTATGTTAGCTAGCTGTTGCCTCTGGCTTAATGCCACAATACAGACATCTGAATGGTGTCAGTCCTCTTATCTTGCTCTCTGCAAGAACGCAAATTCCCAAAATGCCTTTAAAACAACACACTACATACCACAAGCTTGAACATCGCTATAACCACGGGCACTCGAATTTACAAATCCCTGACTTTTTCCTCCAATTTTTTCTTTGGCCTACATCCCTTTTGCTAAAAACCTCTTTAGTCCCCTTATGGCTTATGGCTTGAGGCCAGGAACACCATGTTCCCTGTTGTCTCGGCCTGGTCTAATCTCTCTCTGCTTGGACAGCTCATTAGCATTTGTCAGCCCGCCCGAAACTAAAAAAAATGACCCGGGAGAGCTGAGGTGATGTCTGCACCGAGGAAGTGGAGCAAACAGAGAGTTACTAATGTTGCAGTGTTTTGACGACAGACACGACTGTTGGGATGGGACCTCAGCCATTGCATTGCTGGGGGTAGCGAGTGACGACAGGGCAGCGCTGAGAGACCCGTATGAAAAATTAAGGAATACAAATGTTTGTGCTCGCCGACGAAAAGAGAACAAAGGTGACGTGTGTTACATCACCAGTTGACAAGACTGGTTTATGACATAATGATTTAATTTGCCCGACATCTCGCTGCTTCCTTCTCCCATGTTTCCTTTGACGAAACCTTCGACGAAGATTTACGCCGCAGCTCCCTTGCAGCTGGGCGACTGAGCTCAATTCTCACAACAACACTTAATCACCCATCTTGCATTAATTAAACCAGAGCGCTGTTGATTTGGAGCACATCATATAAGTGTGGGAATGGCAGCTGCTTCAACCAGCCAACATTTCTACTATGATTCATAACAACCGCAGCCACAGTGGGCCCAGACAGGACCACCGTCCTGTGGGCATTATATACACAGAGTGAAATCATAACAAACCTCTTCCTTGCTGAATCCCACCACATGACTTCATTTTGGGTGTGGGAATTATGGCGTTCAATCAAAATACACTTCTCATGACCTCAGTTTGGATAGATCTTCCTCTTCGATACCACATGTAGGGGGATGACTTAACATGTGGGGAGGAAGGCGTCTGTCAAACAAATGTGCTTTGTTTCGTTGAGTTTTTCTTCGGTCTGATACACTTTAAATGTCACATACAGGAACGAAAACAAAAAGGTAAAGATGTCTTTGAGGTTCCCCAAGAGCTGGTGAACTCTCAGGTGAACTCTTGTATCTCCAGGTATCAGGTGGCGCTTGGGAGAGTAAAGGAATGTAAGGAGTTACCAACCAGAAAAATCGCATGCTCATTTCTGCCTGTTCAATTGCCTATATGTTTCTACTGAAGAGTGTTTTCTTTTCATCGAAAAAACAAAACATTACATCAGCCCCACACCCACTTCATCCACTAATGGCTTCGTGTGAACAAAACCACTGCTCGGTCAGAGCTGCATTGCAACACAAGCGGAACTGACAGCGAGGGAGTCAATGTGTCCGTCTGACATAATTCCTCGGTGAGTTTATCTGTTGATTGGCTGCTGCTGCGTCTTTTGTTTGCTTTGGTTTCCACTTAGAGATAAGAGTGTTATTGTGTTCCCAATGTGCTTCCCTCTGGTGACCAGACAAGACTTTCACTAGAAACGCAAATTCAGGCTGTGGTGCACTCTCCTCACGCCTCATGCTTCTTACATAACAGTAGTCAGGACTGAATACAGTACCACAAAAATCCACCAACTACCCAATAATGCAGAGTCAGGGGTTATCAACAGTTATAAATGAGTTAAATATTAACCAGCACCAGATAACAGGGTCAGACTGGAAATATTCAGAATTCAAGCAGTCTGTTGAGTTGGATCTATTATTTGTGACATTGTTAATATACTATATATCACTTTTATATAGTAGGTCATCAACTTGGAAGTACATTACTACTTTAGTGGTATTGAATCTGATACATACTGCATACACCAGCTTTTAACCAGGCATTTAAGTACATAATATGCATATATTGCATCTTTCAGACAGTTTATTTCTCAGGACGTGCCCTACTAATGCCCATATGGCCATTATGATATGATACACGAGGCAGCCATAATGCAAAAAAAAAACTTGTTGTTTAAAGCAAGCATAACTAAGGGTTCAGTTCAGCGGTCCTATTACTTTTTTTTTAAACATGTGATAACCTTTTTTTGACCATTTTGGAGCAGAAACTTTAACTACTTAAATGTCTTATAAGCAAAAATGGAAAGGCAGGATTGTCAAAAAATGTGAATGGCTTTACTTGTTAGATCAGCCTCATCACACCAGCAAGAGACAATTTGTCTGCATGTCTTTGCGAAACAATTGGTTCTTGGCTTAGCGATTACTATCAGGGCTACGTGGTAAACTACTGTAGTCGATGAGCTAACTGCTAACACATCGCCAGCAGGGAACATGCAAGCACAGTCAGTAACAGGCCTGTACAACATTTCATTAAACAAAGAGCTATTGACGGGGGGGAAAACACTTAACGAGCTAAGTCTATTAGCTAATGGTTCTCCCATAAGTAAACATTTCATAGAATCATCAACTCATTTAAAAAATGTATGCAGCCATCTTTTCTGGAGCAGTTCTTCTCGGACTGAATTAAGGTTAATGGTGCAACACAGCTAAACAACTATTACAGCTTCCTCTGTTGTGAACTCTCCAACTCTCGGGTCTGCAAAGGTCAGCACCGTAAAGACGTCACATAATTGCAGGTCAGACCTCTTACCAGAATAACTCAAAATTGCTGCTAACTGTTGTTGCCATTAGCTGGATCGCTCAGTTAGCCAATCATCCAGTGGCCCTGTTAGCTGACTCCGCCTGGACTGGGAGCTCGGAGCAGTGGGGGAGCTTTGGTGCTGTTTACTGTCAAAACTATCACTTCGTGAGGTGCAAAGTGGCTTGGAGCTACCTTGTTAGCATGCTAACTTCAGTAGATATCTCTGTAGCATAATACTGTAGACATCTTTTGGGTGAGGGCAAAACCTTGTTTTTTTCCCTTTCTGTTCGTAACTTTAGTTATTTTTTGGATACTTGAACATCGAAACTTACATAATGCACCTTTAGCTTGACATTAAAAAATGCAGTGATTTATTTGCCCCCGCATGTGAACAGAAAGTGACCAGCGAAGATGCACTAATTCTAGCAAGGAACAGTCCACATTTCACAGACTAAGTGCAGCCATTTATTTTACCTACATAGCTTCTATTTAGAAATGCTATTTCACTAAGTTTCCCAGCTTTATACAAGATTACAACATACTGTTGCTGTATGTTGACCTCGCCAAGATGGGTAAACCCTATGCCACAGTAATAGTAGGTGAACCAAATTTGGGTGTGTTTACTTTCTACTGCTTCTGTGCACATGTCTGAGCTAACAGTAGCCTGGCAGCAAACTTAACTATTCGCATTGATGCAGAGCACAATTACTGTACCTCAGATTTAGCTCCCTGGCTTTGTTTTCTGCGAGCAGGGCCAAAACGGCAGTGAGGCTGCCAAAGGATTGGAGAGTTTGGCCACACTCAGCCCTCCTAAGTCAGCAATCGGTGGTTGCTTGGACCACTGTGAGGGCTTGGGTGGCTCCTGCCACCGGACTTTCCCATCATGAGAGAATGGCATGGTTCAGCTGTCACCAAGGGTCAGCGGGGAGAGCTGGCTCTCTCGCTGGCCAGCCAAAAACTTCTAGCATTCAGCTAGCCTCAGCTGCTAACAGTGCCCATGTTGGCAACAGTGGGCGAGTTAAATATAGAACTATACTTTTAGCTCAGTGGTTCGAGTCAAAAAGAGCAGAGAGAGGGGGACAATGGAGGATGAGTGAAAAGATCTGGCTCTGTGACAAAGCACATCACGCCGCACCTCTGCCTTTCTCCTCGCTGGGCAACGGCCTCTTTCAACCGCTGAGAGGGAGTAGAATAATGCCTGCCCACCTCCACCTCCCCCCTCCTCCTCCTCCTCCTCCTGCTCCCTTTCATTTTCATTCTCACACACTCTTCAACTGACTTCTCGATAGGATAGGATAGGATAGGATAGGAGGGAAGGAAAATGAGAGGTGTGTTTGAGACTGCTATGCAGAGCAGAACTGGATAGGCTGTGGGAGTGAAAGAGGGAGGGAGGGTGAGAGAGAGGGGGAAGTTACAGTGCTCTCTATCATTCCCTCTCTGACCTGAGGAACTGGAAGGAGAGAGAGTGAGTGAGAGTGAGAGAGAGAGAGAGAGAGTGAGAGGGGAGAGCTTGAGATGGCTCTTGGCACAACTGAGTAGCCAGCAGACACCACAAGTGGACCACACAAGCCAGAGGATATCAGTGGATACTTGACCGCCCTTTTTCTCGAGGATTACACTCGGTGTGACCATTGATTCGCTCAAACCTGGGGACGACGCAATAGCAGGTAAGTCAGTTTCTGCTAATGAAAGAATTCTTGTTCCCCAACCAGAGGCAGCCACACGCATCTGGCAAAGCAGAGCTTCTCAGCTGTTCTGCTTTCAGACCTGAATACAGGAAACAGCTCAGGTAGAGCACAGGTGCTTCTGCTTCACTTGTCACCTCTCTATGAAGCCAATAAAGGGCATTGATTGATAGAATTCCACTGGCTTGGCTTCATTTGAGCTGCGGTAAGAGCTTTTTCTCCACTACATGAATGAAACAACTCTTCCCCAAAGTGCTTATACTTTTTATACATTCAACTGACGTGGATTTGCAATTGCTCGTCCATTAGAAGACAAGGGACCGCTCTTGGTGCTGTTCGCGGCGATACAGATTTGGCATTGTGACAGAGAGTCATGAATTAAACATGACTCCATGAATTACATCTTATGTTGCTTTATGAATAAGACCATTTAGTGTGAGGGCTTTTGTGCTTTGGCGTGTGGGAGGAGAAGCCCACGACTTCGCCAGATGACAGGGGATGATGGTGCGCTGAGATGAGAGGGAAGTAGCTCAGTTTATTAGTTAGTTAAGGCACGCACTCACGCAACTTTTGCCATCAACTTCTTAACCCACACCACTGCACTTAGTGTACACATGCATCACACTGTTGCTCAGCACTAAGAAGCATCTGAGGCCTTCAGGAGCTGCAGCAGGATGTCATCTTTCATCCGGAATATTTATGGATGTGTATGTAATGACGCCAAAGTGAATTCCATTTCATCCGCATGAAGTCATCAGACACATGGCTCCGGCTAGCTGCTGTCCATTTGTCAAAGGCTGCATCACTTTGCCTCAGTAAGCCCAAAAGAAAATATGAAATGTATCTCACCCTCAGCAAGGGAATGCAACGCAGGTGTGGCTCGCTTGCGTTGCTCCTCAAAGATCTTGTCTGTCAGTGTCCAGGGGCTCTGCGCAACCTCACCCTTCCTCCTCCCACCCTCTCCAGCTGATGTGGCCCCTGTGCACTCACTGATATCACCGCCGACACAAGACAAAGAGAGCGAGTGGGGCCGATATTACTCATTAACATTTTTGTGCTCGGTCCAGTTTTATCTAAGCTCATCCGCGCCGGCTCTGCACAAGTCTGCGGTGCTCAATCAGCCAAATGTCCACCGGAGAAAAAGACAGATTTGTGAACCGGGCAGTTATCAGTCGCCGCTTGTAAATGAATCAGTCCTACTGTAAATCAATGATGTGCTCCCCGTTTAAACTGAAGCAAGCTGGCGAAGCTTGGGTGTTTGCCAAAGCCGCATTGATTCGAGATGCACTAAATGTGTCACTGGCTTACCTCATGACATTACTATGACTCTATGTCACTTGAGTTGCTCATGCAGCAGGGTGACATACTGTAATTAAGCTGAGAGTTGTGGCGTTAGCCTGAACACGAGATTCTGAGGAGCAGGAAACTTTGTTTCTGTATCTAGTGCTTGCAGCATGTGCAGCATGTTTGCAAAGAATTGGTTAACACAATGAGAGAAGAGGATAAAAAACAAATAAAAATAATTTGACCGAGAAAAATGTAAACTATTGAATGTAAGAACGAGACAGCATGCGTTGGAGCGGAGCTGTTTCAAA
Organism: Sparus aurata; assembly: GCF_900880675.1. NCBI lineage: Eukaryota > Metazoa > Chordata > Actinopteri > Spariformes > Sparidae > Sparus > Sparus aurata. Next base: position 18,420,415 of record NC_044202.1, on the reverse strand, counting down.
AGCAACGATTCCATTATTCTTTGACACCTTTACGGTCTCCTGCACATTATAAACTCACTGACCCCATTCCTTTCTCGTTATGAATGTGTGCTTGCGCCTGTGTGTTGGACATGCGTGTCCGTGGCTAATTCGTTTGAAGACATGTCTGTGTGCATGAACACAAACACATTATAGTAAGAAGGTGGAGCTCACTGTGGCCAGTTAGCGGGTGTCTTCCTCCCCATACGTCTGCTGGGCCTCAACAACAGCTGTCACTGACACATGCACAGCTCCAGTCGTATAAGGGCCTCTAGTACATGAATTCCAAAAATGCAGTTTGGACACATTTGGATATTTCGCAGAACAGTCAGTGGTACTACAACTCATGTTCCCTCGGTTTAAAAATAAGTCCTCAAACGCCATGGCAACCCAAGATCTTCTCAAGATCATTTGATACGTGGTGGGCAAGATGTCACAGTGGATTGACTGGTTCTTGACGTGCACTTAGAACAGATGAGGTCATTCTTGAAGTTCTCTTGCAGCGGAAATACGTCCTGTTGCAAATGGTTCAGGCTCATCAGAGTTTCTTGGGCTCTAACTGTTAATTAGCACATGAATCATGCATTGCACCACTCAGTGGCAGACTCAAGATGTTTCAGGGGCAGAAGCGAAAAAAACCAGCTGGCACCGGCACCAGCTGTATGAGGTAGGACACCATTATGCAGCAAGTTGTGACAAAGAGAGGGCATTTCACTATGTGTTGTCCACAACCTAAATGGCTATTTATTAGATTTTCTCCACTGGAAGGGCACCATAGAAGGTCCTTTATCACCTGTCCACCACTGGAAGCTCACCCTAGAGGAAGGGCACCCTGGAGGGCACTTCATTATGTTTTTATCTACCATAGGGGCATCTAAGGGCATCTTTTTGGGCATAGAAACATGGGGCCACTGCCCCCCACCCTCATCTTTCTGAGCAGGATAATCTTACTTTAGGTTGATGTAAGAGACTTCTAAATTCCACAGAAGGGATTGATTAGTTGATCTCAACCATATTCCCACCCTCCCTCCACATCCCATGCTTTTCTTCTCTCATCCATGCTTTTTGAGGGGAAGTGACTTAATCATGAATCTTCAGTAAACTGGTGTCTGATGATGACAGCAACCAAAAGATCTAATCTGTCCAGTGATGTCACTGTCGTGAAGGGAGAAAAACAGCCTATGTTTACTGAACGCACCAAGATAAGTATGGCTGGCCTCTGTGGATGATTGTCCGCTGGCGCTGAAGACCAGATATCACACTGTAATCTCACATGAACTGTCAACGAGACAGAGTTCTTCATTCCGCTGCCGTCTTAGTCTTTTGTCCCACCTGAAACAATGCATTCATTGTTCCTACGATAACCAGCTGCTATTTTTCTTTTAGGAAAAAGGTAAACGACAGACAAAAGAGCACAGTCACTGTAGCAACAGAAAACAATACAAATGCTCACCTAAAAAACTGAAACAGTTAGTGGTGGTGGAGATTTGGAATTGGATAACCAAATTTGGATAGCCTCATATTTAATTATCATTCCAAGCATACGATAGTGTAAAGTCTTCAAAACAGCTTCCACCTTATAAAGATGTTCAAGGTGCATAATGTAAGAATCAGCCACCTGTTTAATCCACAATCAAAACGAATGGCTAGGGGTCACCATATCACCAAAGTAACAGCTAACTGCGGCTGCTTTTAGCTAGTATGCTCAGTTAGCCGTGTAGTAGGTGGTACAGAAGCTGACTCAAGTATGTCTGGACTATGAGCGTGGAGCAGTGGGGGGGTGTTGGTGTTAGCGCTGCTAGCAAAGGAGCCTTGGACCACCGGGGCTAGCTTGTTAGCGTGTTAACTTAAATAGATGTCTCTGCAAAACAAAACATAGACCTCTTTTGCTTGGTCACCACTTGACAAGTTAACGTCCAAACTTGGTTATCCTTTTACCTTTGTTTTGGTCTCCACCACCTCCTGGGAAGAAAAGTTGCTAAATTTGTCTGTCATTTGATGCTGTTCTGGTTAGCAGTTGGCTCATCAGAAATGGTCTGATAACAAGACTGTGAATCGAGAGTTATTTGTCTGTATTACCTAAATGCTAATGCAAGCATGACAACATGCTCCCAATGACTAAATTGAGGACTTCACCATTGAGACCATTGATGTGTGTTTCATGGCAGTCCATCCAATAATTGTTGAAATATTTAGACCCACTGACTGATTGCCAACAATGGAGTAATTCTTAAACACGGCTGCTAGCAATGGGTTAGTAAGAGCAGAAAGACTTAACCATGCAGTAAAGTATTGAGGCCTCAAGTGTAAGGTGGAAAGACACTTGTACTTTTGGGCAAAGCAAGAAAAGCAGAGGTGTATTACCCAAATACAGCTTATCATTAAAGGGTAACTCCAACAATTTTAGACTTTAAAATATGTTTAGGTCTTGGGGCGTACTACTGCCGATGTGAAAAAGTAATATTAAGTAAAGCCTTTTGTGTCTCCAGAGGAAGATGCATGTAACGTGATAAATTGTCTCCAGTGATGTAACTCATTGACTAAAGTGCACTGTGGGTAATGTAGGTGCCAGGTCTTAAAAAGGTAGAAGAATGCATTTGGTGAAAACGTGATTACTCACGTAACATTACATTATATGAGTATATGGCAATTATACCTCCAAAACATCACTTAACTCTTGAGGTGGTAACAGTGCGAAGGTGCCAGTGTGGATACAGTCACACAGTTCTTGTAATATATGAACTACAAAAACAGAGTGCCATTAAAACAACAAATCTGTCCAACAAAAACAGTACATTTAACTGATCAGTGGCATGCCAAAGGCCCAACATTTCTATGCTGCACTACGCAAGAAGCCCAAACATGGATTAGTCCTCCTCTGAAAGACAATATGGGACCACTAGCCAACAGAGAAAATCAAATCAGTGGAATTCTGATCTTGTAGGCATTTGGACAAGAATTCAGACAAATGGCTGACTCTATTACGATGTGCCATATCTAAGACGGCTTCATCCATAGGTTCCTATTCATAGAACAGCCAGAACTCAATGTCCTTCTTGATGTCAATGCCATAAAGATGGTCTCCACTCAAGACTCTGGTGCTTTATAAGTTGATCTTGGTTTACAGACACTCGGTTGATGTCACTGGGGGAATTGCTCCGCCGTTCGACGCTTCAACTTGTTAAACCCTTAAGAAATAACAGATGTGTTAATTTTTCCCATCATGTATGCTTATCAAACCAATTACAGATGCAGATTAATCATGTATTCCAGCAGCTGCGCCCATCCATATGTTTGGAGACAGTATGTCGCTTTATACCACTGAGGGTGACATGTTGTGTGAACGACTACAATATGCATCAGAGGCTCCCACACACATCAATATTCATCATGCATGTCTCAGCATGTAAAGATTTGCCAATGCCCCAGTGAGTAGCACAGGGATCGTGTAAGTTCATAAAAGTGAATATTTAACGAAGCACAGGCACAACCCATCATATACATGTCGTGTTTTATAAGTGACTGATTCAGGAACTGAGTCTTTTATGAAGCAAAGCATGCAAGTAAGTCATTAATGTGAAGAATCATGTGTAGAGATGTACCTTCATTCTCAGTTTGCTCATTATTGAAACCTTAACTGTTGGAGCTACCGTAGGCTGCAGTGAGAGGATCAGGTTAATGTGACATCAGGAGAATACTACAAGATGAAACCCTCCACTGACATTTTGCTCCAGTACTGCATGCCAACGTTAGAGTTATTGTCGCTATTAGGTATTAATAGACGCCACGATTACAGGAAGACAAGCTGTGAATGCTTTAGTTTTGTCCATGAAGACTGTGGAAGACTGTTCAATTTAATGGAAAAAAACGCTCTTGAAAAGAGGAATCTTCAGGGAATGCGTGCAAGTCTGAGTCAGTGTTGCTATCTGATGACATCCATCTCTGCCTAAAGCCTCTTGAACACGGCTGTTATGCAAAATCTGACCCCAAGGGTCACTGGCCGTCTAGGCTGGAACACGCTGTCCATCAAACTCCTGGAACAGACCGCAGCTTTGTACCCTTGCAAAGGGAATAATAGGTGCTTACAAAACATTCAATATCAGATGGATGACTTGTAGCTTCGGATCTCATCCAGTTTTGATTGAAATTCCCATATCTTGGCCCACTGGTGTGTTTTTCTTGTCAGGACGGGAGAGCTCCTCAAGCGTGCTGCATTTTATCAGTGTCCTCTGGCAGAACAAACTGCCAAACGCTCGCATGCAAAGAACATTTCCCTCTCCTTATTTAGTCACATTGGGTTTGTGGTGTGAATATATCAAACTTGCTGAATCAAACAAGTCATTTTCCTATAGGATTATAACATTATTTGCAGCTGCTGTCCTCATTCCTCATCTCTGGTAAATGAATTTGGCCACAAGTCAGACTTTTTCTCTCTGTGCAATGTTCAGCAGTATTATAGGCTGATATATTAGGAGATTAAAGTCTCTAAGGAGAGAAAAAACATGCGTGTTGCTATTGTAGGGCTTGGGCTAAGGGTATCAGAGCCCATCATGCTAATGTTATTGCTAGAATTGTATAGCTCTCTAACTGTAATATCTGTACATGAACAAACAAAAAAAACATTTATCAATCAATTAAAAAACCTAAAGGTGACATCTTCAAATGTCTAGTTCTGTCCCACCCACAGTCCAGAGCTCAAAGATGCTAAGCTTAAAACATTAAGAAATTACTTAAAATATTTAAGTTTAATTACACAAGTTCACATCGCGTTAGTTTTTTGATGATGTTGAGTTAATGTGAATAAATTCAGTAACTTAATTCTAATTAAATGTAGTAGCTCAGTTGGTGGAGAAAGGGTCCGATGTACAGGGGCTTTGTCTGACCTGCTGCCCTTTGCTGCATGTCACCCCCCTCTCTGACCCTGTTTCCTGTCACGTCTCTGAGCTGTCCTGTCAATAAAGGCAAAAAAACCCCAACCTTAATTGAATGCAGACTTAAACTATGACATATAAAGTTAAGGGAACTAAAAACTAAAACTAAATATATGTATAATAAGTATTTATTAATCAAGTATGATACATAAAATGAATGCATTTCAAATGAGTTATTTCCTTCTCCTGTGATAAATCACACGTCTGTTTATTTGATTTATTCACGTCGACTCAACCAGACAGAAAATGACTTAAATGTGACTCTATACATTGAATTTATGTAATACAATAAGATGGAAATTTACAGGGGATTAAGATAGTTAAAGTTACTGTTTTTGACGTTCGCTGATTAATTAATTAATTGATTGATTAACTAATTAACTAAGTGTTTTGGCTGATAATATGGAGTTAATCTAACCGGTGTCACAGTCTTCTTCCCTATTGATGAACGCTACTCTTGCATCTGAAATTCTTGGACTAAATGTTGTATCAGTCTGATAAGACATGCAGTGAACATCAGTGGTATTCACTAACATGATGACTGCTCACAAAATTTTACAGCCCCTTTTTTCACTTTGGAATGGCGGCACGTGTTTCGTCGGGGCCTATATATACTCATATATGTGACAGCTGGACTTGCCCAAACCTTGTGATAGATTTGGGGTGCCGCTTTAAATTTAGGCGCAGGCCTTGACTGGGGCCTCGCTTGGTATTAGGCCACCCTTTTCTATTTGAAGGCACTGTGGCGTTGGATGCCGTGCAATCAGTAACATTGTGCTGATCGTTAAGATGCCACAAATGCTTGAGTAGGCATTGTGGCGGGTTGGCACGGACCTCAGAGTAAAGCCTTATTGTCTGACAGCCATCTCTACTTTATTTTCCATAAGGACAACTGGGCAATGTTGCATGTCAGACTGGAATGCAGGTCACGTGGTCTTTGGAATTCTCATATGTTGCTCCTGAGAATTCACCACAATGAGACTGTAGTGACCAGTCAAGGTGGATCAAAGACTTGTCATCAATAGGCTGTAATGACAAGCAGACTTTAATGACAAATTCTTGTCAAACAAAGTCTTGTCATCAACAAGAGTCTGTGAAGTTATAGTGGCTGTTACAAACAGCTTCAGCTGTCAAGGAGGTGTTTTATATGAATCTAACTGTGTTACTTGAGAAAACTTAAAGCTGCTAATATCAAACTTTTTTTAATGATCAGTAGTTCATATTAAAAATGGATCAATGAAAAGGGTAAATCATAGTGACAAAGACTTTAGTTAACATGCTGACAAGCTAGCCCCGGTGGTCCTAGGCTCCTGTGCTGGCAGCATTAACACCAACACTCCCCCATTGGTCTAAGCTCACAGTCCAGACATACTTGAGTCAACTACTGTACCACCTGCTACGTGGCTAACTCAGTCCTGCAGTGCATTTTAAGGTCTTTCAGCTTATTGTTTTGGTTTTAGAAAAAGCCTTCAAAAACATCTGCAAGTTAAGAAACCTACATAGTACCAACAATGTTTGACAAAGATAGCTTTTGATGCATTTTAGTGGAACGTTTGCTCAAGGGGCTGATATTCCCTACCTACATGTCTATTTTCATATACTCCTCATTATTACATAGATCTGATTACGTATACTGTAGGAGTCAAACAGCGATCCATGCATTCCTATGTGACCTGTGTGATCCCAAATGTGTTTGCGAAACTCCTTCCTTTTTGGGGGGTCCAGCATATGCTTCAAGTTCGTCAGAAACAGGGTAGTTTGACAATATCAGCCAACATTTGTACAGGAACCCTTTTCACTGACCTTTTATACGTTAGTCTTGGTCAGTTTAATACATTTAGATGGTGCGTTTCTTTAAGCCTATAGAATTGGTGTTGGCAAAGCTTTATAATAACCATAATTAATAAATTGTTGATAGATATAGTTAATTAAACTTAAGTTAATAGTTTATTCCTGTGTTACCAGACAATTAAATGCTTTTTAAACCATTAATCAAGCAGTTGTAAAGGTTTCTTGAACAACACTTACAACTTGGCAATTCCAAATAATGTTTATAGATGAACTACACAGTATTTATTAACCGTTTACGAAGTATTCTCGACATTAGCTGCAACTTTACAAAAACAATTGCATAATAACTGGTTTATAAAGCATTTTATTGTTTGTTAACAGTGAAATATCAATCAACTTAAGTTGAATTAACTATAAATTCACCATTTTTTAATTATAGCTATCAAGTGTTACTTTGTTATTTTTATAATAACTTTTTGCTATCAGTTATGACTTCACACACTCTGACACTCACTCTGCTGCTCACTCTATTGACCGGGAGTGACACCGTGAAACGAAGCAGGCCGTTACAGTAGCTCCTCTGGATTTTCATGGCATCAGCCCAGAAATTAAAAATAAACCACTGAGTGCCTAAATCAGCGTCAACCATTTTGTCTCATTTAGGAACTCGGCCCAGAGTCATTTACAGTACTGCACATGATTCTATGTTTAATCACTCATGCCCCCATTAGTGCCTGTTTTAATGCCCCCCACCACTGGGCAACTCTGGCACCGTCTGAATGGTGGAATAAACACTGTAGGCACTTGTGTATGCGGCTGTGCTATGACATTTGACTCAATGATAGTGAGCCCACAGCTGAAACTAATAGTTATGGATAGGAAAGAAGGCACTGCAATTAATCTCCAGTTAAGAACCTGCTCTCGCTGGAGCCAGTGTGCACTCACTGAACTCCCAGGACTAAGATAAGGAATGCACTTAATGTGTTGCTTCGTCAATTCTTTTTTTCTTTCCTGTTTGAACTGAGAGATGCATTCACTGTTATCTTGCACTCTTCCCCTCTCATGTGCTTCGGTCTTTTTCCTGCAAACAGGTGGGATTCAAAGAGGCTGGTTTCAAGCATCATTAGAATTCACTGCAGTCTTTACTTTGCTGACGACTATTACCCGAGAAGAAAGACATTTTTCTTGAACCAAACCTTTGATATACTCACTTTCAAACCGTTCAACACTGCATAATCTTCTGTAACAGCCTGCTCACTTTCATCATCTTGTTTTAATCTAGGTGGACTGATTCAAATGGTAATTAATGTTCTGATTTGAGCTTGCCAGATTCCAGATTGTTTCAGAGAGATTAGTGGTTGTGTGTGTACATACAGTAGCATATACTGCACCATACATCCTGTGTACAATGTGCATGTACAAGTGTATGCGTTCCAGTCCTGTGCTTGAGAGAAAATTCATGACATTTTGGCGAGCTTGCTCAGGATGTCTCAATGCATGATTCAGAGGTCAGGGTGCTATGACATCACAAGGGTGCTACGGTGGGGATTTTGAGGGGCCAGGGGCGTTTTCTGTTTGCAATTAAAAAACGCTGTTGATGTCATATCTGAAATCGATCACAAAGAGTGAACTCGCTGAGGGACTCAAGGCTGTTGTCTGAGAGCTTAAACAAACAGATGCCTGAACACACGCAAACATACGGCCTATAGACTTAAGCACATTCACAAAGACAAAAACTGACACAGGCCCACCTCATCGTAATGACCAACAGCGAGGTGTTCACCGTTTACTGCAGTGATTCCTAACAGTGTGTGGGCCTACTTGTTTAGCTAATTGCTAACTGTGGTGGGTAGAGCGGCGTCAGTGTTAACGGAAGGTCGCTGGTTCAATTCCCCTGGTCTGCATGATGGAGTGTCCTTGGGCAAGATACTGAACCCCGCCGCGCAGGTGGTCGAGTGGTTAGAGCGCATGCCATAAAACGCAGCCAACCCCGGTTCGATTCCGGCCGGAGGTCCTTTGCTGCATGTCACCTCCCCCTCTCTCTCCCATGTTTCCTCTCTGTCTACTGCTAATAAAGGTGTCTATGCCACAAAAAATCAAAAAAAAAAAAAAAAAAAAAAGATACTGAACCCCAAACTGCTCCTGATGTGCTGGTCGGCACCTTGCATGGCAGCCATCGCCATCAGGGTGTGAATGTATGTATGAATTACTGTAAGTCGCTTTGGACAAAAGCACCTTCTAAATGCCGTAAATGTAAATGTAAAAGAAACTGAAACAAACAAATGGGATTACTAGCTTATGATATTGATCTTCACTAAGTTACGATACCAGTAGGCTGCAACCACCCTGAGGGTCTTGTTGGCTAACACCAGAACTCCAGGTTTTGCTGTTGAGAATGCATTAAAACAAGCAAGCGGAGAAGTTAAAAAATTTGATTAAGTAGGCTAATGGTTAAATAAATATGTAAGCCTATCTAAAAGGAATTGTATACAGTTTGCTAAAAGCAATGGATTAACAAAATGAATGAATAATCGAGTATTGGTTGGTGACCTCTGAAATAGTGTACTGCACGAGTTAACAATACATCTATACTAACTCAATGCAAGTCCCCCGGCTCGCTGTATGTTTAAGTAATCAAGGCTACAAAACAAGCATGCTACAGGTCACCTCAGCATGACTTGTGCCGTTACGAATGATTAATGCAGTAAAATTAAATTTAGAGTCTGTCATCAACGGATTTATTTTCGGGATCTGGATAAAATGTGTGACTCAGACGTTTAATGTCAGCAGAGAAGGTTAGAGCAGCCAGGAGTGCCACAAATGTGCTTCCAGACCATCAACACTCAGCGTGAGATACACAACCATTGTGGAGACTGGGACGTGTTGGGAATGCACACACCGCCATACAGCGTACCAAACACACACACACACACACACACACACACACACACACACACACACACGCCCGCTGCCAGGTTAGTATGGAGCTTTATTCCAGAGCTGGATTACTACATGGGACAATGTCATCCTGTGTATTTGTACTGCATGCTTGTGTTTGTGTTTGTGTGGGTGTACATGCCATTGTATGAAAGTGGGTCAGGAAGGCAGCGTATGGGAAGTAGCAAAATAAGGAAATGGTAGTTGAGATATAACACTAGACAGTATATGCAGAGGATTCGACAAAAACAAATGTGTTTCTTCTGTTCTTGGTGCAGGTAGAGCATGAGGTCCAAAAGCGGCAGGGTGGAGAGCCCGGCCAACGGGGTGCTTGGGGTTCCACAGGCTGACCATGATGTCAGCCACGAGCAGGAAGTGGGTCTGCCCGTGAAGAGCCTGATGGCCAAAGTTCAGCAGATGGAGGGTGAGGATAAGGTGGAGGTGAAGGTGATCTCTGACAAAGAGAAGCTGCTGATCGAATCCCCTGAGGTTGGTGGGAAAAGCGAGGACATCATGGATCTGTCCAAGAAGGATCTGTTGAAACTGCTGGGGATCATGGAGGGAGAGGTTCAGGTGGGTTGGGTGTTGTGTCCCATTGCGTTTGGCATCTTTTTGACCTTTGAAGTGTGGTAATAAGCAGGGAAACAACAATGAGGGAAAGAAAACATCCAACACAAAGTCAGTTTGAATGGGAAGCGCTTCTGCTGTCATTGGATTGAACTGGACTGCAATTTTCTGCACAATAGCTCTATCTTGTGGCTGAAAATGGCAGTTTAACGTGCCAGGCAAATGTGCCTTTTGTTTACCAAATGACAGTTTTGGAGAAAGTTAATGATACAAATGCGATAACGGTTTAAGCACTCTGAACTGTGGTGTACAACTGAGAAAATGCAGCATTCAGGACATATTTAAGATAATTTGCACATCTGGGACAAAGAATCCTGTAAGTGTCCAGATGGAGTGAAAACACATTCCTGCTCTTCAAGTCATAACACTGTATCATTTACATATCTGTATATGTCTCTGTGATTTCAGGCCAGAGAAGATGTCATCTGCATGCTAAAGTCCAAGCCGACTCTCCCGGAGGCCCTTGAATCACGTTATGGCTCCGCGGTACCAGGTTCGGCCCTCCAGGCGCTGCAGAGGGACGGCTTCATTGCTGGCACTGAACCGCACAAAAACAGTGTCTACCAAAAGCCAATGGTCGAGGTCAGCCGCCACAGCAACTTTTCGGGTTCAGCCTATTTAAATGTTTTATATGTTTTAAAGGTGCAATATGTTAGAATTGTAGTTTAAAACATTAAAAATGAAGTAAAATAAACAACAGTCTGGGCAGAGTATCTTTGATAGGACTGCTAGCTGCATGGCTAATTGATGCTATTTAGCTAAAGGCAGCTACAGCGAGCACCAGTTTTTGGTTATTCTTGTGAAATGCTGCCCCCTGTTTGTATGAATTAAACGGGTGGCCAATTTTTTACATATTACACCTTTAAGTAATTGCTCCATGCTGCTGTTGTTACTATATGAGCTTAGAAAATATTTTTAAAAACTATTACTTAAATATTTGGAATATTTTTCTCATAAATTATTCTTTTATTCTGAAAATTAGCTGTATAAATATTACAGTGAATTTAAAAATGCCATGCGACACTCCAGAACATCTTTCAGAAGCCTATTGCTGCATAAGGTAGCAAAAGTAAAAAGCAGTTTTCATACGTCCACGGTCCTTGCATGTGTTTGTGCGTTTCCCTGTGTGCATGTGACAGTGTGTCTTTGCCCGCTCTCAGCTGGAGCGCCTGCAGGAGAAGCACAAGGAGACGTACAGGAGGATGCTGGGTCAGCTGCTGCTCGCCGAGAAGTGCCACCGCCGCACTGTCCACGAGCTGGACACGGAGAAGCGCAAACACGCAGACTACATGAACAAGAGCGACGACTTCACCAACCTCCTGGAGCAGGAGAGAGAAAGGTGAGGAGGAGAGGAGCTGGAGCATGGAATTCCCACAGCACTGAGACGAGAGGGCAAAGTCCTTGCATCAGGTTCAATTCTAAACATTAGAGTGACATTTCTGTCAAAGAATAATTCTACATAACTGTAGTGGAGTAAGAAAGTACAACGTTTGCCTCCAAAATGCACTTGAGTGGAAGTATAAAGTAGCCAAAAAAGGAAACACAGGTAACTCAAAATTGTACTTAAGTACAGTACTTGAGTAAATGTATTTAGTTACATTTGACTGCTGCATGAGTTGCACACAGGACAACATTCAGTGTCAGTGTAACTTTATTTGCAATTGTAAAATGAACAGAGGGTGGAGTCATGGTGAACAGGTGAAATACATGCGGAGGAGAAGAGTGGTAAGAGAGAGGAGGGAGAAGTGAAAACATGTATTAGACAGCAAACACGTGAATACTGGGAAAAGTGGACGTTACGTTTATAAAAACCAGTGTGGACATGTGATGTGTGAGAAGCGAGCGAGTCCGGGGAGAAATCAACATCAGAGAACGTGTGAAAGGTGGCCCCATCAGCCAAGTGAACCACCGGAGAGAGAAGAGAAGAGGAGAGGGAGGAGCTGGTTACTGAAGTGATAGCCTCAGATACCTTTGTTTGACAGAGAGGAGGGCGGTGGAGTGGAGGCGTGTAGGTGAGGAAGGGGTCAGGCTCCTCGCTGTGGGAAAGAGGGAGGTGAGGGGGGCACTTGGGGGGGGGGAGGGGAGGGGAGGGGAGGAACAAGCGAAGGAATAAAGGGCTTTGAGGAGAGCGAATCTCCCATGACATCATCTGTGAAATGAAGTCATGGCCGGGGTTGCGACCCGGGCTTGTTGGTCAGGAGGAGACTAGGGGCGAGGGGATGGGTGAGGAGAGAAATCGGGTGTCCAGCATCCGAATGGGGTGGGGGTGGTTACATCACGTGTGCACAGAGGGGCCTCACGGAGATCAAACGAGCCTGGTTGTGTGAAGGCGTGGATGTGCAGTGAATGTGTATGAGAAAGGGGGGCCATACTAATTAACGTACTATTAGATGAAAGACTTTAATTGGCTGTTGCTTGTTAGGGAATGTGTTTTGTAGCAATTCCCATAACGCATCGCTGTTCACTCTCACACAATAATCCTGAGAGCGAGGGGGGGGGGGGGGTTGTAGTGATTCATTTTAAATTGTGCATCTAAGCCAATATGTGGTTTGCTACGCTTATTAGCATACACAGTTAGCCAAGAGGCATTATAACATGTGTGCAGGAGACTAAGACAAAGAGCATCTGTAAGGTACTGTATAATACAGTGTATGTATACATATAGTCAGTCATCTGTAGAGCAGACTAGACCACGCATGTGCTGCATTTCATGAACTGTCAAAACTTCAAACGGTTCATCGTGAGCAGCACTGACCCTGCAGAGGCACTGGATCCCTCTCTTCCCCAGGCTTTTACTACGGGACACAGGAAACAGACCATGAAAGCTAAATCACCGTAATGACAGCTGAACTGCCATCACACACTGTGGAGAGGGCTGGGAAAGGAGCAGCAGACTTCAGCTGAGTATTATAGCTGAACTCATAAGACAGGGGAAGAGTGTAGTCAGGATTCAGAACATTTTAATAAAGAATTTGGATGTACTCGTACCTAGATACTTATCTAGAGTAAAGTTGAGTGTTTGAGTGTAACTCACACTGTTTGGGGTTTTGTAAGCATGAATAGAGCGCAGTGTTGTGCGACTGCTGAGGACTTTGTTTGACTGACACTCTGCTGAACTTTACTCTAAAAGCATATTTCGCCTGAAGCAAAATATACACTTGAATGAGTACAGAATCAGAACAGAGATCAAATCATGAAAGTCAAGTTTGTTGTTTTGTCTTTGACGTGCAGGCAGATTTGTGCATCTTATGATGTTATCAAAAGTAGCTGTGACGGTATAGGTGGGCCTTTAGCAAGCAGTGAATAGAATAGTGTAGAAAGGGGCCCCCCAGATGTTTCTTGTGAATTTTTTAAAAACAATTTTAAAAAATTATAATATAAATTGGTTTATGTTGTTAATTCTCTAAGTAAAAATGCTCTAAATTCAAAGGATCCCTTATTATTCAGAGTCAAACTTTGCAAATATAGTCAATTTAGGTAACTTAGGAACCTAGTATTTTGCATCTAATGCTTATACAATCAAATAAGTTGTTTGCTTTTGGCATTTTAATCACCAACATTTTAACCAGCCCTCAATGAAATTTCTACCATGCTGGTGCCAAGCAAGTATAAGGTTTCTGGCCTTGATTCCAGCAAGTTCACCTCAGTTCACTTCAGTTCGTCAGACATTAAAATAGTTATTGTTTTGCTTCCATTATCAAACAACTTGTGCAGGATACCAAAATTCATACTCTGGGGACCATGAATGTCTGTAGAAAATTTCAGGGAAATCCAACCACCTTCAGTGTTTACCAAAGTAGCAGATCGACTCGCCCACTGACTTGCCATCTCTTGAGCCAAGCTGCTAGCATGGCAAATTTAAAAAAAAAAAGGGAATCTAGGCTATTGTGATCAAAACTTTGGAACAGGAAGCCTCCACTTTTGAAGCATATGGCACCAATCACAAGTGAGCTACCACTTACTTTTACTTGATCCTTGGTTTGCATGCAAGAAAGCAATGACCTCCTTCTTATGCCAAGTAGTTTCCAGCGGGTTCCTTGGCTCGTGCACAGGTCGGCCTCTGTCACCTCGAAGAAAACATGGAGGGGATGAGCTCTGCGAGGTCTTGATTTGTCAGCACCTGCACTGCCCAGATCTGTCTCCATAGAAGGACACAAAACTAATGCTTAGAGTCATGATAAGTGGGTGAGAGAAAATATGTATCCAAACCATGGATTAACTGATGAGATTACGAAAAGATTCAAAAATGCACAACAACATTACTTTCTTTGCACAAACACAATAACACCTACACAGAAGCGTGCACATGTCTGCCATGTCCGATAACGCTCTGTTTTGACACCCACTCTTTCATGTGAGACGGAAGTGTGTCATCATCTTGTCTTTATCAATACGATCTCCACCAGCCATCTGGGTGAGAGCGAAGAGAGAAAAGCCAAAGGCCTTGTGCCAAACACCTGCAGGAATGCAGAGAATGGGCACAAGGGAAGCAGTTTATGACTGGTAGCTATCAGCCATTAAAGCCTTCTCAAAGAAGGGAGCAATTTATATGTCAAGAAGTTAAGATATTTCAGTGACGTGGTGGTAATGACTCATGGAAGAAAAAGCTCCCGTTCCTCTGGAGTTTTCAAAGAGTGTGAAGTCACGCACATGGAATGAAAATGCAGACCTGAAACTGGAAACAAAAATTGGTTGTTTCCTTGTCGTTGTGAAGCCTTCCCACAACGTCTCCACATTCTTGAACCATCTGCCAGCAGATTTTGTACATCCAGTATATGTGAACCTGTTATGGTTGTCTTCAAATAGTTCTGATTTCTCTCTTTCAACACCACATCAGTCTTATGTACTGTACACTATCACTGACTCTCTCTTGCTTAAGACGATATGCTTTTTCTCCGTCAAGAGAGGTCATTACTGTACAACACAGTGTTTTGACAGCTTTTTGGCAGTTTGTGTCTGCTTCAATCCTCAGCCTCCTGACGGGGGGCTGCAGTGCCTCTGAGCAAAATTCCCTTGGAAACATGGGATCTGGTGAAAAAAATGTTCTCTCACGGAGGATCGCACCTGTGTATTTGCTTAAGAAGTGTGTTTCTTCCACAAACACTGAGAAGCTGGAACCCTCATTCAAACAACTTCCTTAAACCTAATGCGCACTTCAAAATGTTAAAACTAAGGAGAGAGCCACGCAGGGGGAAGATCCCTCTCTTGTTTTTCTGCGTTGCTTTATCAGAAGTGCTTTTTTCCTTGTGGTTGAGCGTTAAGATTCATCGCAACATTCATTTTGCCACTTTGGACTGAACAAACTGTTCACAGCCAATTTGTTGATAATTATTTCCTCCTCAGTAACATAGCACAGGCTTGCTAAACTGTGGTTCCTGCATGACTGGACCACTGGAGCCAATTACGACTGACATCATGACTTTGACCTTTGCATGAAAGTAATTTTAGAGTGCCAATTTCTAGGCTATCACTGACATCTGACTGTGTAAGTATGAATTTTAAGAGCTGCACTCTGAGATCTGGATGGCTCCTTTGTACAGTAGCCAGACCCACTAATTCCACTTGGCAATGAAGGCTGCTGGTAATATAAATCAGTGTACTAGATGTTTACTGTCATTTACAAACTGAGAATTAACTTGTAGAGTTGCAATTGAATTTGACTCGCAGGGAATCATTAGGGTTATGAGAAATGTTGTTTTTTATATGATTGTCGGATTATCTCTACAGTTTAATGCAAAGGTCAGAGCATAGCACTTCATAAACCCATTGTCATGGATACATATCCTCCCAGATCTTCTTCATCTCAAGGGAGACATCCAATTCAACCATATCTGGTTTCCTCATCACATGTAGACTTTGCAGGCATCCCAGTTCTAGTCCAGTTTCCCCTCGAGTGGAACTACAGCAGACATTCTCTCTTGTCTCCCGTACCAGTGAGATTATTGCTTCTGCTCTGCAATATCCTGTGCACTTTAGAAAATGGAGATATAGTTTAATTTGCACCACAATTGCACTGAACCTTGACATATGTTAATACTTCTTCACTCTTTGCACCAATGTTGTACATTTTCTCAAAAGAAACATCTATAGTTCTGTAATAGTCTATATATTTTCTATCAAACATGTAATGTTTTGTAATAGCATGAAAATTGGGGGGAGCTTTGCAAAACACTCCTCCCGTGCCAAAGGTCCCACCCCTTTCACAGTGTCCACAGTAGAGCAGCACAGACACTCTCGTACACACATCACTGCCTTATATGGATGAGGTGACATCACTCATGAGAGAGGTCCTGGTCCTGCTCCACTGTATTTATTCACCTTTCATTTGTCCTGATAACATTCTTGGAATGTGACGGCGGAGGATCTGTAGGAAAGGAGGCTACTTCTTTAGCATTTTCACTGGATTTTATATGATCCCCAAAGTGTTTATGTGACAAGAGCATCCATAGTTGGTAAGTTTTAAATGAGATTTGTTGTAAAGTTTCTGAAATGTTGTGTGTTCACAGTAGTGAGGCTCTTCCATGTTGTGCTGGTGCCTATATTAATTTGTTTTTTTTCTTTTTGCATTGCAAAAATGTTCTGGCTGAATAGTGTATTAGCATTTCCCTGGGTGTGTACAAGGAGAAGATGCAACTTTGCATTGAATCTGCTTTGCATGCATTTTGTGCGAGCTGGAGATGAGAATGGGCATGAGCAGCATAGAAAGAAGCTAAGAGAAAAGAGGACCACTTGGTGAGTGGGTGTTGGTTAAACTTTCACTAGCAGTTTGTGTTCTTAGTCTCTATGCCAACAACACGGATGAAGATTGCATAAGTGTTGGGTGTTGTAGTTTAGATTTATGTTCTTTTTACTTGTTCTGCATAGCACAGTTTTACCATGTATGATTTTTCATTTATCTTAAACTGTCTAAAGTAATCAAGTGATCTGTCAACTTCTGTTTTCTCACAGAGAGATAGAAATGGTTTTAATTACTAGACTTCATAGCCAAAATATAATATTTGTGTGGTTAAATGGTCAGTTACTGGATTTGTGTCTTGGGTTTGTATCTTGGGGATTCCTGTTTGGAAATGATAATTTCCATAAAGAGAGCACACTTTGACACTCAAAATTCAAAATGTCTGAATAGATTCAGGATTTTCACTTGCTGCCATTGAAACATTAACAGAGATCAAACATTGCATCCTGGAATTAAAATTATACATATTTTCATGACACAGTGGCAAACACAGCTATATTGTTACTGACTTTAAAATCAAGAAAACACCAAACTAATCCTTGCCTTTGTTTTTCACTTCACATTGTAGATTGAAGAGGTTGCTTGAGAACGAGAAAGCTTACCAGGTAAGAAAGGAGAAGGAGCACTCTAAACGTTTGGCCAAGGTGCAAGAGGAGCTGGTCAAGTTAAAGTCCTTTGCCTTGATGTTGGTCAATGAGCGCCAGCAGCACCTAGAGCAAATGGACCAACAGAGCCAGCGGGTCCAGGAACTCAGCCAGCAGCTGAAGCAGCGGGAGCAGGCACTGAGTGAAGCCAGGGAGCGTGCGCAGGAGGATGGCCACAGGGTGCTTAGCCTGGAGGCTGAACTTAAAGAGAAATCTGCCAAGTTCACCCAACAACACGAGGAGATGAGTGCCAAACTGGCAAGTCAGGAGATCCACAACCGTCAACTCAATGCCAAACTTTTAGGGCTTTCACATAAAGTGGAGGAGCTAGAGGAGAGCAATAGGACCTTGAGGAAATCTGAGGAGGAACTGCAGGAGTTAAGGGAGAAGATCGTCAAAGGGGAGTGTGGCAACTCAAACTTGATCGCTGAGTTGGAGAACTTGCGCAAACGGGTGCTGGAGATGGAGGGAAAGGATGAGGAGATTACCAAAACTGAAAATCAGTGTAAGGAGCTACGAAAGAGGCTACAAGAGGAGGATACTAAAAGTAAAGACCTCAGGCTGGAAGTGGAGAAGCTCCAGAAAAGAATGATGGAGTTAGAGAAACTTGAGGGTGCCTTCAGCACAAGCAAGGCTGAGTGTGCACAGTTACACACTGCTCTAGAGAAAGAAACAGGCCTGACCAAAGAGCTCTCAGATGAAGTCGTAGTCCTCAGGATCCGAATGAAAGAGCTTGAGTCTTCTGAGCTCAAGTTAGAAAAGTCTGAGCTGAGCCTTAAAGATGACTTGAGCAAGCTGAAGTCACTGACTGTTGCTTTGATGGAAGAACGAAAGACCCTGGTGGAAAGAATGCAGTCAGATGAGAAGAAAAAGGAGGATCTGAGTGAGACTGTCAAACTTGAGCAGGGTAAAGTTATGGAGGTGACTGAAAAATTGATAGAGGAAAGCAAAAAGCTATTGAAGTTGAAATCAGAGATGGAAACCAAAGTAGAGAGTCTAACCCTAGAAAAGGGGGAGCTGAGCACTAAGCTAGCCTATGAAATTGATAAAACTAAGGATCTTACTTCTAAGGTCAGTCAAATGAAAAAGAGGATGGATGGGTTCGAGCAGGCAGAAAAGCTCTCAGTGAAGAATTCAGTAAAATGTGAACTTGGAAGAATGTCCGACCCCATTAAAAGAGAAGATAACAAAGTTAAGGAGCTGACATTTGAAATTGAGCGCCTAAAAAATCGTCTCAAGCAACTTGAAGTAGTTGAGGGAGATTTGATCAAGACAGAAGATCAGTACGGCATGTTGGAGAAAAGGTTCATGACTGAACAAGACAAAGCCAACATTCTTTCCCAACAGGTGGAGGAAATGAGGAGTCAGATAGCACGAAACAAAGCAATTGAGAAAGGAGAGGAGGAAAGCCAAGAAGAAGACCTCCGACAGCAATGCAAGAGAGAGGAGATTAAAACCAGAGAACTGCAGGCAGATGTTGTAGCGCTCAAGGAGAAGATCCATGAACTGATGCACAAGGAAGACCAACTTTCTCAGCTCCAAGTGGATTACTCGATCTTGCAGCAGAGATTCTTGGAGGAGGAGGAGAAGGCCAAGAACATGGGCACTGAAGTTTTCCATCTCACTAAAGAACTGGAGGTAGCAAAGCGTCATAGTCGGGCGCTAAGGCCCAGTTTGAATGGGAGGAGAATGGTGGACGTTGCTGTGACGTCCACAGGAGTGCAGACAGAGCCATTGTCCACTGGGCCATCAGAGGAGGACACCCCAGCAGTGTTCATTAGGAAGTCTGTTCAAGAGGAAAATCACATCATGAGCAACCTCAGACAGAAGTGCCTGAGGAAGCCAACAGAAAAGAACAGTGCTATTGAGCGTTCACCTTCATCCGGCAGCGACCTTGGCAAGAAATCCTGGATTCCCTGGATGAGGAAAAAGGACAACACCCCTCAAGAGACCAACTTAGAAAAGCCTCTGCATTTTAATGGAAATAATATGCCCTCTGAACTAACCATGTCCCAAAAGCAAGGGCAGCCTTTACGCATCAGGGTAACACCAGACCACCAAAACAACATGGCCACTCTTGAGATCAGCAGCCCCACTGCTGAAGACTTCTTCTCTAGCTCAGCTCCCCTCAGCCCCAACCCATCTCAACCTAAATCCAGAATCACAATCATTCCCACCTACTCTGCTCCAACCAACAAGAGAAAGTCCACCACTGGACCTCAGGGCCCTGAAAGAGCCAAGTCTCCAGTCACCATCACAACAATATCCAGAGCCAAATCTCCAGAAAGCAGCAGAGTTCCCTCCTCTGCATCAGGAAGGCCCTTGTCCCCTGTGTCTATTATGACAGTGAGCACTGCTATAGTCCCGGAAGCGTCTGCCTCCCCAGAACCACAAGAGATGACCATGGGCCGAGCTGTGTTCAAGGTTACCCCCGAGAAGCAAATGGTGCCAATGCCTATACGGAAGGGCCCCAACAACAATAGCATCATCACCACTGACGATAACAAGATCCATATTCATTTAGGCAACAGCATCACCCCAAAGATGGTAGTCAGACCAGTGGCTACTGTAACAGAGAGCAAGGAAATGACCTTATCAACTGGGACAGTTTTACGCTCCCCGCGCCAAATTACTACCACTGCTACCAGGAGCACGCAGAGCAAAGTGATGAGCAGTATCACAATTTCCCCTGTCACATCCACCAACTCCAGACCCACACAAAACATGGTATGTTTCACCTAAAGGTTGTCTTCATCCAAATTATGAAATGACATGTTTTCTCATTGCTAGCTTAGTTTGTTCATTCTTTGAGTATCCTGCCCAACAGCAATTTACTCTAGATAATCCACAGATATTGTTGCCAACAGTTCATTGGAAATACTTGCTGCTTTATAAATCTGTATTAAGTAGATGTGGTAAAAAGTAGTACCAATGAACCTCCCTTCACCTCCACCTCCACCCAGGCAAATGAAACACAAACTATCTACTTTGTTGAGCACCTTGTGAACGCAAAAAAACGTGTTGCCCACAATGTTGAACTATTTATTTGAGACGCAAGTCTTTTTTTAATGTCTGGCATCAGATTCAAACACTATGTTACACGTGCAATGTTAAGCAAGACAGAAATATGTTCACTAACAGCTTCAACTCACTCTTCCAAGAAAGATGAAGCAAAATTGTGCTGGTCTGTCAGTGGACCTTATAATATACTCAAAATCGACAGTGTGACAGAAATGGCCCCATGGGCATTTTGCCACTCTGCTACAGTCATGCGGTAATTTATAGTTGTTACTGGGTGTTTACATTCACAAACAGCTATGCAGGGCTCATTGCCCTCTGGCTGACACAAAACACTCTTTCACCAGTAACAGCACAATGAAACCTTGCCTGGACAAGCGCCCACCCACTAGGTTCGAAGTGAAAGAAATATTAAATATTTACATTTTTCTTTCACACAGCTCTTATAGCACATTTGAGCAGTTACGATGTTTAGAAATTCAGAATTCCTTTTTTCCATAATGGGGTTTGCCCCTTTTCCATATTTACTCTTTATGTTCCCCTCAAGTGCTGCCCTGTTTTCATTTTCCTGTTGAGAAACTGTACTCTTTCTCCCCATTGTCAACAGACTGGGCCGGACGCCCAGACACCTCGAATAGGAGGACTGACTCGCATCCCAATGTCCAAGAGCCTGAAGACAGGGAAGGCTGTACTGGGATCCCTGGGGATGTCAGGGGGAATGAAGCTTGAGTCACGAACTGAGAGCCAGTCTATGAGGATAGAAGTTAAAAAATCCACTGTGAATAGCAATACTTTACAAAATGGAGGAAAAGCTTGAAAGAATAGTACCAACAGAATAACTTTGTTTGTTCATATCTAAATATGATTTTACAGCACTCTGGTGGTGCAAAAATACAGCTCAGTTAGACAAAGACAAAGAGGCATTTTTATGTAATTAAACAAGCCATTCATTTCTCATTTTTGTTAAATGTTTTGTACTTCTCATATCCAATTCTGCCATTTAGATAGAAATATATTTTTACTATATTAACAGTGTGTATTGTGTTGGGCATTTGGGTTAAATATTATGTCAAACCGTGCTGCTACTAACTGCTTCTTGCTTTGAGTGGTTGTCTTACACATGAGAGGAGTTTGTTGAGAATATTTTATATGGACACAATATAAGTCAAACTACTTGTTTTAATGTAAATTATGTTTATTTTTTTCTGTAAAGGATTTGTACTGAAAAGTATTTTAAATAAATGTGATGACAAAGAGTAGTGTGACATGCAAATTTATGTTGGAAAATAAGAAACACATATATGGAGAGAAGACTTGCACTTGAGTGTTTCATCCATGCACTTGTTGTAAGTCTTGCTCTCACAACATTACATAGGCAGTACTCTTCGAATCTTCTAGGCCTATTCTCAGATACTATGCTGGGCAACGCAGTCATTGAACAAGTGAGTTTTTTAATGTGAGCGCCAGTCGTATTAATTTTGTTATTTAAAATATATTGAAGCAGAAATTCAATGTACAGATCGAAGTTCATTGACCTCAACAACATTCTACATATTTTGTGAAGTCAAATCAAATGTATTTATATAGCAGATTATAATATTTACCACAACTTTTCGGAACTGTAATTAAATCATGAATCATCATTAAAACAAATTGATAACAAGATTTAAACATTTGTATCATTAGAATTAAGGACACTCGAGTGTATTTTAATACCAATGAATTTACAAAAAGTAACATATTTCCATTTACACTTTGAAAACATGCATTTACATGGACTCCCATCTCTAAATTTTCAAGAAGTTATTCAACATTAAACAACTAGATTTCTTTTTCTGTATTCTTTGTTTTGCATTATATTATATTTTTTCCAGTTTCCAGTTTCTTTATTTATAGTATAGAATTATATTATAAAGGTGTCATTAGTTCCATTCTGTCTTGTCTTATTAAACTACAACTGTTTATATTTTGAATAATGGATATTTGAATTTTCTGAATTTAATGAGCAAAATAAAACAAAAAGATTTACCATGTTAAATCAAATTTTAAACTTGCATGATTTCAAAATACTAGCTGGAAATCTCAAAGAGGGGGAATTAAACCTCTTAAATTAAAAAAAGGTAGGCTTTGTGGTTCCAAGTAGCCTACATTGTGAATGTCAGAGGTATTAAAATTGTAATCCATAGGTGATAACATTTCCTAATAGGCTACTTAATTGCTTATATTAAATTTTTTGTAGAATGTTTGCCTCCACGCTTATAATTCAATTGTAAAACTGTAATTAACACTTAATTTACTATACATGGCGCATCAGATGTTGTGACAATGTGACAAAGGGGCGTCTTCGTTTTCTGCGATGATGTAACAGCTACGTCGCATCATCCCATTGGCCCAGCAGCTTCCGGCTTCTTCCTCTCAGATGAGATTAACAAGACAGGTAGATCAATACCAGAATGAGAAGATATTTGGATTAGATAGAGGGTAAATGACACTCTTTGACAGTTTCACACTTTCCTTTGAGGTTTTACATCTTGTTCGACGTGGGGAATTAACTGCAAACTGTCGGCTTCCAACTAAGATTATCTTTGCTCGGAGCGGATTGCAGCCATGATGGCGTCAAGCTACAACGCTAAGGAAGAGGACGGACACCACTCGGGCGCCTCGAGCCATGGAGGCGCAGGGGCCGTGAAAAGTAAAAAGCCGGACAACACAGCGTTCAAGCAGCAGAGACTACCGGCCTGGCAGCCCATCCTGACGGCGGGAACCGTGCTGCCAGCTTTCTTCGTAATCGGTCTCATCTTCATCCCCATCGGCATCGGCCTGTTTGTCTCATCGAACAACATTAAAGAGTTCGAGGTACAGTGACAACAACAGTCCGCCTCTCTTGTTAACTTCACGGTCGCCGCCGACTAGCTTCGTCTAGGATTTTCCACACAGTCCATTTCAGCGACGGTTACTGTGGAGGCCATGTAAATAAACTGGAAGATTGTTGTGTTTTAACAACCACGAACACAAACTACAAGTGACACCTAACTAATTCACCAGCCATATTTCTGAGTGCTGTAAAGGGTTTTCCATTTTGAGATGACCCTATATATTTAGATGACGGCTCATTACCTACAGGTAGCTTGCGACTAGCTAACGTTAGCTAAACTAATGTACGGGTCAATAAAAAACACTGCAGTGAAAGGTTACAATCTTCATGTTTTATTGAAAGTTTATGAACAAGGTGTTAATCGAGCTTTATGGTAATTTTAAGGCTGTAGTTTGTGGCCGCTTTTTTATTTATTAGAATAAGAAGTATTTCCAGTATTTTGTCTAGAAATTGAAATCAAAATGTTACAAACACCTCTAATATGACACCCAATATTTGAGGCTGGGAAAAAAAACGATCTAACAAACCAGGGTAGACAAAATAATGGTGAAACTAGCCTCCATAATGGCCATTTAAGTTGAATCCACATTTCTTTAAAAACAACAAAAAATGAGTAGTATAACCTTCATAAATGTGTTATCAGTGCCAGTTTGTGCTTTTTCTAAATGTCAGTGCTTCAACTCAAATTCTCCATTTTCACAGCACATCCGCCACTGATGCTACATACACTACACACGACCCAATCAGGAAGTTGATGTTGGTGTCTGCGTCACAAGTTTTATTGAACTGAAACACTGTTGAGTGTACAAGAGGCCATAATTCATAAAAAAAAAAAAGTGAAAGTGTATATGGATCATGTTCAGTTGTTCAATTGTTGTTGTATTCTATTTTTCAATTAATCAGCTCCTCATTTTCAGATTGATTACACTGGTGTCGGCGAGTCTAGCCCATGCCACAGCTGTGCCAAGAACTTCAGCTGGAACAGCACAACACCGTGTCTCTGCTCTGTGGACTTTACATTGGAACAGCCATTTGAGGTGAGCAGCCGTTTACAGTATGCTGATCCTATGAATAATTAATGCCTTCAGCTTCAAAAGTGATACCGTTGCTTGAAGTGCAATAAAAGAAAAAAAAAATCCTGTTCTCCTGGCACTAAATGTCCATTAAGATCTATTTCAAGTCCAAAGACGGGCACACTCAAGGCTTGTTTGGAGCCACCATTATCATCGATCATTCTATGCAGCCCAGCAACTTTCCGAAGGCTCCTATTGATTACTTATAAAAAGCTCTCAGCCAGTTGTGCTGCATCAAAACAGTGTCTGTATAAGTCAAACAAGAGGACATGAAGGAACCTACATTTGGAACGTGTGAACCTTCGCTTAAAATTTGCTTAACAAATTCAGTTCTGTGCATGGAAAACGGAAGTATATCTAAGCCTTTACTGATACACATTGTCTGAAACACGATCTCCCCTCCCCTGCAGAGCAATGTCTTCATGTACTACGGCTTATCCAACTTCTATCAGAACCACAGACGCTATGTCAAGTCCAGGGATGACAGCCAACTAAATGGTGACCGATCTGCTTTGACGGTATAATCTTGGAAATTGATACACTTTTATAACATGAAGAGATTTCAATGAATGCCTTCTGCATTGGTTTAACGATGGCTGCTTTTTACAGAGCCCCAGCAAGGAATGTGAACCGTACCGTACAAGTGAGGGGCTGCCCATCGCTCCATGTGGGGCCATAGCTAACAGCCTTTTTAATGGTAAGTGAGACATGGTGAACAGCTCTGCATTTTTCTCCACAGCAATCTAAGGATTAGTGCTCCAAATTGGCTTGAGTCTCATCCGACCATTCTAACTCCTACTAATAAAACTTATTTGCTGCACATACTTAATGCATCAATATTGAATGTAATGCTTCTTTGTTTCAGACACTCTGGAGCTGTATCACATTGATGCCAATGGCACCAGTAATTCAATCCCCCTGGTAAAGAAGGGCATTGCTTGGTGGACTGACAAGCATGTGAAGTTCAGGAACCCTGGTGGAAACGGCAACCTCACTGTAGCTTTCCAAGGTGATTTGAGTGATAGGATCTATTAAACTCAGAAACACTTAAATTGCGGTGATGAGCTTAGTTTTGTCTTGTTCATTTTTCAGGCACAAATAAGCCGGTGAACTGGAGGAGGCCAGTGTACGAGTTGGACCCATCTGATTCTGAGAACAACGGCTTTATCAACGAGGACTTCATAGTGTGGATGCGCACGGCTGCGTTGCCGACCTTTCGCAAGCTCTATCGCATCATCCAGAAGAAACCCAGCTCGACCCCCACTCTTCCCAGCGGCAAATACGTCTTAAACATAACTTACAGTATCCTTTGAATCAAGCACGAAACATGACAGCACAGTCAAAAACTAGAGCAGAACTTGCGCTGTAGAGGTGGTGCAAACATTTTTTTTTCGCTTACATGAAGCTTCATAGGGTATTACTATTATGTAGTGAACAACAAAACACCTAAACAGCATCAAAGTTGTGTTCAACAAATTTAAATTTGCTTGTTGTCGGTACGGCATTAAATACTGTTCTATTACAGTTCTTCTGTTGTTTCATAGTTAGCTGGAAAACTGCTTGGCACCAAAACCCAAAACAGATCATTTTATATCTGAACATGCTCCATTAGAGGGAGATCTGGGTTTTTATTCAGCAAAGTTATCCAGATATCTCTGTAAACCAGCTTCTTGAAAATCAAGTTCATATCCTGCAAGCTCTTTAAACCAACAAGGCATCCAATCTGATGATGTACACAAAAATGAGAGCGTGATTGGTAAAACATTTGAGCGTGCCCCTTCTGTATAAACTGTTGCACGGGTTTAACGTTGGCCAGTAATGTCGTATTAACCTGCAAGTTTTGCCATTTTATCTATAACATTAACCTACAGCTCAGCTCAAACAAATTGGCTAAATGTGTCCACTTGTCTAATGTAGTGTTGGCTAAATACCGTTAACATTTCAACACATGACCATACCTCTTAAGTTTATCACCCAAGGCAAGCATCCAAGTGTGTGTTTGTAGTTGTTTCAGTTAATTCACCCATCAGTTCACGAAACACTGTGCTCCAGATGCTCTGCTGCTATATTTAGTATATTCAAACAGTGCCCTGAGTTCAAGAATAGTCAACCTTTCGCCAGAGTAACCACTTATGAACGTTTGAATGTTGTACTAAAATAGTGACAATGTGACCGTAAGAAAACACCCTTGTGCTAAACAATGATTGGACAATGACTGAATTAATCACTCACTGACTTTTAGTGAATTACGACTTGATACTTCTCTCTATGCTTTTAATTTTCTCAGTGCAGTTCAGGGTATTTTAGGAATAGATGTGTACAACAATTGATCCAGTCATCTTTCTTTAACCATGTGTAATCAGATTACCCTGTGCTCAGCTTTGATGGTCGCAAGCGGATGATCCTGAGCACCATCTCCTGGATGGGAGGGAAGAACCCCTTCCTCGGCATTGCCTACATCACTGTGGGCTCCATCTGCTTCTTCCTGGGAGTGGTTCTTCTCATCATCCACCACAAATATGACACCCGCAACAACAGTGCAGATATTCCAAACTAAACATTTCCTGTATCGTGTTTTCCTGCCTCTGCATGCATGGGTGACCCTAAAGGGTCTGTTCTGGACTGCTTGTCGATTTTAGCGTGATTACACTGGTCTCCTTGTCTGTTGTTGTATGTCTGAAGCGTATCATCAAAAGCTGTATTTATGTGTAGGCAAAAGACGGATGCTAGAGTCTGTGTCTCTGTGCATATAGCTTCGAGTCAGCTGCTGAGAATGTCATTTCCTGTCCTCAAGAGAAAGTTTTTATCATCTATTTATCTATACATTATCAAAGTATCTGTGTTTTTATTTTAGCGATGCTTTGCGAATGGCTTAACTATTGAAGGAAGTATGTATGTTTAATGCAAGTTTTTGTCCAAAGTATGTACTGTAATATGTCCTGCTGATGAATGTACCATTATAGTTAATTGACATACCTCTGGTTTTTGCGATAACCTTGACTATAGGCTGGGATAATCATTGCTTGTTTGTCGAATATTATGGTAAGCATTGATGTTTAACATGAGGTATTTTGGGAGAGTCATTGAAAACTCCTTACAAGTAATACCAACATTGTGTTTATCTATCCTACGCTGTGACTGGTTGTATAAAGAGACCAGTCACAAGGCATCCTTTTAAAGTTATACTATATGCTTATTACAACGGAAAAATTATCCTACACCACTATATCCAGTATTGTTAATTCAAAGGCTGATTAGAGCACAACAATTCTGTTACAGTTTGGCCTGATGTTAAGTTATCTTGCGTTCTTCAATGTTAACCAAATGATATGCACTTTAAAAGTGTCACATTTGTTATGTTGGTATCCCCCCTTTGTTTCACTTCATCTTCAGTTCTGAAATTGTTGATTTATTATGTGTTTTGAACTTTAAATCGTTTGAATTGGAAGTTTTTATAAGGTATGTAGGGTCCAATTAAACAACTTGGTAAAATGCACTGGTGTCGTATCGTTGTTATGAAGTAACGTACTAATAATAACAACCCCCACGCGACCGGACGTGACAAACGCACGAGGGGATTGTGGGAAGTCAAGCTGTCAGTGTCCGTCCTTGTGCCGTGCCTTTACCTCTTAGCTAAACAGAACACAGAAGCTTGCAAAATGTACAGACAGCTTATGGTAAGAAATGTCTAAAAATATTGTATTTTACACTGAAACGTTCTAGTTCTGTCATAAAAAATATCACTATTATGTTAATACTTAGTTTTGCTTGATTAATTGTTATTAAGAATCGCGGTCCCGAGCTAAAGTTTTCAAACTTAGCTAATGTTACCCAACTTAGCAGGTGCGGGTAATGCGAAATTAAGTGACTTAATTTAAGAAATACACATATTAATATCGTCATAAGATGTTGTTTTTGCGTGTTTATAACCTTTAAAGAGTTACCCAGTTTGACAGGGCGCCAGGCAGGGTAAGTCATGTTGAAGTTAGTTAACACTGCCGAGGAAGAGGTGTCCATCTTTTAAAAACAAGCTTGCCTTGCTTCAGCTCAACATAAGATACGTGACCGCTATTAAGAAGGCATCGTTTTGTCACATAACACCACGTATCAGGGACTTGTTTGTCAGGCTCCCAATTAAGTTATGTATGTGAGGAGAGGACAGAGCCAGATGCCAGATATTGTGAGGAAAAATTCACGTAAAGTTGGAGGTTTGAGGTAAGGTCAGTTCTGAACACGTTTATAGAACGAATAGACTAAGTTGTACCAGTAATCTTCATTGAGATTGCCAGCCATTTACTTTATTTTTTTTTTTTTGGCCAAAGCAGGCAACTTAAAATCTGTTGCCAAATCATCAAACAGTTATGAACATAATGTACAGATTGTGTATGTAGTGTGACCTTTATTGGACCATGTAATCACAGATGACAGCATGTCTTTGACCTCTCTTTTAACTTGTGTTTTGCTTTTCATCAAAGTGCAATACAAGGGTTCGGCCAACAGATGTCACAATTTCTCTATCACTATTTAATGGTTGTAAAGACAAAAATATTTAAAGCACACTAGCTTCAAAGTTGTTCAGTTCTACAGACATTATCATTTTCCTCATCACTAGTTGAAGTCAGCTTGCTGAACTGACTTTACTATCTTTGTAAGCTAATGAAACTTGGTATAGTATGCATAATTTCACTTTCTCATGCTGTTTTAGTGTTAACTAGATGATTATATGGTATTGTTGTCCAGAGTTTGTCATGCTCAGATTTTAACAGTGTAAACTCAGTTTCAAATCTTCATCAAAGTGTTTTTTTTTGTTGTTGTTTTTTTTACCTCCAGGGACTCCGGCAGCTTTCCAGGCGGACCATCGCGAGCAGTGCCCGCAGACAGCTTGATAACACTGTAAAGGAAAAACAAAAACTGTTTCAGGTAGGGTAAAACTGTTTTAGGGCAAGGATGACATCTGAAAGTGCTCGATCCCATCATTATCCCATCTTGTATAAGAGTAGTTTTATGAAGAACAGTCTTTTTGACACAAAGTGAATATCTCAACAAATCTATGTCACAGATGTGAAATTGAACTTGTATCTTTACTCAAAAACTGTAAACAGCTCATTTGTGAATAATTGTTGGTATGAGATGGTTTAGAGCAGAGACCACAATTGTTATGTAACTTGGGCACCTTTTGTTATACCCATAAGTTATAATGTGCCTATTTGACTTGTAATTTTAAGACTTTGTTTTCCCGTGTCTGTGTTTAAATTTGAGACAAAGGGTGAGACGATGATATTGATAATGATAATGTTAATGTAAAGTCTCTACTTTATTCCCAGGTTCTGGAGACAGAATCTTATTTTATCCTCTATGTAACCTGACAGATAAGTATCAGTGGATTTTCCCCTACACTGTTTAAATGACCTTCAAACGTAGCTGGGGCTGGAGTTACACTAATTATGCTTGCAATCTGCTAATTAAAAAAAAAACTATTGCAAAATCAACGTTCCAATGTGGCAGGCTTTGCTGATCCTTGCATAGCGCTAGAAATTACTGTAGCAATAACTGACAAATGACCTTCCCTCGCTCCTAAATCTCAGAGCAAGCACTGTTTCATTGCATATCGTACTGTACGCCACCACTTTATTGCTACGGTTAACCAGAGATGAGCTCTTTGAAAATATGAATACCACTGAAACAGAACATTATGATAACAGTACAGTAACCTCACACACCTTTAAAGGGACAGTTCATCCCAAAATCAAAATACACCTGTAGTGTAGTTTCCTTGTACCTGTAGCGCTATTAAACCATCTAGATAATTATGGTGTGAGTTGCAGAGTTTTAGAGGTAACAGCTGTCGAGATGTCTGCCCTCTCTTGCATAAAATGGAACTAGATGACACTGCTTGTGCTGCTCAAAGCATCAAAACTATACATCTGAAAAACTTGACAGAAATGTCTCTTTGTAGAAATCATGACCTGGTTACTTAAGATAATCCACAGACATTGTTTGACCAGTTTTATGTGGAAACTATTTTCTTTGTGCCTGCCAACCATATCGTCACACAGGAGGAAACATGCATCTATTTGTGGACAAGAGGCTCTTGCTTGTGACAGCATGGTATGTGAACATTAATGGCCCTCCTCCTCGGTTGAGCTTAAACCTTAGCTATCGTAGTTTGCTAGGCACTCATCCATGAGTGGATGCATGCTTCTTTCTGTGCGGTGACGTAGTTGGCGGGTGTAGTTTGGTCATAAGAAAATAGCAAAAACAAGGTCTGTGGATTATCTTGAGTAACAGACTCAGTTAGAGATCTGGAAAGAGACATTGATGTTGAGTTTATCAGTTGTGTTTTTTACCACTTTGTTGCGGGCCGTCAGGTTTCATCGTATTGGGGCAAAGACTGACATCTCTATGGCCAATATCTCAAAAACTTTGCAACTCGCACCACAACAATCTAGATGCATAAATAGCACTATAGGTAAAATAGTTGTTTTGAACAGTCCCTTTAAAGTAGGAATGTCTTTTTGAAAATGACTATATGCCTTCATTCTTCACTCTTTGAACAGGAGGACAACGGTATGCCTATCCATCTGAAGGGCGGTTCAAAGGACGCTCTGCTGTACAGAGCCACAATGACTCTCACTGTGTTTGGTATGTCAGCAATTGTCTGAGATTTGATGATTCAGGGTCACGCCATATGTCTCAGTCTGTCTTCTCGATAAAAACACATCTCATACCTGCGGCTCACCCCCATTGTTATTACTGTAAAGTACTCTGAAAGTAAAATGACTGCAATTTGACGATGCATCATCAAAGATTGTTTTGAAGTTTGGATAATTAGCTTGTGTTGTATCTCCATCAACATCTGTAATTCTTGTCTCATCTCTTCTCAGGGGCCGGATATGTTGTGTATGTGCTGTTTACTGCTGCTATGCCCAAGAAGCCACAATGAAATGGGATTGGCTGATTGCGCTTTACCATCTGATGAAACAGTCGTGGACGTGTTGTGTGTAAATCATCAACTCTGTTGTGCAGATTATTAAACTGGGAAATTGTTTGTCCTATCAATAATATCAGTATTTTTAATGTTTGAAATAAATATTTATTGATTGTACAAATCATGAGCTGAAAATAATAAAAAAGATATATCTATCTCATTGAATTGTTTCAGTTTTTGTTTCTTCATATTAAGCTGTTTTCGGAAACAGATCAAGACCTTAGTATTATTTTCCATCAAGAGATTGAGCTGAGCAGGAGACTGCAGTCCGTTTACAAGCAGATCAGATTGGATCTGTCTGAAATAGGATCCTGTGTAGATGTGTAATTTGACCACTAGAGGGCCCCAAAAACCAACAAGACAAGCTCCCCCGCTGAGAGACTGAGAACTTTTTCTGGAAAACTTCTCTCAACGCCAGTTGATTTGTCATTGATTCCCACTTTACAGACTTTTATTTGTTTCTCTAAGCATATTTGATGCATTGTGAGAAATAACCTCGCCCTGATACCAAGAGTCAAGAGGTGTTTTTTTTTGTTTTACATCTGAGTAAATAAATTGCGTATTTAATCCACTTCCCCTCTCTGTGTTGTCTGGGCAAGTGTAACCCTGCTGGGCAGTCAACACTGTCACTGGAAACTCATTAAATCATCAGACCTAAGGAATGCAGGGGGAAAAAAATGTAATTTCCAAACAGTGATTCGCTCTTAGTGGGGGACATGAATCAACTGACAGGCAGGGCTTTCGTAAGCAGCCCATATGATGGTAAACTGAGAGTTTGGGAACTGCCCCCCTATTAAGTAGCCGATGGTGGAAAGATTCTTCCCACTTGGAAAGAGGCTTTTCCTTCTTGGACATCTGCTGGCGGAGCTTCCAGTAGCCAGAGAGAGGAGAGAGGAGTCCAGCCGCAGCTCCTGAAATCTTTCTCTTACTTTCCAGAGGGGGAGGCTTCACGCAGGCTGCTCGCACATTTGGTCGCTTAAGTTTTTCATTAGGGGTCGAATAGGTGAGTAGGAAGACTTTTTTTTTTTTTATTGTAGTCACTGTGAAAGAGTTATTGCAGCATTTTTTTTTAATCATAGTTAATAGTAATAACTAATTTATATTTTACACATTTGAGAGAATTGTTGTCGTAGTTTAGTACTGTTTCACAGTGATTTATCCACTTTAAATTATATGCAATCTTTCTTTTTTTTTTAATTGAACGCTACTTGACAATTTACTGTAAAAAAAAAAATGAAAAGAAAAAAAACGAAATAAAGACGCTCAACCGCATTTTTGGAATGAACTGAATGAATGTGAGAAGACAGGTCACTGGTTTGAAATCTGAAAATAAAGCGGAATCATTATAAGATTCAAGTGTTTCAGCACATATATTGCGCCTTATGCGTAATTGACTCATTTGGTTTATCCTCAGTTGTGTACAGTAAAACAGTAATTTCGGCCCCTGCAGCTGCAGTGCTCGGGCTTATGCACCAGGCGGGGCGCACAGCCTGTGGTACAAGTTTAAAGAAGCTGACTTCAGACTATTACGGTGTGGATGTGGTCCACATATGCCTCAGAACAAAGGTGACCACGTTGCGTGAGATTATTTTAGTTTAGATAAACTAATGGTTGCGTTATAATAATCTAGTTCAATCCTGTTTTATGAGTTGAGTCCATGTAAAAAAGTTGATTTCTGTTACTTAATCAAAAATAAAACGATCTGCTTAAAATAGAAGAAGGGGTAGAGAGATCATTTTAAGATTTGAGATGCAAAAATATGTGATTTCTATGAAAAAAGGACTGCGGTAGTTTATACATTGAATTGTATGAAAAGTACCATGTATCAAAAGTAATTAAAAAAGAAATTAAAACTTAATTAAATTGTTTTTATAAAAACGGAGTTTTTTGGGTCTTTACATGGTCACCCAGACCCATCCCTGTAGGACTACAGTCAGAACCACAGGTAA
The DNA here is from genome assembly GCF_900880675.1 of Sparus aurata. Lineage (NCBI taxonomy): Eukaryota > Metazoa > Chordata > Actinopteri > Spariformes > Sparidae > Sparus > Sparus aurata. The sequence continues at coordinate 18,386,828 of NC_044202.1, read as the reverse complement.
GACTGTACTGCATATAGTGAGCTGCATAGCGAGTCACCAGAATGATCAACATTGCTCGAGGGCTCTGTATTTCCAGTCAGTGCTTATGAAGATCAAACAGATGAGCGTGTGGTAAAATGTTTTTTTTTCTCAATCCCTCATTACTGAATACCAACTGAGTGCTAAGTACCCACCTCAGGGTGAGGGCGTCAGCGGGAGGCAGCAAGGTGTGGCACTTGTTATGTAAGGGAGTCCAGATGGATCTTGCAGTTTTTGTCATAATGGAAAGCAGTGATTACATAATAAGAGCTATCAATATTAATTCCATATATAAAAGGAGAGCATTAGGATCCTCTGAGCGTGTTGGATATTATGTGCTTTTAGTTAAAGGCAAAACCTTTAATCCTTCAGTCTAAATCAGATAGTCTCGTTGCAGCAGTAAATTAAAAAATACATTCAGTCACGCCACACTGATGAAGTGAGATCTGTATGATAGATCTGCAGCTTCAATACATTTTCTGTCTTTGTCCTCAGATTGGTTGATGTGCTGCTGACCCTTAAGGGCCAAACATGAAGATAGGGCTGTCTCTGGCCGGGGCTGCCTTTTTTGCAGCCCTGCTGTCCTCCATAGATGCTCAAGGTAAATGAAACCACCTGGCCTCTTTCCACATACATACACTATCCCACTCTGCCTCTTTATCTCCTGTTTCTCCTCTTTCACTTCCTCCACTGGTTATTTATGTTACACGATGTAATCTATCATGTTAATGTCTACTTTAGTGAGACTCATCACATAGATGATGAACTCTTTGTATTGATTAACTGAATAAAGTTATTCTTTTTCATGTGTATGCTATTTGACAATATCACTTTTGGACTACTGACTGATTCCTTGATGCTCTTCATGCTTTCATCCCTCGTTTGTAGCATATTTTTTCAGATTTATCCATCAGCACCCACTGCAGTCTTTGATGTAAAGTCAAAATCCAGATCCCATTTACTTCCATTTAGGCTGTAATTCAGATGGTGTAAACCAATACTTCAGGGGCGATTTTCTCATTTGTATTTGGCAAACACAAGAAACCAAGCGCAGTAAAGTTTATTTAATTTCCAATTTCTAATTAAATGCATTAAAGAGCAGGGCACAGAGTAGAACAAAAGTCACTTCATGGCTAAATGCTCCCCCCGTAAATGTTTAAGCAGGGCTGTTGCTGTTTCAATTTTATGGCAGCGAGCCTCTGCACTTTTTCCAACGCAAAATTTGGAAGATTGCCAACTCCTTGGTAATTAGGCATTGAAATGCAAGATCACATATATTTTTGTTGTTATGATCATGCCAAGGTTGTAGTAGGATCTTGTAAACCTGTGTAAACCTCTCTGAAATAGTTTTAAGAGTGTCTGCAGCAGCAAGTAAGTCATTAAATTTCTTGTGAAACAACGTAATTGCACAATAGTGGAAGTTGAGTAAAATTAAAGTACATCAAAAGTTTAAACTGCATTAATCTTGGGGAAATGTGTAAAAAGTAGTGTGATGCATTGAATGTAAGTGAAAACAATTAATTTAATTGTTCATAATAATTGTCTTTTTTCACAGTATTGCAGTTTAGAAGCAGTGTTGTCATTTTGTTGGTAGAAAACTGAATAAGTGGAAATAATAAGGAAAATAGAAGTGCTTAAAAAACACTTTAAGTTATTGAAGCTATTTAAATAACTTCCAAACTTTGATTTTGTGCATTTATATTACTGTTTTAGTAGCTGTTAAATGTCCTAAGTGTGAACATGTCATAGACTGTTTAAAATCTGTCAGTAGTTTTGACCGAAAATATCTCAAAGTAATTTCATATGCATCGTTTCAATCCAGTTGAATGGCAAATATGGAAATATGGTATGGAAACATTCTGATTTTTTTCCCTTCGAAAGCTCTCTGGCGGGGGGAGAGGAGTCCAACGTCTACCCTCACATATCTCCACCAACGGAATGGAAAGATGAAATACGAGAATAGCAAATTAATCCTCAGACAGCGCAAAGACAAAGAGCCTTTCTCGGGGCTTCTTTGCGGGCATTCGCAAAAACGCTGAGTTGCAATACATATGGAAAGTTAATATGCAGTAATGTTTAATGTCAGCACATGTTGTGGAATTGCTTTGGCATCTGTCCTGCCTCTTTGGGAGAGTCGGTGTTCTTTCCTCCTCTTCTTGGTCTCTCCTCTTGGCAGTAGCTCAGGCCAGGATAGCTGGCTGGCTGGAGGCTGAGGTTACTAACAGAACAGTAGCCAGACTTTACCCCTGGGAGCCAGAGGTGTCCTTTATTAGGACCTGATGGGAGAGACATCCATATAACAAGAGCAACCACGATGTCCAAATAACATACCAGAGATTGTTATTTGGACGAAACCGCATTTGTTCCTCAAGTGTATTTTAAAACCAGGAGGCCATAAGGTCAAAGAAATAGGAACACATTGTAGTGACATGCTCATAGTAAGGGAGGGAAAAAAAAACAATTGTTAGATGAATTGCAATCTTGAAAGATTAGTTCTCGATGAAGAAAAAAGTCAATAATAGGAAATTTAACACCCAGTTCTTGATGATATGATTACCTGTCACAATCTTTTAAGTCCAAGCCATATGTTCTGTTTCACTGAACCAGTTGGTTGGTGAAATGTAACAGATGTAAATCGTGTTTAGGCCAATTTATTAGCCTTGGCACAAGCCTTAAAAAGTTTCTTAAAAAGTCAGTCCCATCAATCAAGGTGTGTCCCGTCGGTGATCACATACACAGGTTCGTACCACTTAGAAATGCATACAATTCGTTGTTTAAAACCCTAGCAATGTTAAATCCACACATAAGTTTATTTAGTTATAGATCATCACAAATACACTGTGTTTTAAAAGTAAAAAAGTGGTCACACTGTAAGATAAGTTTAGAAATGCGTATAAAGAAAACATTTGATGCATCAAAATGCATCGATGATCATATTACAATTGCATTGTAGCACCCTGAATCAAATCGAATCATATAGATCTTAAGGCCTCGTGATTCCAAGCTCATACCATCTTGAACAAACATTGGAGTCGCAGCTGCGTTGCTCATGCAAGTGAAGACTTGCCTAAAACTTTTTATATCTGAATTTTCCGATCCACCACCTATGCTTTGCTACTCGCTATCCAACCTCTACACACACGCCCACACACTTTTTCATACCCCTTACCATTTGATGTTGGAGTTGAGTACCCGCGGAGAAATCAGGGGGAATGCGGTCCATCAGGCTCCTTGAGTTGATATGCCAGGTTGGTGATCCTCCAATCCCAGTTTTTAACTATTTGGTGGGCTCCTGTTTGTCATCTGCCTGTGCATTCAGTGTGTCCCGAGCTATGGCTTCCTCCTAGAAGTGTATTTTACAATGATATTCTTGCCTCTCATGGCACTCTCATTCTTACTCAGCAGCTAGCATGCACCCACATGGCAATGCTCTTTGCAGATGCCTTACTGTCTGATGCATGCTCATTTATCTTTCATCATTCCCATGATGGTATGCATGGTACCACTGTGGATAGTTTGGGCCAGGCACTACAAGTCAGTGCAAAGTATGTCATGCTAACCTCATTAACATCAGAAATTTCCTCACAAAGTGTATTTCAGTCATCCTGTCTTCCCTTCCATTTTTCAGTTGTTTATTGTGTTTTTCCCATCGATCACTCATTTGCTATATAACAACATAACCTTTTGAGCCAAGTCGCATGAAACGTAACAAGAATTTAGTTTAGTTAATTACAGCATTTAATGGATGAAGAAATAATGACATAAATTTCAAACTAACTTTATGACACTAAACTGTATGACACCTATCAAAAAGAAGTTTGCAACCTGGGTGCCAAAATGGGAGTTTGACACAACTCTTCAACTACTTTGCTAGAACTTTAATTGCATGTAAATGACACTGAATGTTAACGTACTTCTGATTAATTAATTGAAGCTTTTCCGTGACTGACAGCATAGGCGCTTGTAAGAAAGAATATCATTTTAAAATATGTTTGTCATCTCTGTCTGTGTGGTCCCAACTGTACATGGAAATTACCATCCAGTCGATCAAAGTTGTTGAAACAAACAACTTTCTCATGTACATGATGCATGACGCTGTGATCAAGTCAAGTCTAAAGGCGCGTGGTCTTGTCACACTATATGTTTGTCCTGTATTTATTTTTTAATGTACACTTTCTCTATAACAGCACACCTGAGGTCTACACCAATTCAGTTCTCTCATGCCTTCTTATGCATTATGCTGCCACTGAAAAAGTACACAAGGGTCTCCTGCGACAAATTGTGTATTCTTTTTAAAAGGTTTGCAATGGATGTGTGCCACTCACTTGTGTTAAGAGTTTTAACCAAATAAACAACAGACCACTTTTCGTCTTTGGAATATGTTTATATACAATGTATATATAACATATGGTGTTCAATTTTGTCAAGTGTTACTTCAACTACTTAATGGCAACCTTAATTCCATTGTATAATCGGTACCTTGTGAATGAAGTCACTGTTGTATTTTTGTCATGCTGAGATCATCTCCATCATAAAAGCAGTTTAGTATGTGGGCGGGGCATGCGTTGTAATGACTGCACTCAGCATGTGTTGGATGGTTCACTCAATGTTTGCACTTTGGTAGAGTCATGTCGTGCACATTGTGTTGTTGTGTATGCCAGTGCTTGAGTTGCTGGCCATCTTGGTCGAGCAACTCAAACAAACGCCATTTTACTCCAAAATGGCTTCTCACACTTTTTCAATGTTGTCACGTGTCACCCTCACAAATGGACATCAGTGTTATGTGTCTGTCCCCAACAACGAACGAGTCCACTTCAGTCATGAAGTGTTTGTTGTTGGGATCAATGTGAATGCTTGATTGAAAATGCAATACTTTGATTTAATCATAAATAAAACCATATTCATACGAGTGCTTTATATTTGTTGATATTTAACAGCGTTTCACTTCTTATTTGCAGTGGAATCCCCCTCAGACTTGAAATTTAAAATTCTAAATGAAAACACAGTGGAAATGTCATGGGCAAGACCCTCGTCAAGGATAGAGGGCTTCAGAATACAAGTTACATCAGATGCAGGTCAGTATGAAGTCAGTACTTTCATTGAGTGATTAAATCTGCCAGTTTATACCCACATTACACCACAACAGCTGATTTACTGTTAAACTCCCTCTCCTAGATGAACCGACCAGAGACTTTACCCTTGATGCATATGCCACTACAACCTCGATCACTGACCTGACCCCTGACATGGACTATTCGGTGTCCATAAACTCCTTTGATGGGTCAGAGGAGAGCATTCCCATCTTTGGACAACTGACCAGTAAGTACTTAATTCACAGTGAGTCAATTTAGATTGTTTAAATTTCCACAGTTTCTGGACTTTTATAATTAAAATATGTATATATATATATATATATATATATATATATATATATATATATATATATATATATATATATATATATATATATATATATATATATATATATATATATATATATATATATATATGTTAGCACTATACTGCCTTTATGTTGGTGTAATACTAGTGTGTTAGCACAAAAAGGTACATTTTCCATACATCAGACAGGAAGACCCTCTCTTCCTGTAACATCGTAATAATATTCCACTGCTAGTAATATACTAGAGAAAATCATATTCCCCCTTAATAAGAGAATAACTTATTCCATGTAGCATTTTCATTACATAGGAAAGTCAGGAGGAATCACATCTGTTTACCGACTCTTGAATAGTTCACTGTTCATAGCTAACGTAGCATAAAGATATGTGTTTGTGTGCATGCGGTTTCCGATCCTGTCAAGCAGCTTTTATGATGTGTTGAATTTTCTTGCCTTCTTTCCATTGTGAAAATGCCCACAGTGAGGCGGGTGTGCTAATGTGTAGTGCTAACTCACCAAGTGTTTCCTGTGTTTCAGTCCAGTCCAGCAACAGCAGTACACGAGTCAGGAGGCCGCCGACAGATGCACTCAGTGAGTTTGTTTACTTTAGTGTCAACCATAATCTGAACAGAGCCTTTTTTTTACACATGGCTTTCTGTTTAATTTTTTTTTTTTCCCTTTATGAATGTCATCGTAATGTTTTTCTCCCATGGAATAATTTGGTCAGGCGTACATTTGACCTCCTGTTGGGGTTGTCAGCCGGTGAGCAGACAGGGATCCGACAGTGATTTGGAGGGCACACATGGTTACTTTAATTGAAAACAGTTGGCACATCAAGAAAAAAGGAAAGGAAGGCTTGGAGCTAGGAGACATTGGTTCTGTTATGCGTCATGGTGTGGAGGGGAGCAGGGTTGGGACAGTCACCTGGAAGCAAGCAGTTCCCCTTAAACTGTTAAAAGATCTAGAAGGGACTGCAGTTCCTAATCTGCTGTCATGTCTTCTGTTCATATTGTGAGACCAATCTGTGTGGATTTTTTCACGAGGACATGCTCAGTTTTTCCCCAACCCATTGACTCTTCTGGAAACTACTCACACTGCCAGATTCTTCAAAACCTTAAACCTTATTTATGGTTAAGCACTCAATTTATTTCACAGCCACCAAAATTGTTTGACTAAACCCCAACTCTGATGCCATCAGTTTTAACATTAGGTCAGGGAATTTTGAGTAAAAATATGTTCTTCAAAGAACGAGGCTTAGGAGATGTGAGGAGCTGAATTTAGCGTCAATGAGACCCGGGGGAATCAAGATTAAAGTCTGTCCACATAAGCCCTGCCAATTACTTCAATAGAGCCATCTGAGATGTTCCAGAGAATTTCATCAATGATTTAAAGCCCTGTAGGATTTTGAAAGAATAGAAATGAACGTTGCTGGTGGAACTTCTGCTAAATATTTAGTCTATAAAGCCACATTTCTTTGCCTCTGTCTGCTGGAATGACTATACCAGCCCTCTGTTTGGCTCCGGTTGATATATCCTTTGATGTCAGAATGCATATCTCCGAGCTATCCAACTAAGTGTCAAGAGTTTGATTTTATTTAGACAGACAAGGGAAGAACTGGGCCAGTGTAGAAAAAAAATTTCCAATACCAAGCTGTTGCAGTCATACCTTTAGAGGCACATTTCTGGCTTGAGAACTGTTTTAATTTGAGGCATAAAGGATGTGCTTTTCTGGATTTTATGTTTTTATACAAATCATTAACCGGTAGTAAAGCTTCAAGTTTTCCTAATCTGCATCAATCAAAACATGCTAATTTTTCTCTTAACTGACAGACCCTTATTTCTCCACTGTCTTTGCCCAGAGTGCTCGGTCAGTGCTATAGCAGATTTGGTTTTCCTGGTGGATGGCTCGTGGAGTGTGGGCAGAGAAAACTTTAAGCACATTCGCAGTTTCATCGGATCACTGGCGGGGGCCTTCGACATTGGCGAGGACAAGACCCGTGTGGCCGTGGTTCAGTACAGTACAGACACCCGCACAGAATTCCCCCTCACCCAATACACCAGGAGAGGAGACCTGCTCCAAGCCATCAGCTCCCTGCCATACAAAGGAGGGAATACTATGACAGGTAATGTGGTTATCACAAGAGAAGCTACAAAGATGGAGAGGTGTTGATTTAAAGTGTCTGTCTTGAAAATCTGAACTGAAAATCTAGGTATGACTTTACAGTTTTTATGGGATGTTATAAGAATGTGAATAAGATAATATAGAAAATCATTTTAAATAATATATGCACATTTCTGTCTTAAGGTGACGCCATAGAGCACCTCCTTCAAAACATCTTTACGGAGGCGGCTGGATCCAGGAAAGCTTTTCCGAAGGTAGCCATGATCATCACTGATGGAAAATCCCAGGACCCAGTGGAGGAGCATGCTAAAAGGCTTAGGAACATTGGAGTGGAAATATTTGTTCTAGGTATGGTTTATTATTCAGTGTTTTGTTGAATAGTACTCTCCCATGTGAAAGTCTGCCTGTCCTTGGAAACCGTTTGATTTTCCACTGATTGCAATATCCATATTTGACTTCATAAAAGTCAAGCACCGTTGTGTTCTCTAACATACGCAATCCTTTAAAACCGTCAACAGTCTACCACATCTGTCATGCAGCCACTGGCCAAAGAACATGTGAGTTAATGTTGTTGCTCTTCATATTTTCCCACTCAGGTATCAAAGGAGCAGATGAGGATGAGCTCAGGGAAATGGCCTCCACGCCTCACAGCAAACATGTGTACAATGTTCCCAACTTTGACATGATCCAAGACGTACAGAAAAAGATAATCACAGAGGTGTGCTCTGGTGTTGATGAGCAGCTCAGCTCTCTGGTCAGCGGAGAAGAGTGTAAGTCAGAAGATCTTAATCAAATGTCTTACGTTATATTAGCTTCTAGGGTTTGGACATCTAATGGCGCAGCAACTCCTTTGATTGTGAAAACATCTTGAAATCCCTCTTAATAATACATATCTTGCGTTTTTCCCCAGTGGTGGAGCCAGCCTCTAACCTGCAGGTCACAGAAATCGCATCTAAGTCGATGAGAGTGACGTGGGATTCCTCCCTTGGTGATGTCACCGGCTACAAGCTCACCCTCATCCCCATGTTAGCTGGAATGAAACGCCAAGAGCTATACATTGGGGCCACCCAGACATCCATCAATGTCCGTGACCTTTCTCCTGAGACTGAGTATGAGATCACCCTGTATGCCCTCAAAGGTCTGACTCCCAGTGAACCCATCATGGCAATGGAGAAGACCCAGCCTGTCAAGGTGTCAACAGGTGAGATGATTTATTGTGCATCTTTCCATAGATATCTAAAGTCTCTCACTTGTTTAGACATAGAAACCACACATGCCTTGTAATAAACCCATTATGTCTTGTCTTTTTCAAGAATGCTCTCTGGGAGTGGATGTGCAGGCTGATGTGGTGCTACTGGTTGACGGCTCGTACAGTATTGGATTACAAAACTTTGCCAAAGTCCGTGCTTTCTTGGAGATCCTGGTCAATTCCTTCGACATTGGACCAGGCAAGGTCCAGATCAGCTTGGTCCAGTACAGTCGTGACCCACACACTGAGTTTGCCCTCAACACCCACCATGACATTAGTGCTGTTGTCAAAGCTGTACGCACCTTCCCCTACCGTGGTGGCTCCACTAACACTGGCAGGGCCATGACTTATGTCAGGGAGAAGATCTTTATCGGTGCCCGTGGAGCGAGACAAAATGTTCCCCGCGTCATGGTCCTGATCACAGACGGAAAATCATCAGACTCATTCAAGGATGCGGCGACCAACCTGAGGAATATTGATGTGGAGATCTTTGCCGTTGGTGTGAAGGATGCAGTGAGGTCGGAGCTGGAGGCCATTGCTAATCCCCCGGCCGACAATCACGTCTTTGAGGTGGAGGACTTTGATGCCTTCCAAAGGATCTCCAAGGAGCTGACTCAGTCCATCTGTCTGAGGATTGAACAGGAGCTGCTCAACATCAAAAAGAGGAGTAAGTAAAAGGATAAAATATATAAACCTAATAGCTATGTCCTGTAGTGCAGCTACATAATATGGACATCGTTTCTTGGCATCAGTTTTGGATGACTGCCATTTGCTAAGTATGTTAGTACCTTCATGTTTTTCCATGCCATCCTTATCAGACGGTGTACCATCTGACTGTCAATTGGCAAGTGCTCATGATGGCAGAATGCCAGTGTAGTTTGGAAAAAAACTAATTAAAGCAGCTAAATGCTGTAAAACTGCTGTGAGGCAGGGCGTGGGCAAAATTGAATCAACTCATACGACCATAGGCTGCCAGAAAACATACCACAAAACCACATATGTGATTCTTGAATGAGCCTTATCATACCATTTGTGAACACTTTGTGTGACTGGAACAATGGTGTTACTCTGACATGACCATAATTCTGACTCAAAAGGCCACCCCAGCTCTGAGCTCCACCCAGTGGTGACATGACACAACACAACATGCTTATTGATACTGAAGGCTGTAGTCCCAAAACACATACCACTTAGTGAGTGTAGCTTTCCATGCTTGGCAACTTAACTTTTGTAACCTTGTTGGCTTAACAAGGTTACAACAACGTTTTGCTGCCTGTAATTGAAGGGAGTAATTATGGCCGGGGCAAAGGACCAAGAGGAGAAAGGAATAAAATATAGCTACTGTAGCCCCATAAATCTCACAGTTTTAAAGTATAAAATGATCGTGGTGGTACTAATTTTTAACCTTTACATGATCTGGGCTGTGCTGCCTTTTAATAACAAATCATTTTATATTTTCAGGTCTGCTTCCACCCACAAACCTGGCATTCTCTGAGATTACCTCTAGAAGCTTCCGTACCACCTGGGAAGCTCCTACTGCCAATGTCCTGTCATACCTGGTGCGTTTCCGCAAGGCTGAAGAAATCACTGGAGACTACATTTCCTTGGCAGTGCCTGGCGATACCACCACAGCTGTTCTGCCCCACCTATCCCCTCTCACTGCTTACGAGGTTAACGTGTTTGCTCAGTATTCAAAAGGAGACAGTTTCCCGTTGACTGGTGAAGAGACAACTCTGGAAGGTAAGAGAGACTTCTTGGCGGTGACCCGATGCTGTAACAGTCATCAAAATGAAAACATTTAGGATCTAAAATATTCATTCCTTTTCAGAGCAAGGCACCGTACGGAATCTACGAGTTTCAGAGGAGACAACGAACAGTTTCAGGGTGTCATGGCAACCTGCTCCAGGTCCGGTGATTAGGTATCGCCTGTCCTATCTCCCACTAAGTGGTGCTGGGGAAATACTGGAGGCCCAAACCCTTGGACCAGAGACGACTATAGTTCTCCAGGAGCTCTTCCCCATTACAACCTACCGTGTGTCTGTGTCTGCTGAGTATTCTACAGGCATAGGGGACCAGATGCAAGTAGATGGCACCACCAAGGAAGGTGAGTCAAGATAACAATGTGCATTTAGGAAGTCAGATTTTTCAACATCAAGCAGTGGATATGAATCAGTGTCTGATCAATTTGCACTTGTTTTCAGCCCGTGGCTCCCCTCGTGACCTTCGCGTCTTTAATGAAACTATATCTACGATGAAACTGGCATGGAGGGCTGCTCCAGGAAATGTCCTTCAGTACCGGATTGCCTTCAAACCTGCCGAAGGCGGTGAGAGGAAGGAGATATCTGTCAAGGGAGATACTACCCAGGCTTTGCTGAAGAACCTGCAACCGGCCACTGAATATGAGCTGTTTGTTAGTGCTCGCTACTCCTCTGGTCTGGGTGATCCTCTTCTGGGCACAGGAACCACCTTGGAAGGTAAGGGAGAGTGTCACAGTCCTGATGTCTAATTTGAAATCTGTGAAGCATGGGAGGATTATCTCTGTAGCCAGTGTGTGACAGAAATGTGAAGCATGCTTTGTGGCTGTGCACTCACCAAGTGGGTACGGCCGAATGGACAAATTAATTATTATGTTTGAAGATATTTTATTTCACAAGGTTTATGAGACCTTGCATGATGTAAAACTGAAATTAGGTCAGTTGTCTCCCTTCAAGTCCCTTCAAGAACGTAGCATCTGGTATTTCTCACAGGCGACTACATCAGAGTACAGGAAGGTGAGCTTTTTACTTTGCGAGGTTGGTTGAGTATACGGGCTGTGGTTAGGGGGGAAAAGACAGGAATGTGGCACTTGATGTAATTATGTAATTTTTCTGGCACAGAGTGTAGGTTTGGGTGGCTTTGCCGCCCATGAAGGCTACGACATGGAAATGGGTGGGGGATGCTCGTAAACCTCGAGAACATATGAAATGACTTGGAACAGACTTTGACAGCCATATGCCTGCTTGGTAATACCTTTACATCTTGGACTTTCTGAGGCAAATAATGTATTGTTTCACAGTTGTTTGAAAGACATGTGTGGGATATTTGATCATTAATGTGTGATATCATTCTGTTTTTTAATGTGGAATCAGTGGCCATCTCAAGCTCAGTTCATATGACATCTCATTTTACCTGCAGGCAATGATACAAATCTGTGTCTGAGAATCTTTTTCCTGTCTGTTAATGGCAGCATAGAAGACACAACAGGGGGCAGGGTCTTCTGTTGATGTCACACAGAGTGGGAAGAGGGATTGTTGTGGTGTCACACCACAGGAAAGGAAGTTGAAGAGATCTGTTTTGAGAGAGCGGGGGAGGTCCGAGCTGTGGGGGGGCAAAACAACAATCATTGTGCTGTATCCCACAGAGGAGAATATCTCTGGTCATCAGTCAGTTCCACTTGTGGCTGCAAAACCACTGAACTATGTATGAAATAAAAAAGAGCTTACCTGGCTGGGCTTTTTATTACATTAAGGAGTTCGAGGCAAAACATTGTACTTTATTGACTGTCATCAGAAGCGTGCACACAGGGAAGATGGTTTTCCTTGTTCAGAGATGATTGCTTTTTGATGTTGTTTTGGCAAATCAGCTTTGTTTTATTCAACATTTTGTGTGCCAAGATGAAAACAGAGCAGTGGCTGTCTTTAATCGTGCCCATGCTTAGCTCAGTTCAGCTGACTCCTTTCTGAAAGCAATTTAAGCCCACGGACAAATCAAAGCGATGCTATTCATCATAACAGCAAGAGTGCAGTTCTTGTTCCTTAACGTTGCTTCCTTAGACTCCTGGCAGTAGTGAGGTCATCACTGCCGGACACATCCCCTATTCAACAAATTTCTTGCAGAACGCATGGACGCACTAGGCTCATACGATGTCCTACAGAAATGAACGAAATTTCAATTCACAACTGGAATAATGCAATGTTTGTTTACACAGTGCTATGTTTTCCTTTCTTTCCTCTGTTCCCACATTGACCGAAGGGCTTGCCTGTGATTATAGAGTTAGAGTTTCCATCGCTCAAATCTGTGCTGTCATCAACCCCACACCCCCACGGGAAAAAGCTCCATGACAAAGCACTGTGTTTGGCCAGCTCTATTAAACTGTCATGACGTCAGCATGCCTCAACACTGATGTCCTTGTTTTGAGTGCCACTCAGTTTGAGTGACCCTCTCTGTGAAGTCCAAGTGGGCGAGAACTGGAAGAGAATGGCTTCCACAAAGCCCTCCCTTGTGGCTAACAGTGGATGGTAGCCAATCCAGAAGCCTTGAGTAGGATGGAATTATAACATCCTGAAGAAAGACAGAGAAGGTGTCAGAGTGAATGCTTAGATGACCATCCCAAATATGGATATTATACACAAACATGGCAAAATTATTTGCTTAAGAAGAGGGGGGTTTAGCCAACATGTGGAAGACGTTACCTAAGAGGACCTTGAAAGCTGTGTGAGCTGTCTGTCTGGTCACAGGGAGTACTGTCTGTTCGTCTCGCTCAAGGGTGGGGCAAAGGACAGGCAGAGGCAGAAAGAGAGAGGGTGAGGATGAGTAGAGAAAAGGTTTTTTCAAAACTGTAAACCAAAATACCTCAGGGTGGCCTGGTGGATTAAAAGCTCATCCCATTATTGAGAGGTCATATGTTCAACCCCTGAACTAATCTTTCAAATAATTAACTATTTGCATGACACGACAAATGTGTTCAAATGTGCCAGAGGTATTCTTTTTACTATCTCTCACGTGGAGAGCAGCACAGCACCGGGGGAAATCGTAGCATCTTGGTTTGATTTCCTCTTAAACTAATGCCTTTAAGGCAGTGCCAGGCTCTTGCCAGACTGTTTTTCCCTCACTGCTCTAAAGGTCCTTTGAGGTAAAAGGCCACAGACAGGCATCCTTGGCACATATACACTGAAGGCTTCATCTTTGTGGCTCAGATGTATGCCTCCATGAACCAAGAGCAATAAAGTAAGGGAAGTCTGAGGTAAAGTGCCAGTGCTGAGATGGCACTTTGAAAGAACGATGTATTTCCTGCCGTGATTTTGGACGAGTTTACAGAGAAGGCTAGACTAACACAGTGTCTGTTAACTTTATTCCTACTGAGAAACAAATAACTGCTATCCAATACCAATGTTGTGAATCAAGATATCCAGAGGTGATTATGGTGTGAGAGATCCAACAGCTATATAAAAATAAGAGGAAAATCTTCAGAGCTGGTATTTTTTCTCTGTGCACTTTTTCAGACATCTTTGACTGCAGATGTGAAGTGTTATGTCTGCACATGCCCTACAGGAAATCTCTTAGATGATCTTCAGTTGTGTCTTACGTGGTCTAGAGCATTGGGTGAGGCTTTAATGTGAATTAACGATCTGGTTTTGTCCATGGTCTTAATTTGAGGGTAACCTTCTCCTTGAAGGGTGTGATGCAGTTTGGGGGTTTGAAAAAGAAACCAAGATTAGGAGACCCAAATCACGCATGTCAGGTTGCATACACATCTTTATTTAAACAGTATAGAAGCCACTGTTTTTAAGTTTAAATGCATATGTAACATACAAGCCAAAGCTTTTTGCTAAGTCTGTCGACCATGTGTTTCATGTATGTGTGCTTTCTATCTTGGAGAGGCCCCCCCCCTTCTCTTTAGCTTGTCTGTAAGCGCTGATGAAATGTCAGCCACCGCCTGCAGAAGTCATTATTTTATGATCCTTTCGCCCTTGGTTCACACACAGCCGGAAAAGTCAGTCAAGTTCATCCTTTTCTGCTGCTGGCAAAGATGATCCGGGTCTATATAAGTGGCCCACACTGTTTTCATGGTCTGTGAAAATCTGGAACTCTTCATTAGACTGTGGTCGTGGCCATTACTCTTCGTATCTGGCCTCTGCTCTCAAGGTGCAGATCACTCTGCTTGGCAGGCACGGCTGCTGCTGTTATTTCTGTTCAGATCAGTTTCCAATTCCGCTTTAGTGGATGGATGCTAAGGATTCATAGGGTGACAGATAGACACAGTGGTTGCCTTTTCTGCTGCAGTGCTCGCTTAACGTTTCCAAAGTTATCTTGCATTGAACTTGTGGTAAATTTGTGATGCGTCTCATCCTTTGCAATTTGCTTCATTTGGTGAGGTTTGATGAATGAGGTTTGAGCGAGACCACCCAGATGCAATGCTCTGTCTGTGATTATATCATCATTAGGTGCTGGCATGTAGGGGCTTAGGGGTTTGATTCAGGATCAGGTTCCCAGAGGTTGTGTGGGAGGCTGTCCTCCTGCGTTAGATGCAGATCCTTTATACGGCAGCCAAACAGGAGTTTTTAGAGTCCATCTCATCATGGGCATCCTCAACTCGAAACACCACCACAATTTCCCTCCACTCTATTTCTGTGTACCTCATGATGGTCTCTCAGGAAAAAAGCGAATGAAGGAGAGAAAGGGGGAGCGCAACATCTGCGATTGTAGCAAAGGCACATTCGTGCCTCGGGTTTCCTCTATTTCAATGGAAAATTAAAGTGCTGTCAGGAGAGGCGCTGGGAATATGTGATTTGTGATTAGTTTCACAGAGATTTTTCCAGCACACTCTAATGATGAAGGGAGAAAATCAAGTTGTTCAAACAGATCCTGAGGGGTTAAAACAGAGACAGATGAGTGATTGTTGGTGATTTATTGTTTCAGGGTTCTTTGTTTTGTCCATTTTGTGTCTCACTCACTTCCTCAGACCTCTATATGTCTGCTTTAAAAATCAACACCACCTGGACAAAGCCATCACTGAGCTGGAGCTCCCTAAAAAACTAACACTGCCATCTTAGTCCAATTAATATGTGTCAGAGCAAATCAAAACAAAGTAAAAGCCAAAAGAAATTCTTTAGGTAAACAGAAGTAAAATTCTAAAGTGCTACTTATTTTCTGTTTCCATACCCATTATGCACAGACTGATGGAATACTTCCACCTCTGTTCCTAATGCTATTTCTATTCTCCACAGAGCTTGGCTCACCCAGAGACCTGCAGACCAGAGACGTCACTGACACCAGTTTTCTTGTGTCTTGGGTTGCGGCACCGGGTAATGTCCGTCAGTACCGGATCAGGTGGAAGTCTCTGTTCACCGAAGAGGAGGGGGAAAAGACAATACCAGGAGGCACCACAGACACAGTTCTAGAGGGTCTCACCCCAGAAACACGTTATCAGGTCTCTGTATTCGCTGCCTACGGCCACGGCGAGGGCCAACCATTGGTTGGAGAGGAAACCACAGATAGTAAGTCGTGTTTATTCCCTAATCCTTCACTTCTTTCACTTCTTCACTTTCCTCCTCTCTTTTCTGCACTTCATGGTTTTTTTTTTAATATCTGGTCTAACGTTTACCTAGAAAGTGTGAAGCTTAGGTAAGTGTGATATACCTCTGTCACCATAAAAGTCATAAAAGCTCTATGACCAGAAAGGGAACGCTGCACTTTTTTCTTTTTTCTTTTTTTTTATCTTCATGTGTAGCTGTTAAGATCATTTCATTTTATAGCCAAGAATGAGATCTAGACCTTCTTGTCATAAACACATCTTTAGCCTTAAAGTTCCTTTGCCTCTTAAGTAAGAGTCAGAGCAGATCATCACTGAGAAATCTGGGGCAGTGACGCAGGTTTAAAAATGATCCAGGAAACACGGTTAAACTGTAGGCAGGTGTTATGTAGAAATGGAGATCTGTTAGCAACACTTTCTGTTCTGTTCCTTCTGTTAAGCTAAGAGATAACGTCATTGCTGTTGGCATCAGCCTCGGCCATCAAGATTATAGAGTCTTTGCGTGCATGCGTGTTATATGCATGTAAAGAGGTGACGTAATTTCCAGCACACCTGCACTGGGCTTTCATGGGAGATACAGGAAAGATAGACACTGGCCTCTCCCTTGTTAGACCTCACTCCTGCTCAGATGAGAAAAGCACATTGAGCGGAAACTCGCACCAGTTGGGAGGGAATTTGTCCACCAGTTAGTGAAATGGAATGTGCTAAAGGAAAAATATTTCCAACCATCATTAATATTTATTGTTTCTGGCAAGCCAAAAAGGTGGCATACATGCACACCAAACACAACCATAAGGTAGCTTCGTATAGACTTAAATATTCACCTTGCTCAATCCTTCCCTCACTTTGCTCCCACTATCTGTTGCTCTCTTTGCATGTGCTCTACACAAATCACAGGTCTCTTTGGGCCGAGCCTCACACGGCAAACTTGGATGGGCTGCTTTTTTTCCGTTAATAAAAGTCCTCCCTCTGAAGTAGAGCGTTCTGAATATTTCCCTCAGCTCGTTTCAAGGCCTCTGACAATTCGCACTTGCCCTTCCTGCTCTGAAAATAAGAACTATGGCTTTGCTCAAATTCACAAGACATCCAAGCCTGGCTTCCAAACCCACCAACTAAACATGATCAATCATGTAAATTAGGGCCTGTTTAATGTATACTTCTGAAAATCAAAAGTATTCGGGTAGGTTTGTATCCACATGCATGTGGAAATTGAGCAGATATCCGGATGAAAGACTGTGAGGTAGCCAAGCGTGTTACTGTTTAGTTTACTTACCAGCAGGAAGGCCATACTGCTTATATTTCCAAGGGTATACTGGAAACATAGGCAGTTAAGCACACATTCAGCACACATTCCCATCTCAACAAGAATCAAAATCTAAATGTTCCCTCACACCAGCCATTCATCATTTCTCCTCTTTAAACCATTGTTCCTTTTTTTCCCTTTTTCTCACAGTATCTGCCGCTGGCAGAGGGATTGTTGTCTCTGAGGAGACGGAGAAGAGCATGAAGGTGGCGTGGCAACCGGCGCCTGGAAATGTACTCAACTACCGCGTTACCTACAAGCCCAAGGCAGGAGGGCGCCAGCTGGCAGCCAAGGTGCCTGGTGCCAACACCTCCACTGTGCTGAGACGTCTCACTCCCCTCACCACCTACGACATCATTGTTCTGCCAGTCTACCGTTCAGGAGAAGGCAAAGCAAGGCAAGGAGAAGGAACAACACGTACGTTCGTCAGTCTATCATTCACCACACAACAAATGTTGCTCTTTCTGTTGCCAAGCTCAGGAAATGTTTGATTATCCTTTACAAACTACCACATCCTCATCACAATCACAATCATAGTCACAATCACGTCATACTGAATGACAAAAGCAGTGTTCCAGTAAATGTCTCCATTATGTAGTATTTAAAACATATTGTTTTGAATCAGTCAGTTGTGTGTATTCAGAAACTTCAACTACAGACTTCTCCTCTCTCCCTAGTGTCACCTTACAAAGGTCCCAGAAACCTCCAGACTTCAGAGCCTTCCAAGACCAGTTTCCGTGTAACCTGGGACCACGCTCCTGGTGATGTTAGGGGCTACAAAGTCACTTTCCACCCAGTTGGGGATGACATTGACCTGGGAGAACTTACGGTTGGTCCTTATGACAACACTGTGGTGCTGGAGGAACTGAGGTGTGTCAGGCAGATTTCAGTTTAATTGTTATTATCATATCAAAAAAAAGAAATCTGAAATTCATTTGTTTATTTTGGTCCACAGAGCTGGTACCAAATACTCAGTCAATGTGTTTGGTATGTTTGATGGAGGAGAAAGTATGCCATTGGCTGGAGAGGAGAAGACCACGCTTGTGGCTGATGAACCCGATCCTTTTCCTTATCCGCCATCAGGTAAAGTAGTCTAATAACAATTGACTACATCATCAAAGGAATAACAGAGAAAACATGTTGTACACTAAAACTAACAAAGGATGTGAACATCTTAAATGCTTTTAGTCAGTCTGTTCTATGCCTGTCATCACAATCGAAGCAGCGTCTCCAGTGTGTTATGTCTCTGGGCAGCAACAGTCAAACATTGGAGACTGTATCACATAGTAAATTTTTGCTTAGGAAAATATACTCTAAACCCATGGCCCATAAAAACCCAAGAGTTGCTCTAAATGCCTCTGCTCCAACCTAATTGTCTCACGAAATAACAGATGTAATGGCTATTCCATCTGTCTGCCCTTTTCGTTGCTTTCTTCATGGTGTCACTTTCGGCTTCCACTCTTTATTTCCAGTCCAAGTCCAGCTAGTGTAGATTCAAACCATAATCTGTTTGCAGTTATAAAATGTTATTAACTACTTTGTGAGTCAGAGCACGGCAGGCAGTAAGTGTGAGAGGAGGGAAAAATTTTGTGTTTGCTGGAAGCAGCTGTAAAGGTCAGCTTGACCACTCGGCTGCAGGCCCACATCCTAACATGAAGGGAGATTTCATTGAAAGCTCCCACCTCCAAAAGATAAAATAGCATCCAGTACCATCAACTGGCTACAGGGCAAAGAGAGTGGTGTGTGGGGTAGGGCATTCCCAACTTCAGCTTTTTAGTAGTCATTGACTAATCCCAAAAAGTAGTATAGCTGATTAATCGCAGCAGATGTATCATATTTCTTTCACCCAATTTGGTGTCTGAATGATTCTTTTCTCAATTCTTTGTGTAAAAGGTCTCAAATACAACCAGTAAATGGTTAACTTATGTAGATAGGATCAGCCTGGGAAGAGGTGCAGTGATGTAACTGAGTATAATTACTTTGGTAGTGACAAGTTTCTTTTCCTAATTCACTAAGAACACATTTTGCCTCTTTTGCATTGTTCTCCTAACCAGCAGATAGTCAGTGGTAGTTAGTAAGTCCCAGATATTATTCTTTCTTTTTTCATGGATATACCTCTAACAATCCTTTCTCTCTATTCTCTCCCTTGCTATCGGTGAAAGCTTGACAGCTTGTTGTCTGTCATGCGGGTTAGCTGTATGTTTTCTGTGTGAGCAAACCAATCTGTAAATCAAGTGTGTTACCTGTTTTCAGTTTGCAGACAGTGGCAGTTAGTGCAACATCTGCCTTTTTCCAGCGCACATCTGCAGCCCTCTTTTAGGTGCCGCGGATCGGAGACCTTCCCTGTCATCACACAGGTGTTTGGAAAGCAGGATCTGAATATAACTGTGCTGATCTCAAGGGCACAGTAATCTCTCCAATGGAGGCCTTTCATATGTCTCAGGCCATTAAGGGCGTACTCTCCTGAGTTGCCCCCAGGGACTAACTCGTGGATCCAAATGGAACAAATGAAAGAAATACTGCCTCGACATGCCACAAGACAAGAAGATTATCATTGTAACATCTGGAAAATCAAAGAAAAAAAATCCTCATGTAGGAAGGAAAAATGTAATGTGTTACTACTTATGTGTGAATATGTTGCTTGTTCAGCACCCTTTGGGAAGATTTTAATGTAACTGAGTTTGGTTCAATGCCCAAAAGGAAATTCTATGTCATAAAACTCTTCTCTCCTTCTTTCCTTTACCTACTTCACCTCTGTGAGTACGTCTCACATCATAACAATCACCACACACACTGTTTTGTGTAGTTGACAGCTGAACATGGACAATCTCATTTGAAGCCCTCAGCTTTGACAAATTAAGACACTGACATTTTGCCCTCTCAGATGTGACATGTAGGACCAAAGCACAGGCTGACATTGTGCTCCTGGTGGACGGCTCCTGGAGCATCGGACGTCTCAACTTCAAGACCATTCGTGCCTTCATCGCACGTATGGTGGGAGTCTTTGACATTGGCCCTGAAAGGGTTCAAATCGGTGGGTCTACTAAACTCATTTTTTACTAATTAAACCAAAGGAGCTATCTCTGCCTTGATATAACAATTGTTGTATTTGTGTCTTCAGGTCTTGCCCAGTACAGTGGAGACCCAAAGACTGAGTGGCACTTGGATGCTCATCGCACTCGGGAGTCTCTCCTGGAAGCTGTGGCTAACCTGCCCTACAAAGGAGGAAACACCTTGACTGGTACTTGAATCAATTTATTCAATCTAGTGGGAGCAGACCCACTTCTACCCATGTAGTCACAGTACTAAATATTATATATTGTGTGTCTACCATGTCTTCATTACAGGTCTGGCTTTGAACTACCTCCTCCAGAACAATTTCAAGGAGAATGTTGGGATGCGACCTAAGTCAAGAAAGATCGGTGTGCTGATCACTGACGGCAAATCCCAGGACGACGTCATTGTCAACTCGCAGAACTTGCGTGATCAGGGCATTGAGCTCTATGCCATCGGTAGGCGAAGATCAGTTCTGTTTACTTGCACAAACACGATGTATGAAGACAAATTCTTACATGTATCAAAGTGCCAATGCCTATTGTCTTCATTATTGCTCTCTAGGTGTGAAGAACGCTGATGAGAATGAGTTGAGGTCCATTGCCACCGATCCGGATAGCATTCACATGTACAACGTGGCTGACTTCTCTTTCCTGTTGGACATCGTTGACAACCTCACTGAGAACCTCTGTAACAGTGTCAAGGGCACAGGTGTGTATGGTTTTAAATCAAAGTATGCACACAACTCACTGGTCAAAGTAAAGGAATAGTACACATGATTGCAAGGACATAAGCCTTTTACTTCCCAGACATTTGATAGACTGCATAAACATAGCATCCAACAGACAGATACACATCTGGCCCACCATGGAAAGCAAAGAAACAGCCAAGCTCTTGGAAATTATTGCAGATCTATTATTTTGGAAGAGGAAATTGTGTGTATGTTATTCACATTAGAAAGATGCTTTTGGATACAGTAGGGGAACTCTCTGTTGAGGATGTGGCTGAGGATAAGGATTAAGTACTGCGTATAAGGTTCTGTTCCGGCTTGTTACTGAATAGCTGTAAACTTTTTGCCATTTCAGTTTTTTCCTTGTGTATATAACTCTGTGAATAACAAGTAACCATGAGGCCATGTTATTTTCTCATGATAATGTATAGCGTTCTCTGTGATGGCACTTATTTGCGGCTCCTGTCTTTTTATTCCTTCACCTGAACAGACGGTGCGCCCGATCCTCCCACTAACCTGATAACATCAGAGGTGACTCACCGCTCCTTCCGAGCCACCTGGACGGCCCCTGACGGCCCGGTGGAGAAGTACCGTGTGGAGTACATGACTCTGTCTGGACGCCCACAACAGGTATACCTGCCATATATGAGAATGAACTACTGCCGCTAATTGAATTATACAAAAAACTGTTGTGAGTGCCGCTGATCTTCCTGTGAGGGTGTTGAGGGGATGTTGGCTTCAGTCTGTCTTGATCCCCTGTCTCTGAGACTAATGGGAAATCCAGCCTCCTGTTTGTGTTGGCCTCGCGTTGTTTGGGTGTCTAATTACATTACGATCTGACACAGGGCAAAGAAACAAAACACACAGCTCACAGTTTAAAGTATTAGAAAGCAAATATTGGCTTCATGAGTGAGAGCTCTATTGGCCAGCAGTGCCCTGGCTCCACAATGTGTGGAAAAGATGCATTTTTGGTGTCTGAATCTAATTACCCGTCGGAGGATGTTTGTTTTTGTCCAGCTCCCATGGTTTTGTTTAAGAGTGAACAGAGTGGATGAGGTTTTATTATTGTTTATGGATCTGGAATTGAAGCATATGCTGACTTTTAGTCCAGTATAAATTTTTCAGAGGAATTTCTGGTTTGAAATGGAAAGCTTTACCAAGTGCTTATGCCAAGCCAAGATAGAGCTTGTGATTGTTATGCTTCGGGATTGATAATCACCCTTCTACAATTACTTCATCTGTCCTCACACATACCACTGCACCATATGAGACAGCAGAATATAATTCGGTCATATATATGTAAAGTAATGATCCATACTATTGTCAGAAATGATCTACTGTCATCCAGCATAAGCAAAGAAATTCAAAACTTTGACAGATTCTTCCTTATGCACCAATCTTCTAATTATCCCCTCTGCATTAGGTGTTTGTGGATGGCACTGAGACCTCAACAGTTCTCCAGGGCCTCAACCCCCTGACTGAGTACATGGTCAAGGTCTACTCAGTGGTGGGAGAGGAGAGCAGCGAGCCCCTCGAAGGATCCGAGACCACGCGTATGTTTTTTCTCTCTGGCCTTTTGGCTCACATTTAGTCTTGTGTCATTTGATTTCAAAGCGATGCGCTTATAAAAACCCATTTATGGTCTAAGTTGTCAGTGGAAATGTAAACGACTTAAACTGACTTCGGGTCTTTGATCATTGATCGTAGATGTGAAGATATTATGTTGAACTTGCTTAAAGAAGCAAGCCCTTAATCAGAGACACTTTTCCACTTTGGGAAACCCAAATAAATGGAGTGTTCAAAGAATAACAGTTAAAATTTCAGCCCCTCAAGAAACACCAGACTTCCCTTTGAGTCAGCCTCCATCACTGAAGCTCTCTGGCTAAGTTGCTTAACACAAATGTAATGCGCTTAATGACTGTGATTCCTGCATGGTCTCCGTTAATCAAACGTTTAAAGGTAATCTATATATCTTAGCCTTGTTTATAAAACCATATGTGGCAGCAAAAAGAAAGCAATAGTAAATCCTAATTACATGCAAATTCAAAGGGCAATTTTCATGATTACGCTTGGGTTCAAGCACCATATTGACTTCTTTCTTTGTTTCTTTTAAGATGTTGTTAATTGCAGTTTTATTGGTGCTCTCTAGAGAAGCAGAGATTTTACAGTGCTTTATAGTATCTATAAAAGCACATATAAAGCTGCGCTGATTGTTGAGTTTGAAAAGTGTCAACGGCATATGAAAAGGCCTGAGAAATCTGCAGATGCACTGACCCTTTTTTCAATTCCAATTGGATTTTGATATATAAATATCGATATATCTAACAGTTTTTCTTCAATATTATTATTTTAATATTATCATATTAATTAATTGTTGTTGCTGTTGCTGGTATTATGAGCAAGATTACATGATGTTGTTGTAAACCACACAGCACATCTTATTAATGTTAGCAAAAAACATAAAAAACACATTACATTTACATGTATTTCTAAGCAATTTATTCCGAAACCGTGGGTTAAGTCGGCGTCACATACAAATAGGTGTAGGAAAGCAATTTGCTATAGCAAATCCTTAAATGTTTTGAAAACTTGAACTTGAAAAAAGTGAACAAGCGTTATCAACTATGCCTATGAGGTAGATTTTTATACATGAGTTCAAATGTAATAAGAACAATTCAGAGAGTGCAAAGGAAAACTGACAATTGATCAGTGAATCGAGTCATTATCGGCTCCTGATTGTGATATTGGATCTGATTGGATTGCACCCAGTTTATATATAGCTTAGTTTCACTGTGCCAATAATTTTCACCTTCAACTCAATTTCCTGTTGATATCAAGTCCCCCTGAGCGCCGTGAGGAGAATGGACATTTATGATGAGCAGATAACCACCATGCGTGTGAGGTGGGAGCAGGCGGAGGGTGCCACTGGCTACATGCTGCTCTACAGCGCCATCAATGCCACTCAGCCCACCCTCGAGCAGGAGGTAAGAGACATTCTCGGAAAAACATTGAGAAAACAAAGTGTTATTGAGCAAACAGGCACACAGCCAATCAGCTGTGGATATGACAGATCTGGACGAGGAAAAAATTAACACATGCACATGTGTTTATGGGTGGACACGATCGCACATTTTCACATGCATTCATATACACATTGCTAAACACTAGAAGTAACCAAATGCTTCAACGTATTGTCAGCAGTTCTTTACATAACATAGATGTCACACACTAAAACGAGATTTCACAAAGCTACCAGTGTTTGCCTCATCATTCAGCAGGCAAGGCCGAAGGGAACATACAGAGGAACATTGTTAGTCACAAAGGGGTGGGTGAACCATGAGCTCACTCTGCCAAGGGATCATCATCATTTGTTCATGAGGTGTCAAACCCAGTGGGTCAAAACCGGAATCGGCAGATGTGCCGCAACCATAATATTTCTCCCATTGTTTTTATCCAAACATGTCAATCGATGTCACTGAGGAGCCCTCTGTCATCCGCTTCCTCTCTGACCTTCTGTTATTTCTTTGGTCTGGGCCCCTTGCAGATCAGAGTGGGAGGGGATACAACTGATGTCCAGCTGGTGAAGTTACTCCCCAACACAGCCTACACACTCTCCCTGTTCGCCCTGCATGGAGAGTCAGCGAGTGAACCACTGACCAAGCAGGGAGTTACCCGTATGTAGTCAATTAATCACCAGTTGGTTTCCTGAAGCCGGTATAGGTTATTGATATCTGGAGGTAGCTCTATGCTCCTGAAGCTAACTCTAATCTTCTGCCCCTTGCTCAGAGCCCATGCCACCTGCCGGCGAACTGAGGGTTCGTGATGTCACCCACAGCACCATGAGGCTTATCTGGGATGCTGCTCCTGGTCTTGTTCGCAAGTACCTCATCACCTACAAGCCTGAGGAGGGAGAAGCTAAAGAAGTGAGTTTGATTCCAGCTCTTCTTTCCCATTACTGATATACTGTACATGCAGTACATGTTAGCTGCCTTAGTTTTTACCATTCCTGCACTCCCATGTTTTTCTTCCAAACTTTCATTGCCTGTTGTCTGTTTGAGCCATTAGGTTTGATGGTGATGAATTTATATAGATATTTTTGACTGATCCCTAAATATATTGGCCAGGACAACATGATGGAGAGTGCAGCTGGTTGGGTGGACATTGGGGAATGTTTTGGAGTCCAAAGAAAAGATTATGAACCTATCAGAACATGGTTTTGCGGGGGTTAAAGGGCGGTTCTAGGGCTGGGGGTTGGAAGGATACTTTATGGTCACATTTCCCCTTTTGGGAGTTCTTGGGCTAGAACACAGAACTCTGTGGTCTGCCTTTTGCTACTTCCTTAGCTATAAATCAGGTGGAGGTGATCTTCAAAGCTCAGCTAATGGAAACACACATGGGAAAGTGAATGTAGTGCATGGGGAGGAAGAGCTTCCTGCCCAGAAAGTAGCAAATTGTCATGTTTGACCTTATTGATTATGTGATAAAACTCAATAAGTGTCAGCCTGTCACTCACAATGCGGATGTGAAGCTTTTTGCGTGATTACATGGTCCAGAGAGACAAAAGAAAGTCTTTAGACTTTAAAGTCAAATTTAAATACAAAAGATCAGACAAACATCCAGCAGCTGTTCAGTCTAATTAGATCCAAATTAATCCCTTAAGTTCAATTTCTTGAGATTGAGCTAATAAAACTTAATGGAATCAAGAGCAGTTAAACCAGTGTGGTGTTTCTTGTGAGTATTCCAGGTGGTCAAATTTAGATGCTTTTGTTGTTTGTTGTGCATCTTGTTTGTTCCCATTTTCCCCTGGAAACAAGCACTGTTTTTGTACCCTCAAGTCAAGTTTCCTACTGGTCTTAGGTGTGCATTCCTCCTGTCGCCAGTGTTCCTGGAAACTCACACTGGGAACAGAATTAAAGTTTCACAAGACTTGGCTGAAGAGAAAAACATCTGAAGTTCTTTTTGCATTTGCAACATAAAGCTCATTGTATTTGCATTATTTATTTTTGTGCAATGATGTTTAACGAGTGTGTTTGATTGTTCTACAGTTGGAAGTTGGAGGAAGTGTGACCACCAGAGAACTGGACAACCTGATCTCACAGACTGAGTATGGCCTGGCTGTCACTCCGATCTACGATGAGGGACCTGGTCAGCCAATGTTGGGAGAAGCAATCACTGGTGAGAATGGAAACTATCATGGATAATTTCCCTAGCTCTGGTTTGCCTGCTTCTCACTTACTCCTTTTTGACCACAAAATATCTGGTTCTTAAACCGGTTATGTTCAATTTTACTGGAACCTTGGTCCTATCTAGTGAACCAGCCTGCATTTCAACAATTTAGCTTAACCACTGAAACCAGTGATGCCTTATTACTGGAGAACACTGCAAAATGCACCTTGTAGAATATGACATTCCCACTTTAGTTCACACTTCCGGTCAAGAAAAAACAGCTATTTTTGGTTTCGGGAACCAACTCTTCATGTCCCAAACCAATTTGATCTCAGTCAAAACGTTCAATACGGTTCAACATTTGGTATAAGAACATGAATAGACCCAGTTCCATGTTGGAGGAAAAGGTCCTACGGTGATTAACTTCCATTCCTCTCCTCTGTAGATGTGGTTCCTGCCCCAAAGAACCTGCGATTCTCAGAAGTTACCCAGACCAGCTTCAGAGCCACCTGGGAGCATGGAGCACCTGACGTTGCTCTGTACCGCATTGGCTGGACAAAGAAGGGAGAGAACAACTTCCAATACGTAAGAGAAAACCAGCTGTCTATGACATTTACATTTCTAGTAATTCATGAAGGTATTTCTTGATGAGTCTCGCAGAGAGCACTTTGGCGCTGCTCTGATAAAGAGCTCCAGTTGAGGCAATGAGAACATGGAGAAAACAGATTTTTGCACCAATTCAATCATAACTGCTCTAATATGAATCTTGTGATGCTTGTTGGTATCAAAATGAGCTAAATTTAATGTCAAGTTCCTTCCAACATGCTGTGTTTGTGCTTTCCTCATCAGTCCATTCTGAACAATGATGAGACAACCCACGTTCTGGAGAACTTGGAAGTTGACACGCCCTACGATGTGTCTGTGACCGCAATCTATCCCGACGAATCAGAGAGCGAGGATCTGCTGGGCACTGAGAGGACATGTAAGATTCTTACCCCAGTTGCTCTGTGGCGATGTCTTTAGTTAACACTGTTTTGCTCAACAGAATCTCTGTTGGATCATGACCAAAGGAATAATGATGAACCTTTTGATTTTACCTCCTGGAAATATGTTGAGTTAAATGTTAAAAGGTATGCCCATTATACCTTTCTATTTTTGCCTCTATAGTGTCCAGGAATCCTCCTCCGAGAAGTAAGTATATTTGCGGTAAAGCAAGAGGATGCTTTTTCCTTTCGAGTGATGAAAGCATGTTTTATGACTTCAACCAGTCATCAGCACTTTTGTTTCATTGGACAACCATCATTTCATCATCAAGCAAGGCCCTTAACCCATCCACCGCTCCAGTGGCGCTGTGCTGCAGCTGACACAGCCGGTTTTATCATGTGTTTGTCTGTCCCTGTCTGTGTTTGTCCCATTGTCCTTTCCATCCATCCATCCATGGCTTTTCCTGAATATCATCTTATTCAGTCAAATGTCAAATGAAATGGCTGACGATGGATCTCGACTGTGCATGCCCTGCAAAACAGGGATTTGAAAATCCCTGTTTTTGATGCCCATTCCATCATCCATCATGTATTCATCCACTCATCCCTCTATTCATCGCATTCATTCATGCATTTATCAGTCCATCCATGATCATCTTTCCATCAATCCATTGCTGCCGAAGAGTATCCATCCCTGCTTCCGAAAAGACTGAATCCCAGAAGAGGATTTATCTTTTCTTTTTTTAAAGCCACAATCCTTGATGCAATCAGTGGTAGACCTGCTTTATTTGACCAAAATTTAAAGAAAGAACATTTTCTGATTGTAAATGAACTGGTATTTAGATGACAAATGCATCATTCAAGGCTAGAGTACACATCTTAACACAAGTTGGCCAAGATATCAAGGACTGTGCCTTTAAAAGATGTTTAAAGGATCTCCATGGAAGAAGTGCACTCACTACTTATAACAAATATACATATTGCCATGGTTATAATTGTGATGTGTGTGTGTGTGTGCGCACAATTTCTAGCACCCAATGCACCTCCCACGGACTTGGTTGTGTTCAACGAAACCATCACCAGCATGAACGCCAGGTGGAATCCAGCTCCGGGACGCGTCCAGAACTACAGGATCACTTATGTCCCCACAGCCGGAGGCAGGAGCCAGACTGTAAGTCTCATATCAGACGAACATGGAATACCGACAACACATACAGTTTTTATTTACAAAGCACTTTCATATCTCAAGCAAGTAATCTCTGAACACCAAAATGCAGATTGCATTGCATTCCGATAAAAGTTGACTTCAGTCCATATGGCAAATACAGCAGAGAGGGAACATAAAAACTCATATGGCCAGTAAAGAATAAATAATTCTAAATTGCATCTTTTATATACTCATGGGGTACGAAAGAGTTAATGATTTTTATGGAATAGAGACTGTAAACTGGGTTGAAGCAGCAGCAGTACTAGACATTGAAATATTATCTACTTACTCCTCACTATTCTTCTCCTTGTCTTCTTTAATGGACTTCAGTCCTGCACCAGAATAAACTGTCAATCACAGCTCCTTAAACTGTGAGTCACTGGATTAGTTACTTCCTCCAGTTAAGTAAAACTCAAGCTAAACCTCTGCCACTGGTGATTTAGTACTGTAGTTTATTGTAATTCAAATCCCTTAATCTGTTGTTTGGATGTAACAGCATTAAGACAATTATTTATCAATATTTCCTGACACTTCGGTCTCCCACTGGTCATTTTTGGTATTGCTGGCTGCCTTACTGAATGTGCAAAAACTCTTGGATGACATTTGAATGTTTGGTTTAAATCTGTCAGACATTTCTCAGCACCTTTCAGAAGCAACACTTACAAGCGAGACTGGAGTATGCTAAATGGTGCACGCTCCTACACAGGGCCGCAGACTGATGGTCACACTGATAAGCTGCGAAACAAACCCTTAAATCAGTTGAATGTTGCATCCAACTTTGGTGAAAATATTTCTCTCACTGCTCGCCGCTTATTGGAAGTGAGGAGTTGCTTAAGAGAGATAAACTTTAAATGTCGTAAAAATCTCACATGACACATTGTCAGCGCTGATAATTTAACAGCTCTAAGGGGAGACAGTGAACAGATCCCTCAGAGATGAAACATTTATCTGCAGTATGTTTTGAGGCTTCACATGCAGTGTGAACTATTTAGCCAGCTGCAATTCATGGCTGTGTACAAATTGAATGAACTTGCCCTATCTGGTCAGTGTACGTATGTAATGAAAAGGGACTGGCCATGGATGTCATATATGTTACAGTCAATTTTGTTTAAAGTGCTGCAAAAAGCATCTCAGTTCACTGTTTTTCACCTATTTTAATAAGACCCAGATTGCTTCCAACATTTGTCATACTTGAGAGGGCAGCTAAAGTTTTAAGCTAATTTTCTCTT
Organism: Sparus aurata; assembly: GCF_900880675.1. Classification (NCBI taxonomy): domain Eukaryota; kingdom Metazoa; phylum Chordata; class Actinopteri; order Spariformes; family Sparidae; genus Sparus; species Sparus aurata. Next base: position 18,357,079 of record NC_044202.1, on the reverse strand, counting down.
CCTATAATTCACCCTGTCAGACGTTTTGTACCAAATTCAACTTCAGCTCAGCTGCTGTTATGTAGGTCACTGGTTGACCACTGCGTTCCCTTTTAACACAAGACGGAATGTTTTCCTCTTTAGTACTTGATGAAATTTCGTTGTGCTGATTGCCTCGGTCATATCACACTGAAAGGTCGATGGAAAACTGGAAGCTAACAAGCCTAGCATCAGCCAAGTCGTCTTGGTTCACTTTCAGGTTTTCAACAAGGATAGCCAGCCCTGGGAGTTTTGCATTATTTCGTCTTGGACAGAAAGTCTGTTTTCGGAAATGTCTGACATATATTTTGCACGTGTGTACAAGAAAACTTTTGCAGCGCCAAATGATAAAATGGTGCTGTGGAGACAGATCTGTGCGGTAATTAAAGAAAACCACAGTGGCCCTAAAGCAGACCTAAAAGCACATGTGCGTGTATTATCATACACACGCAAACACACTGTCCCAGCACACTCAGAATTGGTGTGTTCCCATTCCTTACAGCCTCAGCCAAAAGTAATGAAGTAAATTTATTGCCAGTCATGACCGATATGACAAGACATCCGACTGTTTCGGCCATCAGCGTAGAGATTTACCTTGGCCGGTGTGCTGTGTATTAACCATGTCCAAAAACACTCAAAACATTCCTCCTCTGAAATGTTGACAGTCTAGTATTTTTCACAGAGAATTCCTTCCATTGGGTTATCAATTTAAGGCACCCCCGGAGAGTTGTAAACTCTTTATGCCTTCATAGAATCAGATCAAATATCTGTTCCCGCAGTTTATATTATTGTTGCTAAAGGTTTTTAAGAGCTTAAGCAAGCTTTCCAAGAGAATGAGTGGCCGAGCTAACTTTAAACTACTAAACTAATGTTTGAAAATTCCTCTCTTCTGCATTCGATATGATCGCACAGGGTTTACATATATCATGGTAATATTTATTTTTTGAGCAACTTATTAGCTAACTAGCTAACATGCCAACATTTACTCTCTCCAAACTAGACCCAGGTTGGAGGGAAGAAAACTACTGTCCTTCTTCCCAAGCTGACGCCTGACACTGAATATTCCATCAGCGTGGTGGCAGTCTATGCCAGAGGAGTCAGCCAGGATCTGAACGGCGTCGGAAAGACCAGTAAGTTGTCCTTCACCATCGGTGCTCCTGATAGATGAGTGACAGTGATTGATTGTGATGTGAGTGATGACAAATGTATTCATTTGTTATGGGTTTTTACGTCTACAAGTAATAAATTACCAAAATTGTTACGTTAAGAAGTTAAGAATGGGAAGTTTGAAATCATTCTTATAATATGGACAATATTTTTGCAGACCATGTTTAACCTTACAGATTAAATTGTAAATATTAATTGTTTTCTGAATGTTTTCTTAAACTTCTGTTTAAATGTCAAGGAAATGACATATATGGATTGTCCTACTGTTATGGTATATGTGCAGTATTAACTGTATTGTACTTTCATCTTACCTCAGAGCCTTTGGGTGGTGTTAGGAACCTGCAGGTCACTGACCCCACTACCAGCACCCTGAATGTCCAGTGGGAGCCTGCTGAGGGCAATGTGCGTCAGTACAGGATCTTCTATGTCCCAGCAGCTGGAGGAGAGGAAGAGATGGTATGTTGGAAAATGGTTGGAAAATGGCATTAGAGCACAGAGTTCCTTCCTTTATAATCACAACTAGGCCAGAGCACAACCTGATGTATGCCTTGTTACACTTCTTTCCAGGTGCAGGTATCAGGCAGCACCTTCAACACAGTTCTGAAGAACCTGCAGTCTGATACCGTCTACACTGTAACTGTGATGCCCGTCTACTCCGTCGGAGAGGGGCAACGCATGTCTGAGAACGGCAAAACATGTAAGCACTGCATGCAAGTCATCACTGGTGTAGACGATTCATGCAGGGATTTTTAGAAGCAGTGGTTACATCTTCGGAAAACAGCTTTCAGCGTTTAGCATTGCCCATACAGACTGAGGAGAGGACCTCTGAGAATGACATGGCTGTGGGATTTTTTTTCCGCGGTCAGGAATCCATTCATGTCCGTCCAGAATGAACTTACTGGCCTCAGTTGCTGGCTTGCTGTAACTGCGTGTCAGGAACCTTCAATAAGGCAGCCACTGATAATTCATGTGTTTCATCATCCAAAATCTTTTCAAAATCCTGTGAGCCGAGCCAAACCGATCACATGCTGTTTGGTCCTTGAGAGGCGAGTTAATGCACCCGTAATTCACACCTCACATGTAAAAATGCAACATGAAACATGACAGTATTAAGCTAAGTCAGCGCAGTTTCAAAACTCCGTCAAAGAACAGAGACTTTCCAGTTTCTCCCACAACTTTTAAACCACCAATCTCTGCTCGGAATGAGTCAGCATTTTGTGGGGTGATTGCGTAGGAAGGAATTCCTCAGGGCTGGCAACATTATAATGGTGTCTCCTCTCTCTTTACCGTAATATTGTCCATTTATAGGTTGGAATGAAGGATAGTGGTCAGGATAATGGTGGGGCTGGGGAGTGGGGGAGGGTCTGTATTGAGTAATTGGCTCTCCTTTGGGGAAAAAGAAACAGAAGTGGGGCTGGAAATGAATAGAGAGCATTATATGTTTTATGGCTCTCAACTCATTTGGCTAAGGTCGTGCTCCATGCCTGCTACTGTTACCCCCATTTTCCCTTTCTGTAGCCTTGTCCCTCCATGTTCTGTGGCTTTTTCCTAGACATGTTAACCAAACTCTAATACAGTATGTACAGTATATCAGTACCTCAAAGAATTACCCCCCTTCTTAGCTTCTGCTCCCACTAGTACGCTCAGCACCGACTGTTAATTGTGCCTTAAAATTCAAAGCAGCTTTTCTAGGCAACAGGCTTTGGTCTGTGAGACTTTTAAAGTACGGAAGCTCACTCACTGTGCTTTGCCCACATGTGTCTTTTCCCTTGCATTTATGGGGTTTTAATGGTGAGCGGCACAAAGCCTCTAAACATCTGCTTTGGGTTTTTAGAAGGCAAGCTCCACACAGGGCTGCTCATACACCTTGTATATCCTTTTCATTAACCTTTAGGGCGCTGACAGGAAGTGTCCTGTTGACAGCACAATTGTTAAGTAATGTCTTTAAACTGGTCTATGTTGGTTGCCTGGCAGCATTGTTTCCATTTATTTAAAACATTCTCATCAGTCTTTGGACTGGTCTGGCTGTCAACAAAACTAGACTGCACTGTTTTATTTTAAATGAGATGGGGGAGAATGACATTACCACCAATTATTTGGTTATTGTTCATCTGTAATGAATGGTTTTATCCTCATTTACTGACCTCTATATGATAACCTGACCTAAACAATCAATTCTTTTGTGTCATCTGCCTTACCTTTCCATCCATCCTCCCTATCTGTACAAACCACTTGACTTCTTGGCCTCTCTCCTCATCCTGTCATCACTTTTTCCCTTTGTCAAACCTTCCTCTCATCACTCTTTGTTCTCTTTTTTTGTCTAACCTTTCACTTCCTTATCTCTGTTCCTTCCTCCTGCCATCCGACTTTCCTGGCTTGGCAGTGGAGCGTAGCCCTGTCAGGAACATCCAGGTCTTCAACCCAACCACCAACACTCTGAACGTTCGCTGGGAGGCTGCCACAGGCGAAGTCCAACAATACCGGGTGGTCTACTCTCCTGTGACTGGCGCCAGGCCCTCTGAGTCGGTGAGTTTCCATCCACTGTGTGGGACGAAGGGTGGTATAGCATACGTATATACTGTATATTGAACAAAAAAAATTATATAGGTGCAGAAAGGTACCAAAAAACTACAAATACTTGTTTTATTGTTATATCTCAGTAACCATCTCATTGGTAATGCCTTTAAAATCACACTGTACACACAAAAATACTGAGAAGAAATCCAGCATGGGTGGAGGTGTGCACACATGCGCCCAAGCAACCACCAATTAAAACCTTTTGAGCAGCATTTACAGTACACCATATGTCATCAGGATTTAACAGGCTCATCCTTAACTTTTAAAAGAAAACATCAGTCGGTTCACCAAATGGTCCATGTGAGTGTGTTTGTATGGAGGCATGTGTTCAGTTTTTTTCCAGCTGAATTCTCTTCTATTACTTGGACTTTATATCTATAGTAGATTTCAACCACAACTGTGCTCATTAAAGCAGAAATTCTTAAACTGTAACTCCTGTTCTCTACACGATATGTTGCATGTGGCACCAGCGTGCCCACATCTTCACGTGTAAAGGATTACTGGGTTGCTTAAAGAATCCACAAGCACCTTTTTGAAGTGTGAGTTGACATCGTTGTGCCATTAGCTGTCTCCGGCATCTGCCAGAAAGATTGCACCATTAAAAGAAGTTCCTTCAGTGGGACTCCAATAACATGGCCTTTGAAGAGCGAGGCATATTCCAGTTAATTGATAGAGAGGTGCACTCTGGCTCCATCCCAGTCTGTTAGCACAATCGTGGCAGGCTCAGGCCTTTTCCGTGGCCAGGTCCAATGATGTGCGTCAGCGGCAATGTGGTCTTTTTCAGCCAGCACCATCAAATTTAACACCAGCTGGAGATTTGTTAGCACGAATTACCAGCTTTAGCAACGTCGCCTATGATATTATTTTTATTCTGAGACTCTCAAGCACCCCAGTAAATCTTCCAGCGGGAGACATGGGGGTATACAGCTAGTGACGCAATCAAAATAGAACAAAAGTGGACAATGGGACATTGTTGTTGCGTTTAACAAATGCCACAAGAGATCATAAGCAGTTTTTTAACCCCTTTTGCTGTCTAGCAGTCACATAGGGTTCTGTCTTACATACAACCCCCCACCGTTATACCGCTCCCATCTTCACACAGAGGTCATCACCTAGTCCAACAAACTAACCCAAAGACAGAAAGACAGTTAGGGGGGGTAGCCCCTATGTAATCAGATGTCGCCACTGTCGGACTGGGTTAAACAGTGGTGCTGGCTGTCAAACATCAAAGTGTTACTTGGCTCTTCTCTTCCTTTCACTTAGTGCTGACAGCAAGGGGCGGTTGAGTGAAAGGAGGTGTTAGAGGGAGTGTACAAACAAGCAGCTGTCAGAGCAGAGGAAAGGTTTTTGTCCGTGTACGCATTAGGCAAGGGAATCTTTATCACGACTGTGCATAACTACACTGGTTTTTCTTTCTTCAGAAAATAAACACATTCAATATAATCTTTGACTGATCAGTTTAGGACCTACTTCTTTTGCTGTTGTAACACATGGCTCTGAATCTCCTCTGTTGACATCTGATATATTTCCGTGTGTCTCTGTGCAGGTTCTGGTACCTGGAACCACCACCACGGCCTTGCTGCAGCAGCTGGTCCCAAATACTGATTACAATGTGGGAGTGGTTGCCCTGTATAGTGACGGCGAAGGACCAGCCATCAGTGACGCCGGAAAAACATGTAAGAACGTGGGCGGGAGTGTTAAAAGAATCCCCTTTTCAGTAATTAACAAGTAGCAAAAAAGGTTAAACTGCACAGACATAGAGATATTGGGAACGTACAGCACAAACTAATACTACTTTCATCATGTTTCCTTGCTCAGTGCCCCGTAGTGGCCCAAGAAACATGCGCGTGTATGACCCCACCACGAGTACTCTCTCTGTTAGCTGGGAACACGCTGAAGGTCCCGTCATGCAGTACCGCATCACCTATGCCCAGACCACAGGAGACCCCATCGAGGAATATGTAAGCACTCAGAATTCCACTGTTGCTGTTATCAAACACTTTGTACAATTAAGAGATAATCAAACTCCTATTTATGAGTTATAAATACACATTTCCCCTGATAAATATGCTTTGATTTGTCCTTGTATTTACCCTGATTCTTCATGTGGCATGTCTCGTGTCTCATAGACTACAGTACCAGGGAACATAAACAATGTGGTCCTGCAGAACCTGGATCCAGACACTCCCTATAATATCAAAGTTACTGCCATCTATCCTGATGGACCAGGAGGAGAGCTGGAAGGAGACGGACGCACAGGTATGAACTATCTTTGTCACTTTGAAATGAGATTGTTTAAGGGTGTGAACTGAGCACATTGACAGACACGTATTAGGGCTATCATGCCGTACAGCACAAACGCACATGCTGTCTAGTGTGTGTGGAATTCACCTACGAAGATCTGAAAAGAATGATCCATTGATTAGGAACCTCAATCATAAAAGTTGAATAAGTGGAATTCTTGACTTTTTACGAGGGCCAAGAGCACCAATAGCCTTTGCCAGAGAATTATGAACTGGCTGTTCTCCAGTGAGGGAGCTCTCATGCTTGCAGGGCTGGCCCCTGTCTTGCGTAATTTTTGAACAAAAGAAACCCTATTATATATTGTAATTCTAGTCCTCTCCTTGAGGCAGCTTTTCTTTTCAAATGTCTCTGATGTGGTCGAATTAATTATCCTCTCAATGACGCATTGATGCTTTCCTCATAATTCAGAAGCCCAGTAATCTATAATACAGTAATTACCCTGCTGACAGGTCACCAGAAATAAATACACTGAAATGAGCTAAAGCCTGTGTTGACTGCTGCGCTTTCTTCTTTTCCAACAGTGGGTATGCTCGGCCCCAGGAACCTCCGTGTTTCTGATGAGTGGTACACCCGCTTCAGGGTGTCCTGGGACCCCGCCCCCTCCAGGGTTAACGGATACAAGCTTATTTACCAGCCTGAGGGTATGGATGTTGTTATGAAGAGTAAAACAATCTGGTTCAAAAATATACTTCATCTGGTAACATTTATAAAATCTCATTCCAGGCTCTGATGAGCCCACTGAGGTGCTCGTTGGAGACGTGACCTCCCACCAACTGCATAACCTGAAACCTGGAACCACCTACGACCTGCAGGTGCTGGCAATGTACAACACAGGCGTCAGTGCACCTCTTGACGGACAAGGCACCACACGTAAGTTATTGATGCAGTTATTTATTGTTTGACAGGTTTGAGTGCACATAAACATGATGAATGTGTCTAGTTTTGACTGCCAAGCCATAGTTGTGAAAGAAGAGAACTTAAACAATTGAAAATAATTCTTTCCTATAGTGTACCTGAATGTGACGGACCTGAACACTTACAATGTTGGCTACGACAAATTCTGCATCCGATGGGCCCCTCACAGAGCAGCCACCTCCTACAGACTCAAAGTCAATCCTTTTGACAGTAAGTGCTTTACTCAGCTGCACGCTATGAAGACCGAGTTGAATTAGACGTTGAATTTGTTTTGGTAACTGCAACCTGAATCTGTCTATTCTGGATTCTCTTCTCCTCCAGCCTCCAAGAGTGGTGCTCAGGAGATTACTGTCAGAGGCTCGGAGAGTAATTACTGCTTTGATGGCTTGACACCTGACACTCTCTACAACGCCACAGTGTTCGCCCAAACACCCAACCTGGAGGGACCTGGAGTCAGCGTGAAGGAGAGGACACGTACGATAACATCCTCTATGCCAGTTTAATGCTAATTTATGACAGGACAGTGTTCTCACACATCAGTTAACGCTACTAAAATCTTCCAGTTTCTCTTGTTCTTACACTCTCTCAATACTTTCTGTTGTGTCTTGCAGTGGTCAAACCAACCGAAGTGCCAACTGAACCTCCCACCCCTCCTGCTCCAGCAACAGTCCCCCCTGCATTGGATGGTGAGGAGAGCTTTGCCATTTGTGTGCTAAAAGAATGATTCTTAAATGCTTTACATTAATTTCTTGTTCCTGCACTACAGTGTGCAAAGGTGCCAAAGCAGACTTGGTCTTCCTCATCGATGGCTCCTGGAGTATTGGAGATGAGAGCTTCAACAAGGTCATCCAGTTTGTCAGAAGCATGACCGGAGCCTTCGAAGTCATCAGCCCTAAGGGCATGCAGGTCAGCATAAACCTTTCTCACCCCTAAGAAATGTTTTGAACAACTGGTTTCCTATGTCAGCATGTGTTGATTATATACTATTTGTCCTTTCTGAACAGGTTTCATTCGTGCAGTTCAGTGATGATGCCAAGACTGAGTTCAAGCTGAACACCTATCATGACAAGGGCATAGTGATTTCAGCTTTGCAGACTGTGCGCTACAGAGGAGGCAACACCAAGACAGGTACAGCACAGAAAAAGGCAAAGTGGCATCTTAGCAAACACATTGTTCTAAAGAAGATGAAGTATTCAGATTCAGTGTTCTCTGTCTTCTATCCTTTATGCAGGCGTTGCTATGAAGCACGTCTATGAGAAGGTCTTCACCTCAGACAGTGGCATGAGGAGGAACGTGCCGAAGGTGCTGGTGGTGGTCACTGATGGACGCTCCCAGGACGACGTGAAGAAGAGCGCAGAGAAACTGCAGCATTCCGGTACGTGTGGCATTATTGATCATTGCCAGGTGCGTTTCGGTGTGTATTTTACTTACAATGCATACGGTATCTCACAGATCTGTTTCGAATCATCCCAATTTGCTGATAGCTTCAATTTGCTTCATCAGAGCCAAAGTGTATGGCTGATTTACCAAATCCCTTCAGCGATGAAACTGCTTGTGGTTACTGGAAGCTTAACAATTGGTCTTTGTTATTTTTGTGTGCGTGTGTTTTGCCCCCACAGGCTACAGTGTGTTTGTCGTTGGAGTAGCTGATGTGGACATGACAGAGCTGAGACTTATCGGCAGCAAGCCCAGCGAGAGACATGTGTTTGTGGTAGACGACTATGACGCTTTCGCCAAGATCCAGGACAACCTTATCACCTTCATCTGTGAAACGGCCACTTCTAGTAAGACATTAATATATAATTAAAATGCTGTGTGAGTTTAGTTTTTGCATTCCGAAAGTAAATCTTTGTCTTTCATTGTGTAGTTACTATTGTGGTTGATTAGTGCACCTGCAGAAGTAAGCCACACATTTAACTGATCTACTGGCACAAAATCTATAAACAGACATCAATCACCTTCTTTAAACCCTAGCCTATTTTTCCAAACCTCTAAACCCTTTTGTTCTGTTTCAGCTTGCCCTCTGATCTACATCAATGGGTTCACAACGCCAGGTAAGCGTCACCATACATCATACCCATTGACTAATATCCCTAAGAGGTTGTTGGCTTTACCAAAATGCTAGTTTGCTTTGCTATAAGACGGTATTGCTGTTTCCTTGCACTCAACATTGCTCCTGTTTCCATTCCTTCCCAGGCTTCAGGATGCTGGAGGCTTTCAACATCACTGACCGGACCTTCGCCGGCATGAACGGCGTGTCCATGGAGCCAGGCTCCTTCAACAGCTACATCGCCTACAGACTGCACAAGGATTCCTTCATAAATCAGCCCACCAAGTAAGAGCTGAGTCAAATTAGTATTTGTGTGAGTTTGAGTCTCTGCATATTCCCAGCCTATTGGCCTTACCGTCTGTGCGCTATAATCCTGCCCAGCCCATAGTCATCAATCATAACGATGTTCGGTAGCCTCTGTACTCACAGGAGTTTCCCTGGTGTCCTCTGGCAACACACCTACAGCCTTGTTTGTTGTTGCAGCTTGTGGATTATGAGGTGCTAAATAGAAAACTTATTTACAAGGTTCCTGGACCCAGCCCTCCTCCCACCTGTGTTGTACTGGGAAACAGCAATCACCCCAGGGTCAACAGCTTTGTGTCTTTATTGGGCTTTTGTTGGTGGTGTTAGGCAATTGCAGAGCTGCTGGAGTATCCAAACCTCTTCAGCATGCTTTGTTAATATGTTTATAATGACGCATAGTTTGTGTGCGTGGGCGCAGCCATTGAGTTAATGTGCACAAATGGAAACACTTTGAACTTGAGCAAAAGAGAGGGGACGGAAAATACTTTCAATATGTGGGCAATTTCTGCAAGGCCAAAGGGAGAAACTGGCAATCATTAGCAGGTTCTGCAGCCTATGTTATAGTCTGACTGCTGGTGTAATGAGCACACACGTCTGACTCATCAATATCTGCTAACAGGGAGATCCATCCGGACGGTCTTCCCCCATCCTACACCATCATCCTGCTCTTCCGCCTGCTGCCTGACACGCCCTCCGAACCTTTTGATATCTGGCAGATTGCTGACAAAAACAACAACCCCGAGGTCGGGGTCACCGTCAACCGTAAGCCCCTCATCCTGTTTTAGCCCTCAGCTGGAGGGGGAAGCTGCTGTAGCCGACCCAACATATACACAGCTGTACACTCTTAATTAACAACTTAATCTGCTTTCTTACTTTCTTAGCTAAACTACAGACAGCCAGAACTAATTGATCTTTGTCAGACATGGTAGGTCATTGGAACCATGCTAAAATAACTTGCTTTTTTATTCTCTCATAGAAACAAGGCCTTCATTTTTAAATAAGTATCTTTTACAAATGTGTGCGAACACACGTGCATGCAAGTAATTACGGTCATGGACTTAATCCATCCTAGCTTTTTCTCTGTCCCTCTAGTCCCCGACAACCATGTGTTCTCTATAGTCCTGTCTGTGCTTTGCGTGCCACCGAATCGTAACACACTGTCAGGGATTCATCAGAGGCCCTTCTCTTTTTTCAGCTTCCAGCAAGACAATCACATTCTACAACAAGGACACCCGGGGAGAGATCCAGAGAGCCACGTTTAACGAGGAGCAAGTGAAGCGGGTTTTCCATGGCAGCTTCCACAAGGTAAACACAATGCATGATTCTTATACTCTGTGCACCACATAGTTATGTTATTAAGGTTTGGTCCTTTATTAGAATGGACTAAGAGTCTTTTGTGGTCACATGTGGATTGATTATCCTTTTAAGACCATTTTGTTTGCAGATTATGTTTTCATTGTCGTCACAGATTTGAAAAGTTTCTAGCAGACATTTATGCTTTACTTGAGTTGGCTGAATCGCCTAACAGCCAATGTCATATTACCTGCTATCAGTCTTAGAGTGCTGGTCTGCTGTCAAAGTGGTCATTAGGCCTATTTTATGATTTGACATTAAGTTTTGTTTTTATAGACAAATGGGCAGTTAATATGATAAATGGGTCGTGGAGGCTATAAATACGTTTAAAGAGAGGTTGGAGAGAAGCTCTGATACCTCAGTGTGGCAGTGTAATGTGCAAACTGTTACAGTTTACCATGGAGGTCTGACCACATCAAGACTGGAGACTATCCTTGTAGTTGTTAAGTGAATTCCAAGCCAGTCTGCTCCCAACTGCAGGACCAGTCAGGCGACTGGATCAATTTCTATTTGGGTTTGGCTGAGTTGGGTTCGAAAATGACTGAAGGCATGTCGAAAATAGATCATAAAGGATGCAAATCTTTGATTAAATAAGCCCTTTTTTTCCTTTTTTTTTATAAAGAAGATCTTAGGCGATTTAGTATTTCAGTTGTGAGGAACAACTGAAGCCAAGATATCAGACTTTTAGGACCTAAAATGGGTTAATCTCCAAAAGTACTGGATCCTACATTGCCCTTTTGAAACTCAGTAGCATCTTTTGTCAGACTTCATTGGCCTGGTCAAAGCCTGTGTCACACAGCAGTTTATCATAGAAACTTTAAGTTAAATTTAAAGTTTCAAGCTCATTAATGATAATCTTTGAATTGCCAAAACTGCCATTGTTGTTTTCAAATGAACAGTTGCTTCAGATTCTGATTGGTTCAATGCCTGTGGATTAAGCTTCAAGCACATGGCTTGGGCCTGGCGAGATGAATTTGTGAGATCTCATGATCAGTCCATCTTGCAAATCCAGCTGCCTCGCAACATAGTAAAATCACTGGATAGCCCCTTAAAACCTTTTGCTAAAGCTCCAACAACACAAGGTACAGTATATGGTTGTGTGACGGATTAAAGAGCATTTCCACACATCTATTAAGGCATTAAAAAACAGACCCTAATGATCACATTCAATTCAAAAAACACCTACGTCACAAAACGTGCTGGTAGGGTTGCGTCTTAGAATCAGATTTAAATCATTCACAATCATCAATCATCACATCATTCTACACAGTGAAGCTTAAACATTGAGCTGTAGGATCAAGAAGAAAAGCAAATTTTTGATCGGAGGGGGACTTTAAGGACACTCAGTAGTTGTGTAAGCAAGACTACACATTATTGGTGGGAAAATTGGAAGTTTTGCAAACAAGGCATTAAAAGTTTGAGTCCAGATGTTTCTAACTCATACATTTCGGTGACTCTGAAACTGATCCGTGCCATTATCCCCCCTGTCATTCATGCAAGAAATTAATATTGAGTTCCCTGAGGGGTGCGCTTATTGGAAGTTTCATTAACGTCAACCACTCTTCAAACAGTCTTTCAAAACCTCTCTCATTTAACTCAAAATAACCACCCACAGTGGTATCATTGTTTTGCAAAGTCTTTGTTTCACTGTGGTGGTTTCACCACCACAGTAGGCCCACATGCCAAGCTTACAGCTGTGATGAACAGCGATTGTGTCGTATGGATTCTCTGGGGGCCGCAGCAAGGGAAGTAAAAAGAGACATCAGCTGCCTTTAAGTCCAACTCAAAGCAGCAGTGCAGATAAAACATACTCTGTTATGTTCCACCACAGTAGGGTGTAGAGACTAGAACAATGAGGGACAGTATATTTTCATATTGACCTGGAATGACTCAAGATGCGAGATTCATCACAGGAGGAAAAACGACTGGTCCCAATGTACTTAAAGTCACGTCCAATTGCATTTGAGTATGAGACAGAGTGCCCCTTATTTAGAACACAGGTTTTTTCCCCCAGTTCAAAATGAATGACCCGTTTTAATGTACCAGCGTCTTATCCGACATCAAAGATCACCCACTTCCTGATATTACAGCTTTACAGTTTTCATCAGTACAGTAAGCGACTGATGAGAACGATATATTGGCTCTAAGATCAGAACATTTTGCAAATGGCTTTTTAGTTTGACCATTTAGCATCTACACAACTAATTGTAGGGTAACCGCATAAATGAATAGGACCCTGGAAAATGTTGGGTCAGGACTGGATGCGAATGACATCACTGCTGGCCTAGTTGGACAGCGGTCTGAACTGCGTGTGTGTGTTCTCTGCGTCCATGGCCGCAGTGGAGACTGTAGTCTGACTGTACATTAAGTAGTCGGTTTGTGGTCTACTAGCCGTCGTTCCATGAGCTGGTGAATCTGCAGCGGTCTACCTAGCTGCTTATTTGCTGGTCTGCTGAGTAAGTGCCACTGACGACTGCTGCCTTGGTGTGTGTTTACATGTTGTCAGTGGTTTCCCAACACTATATCTGCAGCTTTTACGGTGTGACCTCAGTGTGTGTGAGTCCGTGCTGAAAGTGACCATGAGGGTTGTTGCAAATGGCAGTCCATGTGTGAAGATAAACAAAGCGGAACCCGTTGAAATCACAGTTTTTTTCTTTACAAAACTGAAGTTCAGAGAAACATTTTCTTTAGTGATGAATCTGTAGATTATCTCCTGAAATTACTGACTAATTCTTCATATTTTGAAATCAAAAATATTCACATTTAAAAGCTTGAACAAGTGAAAAAATCACTTTTTTGCTACAATGCTACCTAAATGTGTGTATTTGTGCATTACTTTTAAGTTGTTAATTTCATTGAGAATTTCTGTCAGAAGCATCAAAGCTATGTCTACCTAACTAGTGTTTTTTGAACTGCAGTCTCGTTTAGTGAGGTTCTCGTGTGAAACGCGAGTTGTGTGCCACACTGCTGGGTCAGAGATATGGCTTTTCTCCTCAGGCTAGTTAATAAAGAGTTACCCAGGCTGGAGAGGTCGTGGTCTACCACTAGTTGAACATGTGGGAAAGTTCTCAGAGATGACTTAAGCAGATGCTAGCCACTCACTAGCCCACCAGGGAATCCCCCTCCCACACTCGAAGGGTGGTAGTCTGTGGGGGGAAGTTTCCGGCTAACTTAAGTGAAGAAGACATTTTCCATGAGTCGTTGTGACTTGAGCGTGTAAGTTGCTGCAGTCATTGAAGAGTGCACTGCGAAGACACAACGCTCATTGTTTTATGAGAAGTCTTGAATCCAGTCCTTCAAACTTTCCTTTCAGGGACTTTGTTGGGAGGGTTGTGCCAAAATATGCATGCACTAATTAAGACAGAGGGGAAGGTTTATGCCAAATTGTCCACTGACTGCACTCATTTCTGACAACTTTCTTTTAGAGATGAGGTATCATCTTTCTAGGACCTGGACAAGAGACTTGACCCCTAAAAACCACACAAGAAATACAGGAAATGATATATTAACTTCTCTTCCCAAAGAAATCACAGTGCCTCGTCTGTTCTGGGAGCTTCCCAGCAAGCCTGATACAATGATCGTGATCAGTCAGAGCACTGTTTACTCTGAATTAATTGCCAGTCCAATGGAGATCGAAACTGATTATGTATTTCCCTTTAGTCTCAATAAAAGTAAATTTGGATGCGTTTTCATGGAGAAGACTCACCTGCTTATTAGTGCTTGAGTAAGATCGATAACAGGATTATGAAAACGTAGGAACAGACAGGACATAGCCAAGAACAATACAATCTAATCTGATAGAAACCATGGAAGTTTGTCAAGTATATTGAAGCAGAGATGGTGTCACCTGGAATCGCACTATATGCACTAGTGTTGACACAGGGGAACACAGTAAAACCCTCTGTGTTAACAATTGATGAAGGAAAAGTATTCTTCTGTCAACACTTTGCTGCAGAACAACCTGATCACTTAGCAGCAAATACCATCCACTGAGGCAGCAGAAAGCCACTTCTTCTGAGGTTTAACTTTCCAGTAACAACAGTGTTTTTATTATGTTTACTTACTGGTCAGTGAGGTAATATATACATGCTCATTATTTGCTATCCCAGTATATCATCCAAGGCTGTTTTGGTAAGCCCTCAGGAGCATCACGGTGTAATATATCCATGGTGGGATCCTGGGATAAATGACACCCCTCTCTCTTTTGCGGCCCACCAGATAGTTTGTTCTGTTGCCAAGGAAGTCAACTGTAATTTTGTGATTGGTCGCCAAGAACCATGGGCCTGGTCTGTGGTTGGTACGGCTTTGTAGAGAGAAATGGTAGCTCCCTTTTCCTGACATGAAGACAGCTTGTCTGACTGCTGGGCAGGGGAAAATTTGCAACCGAGGGGGGAAAGTATGGAAAGTGTAGGACTTCTGATGGCATGCCGCAAATGATATTGTTTCAAGATGTGGAGCGGGGTTCTCTGGACAGGAGACTTCAAAATCTGGCAGTTTGTCATTCTGTGTTGTTATACAATCGCTGACTACAGCTTTAAAGCCGCATGGGAATGCCAAGCGTTGTGTATTTCCTTTTTGTATGACCCAGTCATCTATAGAGGCATTGAACAGCCAATGTCAAAATCTCAGAATATTAGAATCTATAAGTAACATCTTCAGCGAAGACTTAACAATTTCCGGAATCTAGCAATTGTGTAGAATACAGTATCAGCTCATCTATAAGCTATAAGGTTCAGTGAGGTTGTTCCCAGCTTTATGTGTACACTTCCTTAAAGAATTTCCCTTCTCATTAAAAGGGCAATCACGCCACTTCCAAACAGACACAAAGGCCAAACCCAGATTTTTATAAGCTCCACTGCTCTTAGTAGTCTCAGCCAAGTAATTGTGTTGCAACCAAGTTGGCAGCTGGGAAGTATTGAGAAGACAAGAATGTTCTGTTTAATTGTGCCCTCTGCCCATCCCCTGCAGCTCCACATCACCATCTCTCCAGAAAAAGTCAAGCTCAATGTGGACTGCCAAGAGGTTGCAGAGAAGCCCATCAAGGAGGCCAACAACATCACACTGGATGGCTATGAAGTCCTTGGCAAGATGGTCAAGTCTGGAGGCGGAAGGAGGCAGTCTGCAACAGTAAGTGAAAAAGAGAGCTTTTGCTTAAAAAAAAGAGAAGAAAATTTGGCTTAGCATCTCACCAATTTCCAATAAATCAATATCCAAAACCTCTTGTGTGTAAATGCACAATTAAGTTTTAAGTGCTCCCAGCGACTGCTGGAGGGATGAAAAGCCTTCAGCTTTGTATTTCTCTGAGGCACTCATTGTTGTCTGTTTTCAGCAGTGTTCATTTTCATCACGAATGAATTTTTTTACACCCAGCCATCTTTTTTCCCCCTTCTTCTGTTGTGTAGTTCCAGCTCCAGATGTTCGATATTATCTGCAGCTTGAGCTGGATCAGCCGAGACAGATGCTGCGACCTGCCCTCCACAGTAAGAACAAGCTTTATTTTCAGAATCATTTTATAACAAAGTCAAGATAGAAGACCTTCTATATATGCAATAGAGGGAAATTTTAGCAGTTTTATCACATTTATTTTTATGCACATGATTGAATTTGTAGTTGAATCAGATCATTAATCTTGAACTTTGTTGGTACTTCTTAAAGGAACATTGCCATGACTTATACTGTTTATACTCTAAGCATGTGTACCTTCTAATGTATGTTTGTATGTAGTTATTAAACTGATAACCAGATTGCAGTCTAAAAAGAAAGTGCCTGTGCTGAACTGTACAGAACCTTGTATCCAGTGTAATTAAGCTAATCGCACTGTTGCCAGTATGATCGTCCAATTACATGAAAACAAGTGCTCCTTCAGATCGTGGAGCAGGCAGTAAATCTCATTTATTATGATACAGTTTAACTACCGGATGCACGCACATTTATCCAATTATGAGTAATTCATCTATAATTTGCATCTCATATTAATGCATCAAGTCGATGACTGCAGTACATGTGACTCATTTTGTCTGAGATTCATTCCCAAAAATGTGGACAAAGTTTCTAACTGTTACTGAGCATCTACTCTTAAAGCTCCAAGCCAACTCTCTCTGATTTCAGTCAAAGTTCAGCATGAGCCACTGTTCCATCATGAACCTTGCAGGGTATATAAACTGTCTGTCCTGCTTAGACTCTATACATATACTCTATAACGCTTTGCCAGGATACTGTCACAAAATGACATAAAGGCTTTTCTTTTTTTACCCCTAGTATTCTTTGCCAAGACATGGTCTCAATTATCAGTGGGCTATAGGAATTCTTATATGAAGTGTATGCCTTTATTTCTCTTTTCTAATCTCTATTTCTTCTGAATTCATCTCCAGAGAGATGAGGCCAAGTGTCCGTCCCTTCCCCATTCTTGCACGTGCACACAGGACAGCATCGGCCCTCAGGGACCTCCTGGACCTTCGGTAAAGACACCATCGATCCTTCCTTTTAACGGAAAAATGTTTTTACTCAAACATGTTGTGATGATGATGACAAAGCCATGCTTTTAATGACTGTACAGCTATAATGAGCTGCTTCGCATTTGCCTGCTATACAGTTTAAACTTAAGTCAATGGAGGGTGTCCTTCGCATCAGGAGCAGTATTTTCTTTTCCTTCTGAAAGAGCAGTTGAGGATGAGACCAGTGGCACGCAATGAAATGTGGGCTTGGGGAGAAGTGTCAAAAGATAAATGCCTGTCGGAAAAACAGCAGTAAAGAGGTCTTGAGCAGAAGTCTGGAATATGTGTGTTTGGTAACCTCACTAAGCCCCGGTGAGGATTTCGTAGGGCTTGGGGTTTTAGGACTTTTGGAATCTGTTCCTGTTGTTACACTCACTCTGCGTTTCTGGCTCCTTACTTTTACAGGGCAGCCCAGGCTCTAAGGGACCACGAGGAGATAGAGGAGAAAACGGCAACCCTGTGAGTAACATCTTACATCACTTTGAGCACATCAAATTTGGAACTGAAATAACTGTTACTTAAGTTTTTGGCAAATACATTGAACTGTTTATAGTGAATGAATCTCAGTAATGCCAAATCCACACATGATAATCTCACTGCCATTGTGCTGCTGAAGCTGCTCTGCTACAGCCTTACATTAGCTTGCACCATCAGACAAAGCAAATTGCAAACATCTGAAATCAGTTACTGACTGTATATTTTCCTCAGCTTGATTTAAAGCAGGCCTGTGTCAAGTACTTAAAGTTCCATTTACACTGTTAATGTTCATTGTCTATCTCTGTCTCACTAAGTCTTTTGTATGAATGTGGCTATGAAACAATTTTATTTTTTGTCTGGGTGATGCTTTAGGGTCCAATGGGTCCACGCGGTGACCCAGGACTCCCAGGCTCAATGGGACCACCGGGTCCACAGGGCCCTAATGGACTGTCTCTACCTGGAGAGCCTGTAAGTTAAAACCTACACTACAAAAGAATAAAGTATCAGTAGTAGATGGGATTTTATGTATAAGACAGACGCTATCACTTATGATTATAGCGCTTGTGTTGATATGAATGTGCAGTTTATGTGAAAATTGCTGCAGATACACCAGCGAATAGGATTTACAGTGAAAGTACACTTAAAAACTCCCCCTGCTTCCTCTAGCCAGGCAGCTCGACGGCCTCTTTATTTTTCTTACCTGCAGATGTTCTTATCAAAACATGAAATCAATCACAATTATGGACAAAAAAAGGATTAAACAAACCCCTTTTCTTTCTCCTCCTCTTCTACATTCAGGGTCGCCCGGGACCAAAGGGAGATCGTGGAGACCAGGGCCTGACTGGATTGCAAGTGAGCACTCCCCTCTCATTTTGTGGTCTATGAACAGGAAACAAGGAGACTATCCATAGAGAACGGCGCTGCTACTGGATTCAGTCCACATGGCGAGACTGAAACCGCACTCAGAGTGGGAGGTTTACCATGCCATCCTCAGGGAGACCCACACTCTGGCGCGCATGTTGATTGACAAACAGTAGAAGGCCAGTGATACAGTTAAATTATAATGGAGCGCAGACTCACGTTACAAAAGAGTAAAAAAGGGAATGGAACATGTTCCCTCCCTAGACTTGTAATTGAAGATGATCATGACTTATAGTCCCTCTGAAGCTAGAGCATCTTTGACTTACAGTAGATGTCTTTCTGGGGACTTATTGGATGAAAATGAAAGTCAAATAAAACCTGACTTTCCACACAGTAACATTAGTAGTTAGGGTTAGATTATGATTATTCAAATCACTGCTTTGTCAAGTCAGCAGCAGATTTCAGTTCAGCCTAAACCCACTTCCCATTACGGGGGCGCTTTTGGGGCATTTTTGAGTGGGCCGATATTACATAGCCACCTCTTGGCCAAGCAACCGTTCATTCATTCAGCTGAGGTCATTCAGCCAACTCCCACCATTCAACCCGGGACATCACCACTGGTTTTTCTAGCCTCTGAATAAGTGAATGCAGACATGGGAGAAAGTCCTATTCTCTGATCCTCAGAGGTTATTGGCATCATCGTCTCGTTGTTTTTACACAATAACGCTTATTGTAACAGCACTGTCTCTGTAGATGTCTAGTAGACATCATGTGTCAACAGACAGTGGGAAATTGTTCCAAATTTTAGTAATGACATGATATATTGTCATTGGCGAAATAACCAGGAAACTTTTTTTTTTTTCCTGTAGTCCAACAGAGTCTTTAGGGAGCTGTATAAATGTGTTGTTCCTGTTCATTAGCATTTGATTGAGTGTGTCTGCTTTTTTCCCAGGGTTCTCCAGGGCCACGCGGTCCTCTGGGCCCCGTTGGACCAAGCGGAGCACGGGTAAGTTCTGCCTCCAGGCCTGCTTAGTGTGCATGCTTTGTTCAAAGCCCACGAATGGATCCAACACTTAGTTAAGCTAATGTTTTACATGCGATCCCCCACTTAGCTCAGCGGATACAGAAGGATTGTCTTTTAGTTTTTTGCATGTTCTCACTTGCGTCAGCCAGAAGAAGTGAGCCACCACTTGTAAATGTAATTGAAAAAGAAGGACTCAAGGCTGAAACCAATATAAAGCCATGACACTGATGTATTGCATGAAGGGGGTCCCCAGTGTGTTGTAACCCACGTGTGATTATATGTTGTTTCTACATAGGGGCCACCAGGAAAGGAGGGATCATCTGGACCCAGAGGCCCACCAGGGCCAATGGTGAGTGAGTGTGTATGCTTGTGATGTGCAGTTCAGGGCCAAATAAATATTCCTAAGAGCATGCTTTATTTTCTGATATATCTGCAACAATTACTCCTCTGGCTCCGCAGTTGCACTCTGCTGGAACAGCACATAAAAAAAGCAGACTGCAGTCTGTAGGCCCAGGATGATGCATGCATCACATTTTCTTCTTCTGTGGTTTGAGGAGGTCTGAATCTACTTAATCGAGCCATCAGCGTGCCAGTATAAAATGTACATGCACTATACCATCCTGAGTGCTCCAAGACTCATTAGCAGTGCCTCCTGGCTGGTGTGTGTATGTGTGCGTGTGTTTACATCCTGGCCTTGTTGGCTGGTTCGCATGTGTGTTTCCATCATCCACTCTTCAGTGTTTTTGGCAGCTTGAACCAAATGCCCCCCCTACAGATGTCAAATCATAGATCCCAATTTAAAGCTTGTTACACAACCGTTAAAAGGGAGCGCTAGTTAAACATTGCAGTTATGTTTATTGTGGCAGTGATTTAAAATAAACACTTCTCTTTCTGTTTTTTTTTTTTTTTTCAGGGAAGTCCTGGAAACCCAGGTGTACCAGGAATTACTGGAAAACCAGGGAAACCAGGAGATACAGGAAGCCCAGTATGTACAGAATAACAAGACACAAATATGGTCACATAAAAATATCTATTGGAGGTTGAGATTGTTCTAACACTGTTCTTGTTAACAGGGAGCTGTTGGCCTTAAAGGAGAGAAAGGAGAGAGGGTATGTGTTTCGTTTGATTGAATCACCATACACCGGTAGAAAATACATCATCAATATGAACAGCAATCTCTTCATGTCCATGTCTTTGTTTTCCAGGGAGACTTTGCATCCCAGAACATGATGCGCTCCATCGCCAGACAAGTTTGTGAACAGCTCGTGAACAGTGAGAAAACCTTTTCTAAATCTTTAAGGAAGTTTGAAGTTGTCAAAACGGAAATATAATGCAAATCTGTCTGATTTTTCTTCTTTTGCAGATCAGATGAGCAGAATTGACATGATGCTCAACCAGATTCCTTCTGGATATCGCAGCAACTCTCCCGGACCACCTGGTCCTCCAGGCCCTCCTGGCAACCAAGGATCCCGCGGCGAGCCTGGACAGCCTGGACGCACCGGTTTCCCTGGAACCCCAGGTCAACCTGGAAATCAAGGAGAAAGAGGTAACTTCTTTTATGAATGTTTTGGATTGTCATACAGCAGAGAGGGAGAAATGGGTGAATTTAGGTGGTATGGACTGTATAAATTCTTTTGTTGATCCACCATGAGTAGAATTACAACATAAATGCATTGCTTATGGGGTGTACGTATGATTTAAGTCAGCATTGCAAAATGTTATTACTCTTTGTGGGTGACATTCACAACTTTTATATTTCTACTCATTCCAGATACTGGAGTTTTTTTCCAAAGCATGCTTTGTTGGTGCAAACATAATTTTAACTTTTTCCTGTGGTTTGTGTAGGTTTGCCAGGAGAGAAGGGAGAGAGAGGATCTCCTGGAAATGGTATCAGAGGACAAAGAGGCCCGAGTGGGCCACAAGGTAACATTTTCATGGGTGATACAGCCCATATTTTTACATGAACACTGTTATCCAGCATCTGCAGACAGTCTGCAGGCCTCCCACCACTCTGTTAAAACTTACTTAAACTGTAACAGAGTTTGACGATAGACTTTTTAAAAAAGAGAAGTGAATATACTCCCTAAAGAAGACCTTGTCAGTATACCAGCCAAAACAACCAAACAACGCCAGTGTGTAATTTGACACACTAGTTTTTCTAACAGTGTGTGTCCTGTCCTGCCACCTTTTTTACATAGATGACTATTCAGCTTGGATACTACCTGCGCTGAAATATCAATGCTCTGCCATCCTGTGTTTGTACGTTATATACAGAATGTCAAGATGGAATAACAGGCTCATGACAGCTTTTTAATTTCTTTTTTTTTTCCTCTGGACCTTGTCAGGACACAGAGTACTCCCTTTAGTCCAATTAAAACAACACATTCCAGCCAGAGGCCAAAATTTACCTTCAGTATATGTGTCTCAGTCACCTTCGTTTGGCCAGCTGCACTGCATAAATTCTTGGAGGAACCCCAAACATATTCCCAATTCTTTCCTTCTTTAAAGATTTATGTCTCGTGTATATTGAGCTTCTCCAAACACTGCGCACATCAGAAATGTAACACAGTGAATGGAAGGTATTTATATCCATCGTTATGGAGAGAATTTCTGTGTCTGGAGTTTGAACAATAGATCAGTTTTCAGTCAAGCCTATGACGTGTTTTTTTTAAATATTTATTAAATTCATTGGGCCTATTTGTCAGTTTGAAAGGCTTTAACCTTTCCTCATTTCCGATAAACATGCAATATGTTTCCCCCCAAAAAAAGACCACTTCTGAAGATCTCCTTTCCCTGGGGAAGCTTTTGCAAAACAGAAGGAACCTATTGATGTCTACCCCTAGACACCAAACACTGACATGTCTGTTTCTGTGAATGAAGTGAGAAACAACTGCGTATTAGTCGGAGGAAGTCCACTCTGATGACTCACTACTGTGTGTGTGTGCGTGTGTATGTGTGTGTGTGTGTGTGTGGGAGAATCAGATTGTTGTTCAATGAGCTTTCTTTGGTGGCTTCATTGACAACACATGGGCTCACTTAAGGAAGAGAAAAAGAAAGAGGGGGAAAATTCCATCCTGAGTTTTTAGCGTCTAGACGTTTGGGGTGGGGGGGAGCACTCCACACAGCCTCAGACTTCTTTTTTTTCTTGGTCAAGCTTTTTAATTGAGCCATTGAAAAATGTAAATTACAGTGCAGCACTGCACCCCGTGGTAGCCCCACCATTTTCACTCAAGATTTACGGGTAATGTCAGTGGGTTTTTGTGCCTGAGCTATAAAGACTTTTCAAACTGGTTTTACTCACCTTCTCTCCCCCCCCCCCCATTTGCAGGACCACCAGGAGAGTCAAGAACGGGACCCCCTGGTCCTTCTGGCTCTGCTGGATCTCGCGGCCCTCCAGGTCGTCAGGGTACCCCAGGGGTTAGGGGACCACCAGGACCCCCTGGATATTGCGACTCCTCTCAGTGTGTCGGCATTCCTTACAATGGACAAGGATACCAAGGTACACTCAACATTGTATAGGTCCTGCATGGTACTTCATTAGATACAATACTAAGTGTATGCAGACTAATTTCATTCGCAAACTTAGTGCACTACTACTTTCTTTGATAATGTATGGAGATATGAATGTCAGTTTTCAAGAGTATTGATCTTTGAATAGGAATCTGTTATAACTTATTTCCATTAGAAGTTCCGACTGACTGTTCGCTAAGCCCCTGCTCACCGCCGCAACATCTATCATGCTTTTTTTCCTTCACATAGAACATTTACAGCTTTTCGGTAATCTTTTGAACAATAGGTATTTGATATCACACAGAGGAAGACAAAGGAAGGCTCTGTATTCCTAGCCTGCAACTTTTTTACAGACTGAAATTAACTGTCGCTAACAGATATTATCAGCAGTAAAAGAGGATGAACTAACATTTGCAGCTTACATTAAGGATTAAATAAGTACACCATCTTTATCTGTTCGAACAACAGAAATCATCTGTAGCCATGAATGGGATGAGACTTAAACAGGAAGTATGAGGTGCTTAAACAGGAAGTGGACTGGACTAAACAGAATTAGTTCATTTTAGCCTGAAATTGACATGGATAGATCAGGAGTTTCTATATTTATTTATTTTATTCAAAAACAGAGCAGCGTCAAATGTGATCCTCAGATCAGTGGTTTTGATTTTGATTGATTACTTTTTACAGTACTACACTTTTTTTTTTTTTTTACTTAAAAGTCAGGGAAGGGCTTTAGCAAACAGTCGGTTGGGATTCATGATTTTTTCAATACCTCCATACATTTGATGTACAGTTTTAAAGCTGGCATGTAAAGCATTCTAGCTAGTGGTGAATGATGACCTGCATTAAATCATATAAGATGCTTATAACGTTATTCCACAGAGAAAACTCACACCCTCTTTGAACTATTTTCAGGTTTGGCATAGTAAACGTTCTAGGTCGCCTGTGCCGCTTACACTTTGAAGTCCTGTTTCTGAGATGTTTGCCCATTTGCTATGGGGCATGTAAGGATAATCACCACGGACATAAATTGAACACTAAAAAAAACAAACATTACGAAAGCCATAAAACAGAACGGAGCGGACTGGCACTAACATCATCTCACAGCTACAAGCTACAGTGATGGCAACCTGCTGGCCTGTTTGCATCTTGAACAACAAACCGCTGGGGGAAAAACAAAACAAAAAACAGAGACTGAGTATTTCTACGAAGGAAGGAGCATGTACAAATACCACACAAAACAGCTACTAACAAAGAGGATTTCATAGCTGAATTGTTAATGTAGAGGTGATATGTGTAAATAAAACTAATTGTTGTGCCTTGTAAATGATTGTATGAACCAGGACATGTCACTAAAAATCCTGTTAACATCTGTAGAGCTTTTGCCTCATAACCCTCTGCTTACTTACCACCAGCATAACCTCTGTTTACGACGCCTTAAGTGCCTTAAACAGCTCTGGTCCAAACTGAAGCATGTTCCATTTGTACTTTTAATCATCATGTTCTTTGTGTACGTTGATCAAGTCAGTGCTAAATGTTGCTCTCCTGCACTTTCCACGTGTCATTTGTAGTATGAGCTGGTTATTTTACTACATCTTATTATCCAATAGCTTGATGGATTTTCATTGTAAATGTCATCCAAGCAGTTGAAACTGTTTTTTTTTTTCTTTGTTTTTTTTTTTTTACTTAGCTTTTTGGTACTTTTTTGGAAACAGTAGTTTGACACCGGGATTTTTTTTTAAGAATTCCATAGTGCAATATAATTTAAATTGTGCATGTGAAGAGTTATAAAAAGAGCCCTTTTTTTGATTGGCCATCCCAAATATTTTCCTAGCACCCCGCTACCAGCCCGAACCTGAGGTAGTGCCTATACCTGCGGAGCCCGCTGGAGAGTTTGAGACAATACAATCACCCGGTTTCTCACAAAACCAACGAGGAAAGAGATCACTACCACGGGACAAAAAACAAACACTAACATCATAGCTGCAACAAGGAGTTCTCAGAAAGTGTTATATTGAAAAAACTTACATGAGGATGAAGTGATTTTCAGAACAAATCTAGTACTATATGGGTTTGATACCCCTGGCTATATTGAACATATATTTTTTTTTAACATGAGAAAGTTTAGCAAGATGAATACAAACCTACATGTTCGTTCATTACAAACCTGTGTGCTTGCTAAGTGTCCCCTTTAAGTGTCTGCTTGTAATATAACCGCAAGTGTTTATTGGACTCCAACGTTTCATGCACTAATCATGTGAAAACCAGCAGAAAGTATGTCGAAGGAAGTACAGTATGTGTGATTTTGAACACTTTTTGTCAAAACGTCAGTGTGTAAAGCTGTTTCAGATACTCCCTTGGTAAGAAAAAAAAAAAAAAAAAAGACAATTAATTTGATCTCCAAAGATTTTATCATTGTGATGTTTTGTCCGGCCTGTAAACCAAATCATAATTGACTTCTTGTAACAAACCAAACTTGTTTATTTTTCTTTTGTTTTTGTACCAATGGTGGAATTGCATGTTTGTGTTGTATATTTACTGAGGAAGTCAGAATATAGTTGTTGTTTTCTATCTATGCAGTTTGGATTTGGTTGCAAGACTATGGACATAGAATTGCTTTTCTCATGTTTTAACTGCCCATTTTGTGAATTCCACACAGCCTTATTTTCTTATTTATTTCTGAAACAGAAGAGGCATTTTTCAATAAAACTACTGAAAATGTAACATTTGTTTTCGCTCTCAAGTCATTTGTGTCCTTTAATTCCCACAGCATCTGTACATTACATACACAACCTGCAAGATCCAGGTCAGCTCCTCAGCTGCCGTCTCGTGGCACTGCAACATGCAACCGCTTCCCGTTTTGCAGATTCGATCTTGAGTGACGAAAGCCGCTCCGTCCCAACATTCAACCTTGAGAAATATGCTTTGAAGTTTGAACCTCTCATTTATTTTGACAGCTAAAGATGTTGTGTCCAGATCGTCGGTTCATGTCAGGGCAACCAGAGGAGGGAGGCGAGGGTGTGAAAACAAACGTGAAGTTGGCTTTTGTTGTGTCAGGTTGTAGTGATTATAGATTTCCATGAGCAAACAGCGCAAATAATGCTGGAAAAACTCACGGATTTCCACCCATAAAGCATATCTAACAATGCAACAAGAGACATATGAGGTAAGGAACAACTCACGCTATTTCTATTTATCGTGATGAAGGGAAAGCGTATCTGTGGAGGAGGTTCTGCACTAATGCCAGAGATAACGACTGCGGGGGGGGGGGGGGGGGGTATTGAGGTCGTAGAACAGCACCACTGGAAGACATGGGAAAAATCTTTAATGGAAACCGTTTTGTTTGTAACTCTTATTTTCCAAAGCTCCCCCCTAGCAATGTAAATGCACCTTTTTCAAACACCCTTCAATTAGTCTGGGAACCTCAAATTGATTTTTATAGAAGTTTATATTTCACGAGAGGAATTCTTGTAGGTAAAGTACAGTGTGAGTGTCTGAACAGCTGGTGCATGTTAGTCATAAAGGAGACAAGCGGTGTCTGCAAAAGCATTTGACATACCGAAAAGAGCTTACACGAGAACGAAATGTAGAGAACACTGTCGGACATGTATATACCAAAAACACAGAGCTATGATCTCCGTGCTCACGTCATGTCGCTTTCCCCTAAAGCCCCTCTTACCTCAAACCGACAGTCCCTGAGACACACTGGCCTATTTGAAATATGTTCACACCTGTTTTCCGTGACACGCTCTTCACACTATTTCTCAACATCAGGCTCTGATTTCTGTTTCGGTCTGTGACCTCGTCCAAGACAATGCTTCAGCCTCTAAGTCACCTCTTTTTCCACCACTTGAACTCATTCTGTGTTTCCCTCCAAACTAAAACCAAAAAAAAAAACTGACATCAGTGATGCCTGATACCATCCTCACCGTAACCCCGTCTGGTTTCTGTCTGCATGATTTCTTTGAGCATGCATCTGTGTTCACTTTGTGGCAAGAGTTTCAAGTGGGTTGTTCCAGAGTCCGGGGTTGTTACAGATTTTAACAAACTCCTGTTTTATCTCTGGTTGTCGCCCAACAAACAGCAGCCAGAGTGGTGGGCCTTGATAGGTGGCCTTGATTATCAATTAGCGTTTAATACTCAAATTAAGGCTTAAACCTTAATAAATAGTTTTCTTGGCCACTCTGGCAGCTGAAACAAGCTACAAAATCAACACTGACAAACTGCCCCCATGTTGGCTAGTAGCTAGCCTATTGCAACCGTGTAAACACATCCAACTGACTCAAACAACACTAGCATTTGCTGGGAATTGTGTTTTTCAATAACTGGCGAACGTAAATTCAAAATGAACTCTGCTTTTATCTCTGTTTTGGTCTCCATCACCTCCTGAGACAGCTAAATGCTTCGGTGTGTTCACTTAGCTAGTTGCTAACTGATTTTCAGTACTACAAATGTAGCACACAGTTTGTTTATCAGAGATTTTCTGATGAGAATTCCACCTACACTGAAATAAACAGTAAAAATGTGGTCTCTATAACCAAAACAACAAGCTGAAAGATGCTAAAACGCTCCACAGAGCTGTCGGAAACTGCAGAGTTGGCTGATAATCTCTGCAGATTCATTCAACAATCTATTGTTCATATACACTATTAGTTAGTGCAGTCTAACGTGAATGTACAGATACTCCATCAGTCAATAATTAAAATCTGGGAGCAATTTTAAACTTTTACCATGGTGTCAGTAAATGTCATGTGGAATAGGATGATGAAACTTTAATAGTACTGTACGGTAAAGTCTTGCGTCATATCGTATAAAACTTTGATGTACAGTTAGAAAAGGTCAGAGATTCACAAACCCTCTAAAGTTTCAAAGACTTCATGCTGTTTCAGCATGGCAGGAGGAAATTCTTATCAAGCCTGTGATGTGATATCAGCGTTGGCAAGTCAAAACCAGACTAAGGTTCAAAGAAGGCAAAGCTTGATTTACTGTTGAGCTGTGTAACAGAGTAAAAGGTTAAAGAAGACTGAAAGAGGTTTTTCGTGTATCTTCGTTAATTTATTTACTGGCATTAATCAAGCTGTGTGAAATTTATGCTGAGTCCTGAATCTTGAATCTCTTGAATCTTTCAAAGCAGGATTCATGGAACCATGCGTGGGCACTGGGCGGGCAGAAGATAGTCTTGCACTGAAAAGTAATCATAGGTGATTGAAAAGGAGAATTTTATTATGGACTTTTAGGAGCGCTATGAGAGCACTAGCATGAAAATTGGGGGGATGACAGCTAAACAGAGATCACATGGCATCACGGGACATAGACATGGGCGAAAGTTTTCATATTTTCATGAAAAAAAAGTTCCAGCTTTGCTCATAATATAACCTGCTGAACAGTACATTAATCATTACAATGCAGACTATGTATAGAGCGAGAACACAACATCAGAACATACATCATTTATAGTGTGGAAATGACTGGAAAGCTAGCCCGGCCCTATCTTAAAGTAGAAAAAGCCACCTATCAGCACTTGAGACACATCATTTAATCTTGCTCGTTAAATCTGTACAAAATAGAGGCTCACTGCCTTCTCTATGTCCAGTCTTTACACTATAAGCTACTTAGCCGCTGGCTGTAGCTTCATATTTGTAGTAAAGACATGAGGGGTTGGCAGCACAGCGGCACAGTGGTTAGCGCTGTTGCCCTACAGCAAGAAGGACCTTGGTTTGAGACTGGGCAGAGTTTAGTGTAAATGTTCTCACTGTGCCTGCGTGAGTTCTCTTCGGTTCTCCAACTTCTTCCCACAATCCAAAGACATGTTCATCAGTGACTCTAAATTGTCCCTCGTTGTGAGCGTGAATGGTTGTTTGTCCCTATATGTCAGCCCTGCAATGAACGGGCAACCCATCCAGGGTGTACCACGCCATCGCCCAGTGCCAGCTGGGATTTACTCCAGCCCCCCCTGAAAAGGATAAGCGGTGTCAGATGATGAATGGATGGACATGAGGGGTGTTATCTTCTTGCAAGAAAACATGGCAAATTACCCAAAATGTTGAACCATTCCTTTCAGAGTGCAGGAACCGAAATGATTTCCCAGAACACTTTTTTTCCCCCCTAGCATTAAGGGACTACAATTTGTATTTTGTCCTGGGTCCTACATGTAAAAAGGTGCCACCAGTAAAATTCATAGTCCAAGCAAACTGGGAGAAGCATATCACCAGAAAGTGTCCATCACTTTTGTAAGAAACAGGGAAACACAGTCCAGCCCATGGTTCCTTCTAATGTTACACAACTAGCCTCCTTTACAACGTTAGCATCAGCCTCTGTTTACTTTACCAGTCTAGAATAAATGTTGTGAGTTTAGCATCGGATTTCATCCATGGGCTAGTCCCAGCTGGCAGCGCTTATGTTGACTCTTGTCTTGCCTCTATTTCGTGCACTTCTTTACTTCGCTGCCAAACATGGTTCCTTGGCTGGAGTGGTTGGTTAAAGCACACCCTCGGGGCAGCGCTACATCCTAATCCTCTGAGGACAGAGTGGACGCTGCAGTGACTCACTTTCATCTCTTGAAGTACAAAGTAGTATCATGAGACGGGACAGGCCAAAGCAAGATGGATGGCATGCTAACTTCTGTAGCTATATCTGCAACACAATGCAGGTTCTCTAAAAAACAGCCCCAAACTTATCTCTTCATATTCTGTTGATAGTTATTCATTGTTAATTTTGGAATGTTTTAAACTAAAATTCTTAGACCCTTTAAAAGACAATTACATGAACACTGAACCTTGGTTACTCAAGGATACTTCAGCAGGGTGAACAAGCAAGGAAAGAAACATGACATATCCCACATGAGCTGAGGTTTCAGACCTACAATGGGATAACGAGAGGGGTTGACCGATATGTTTTTTTGATAAACAATAATAATAAAGCGTTTTTTATGATGGCCTTTCCTACAAGCCAAAATTCTGTTCAGATTTTATGTTGGGTTATTTTTTTATTTTTTTATTCCAAAGATCTCCCCTCTGAATTTTTCTTTTGGCAGTGTGAACGAACCTCTGACCCAGCAGGACTATGCAACGCTCCAACTTTCCACTAAAAAGCCATTGAACAATTTATCATTGTTGGATACTTTCGTGGATTTCCATCCAAAAACGCAATAAAACACATTTACAGTAAGTTTCCTGTAAACACCACAACCATACAGTATCAGACTGTAAGCTGGGCTTTAATGTGGTGTAGAAAAGGGAACCACTGCACAAAAGGAACCAGACACTAATGTATATGAATTGCTTCACGCGAAGCGGCCGACCATTGGAACAGAGTGACTTTGATTCTTGGCGTGCCAACCAAAACCTGAGGAAGGAATGAAGTAGTCCTTTTGAACTTGAAGGGGGGTTGACTCCTCCGAGGGCAAATATTCAGTCAGCATGCAGACAGTAGGTTTCCACTCAATGAGATGCCAAAAGCAACAGCAAGCAGCACTCCCCTTTGAATATGGGAAGAGGAGGACCAACAGTTCTCAAGCTGAACTTGTAAAAAACAAACGTTGATTGTGAATTATTCCTCTCAGAAACCTCCATGTCCTCATTTGCCACGTTACCTGTCACCATAATGTCCTCCAGAAGGGAAAAGAAGCGAGGAACTATTCAGTGTTTTGTTGGCTAGATTAAAATCACTCCTGCTCCGTTCCAGTGGTCCCTGTTGCTGCTGCCACCGATGGTATCGTGTAACTTAAATCACAAATAAGAGAGGCAGATAACTCTCAAAAGAAAACTTTCAGACACCAAGAAGCCAAGGGGTTGATCAGTCCACTTATATAAGACTCGTTATGGTCTTTTCAGCATTTTCTGTCTCACACGTGTGGAGTCTCAAAGTTGTTTTGCTTCATATTTCCACCCGGGTTGACGTGGCAGCAGTTGTGGTTACTGAGATAACAACGTGTGTACATTCTAATCCAGGAGAAAACACTCCTTAAGCAGCTGCTTCATCAGAAACCAAATGCTGAGCCACTGGTGCATTCGTTTACATCGCAGCCAAACAATTAGAGAGGCCAGTACAAAATCCAATGACCATGATCAGATTAATGGTGCACACGGTGCGAGCAGTTTCCCACAGAACAACCACGCTGAGAGGCCTGGAGCTCTTTATCCAACAGCTCATTGTGGCTGCGCCTGTTATCCTGTCTCATCCCTTCGCACAAATTTAAAACAATCCCCCGATGATACGATTTCTGAAACAGATACATCGTGTTTCCTGTGGCTGCTTCACAATAAAAGCCAGCGTGTGTCCCCACTCGCTTTCGACGTGAGGCAACAGCAGGAACTGCTGTTTAAAGTTTCTTTATACAGCTCTGATATGGCTGACATCTACACGGTAAAATTAAAACTCTAATACCTGATTGTTTAATGTGAACGCCTCGTGGTTAGGTAGGCGATTTAAATTAATGACGGACTCTGCCAAGATCATTATATAATACCACATAGAGAGATAATGACAGGATGCACACCTGTTTATTTGCAAGGCAGGACTGCCTCTGAAAGTCCTCCACTCGGCTCAGAGCTCTACCCTCTGTTTTGCAAGAAGCAGCACATGGGGAGCACAGCTGTAGAGATCACTGTTTTTCGAGGCCAACAAGTGTTTTGATTCCTCTGCCTATCCCACAGAAGGTTCTCCCGTTGTTTGTGAAATGCGCGACCTTTCTGCCGGAGGGAGCTTTGATGGTGTATCTGCTGAGAGATGAGGGTGGTCCCCGACGGTGTGTTGATCTGTTGTGACTGGAGGGCTAATGAGGTGAAGCTCATCCTGGGGATATACACGAGCGCACAATAGCGGTCGACTGTTGTAGGCGGGCACATTGTTAAATGGAAATCAACATCCTTTTATCTTTGCAGTTCATCCAAGAGTGTAGATGCGGATGAAATGCCTGTATCTTGATTGATTCAACATTCTCACAAGCTTTTTTTTTTCATCCCCCAACTGTTAACCAGTTTACATGTTTGGTCTTACCTTGTGGGGGTGTTTAAGTGCTCCCAGGCAGCTGTGAAATGTTTTATTGGAATAAATCATCCCGACTTTCGACATGGTCCATCTGCTTCTATTCGAGCTCACTTATTTCAGCCTTATTTTCCAGTGCTTTCAGCCCAGTGAGGTTTTACAGCGTCGCGGGCCAAATGAGGCAGAAATGGTGCGTCTTGTGGCAGCGCACAGTGCCTCCACCTAACGTTTCTCGCCGAAGATATCGGACGTCCCAACGCAGCTGCCTGTCAGCGTGATCCAGCGTGACTCAGGAATGAAGTGTGACAAACGTGGAGGGAAGTTGCCTTCCGCGTCATCTTGTATTTATTAAGTTACCGCCAGTTGTAAATACACAACGAGTGATTTCATGGAAGGGAATATTTATTTGTAACTAAAGCCTGTGCCATGCTACATGTCTGTCCCTCTGAAGTGGTCTGGAGAAGGACACATGTATACATACAATCAGTTGCTGACGGTAAAATAAGATGAGATGTGATTAACAATGAGGCTCGGAAGAATGTTCCGGGGACAGGGCACAGCCACATGGCTTCATGCAGCTCAGCTAAGCCGAGACAGGATGCTCCTATAAACAAGCTCTCAATGATAAACAGTAGGTGGTTCACATCTCTCTTCAGGAATGGACACACCGGGATGAAAACTATGGCACAGACATATAAACCTGTATGAATCAACCTGTGACCTATCCTCACAGTTATATTTATCGGTGTGGTAGGTATCTACTGTAATACTGCGCTTATTTTAAAGGAACAGATAGTCATTCTGGTAAATTTCTACCTAAGAGTTAAATGAGAAGATTGGTACTTGCATGTACAATAAATATGATGCTACAGTTGACTGCTGTTTAGCTTAGCTTAGAAGAGACACTTCAACTTGCACAGGTAGGCTGGTTGGAGAACTGCTAGCTAGCAAGCTAACTATTAATCAACTCGCTGGCCAGGCTAGTCATTCAAGGCTACCTAGTCACAATATTTGGAGCTGCTCTCCAATTTGTAGAGTTCTATTTAATTCTCTGTGGCATTTGTTCACCATTGCACAATATTTCCTTCATTACAGTTTGTAACAAGCACAAAAAGTTGTGCAGTCTCATAACTTGCGACAAACTATTGCTCTTTCGTGGAATAGTTTCGACTCTGACAGAGGAGGTTAGATATTATCGTCCTCTACTTTGGACCCCCCAGCTTGTCAAGAAGGCTTGCTGTTCCTCAGTTCATTCCAATGCTCTGTTTGAGCTCCTGTCGCTTTGAGTCCCAACCCCACCTCCTGAATACGCAGTCACCTCTGATTGGTCGGCTCACACACGCCTGAGCCATCACCACTAACAACAACAGAGCAGCTGCACTTTTCACATGCCTAAATTATGTAAATGACTAACAGGGTGACATACTGGGATGTCACAGAGTCATGTAATTAAAGACAGGACTACAGGCGAGGCATTTCAGGAGCAGTGTTTTCTGTGGGAGAAAGGAGCTTCTGTTGGTTCCTACTTTGGCCGGTTTAACTTTCAAGCTCTTCTACATGCAAGACACTATATATCACTCAAAACGAAAAAGCATAATAGGTTTAGGCTTTTGCTTTATCCCTTTAATCATTTGGTGACCCCTCATGTCTATCTTCCAAACACCTGGGAGGTCCCATCCCGCAGTGCTGGGGAGCAGCCATGGAATATTGGAATATTATTGATGAAAATATTTGGCTCAAAAAAACAAAAAACTAATTTCCATGATAGCTGGAATGGAGCTGGACATTGTAACCAGACATTACACTTCACTCAGATGTTTGTGTGGGTGTTGGTGTGGGGGCCTGATTGTGTGGGCCTGGACAGTTCATGCCTGGCTCCCCAGAGGGCAGTGAGGAAAAACGCTTACTGGTGTCATCGTAATGCTGCGTCACTCTTTCCTTGAAACTGAGAAATCCTCTCTGGTTTCCCCTCCAGGCTGCAGCAGCTGGCAGGGCAGCCGTAATAATGACCTGTGAACCCCCAGCGGAGGAAGAGTCTCTGTGACTCAGCTCCCAGAGGTGTCTGTGAATGTCAGTGGGAGAAAGAAAAGGGCCTGCTGTTCTTGGAACCCCCCACACCACCAAAAAAAGAAAAAAAAAATAGAAAAGAAAGGAAGTAGGGAAATGTGTCTGCATGGGTTATGCTTTCATTCATTCCTTTGATTTGCTGAGAGGAAATCTGCGTAAGAACAGGCTTTCTTTAGATTTAGAGGTAATGGTCAAAAGCTGATTGAATAAGAAGAGCGTTGTTTGAATGTTAACCATCAACTGGTATTTTTGGAGTTATAGAGGAATTACCGAACCCCATAAAATTACAGCAGGATTCCCACGTTTTAATATGACCACAAATATTCGCGATTACCAGTGACGGACTCAGGATCTCTGAAGGGCAGGGGCAACAAAAAAAAATAATAAGGGCACCAGCGTACAGAAAGTCATGATGCATTTATAGTGAACAGGAAGATTACCCAAGAGAGTACTTGAGCATATTTTTTCCACTGGAAAGGCACTCTGGAGAGCACTCTATCATGTTACATCTACCAGGAAGGCACTTTTGCTGTGTTTATTTGAACATAGGGGAACCGGGGGGAAGATCGCCAAATCATATTCTGTTATGATTTGGGTCACTTGTTGATATTTTGGAAAAGCTTCGCATAGATTGGGTATGGAAACACTACTTAGCTGAATTGTTCACCAAAAAGTCCTACATTTCATGGTCGTCATGCGCAGATGGAGTTCAGCTAAATTAGACTTTCCTTGAAATGTATTAGAAAGTGCAAAAAAGCCGGTAAGTGGTCCTTGAGTTAAGAATTTGTTGATTAAACAACAATTTCCAGCTTCAGCGTTTTAAAAAGATAGCACCCTACCAAATTTGGTATTTGTCCATGACAAGCGTTTCAGAGGCTGACTTGTTGCCACATCTATAATATCCCCCCTGAGTTTTCTCTATTAACCTTATTAGTAGTAGTATGAGTAGTAGGGAGCCAAAAATGTTTACCAGTGGAAACTTTGTTGGGTTAATAAAAGCTCAAGAGCTTATCCCCCTTGAGAATGAATGTGGTCATCAAATATCATGGGAATCTGCCTATGAGAAATCGTCTAAATATGTCTTGTAAAGATACTTTGTGAAATGGATATTTTGGCTTGAGTAAAGTCCTTCTGGAAAGTCAAAAGATTGTCAAAAACATCACAAGGTTCATCCTCTGGCTCATGGTATCTTCAGCGAATCAAATGGAAATCTATCCATTACAATAGTCTTGGATGTCTTGAAAACAACATCTACATTTCATGCTTTCATCTCCCAGGGACTATGAATCCTCAAACTATCATTGGATTCAAGAGAAAAGGTAAGATGGAACGCAACATGCGATTGGTGCTGACCAATGATAATAGACCAAATAGAATCAGACAGTGAATACAAACTCCTGGAATGAGCTTCCTTCAAAGGTCATGTGGAAAGACCTCAGAATAGAACCACTGCTCCTTCTTGACAATAATCTAGTTGAGTGGATTCAAGTTTCTGATTAAGATGCCTCTTGGACACCTTCCTGTGGAGGATATGTCACGGCTGACTATGAGGAGACCCCAGGGGAGACCCAGAACACACTGGTGAGATTACTTGTCCTGTGTGACCTGCGAACACATTGTGGTACCCCTGGGAGAGCAAGAGGATGCGGCTATACAGAAGGACTTACCATGCTTAGCCTGCTGCCACAGTGACCCAGACCTCAGATAAGCATCATAGAATAGATGGATGGTTGGTTGGTGCTAAAAGAAAGGTCAGGAGGTCACCTAAACAAGGATTTGTCCTTTGGGAGAACCACAAAACCTACTACAAATTTCGGGCTGTTAAGTTTTGTCATGAGCCGAATCAGTCGAGGGGGAACTAAAACTAGACTGTGGTACTAGAAGAGACAGGAGGGGAATCTTCTAATCATCGGAGTATCATCTGGGGACCATCAATTATTCATGCCTAATTTCATAGTAATCTTGTTTGGGACTCAAGTGTTGGATAGACCCGTTTACTGGCCAATATTGTTGTCCTGGGGCAGAGCCACTAGTTGGGCACAATTCAACGGAAGAGGTTTTAATATTTTGTAAAGTGTTTTCCGTTGGTTTGTGTCAGAAATTTCAAATTAATTTGATGGTCCATAGAGTCTAGTTTAAACAGAAGAGTCTAAAATTGAATTTTCACCAATTTCTTGTCAGTTCAATTGGCTCAGAAGAGAGAGAATCTTGGAACAATGATGTATTGGAGAACTGGTTTGTTTTACTTCTAGCTGGGAAGGCAGCATTTCCCATCCACACAATTACACCAGAATACTTGAATGGCTTCACATTGTTTCTATAAGACTGAGAGAACGGGCCTAATTCCATCCATACTGCTGCACTTAACAAGTATTAAAACTGCCAGTGGAGTAAAAGTACAGCCGCAGCAGCCATTCCAATGTGTCCCTCGCCGGGCTCCCGGAGGCATTTTACAGCTTCACACTGAAGTCATTTTCGAATGTCTCAGTGGAACATGTTAGTTTAAGGTTACAGAACATATCATGGCCCTTAAAGTTGTCACCATGATGAAAAGTGGCTACAACAGCTTGTATTTTAAAGATACAACTCTGTCATTATCATAGATAAAACAACAAAAATACGTGAATCATTATGTTTCTTTTTTGTTGCCTCTTTTGAACTCTGCCACAGAGTGATATGAGTAATTTCTTCCACAGGCTATAAATGAAGGGGGGTAGGGGCTAACATGATAGAGGTGCTATGAAGCCTGATGGTCTTCATTTGTGTGGGAGGGACATTCCAAGTGGATGATAGTTGTGGAGGTTTTATAATCCTGTTCCTATCAGTGATGGATTTCCCAGACGATCTCTGTCTGCTGTTCACTGCTGTGCTGTTACAGAGGAACCGGATGACAACTGGAGGAGTTGTGGTCTTCCCTTTTTTCCGCCCCCTCTGTTCCCGTAAGAAGTATGTCCTCACCAAATGATGTTAAATAGCAGCAGTTGGTCCTGGTAGTTTCAGCTCATGCTGTGCATATCTGAAAAGGTGAAACTCAACCTGTATATTCGCATTTAAATTTGTAAAACAACATACATACTGTGTAGAATTGTACTTTTAGAATTGTACGGCTATAACTGTGAATGGAGTTTAATGTAATTACGTGGTCTGGTTACAGGAGAAAAGTATTGTATGTGGATCAGTAAATTTTTCCAGCAAACAACATAATCTCTGGTTGTTAGCTGTGGTGGCTGGAGTGCAAACTACAGCTCTGGTAGCTTTGAGGACCTTACTACCAGGGCTAGTCATGAACAGGGTTTCCTCTAGCACACCCTGCTACCCCACGAACAATGGTCTCTTGGTCACTATACCGCAGGTAGTTGGCTCGTTAGCTGGACATGCTAGTTAGCTGGACATGTTAACAATTCTTACCCCCGGGAGGACAAACACATTGTACACTGCAATTGTTACACTTTTGCTCTTGTGCTTTGGGCTCTTAAAGGTTTGGTGGAGGTATTCAAATCAATAGGGAACATTCAATTACGAAATCCAGCCAATACTTCACTTTGTCTGATACTGTTGTGTTTGGTCCCAGTTAAAACAAGTCTGATTCATGTTGCTAATTGCTTGTCTTGCTGCAACACGAGGTGAGCAGCCGAACCAAAACACAGCATAATACCCCTGTAATTTTCTCTAACTACTGTGATTAGGGCCAGGTCTTTGCGACAGAGGATTAATCATTATTCTTTAATGGGTCTAATAAATCTTCATCTGAAAAACAAGGGGCTTGTCGTCTCATGGTTTTATTGTTCAGAACGACATTCCAGTTCTGGGGAAGCACACTGCAAGCCTGTATATGCAGTTATGGAAATAACAAAAGATTAATCAGATCAGATGGACTAATAAAATCCTGATCTAGTTTATTTAAAAATGATGAACATTTTGCCTTTTTATGACTGACGAGAGTTGCTTGAGGTGCACCCCGATGTCTTTGTTCACTTTGTCTCACAATGTTAAGCACGGTTCTCTATTTTTTTAGTAAATCACATGCTGACATTTTTGTATGATTCTGGGAAAAAGCTGCTCAGTATTCGAATGGAAACTCAATCACTGGTTTAAACTGATTAACGCTGAAAGCCCTATGTCATTTTCACTGGCAGCTTGACCATTTTGCCAGAGTTAATCAAATTTTGCACCGCTGCTGAATAAAATACTCAAATCCTTGTGTGATCTCATGATACGTTCCGAATGAATCATGAATGGACGGTTTTGATGTCTGATGACGTTTGTAATTTGGGCTTCATCCTCGGCCCAATATGTTAGCTGACTGGTGATTAAGTGGCTATTTTGGCCGTTTGGTGGTTCTGGTTTTCAATCCAAATGTATTCCAATGGCACCACTCAACAAATTACTATACTTATAAAACATAGGTCTTGGAATTTCTTTTACATTTCAACATCTGTATAGAGGCTGGATCACTTTGCTTTCAGACAATTGTATTCTTTTAAAAAAAATTTTTTTTTACCTTATTTACCCAGTGTTTGATGAAAATAAATGTTTTTTTTAATTATAGGTCAAAAAATCCATGTAATGAAATGATGACTCTATGGTTACAATTAACATGTACACAATAGTGTCCTTTGAGTCCATCCTACATCCACTGACCAGCTGCCTGGAAA
Organism: Sparus aurata; assembly: GCF_900880675.1. Taxonomy (NCBI): domain Eukaryota; kingdom Metazoa; phylum Chordata; class Actinopteri; order Spariformes; family Sparidae; genus Sparus; species Sparus aurata. Next base: position 18,318,319 of record NC_044202.1, on the reverse strand, counting down.
TACTCAGAGCACCAATGTGTATCAATCCACAGCTGAAAATAGTCCCCATCAAATGCACTATTTATGTCTTATTAGGTAACATTTGCCAAAAACTACAATGCCCAACCATTTTAAGAGATTATTTTGAAGATTTTTTTTTTTTATAAAGATTTACGTCTTTGGTAGGAATGATGTATCAAATTATGTGAATGAGTGTCACAGACAAGACAGGTGGGTGAGAAAGTATTGAAAGACTAGCTAACACATTGTTCTGTGAATTTCATAGGATTTATTGAAAAAAAAACAAAACCCATACACCAGCATTATCTGTTAACAGCACATGACTATCTTCTCTCTCTTTGTATATTCTCTTAAACAAAACATTTGTTCAACATTCCATTATTTGTATGTCTGCACCGACAAGAATCAGTTCCTGCAGCCCCTTGAATCATCTGGCTTTTATATTTAACAGGACATTTCCACATTTACTGCACACTCCCAGTGTGGAGGTGAGGTGACTATGATATATATGGCGTTAAGGCATTCACTGTATAGATAATTCACCCAACTGTAACTTGAAGCATAATCTTGTTTGAATTAAAAAACTGTTATCTTTTCCTCTCTCCATTCACCAGTACCAAATGACTTCCATGTCCTCCATCTTTATTCCCCTCAGGCTCTCCCACTGCTCAGTCAAAATATATCTATTTTTACTTCTCATCTATCATGAGTTGAGCTTCGAGCCAACCTATACTGTAGTCAGGGGTTTGTTTGGGTTCATGGGGTTTATTCATTGCTTTCTGTATAGAATTTGCCTTTATATGTTTAGAACTTAAAGGTCGAACCTTTCCTCCGCTCAGGCAGAATTTAGTTACAGGCAGGAGACACCGGAGACTCCCAACAGTGGAGTCTACAGACCTCCCATTTTCCTTTGTTTAACTTACGGGTTTAACGCTTCCTTCTGGGCTGTCTTCACTGGGACTCCATCTAAGAGGTTTTTTTACACAACTTGCCCACTGAAACGGATCCTGACTCATTTAACATGTCCTGGTGACTTTGTGGCTTAAGGTGCACAACACATAAAATCTGGCCTTGAGCCTGCAGTATATCATCTGTCCTTCCAATATTTCTTGTTTTTCTCTCTCCGTTGACCCGTGTAGTAATTGGAAATAGTGGAAAAATAAAAGAGTAACCACTGATTATTTTTGTAGAGATGTCTTTGTGTGTGTGTAACAGCAAGAGGCGGCACCCTGTGGTTAGGTTACTTGGACTAAGCACTTTCATGTGTCTGATCCTCTTCCTCCACAGTGTTTATTTTGTGGTTTTTAAAGTCCTGTTTAGCTGCTGCTTGTAGCAGCATAATACAATCTACAGTCACCACCTTCTGCTGTATTGTTCTTCAGGAGCCAGACATGAAAAAGTAATCAGGAGGCTCAAAGCCACATGGCTACGCTGCTGTCAAAACCAATTTTTCTACTAGTCTAACTGTAAGCCAAATTCATATTGTCCTTATTCTGGTTCACATTTACATACTTATTCACTTTCTTTCCAAGAGTAAAATGAAAAGATTGCCATGAGTCTGCACTGCAGAACCAATCACACTTCGTTGACAGTAACCTCCAGGTAGAAAAGCCCTGCATAGCTTATATACAATTTAAACTTCTTATTTCATGTCATTTCAAACTGTATAAATTGCATCTCATTCATTTAAAATGTATGTTTCATACAACACAACACTTTCACTCAAGTTTGGTTGGAGACCTGTTGGGGCCACAGACTTAAACCCCCTAAGGGTCATGGCAAGAATAATTTTCAGGACTACTTTTGCGTTACTTTGACGTGTGTTTTGCATTCCCTCGCAATCAAATCAAATCAAATCAAATTGTATTCATATAGCCAAAAACACAATCATGTTGCCTGAATGGGCTCTGTACAATGAACGACATCCTCTGTCCTTAGACCCTCGATTCGAAGTGAGGAAAAAACAATGGAAGAAACCTCAGGAAGAGCCACAGAGGAGGGATCCTTCTTCCAGGACGGACAGACATGCAATATATGTTGCATGTACAGAAAAGAGCAACAAATCACAGTTTACAGAATGTCTAATACAAATTATACGTAAAGCGATTGGATCCAGGAGACGACTGAGCAGGAGGAGGCATCACCAAGTGGTGCCGGAGTCACACGACCTCCTGTCCACCCTGGTGACCTGGAAGAGGGCAGGCCACACAAGATAATTAGTAATAGACAGAGAGAGGCATCAAGATTTACAGAAATATAGATATGATGAGATAGTGAAACAGCGGAGAGCAATGATCCAGCGGAGCCCAGGGTGTGACAATCCAGATCCGTCAGTATTTCAACGCAACAGGAGCCCGGAAAAGGTAGATGGTCCCTGGGGCCCGTGGTCCATCAGAAGGGGACCCTGATTGAAAGAGAGGAGGAGGAGAAAGAGGAGGAGGAGGAGGAGGAGGAGGAGGAGGAGGAAGCTATAGAGAGTGTAGAGAGTGACATAGCTTGCAGCTTGTGGGAACAGAAAGCAACACTTTTCCTCTTCTGTTCCTTCCTTCTCCTTATCACAAATCAAACACACAGGGCCTCTCCTCCATTCTTCTTCTGCTCCTATCGGGGGTTACTCATCCTCTTTGCTGCAAGGGACCACAAAACATATTGCAAAAAAACATATTACGAAAAAAATATTGCAAGGTAATGCAAAAGTATTGAGACTGAACACAAAACATATTGCAAGTGAAAGCAAAATTTGCTCTGCAAATAATGAAAGTTTGAGTTTAACAAAACTAGTAGTTAATCCAACCAGGGATGGTAAGCAAAGCAACACAGTGCATAAAATACACAATGCTGAAATGTCAGATAGATTGAATGTTTAACTCTACATCTTCAATGTTACAGGACTGTGCTGATTTCACATGTCTACACAATGCAAATTAGCTGCCAGTTGTCTACCTGGAGCAGCAGTTGTTGTTAACCCGACGTTATCATCATGATGTGTATGTACAGGAGACTGTTCATGGACTGAAATCGTAGAAGAATGGCTAGCCTGTCTCACTCCAAACTTAACAATACACACCTCTAAAGCTCTTATCAACATATTACTTAAGTGTTTATAAAAATATAAATACTAAGGGTTAATTGTTGTGTTTTACAGCAATCTAAGCTAACTGTCCTCTTAGTTGAAACTGAAGAAGCCTCTTGGATGAGCGAGGAAAGGTCTTCAAGAAACTGAAACAAGTCCAGCTGCCTACGATATGGCGCTTAGACTTACCATGACCTGGATGACTGAGAGCCTTCATCAACAACTCTCCTCTTGGTTTACTTTCATGCTTGGATAGGTAGGTATCCAAGTAGGCCATAGATACGAGATGGATATGAAAGTGGTATTAATCTGCTAATCCAACTTTATTGCACCATACTACCTTGTCCGAATACGCCTCACACGATAGATTACTTTACTGACAGGCTTGGTTATTGGCTTCAGGAGTTCACGACGCTGCCAGTGTAAAAACAGCAATAACACTGCACAAGGGGGTGTGTCTGAATATCTCTGCTTTGGAAAAGATGACTAAGATATGGGTTTTGGTCTTTTGAAGTGACAGCCTCGACATTAAAGATTGAGCCCTCAGCTTAAGCCCCGGTCGTGGTTACGTCGTAAACAGGCAGGAACGTGGTGCTAAATACATGGCATCTTCCCTCGGATTCATCATTCATGAAGTGGATCCACTGTCATATTTACTTCACCTATTTATAAAAACACGCCACTGCCCATGTGTTCTCCATTACTCAGTGCTAGCTGGACTATTTCAATGATGTGACTGAAGGCCCAGCCAGATTTGAGCAGATGTCTCTGGTTTTATTTCCTCGTCTCCTCCGCCCCGTGAGGATTTACGGTGTACAACAGCTTGGATTAGATTGGAAAGAGTCCTCTATGGTGGAAGTGTATCCCTGGCTTCACTTGGGTCTCTGTGCAGTTAGATAGTAATCACTTTTCTCCCAGGCCAGCGGGGGAAGTCGACAACAGGCTCCTTTCGTGATTCAACGTTAGTTCCAGGCTAATCCTGGGCATTCCTCGGAGATAACCTGTATTATTTTACAAGAACACCTGCAAACAGATCCGAGCTACAGCATGAGGTGATTTCCTGTCCTGTCTACAGATTATTACGATAACAACCTTCCCACTTTCCCTGATTCACTTTCTTCATCTTTCAAAAAAAAGACATCACATCCTCATAAAGACGGAGAAGATGAGTGTCTACCTGTAAAGCTGTCAGGTTTTCTCTGTTTGAGCGAGGATCCTGGGGATTCTTGTTAGAATGATGGCAGCCTCAATCAGCAGCATCTGCCCAAAGTTTATTTCGAACAAGGACGTGGCGGTGTAGGATGTGATATACTGTGACGAGACATTTTACAACTGCACTGATCCGCTGGCTAAGAGTGATTCCCAGAGGAGGGTCTTCCTCCAGTCTAAATCGAATGCCCTCTTTGTACCAACGGGATTACCATGAACTTTTCCAGATTTAGGCTCTCATTTCTGTGTCTATAAAAGATGTGAAGTGCCTGTATGACATCTACTGAACCCGCAGTAACACAAACTACTTGAATCTACGTCTGAAGTTTATAAAACACCATTTCTAACAGTATCCTAAATTTATCCCCAGAATGACGTGAATGCTAATATCAATCGTTGATTGAAAGGTAATTGATAGCAAATGTCTGGATTACTGTAATGCAAGGATTTATCGCGGTTGTATGGCAGTGATTTGACAGCACATTATGCACAATTTTCCCTCTTTTTTATTTTAGTAGCAGATGGATGTTTAACAGTAAAGAGAACAAAAGGTCCATTGAATATGAATCACTCGGATCTCTTGGGAGTGTGAGCATTTACGCAATATGTGCTGTAGGTTGGAAATGACCTCAAGTCAGGTCCTCGAATGCACTACGCCATCCAAACATCCTTAAACCTCTGTAAAGAGTAGTTTATTATTATTAATTTGAGTAGCTGCTTTCTTTGGACGCTAACATGGATGCAGAGAGACCCCTCGGTCGGATTTGACTGCGAGTCAAGGCTGAGAGTTCGGTCTCGCTGTCCTTCAGCAGTGAGTCAGCATGCGAGCGAGAGATCCTCTGGCTGCGAGCCACCCTGTTTGGGCCACTGAGGCCAAGTTTATGATGACGGCCACTCAGGCACAGCTTGTTAGAGGAACAGTGCTGCCTCCAAGTGACTGGGAAAGTCCAGTCAGCCTGTGTGTGTGTGTGTGTGTGTGTGTGTGTGTGTGTGCATGTGTGAGAGAGTGTGTGTGTGTGTGTGTGAATGTGTGTTAGAAAGAAAAAGAAAAACTGGTCAGACATAAGTTTTTGTCATGCATCCAGAGCACAAGCTCTGTTGACCATCACTGCTGTCACCAACCTGGCGTGATCATTAAAGCCTCAGCCATGACAGTCTATGCAGTGCAAATGTAGCCAAGGTGATTGAGTTTTATTTCTTTTTACTCCTTTATTTCCTTGACATTTTTCCTTTTATTTTTGTGAACATCCAAAAATGGTTTATTTGGTATACCCTTCTTTTGTTTCCCATGGGTGACATCATTTGACGTTGCTCCACTGGGCTCATGCCTCAGTGAGATCGTGTGCTTGATGCTGCGTTTTTTATTCTTTTGTACATAAAACAACTTGAATGGAAATGCAAGAAATACACACACACACACACACACACACACATATATATACATATATATATATATATATATATATATATATATATATATATATATATATATATATATATATATATGCACACACACAACACACACATATATATATATATATATATATATATATATATATATACACATAAACCAAAAACAACCTGCACTGTCCCTAGTTTGATTCCTGATGGGGGCCCTTGCTGCATGTCACCTCCCACAAATTAGCATTTAGAATCATATGTGAAATCTTGTCACTATCTCTTCAATATGTTCTCAGAAAGGCAGCAAAACGAAAAATGCATGGACTTTAACGTTGAATTAATGTAGTTTTTGACTGCTAGTAGAGTTATAGAGCAAAGTTGTAATGAGGGCTTTGCAATTTTGTTTGTATCGTGCACACACACGGGGATGCGGGGAAGGCGTTATACACAATCCTGCTGAACGTTTGGTGCAATGATTATATTTTTGACTTATGCTGACATACTGCATATGTCGTGACAGTGTGTGAAGAAGTGCACCGATGAAGGCAGTGAAGGAGATGACCACACGCTAGCAGAGATGTCACATACGCTTCTTGTCTCCGGGCACAGTCGCCTCTTGCCACATCCCCAATGGTCATTTTTACTGATAACACGTTACTGAGGGCTAGTGTCCATGTCAAAACAATGCAACAGCAGATACAGATATGTCTTATTTGTTTTACGTTTTTTATCCGTTTGCTGAAAATGCTTATGCCATATCTCGAGATGTCTCTGAGATGGAGACAGGCCTTGAACAAAGTTAATTTGAATGCCTGGTTTGAACCGTCTTATCAGAAGGCTACAAACTTAAGCACAACGCTGGTGCTCTCCATCACGTGAATGCCCGATCAAGTGAAAGAACTTCTTTGTTTGAGTGTTTGTTGTTAGGTCTCACGGATACACACACGCATTTTGTTCAGAATCACTTAACATTAAATCTCTCCAGGGCACCTTGACATGTGGGTCTCTTTTATTGGGTTGGGCTTTGGAAGCATGCTGTTGTTGTCTTGAGCAGGAGACATTTGAACATGTCACAGAAGATATTGTGCATGCTGACTCTGTCCCAGTGTAATGCCTTAATGGGACACTTGGATGAAACACAGACATGGTTAATGTTATTAGTAACACCTGTTCCTTTTCTAATCCTCTTGTATTTGTTTAAAATGTTTCTTTCGAAACTCACAGCAGCTTCAGCTTTCGCCACTGCCGCGCTGCAACGCCGTATTTGTCTAATCTGCTACATCTGTAATGGTTCATCACAAAAAAATTAATGCTTCATGAGTGTGTGGCACATTCAAGTGTTGCTGATCAGCAGTTTTAGTTGGAAAGGCGAGTGCTTTTGGAAAGTGTTAAGGAGGACAGAAGTCTCTCCAGTTCAAGCAAGGAGCCGGCCCTTGTGGAGCAGGTTTTAACATCAGGTAACATCAGAGCGTCGGTAATAAAATCAGGCGTTCGGAATGTTTCTGGCCACCTAAATCAAATTCAATTAGTTCCACAGTAGGATTGACTCAAGAGGGCTCAATTGTGCGTTTGTTCATGTCGATCCAGTGGGCGCTTGAGCTAATTTTGTGTTAATGTAGTCCTTAAACTCATCTGGGCTGGAACACATTTGAGAAGACGGCAAAACGTTTGCACCCAGCTTAGAATGATGGAAATAATTATGATGATAAAAAAAAAAACAGTTTACCTGAGAGTTAGGAAAGCCTGAGCTAGGAAAAAACAAACCTGACTAATTGGTAATGAAGGGAAGACTTGTGCACAGGCACGACAAGGGTCATCTTTGAATCATTAGGCACAATCTATTTTGTTTGTCAGTCGGCCAAGAAACAGCAAGAAACAGCCCATCAGGCCACGGGACAACACACTTGTTCTTTCAGGGATCTTTTTCTTCATTTAAATGTTGTTGTTTTTTCTTCAAATGTAATGTCTGCTTTCTGTTAAACAAGGTGGCCATGAAAAGTCTCCCTCTGGCACTCCCCGGCGATTTCACACCTTTAAGTTGTTATTGATTTATTTATTCACTGGCTGCGAAGTCTCCCCCGTGCCTGCTGTGAATACGTACAAAAAATGAGATCCTTGTCCGTGCAGTAAGGCACTGTCTGCTTCAATTAGAAATGTTCAAACCATAGCCGGAACTTTTTCCGCTGTTTGCTCCTCAACCACTCACATTTTCCATCTGCTATGAAGGTTTCAGTTTCCAGCGTTTTGGAAGCAGGGAGCACTTCTTTTTCTTTTCATTTAGGTGAAGGGAAAGATGGACGGGACATCTGTCAGTGGACCTGACAAGGCTGCATTCACCTTTGCATCTCGCATATCAGCATTAATGTGATAACATAAGACCGATACATTTTCTTTTTCTTTTTTCTAAACTTCAGTGTTTTGATGTGTTTTTTGAGCACTTAAGCATGTATACCCATTCTAGTAGTAACCCAAAATAAAATGATGAACCTGCGCATAATAGGTCTCCTTTAAAACAAGGGAAAGGTCAAGTGTTTGATTAGAACTACCTCAGGCTGTGGGTTTTGGTCAGATTTTATTTAAAAAATAGGGACTTGCAAGGTATTTCTATCACTTCAGCTAAATAGCGTTTTCAGTGTTCACCCCTGTTGGGAAAAGCCATGGCTCATTTGTCCCCTCTTTCCACCCTCTTGAGCAATCCTCTAACTGTCCATTTATAGATGCTTTGTAATTACAACCTATCGCATTAGGATTCAGGAATAAATCATGAATCACTGGAAACTGTTGAGACGTTTTCTTGTGTCGTATTCCACAGCCATTCCAGTAAATCCTTGTTTTTTTTGTGGAAACCAGAAATAGCAGAAGAGTGAATATTTCTCTGGCAAGTTCTTACATCATGATGTCAAATTGGGCCGGTGCTTTGTATCAATTCGGTTTTTGGTTTTGGTTCAGCATGGCACCAAATGAATCTTCATTCATTCTGCTCCTTTGGCGTCTTTAACCATCAGTCTCGAATGAAGATCACACACATAGCGAGGGGTTTTATTTATTTTTTAAAATTTTTCCTGGCTTGGTTTAGTTGTGCTTTGGTGAAATCTAAGTGTAGCCTAAACAACACGATTCTGTCGAATGACGCATGAGTATTAGTTGCAACGTTTGACATAAAGTGAGTCTTTACTAGCTTTCATGCAGTTGTAAACTCTGTTGGCGAGCGCTTCCATGTCCGTTTGACCTGTACAGTGCATGATTAATGCCGTGCTCAAACGTCTGGGAACATGGCAACGGCACAAAAGAAGAGAGACTGTGAACTTTCCGTGGGTAATTACATGCAAACCAGTTCCTGTTTTATGCAAGGGGCTTGGACATTTGGGGTTTCACTTTGATGGAAAATTAAAAGGCTCACCCCGGCAGTACACCATAAAGTATGGGGGTACAATACCCACACTCCCAGAGCCACTGCCAGGAATTGAGATTATGTTTTTTTTTTGTTTCAAACCATAATGCTTTTTCGCTGTTCTCCTTCCCAAATTAGCTGAAGCAACATTGAACAGAGGGCGAAAGATCACATTCTTCCAAGCCAATACTATTTAATGGCTGCACACAGAAGCAAGGAGACAAGCAGAATTCTTTCCTAATTACTTTAAACCCCTTTTTTGAGGGATGACGCAGGCGCAGGGGGATTGAGGTCGCTCTTTGAGGGGATCTGGCGCTCCTATATGCTTTTTAGGAGAGGAAGGAAGGACCTCCTCCAGACAAGATAGTCATCAGTTTTCTTAAATCCAGGGTTCAACTCCATGTTTGTATACTTTGGTTCCCTCAACAAAACAGTCAGCGTCTGTCTAGAGGGACCTACATATAATTAGAGTCTTATAAAACTATTAATCACTCAGCATAAAGGCGAGGTTATCCGAGTTCATGACAAGCGGCGTTGATGAGAGCAGAATTTGTCTTAATGTTTTGGGTTAGATATATTATGTTACCAGCAAGACTTAATTAACGCAAAATCGCAAATGTTGCTCTTACCGGTATTTTTATATCAACAATGATCAAATGGCTCATAAGTGCTCTTTCCACCAGCGGCGGGCTCTAAAAATGCACCGCACTTTACCTGCTCATCACCAAACAGCACACACACACGAAGTTAGCGACTAACCGATGGAGCATCATGCAGCTAAAGAGCAAAATACTTCCCTTAGAGTTGGTGGAGAACAAAACAGAGCAAAAGGAGATTGAATTATGAACTCTGTAACTGCTGGATGCTAACCATTAACTAACTTCTAAATAACTAACTAACTAACCCCAGTTATGTAAACCCCAGTTAATGGTTAAGTCATTTAACCATGTAGGAAAGATGGACCCCGCCAGTAACAATGAAGACTGCTTTATGGAGAGACAATTACAGGATGTTGTTACTTTGAAAATGTTTAGTATGGATTGATATAATAAATCCCTTAACTTTTAACTTGGGCTACGGGTTTAAAGTGAACTGTATCGTATTTAACAGTTCAAAATCGGTACCCACGGACTTGAATGTATTTACTTCTCGCAACTCGAGGATGAAAGCTGAATAGTATCATCACATGCCAAATAAAGAAAAGAACATCTTCTGTTTTTTCCTCCACATGTAACTATTTATAACCTCAGGAATATGGGAAAGTGACTCAAGCGCAACATGTTTTATGGCTGGAGAGGAGTCAGCTAATTGAACCTAAACAGTTTTAGCATTGTATGATTGCCTCATCTTTCCAGGAGCGTGAGTAAACTTTTGCCCCGGGTTACGTGCGTTATTTTGCGCTTTTTCCCAGACAGTCATTTCGTTAGAGCCTGAACATTTCCAAACAAAGGGAAAATCTGCTACGAAGGCAATTACAGGCCATTACAGCAGCGGTTAACAATGAGAACCATTGCACCTTGGATGGAGGAATCCCTGGTGTTTTGGCTCCCACACAGAGAATGAGAAGCATGACCAATCCGCTCCCCCCCTTTTTTTTTTTCTCTGAGCGCCGTCTGCCCGCTTACCACAACCACAAAAGTGCCACTCAGCAACATGTGAGCCTTGGGGGGGAAGTTGTAGCTCTTATTCAAGGTTTAATGGTTATGGTAGCCACAAAGGTTACCCAACTAAACAAAGAACACTACTCGCTCTGTTAGCGGATTGGGCCTAATTCCACTTTGACCTTTGACCTCTCTCACCTCACAGTATGAAGTCATGATCCCACATTGCTAAAACGGGGTCTGTCTCCTGTGAAGAATTTCTGAAAGTCTTGAAAATCTGAGATACTGTAATAACAGGAAACTTGGACGGAGCACAGCAGACGAACTTGATCAGCTGATATCCGATCTTCCTGTATAAGCGAATAGCACGACAACCATGCAATTATAGGTTTTGCAAAAATGTCAGCACCTCATTGCGCTTGCGTTCTGTGACAGGGATAAGGAGTTTGCAACTCTCTGCCATGAGAACTGGCGTCGCGGAGATCTCAGTGTTGAACATGGCCTCAGCGTCACAGGCAGTAAAAATCTAATACCTCGTCCTGTTATCGCTATTATGTAGGATTACTGCTCTCTGTAGTTGTGGTTTACATGCTTGAATGGGCCTGAATGACCAAATGCTTCATCCGCTCCGAGGCTACAGGAGCAGCGTTGAAGCATCGGTGGCTCGTTATTGCATCCGTCCATACATGACATCATGTGTAGGCTACATTCACGGTGCGGTTACTAGTCTGCTGGCTTTCAGTCGGCTACAGTGTCGGGGGTATGCTTCTCATTACCCTGTGTAAATAGCACATCCTGGCTCACTCTTTAATTTAACACTAGGAAGGGGCTTGTAATGCCGAAAATAGCACAGATTGGTCAGATTAGCTCTTTGAGTCAGGGGCAAACACTCGCAGCTTCCCGACCCTGAGTCGTGGGTTGAGGAATGTCTAGTCTTGATTTCTTCTTTGAGGGGGTTATCTTAGCATCTGTGGTGCTGAAAGCCAGTGCGAGATGTATTGTCGTGAACGTAATGGGAAGTAGACGTTTGAAGGAGAAATAAACCCTCAGACCTCTAATGACAACAGTTTGATCGATGTGTAATGTTCACTGCATTACAGGAAATGGCTTTGAGATGAAGTGTTGTGATTTTCTTTTATTTCATGGTTTACCCTCTCTCCTCTGAATTACGTGTTGTTCAACATTTCCCAGCGCTTTGTTCCAACAACTCCAAATCAGCAAAGTTTGTTGCCTTCAGTCATTTTTTACAGGGAGACGATGATTGCAGACTTGAATGTCCATTTTACTGAACTATCCACCTAAAGTTTGTAAGCTAGTATACTAGTTGCTTTAAGCCAGTGGTCATATCAGATCAAGTAAGGCAGTTGCAGCAAAACCACTGAGCATGATGAATTGGGTTCCTTCTATGTTTGCTATCAAATTTGATTGGATTACTCTCCACATGAGCCTCAAATTGTCTGTGCTTTGCGAATAAATCATAGCAACACAGCGACACAACAATTCCCAGACATGCTGAAATACTTTGTATGTTGTGTGGTTTGTATTATTCAAACATTCACTGCTTCACTTTGCGTCGTTGCACTGCACGACACGGTGCCGCGTGACGATTAGTGTGATTATTTCTGATGTTGAACGCGGTGCAGGCACTAATATTGGTCTTAATGCACAGCAGTGAACTAGCAGTGACAGTCTGACAACCCTGCCGAGACTGCCTAACTATCTCAAGCTCTGGGGAAAAATGAACAGGATACGGCCTCTGAACTCGGTCTTGAAAATGAGAAGACAAAATAAATATGGTAGTTGCATGAAGTGGATGAATAATGAGAACTGCCATGGTTAGTCTCGCTGCTAAAGGATGATTTCAATTAGTGTGGGCGACCGCTTTCTACAGTGACCTAACATCAGGCTGCAAGGGCTCGTGGGAATATAAAGTTTCGAGATATACAGTAATGTCTTTCATTAGAAAGAAAACAAAAGTAGCTTGCACTGGAAAATGATTCATGTAAACTCCACTTGTCTGCAATTCACTCACATTCATTTGCAAAGATAACAACACAGACGGTCTATTGTATGACTTATAAATACTATAACACACAGATGTTAAAAGGAATGTATTTCATTGGTCATCATAGCGCATTTTCTTCACTTTGCTCACATTTCCATGAGAGGGAATGCAGCCTTGTAAAGTCTCATATTCCACTGATTCAATGACTCCAAACAATGCTTTTGTTTCCTGGAACTCGGTTTTATAGATGGAAATTGTTTCATATAAAAAAAAAGAAAAAGAAATGCAGGCTCATGTGCAGGGGCTCATTTCTGTGTTGTCTGGTGCTAACTTTACGATGGCAACCGTGAACGCTTTCAGTTCTGCATCCAAAGAGCAATCACGTAAACATTTTCCTTTATGTGTTTAAATGAAAACAGCGCTGAGCTTTGACAGCAACTTAATCTGAATCTAAGTGCAGAAATTATAGTATGTTTGTTATTCTATAAGCAATGCCTATAGAGTGGCACTTCTTTCAAACTTTGTCCCAGCATTGTCTGTGGTGTTACACTATGTAATAAATTGTTAATACCCTGGTTAAGCGACTGTTTGCACAAAAACAGTGCCACAAAATGATATATACCAGACTGTTGTTCGGTCACATAGAAACCATCCACAAGTCAGACGGGTTTCCAGGATAAAGATGCTCAGACGTCTCCTAAGTGTTCTGTAACTGAAGCTGCAGTAAAACTAAAGGTGCCTTTGTTGGCCCTGCCCTGTTGTCCTTTCAGATGAACCACTAAAACCACACTTTCCATGGTGCCGCTCTCCCAGACAACCAGCTCTGCCACCATCAGGCCCGACTACCTGTAGAGGCAGGATCTGAGGGCCATCTGGGCTCTGTGACTCATAATGTCCACAGCTGAGATACCTTCCACACACATTCATAGCCGGGGCAGTAAATCATTATGCACATGCTTTACAGCACCTCCAGTACCGTGAGGCTTCAAAAGTGCAGCTTGTGTATAAATACAGTTTGCATATTATAGTTTAACAGCAATTCACTGCCAGGTTTCTGAAGTCATTATAAATTTAATGACGTGATTATATTGCTAAATTAATAATCGGTAAGAGATGATTTACAACACCTTCCTAAAACTTAACATTCACATTCCTTTGCCTTGTTAAAGGCAACACACAGTATAACACACATCTCATTTCCAGGGTAATTATTTTATTTGCTTATCACTTGAATAGGTTTACATGCTTTAATGCTAAAACGCATCAGTTTCCCTATACTGTCTGGTGCTGCAGCTCTGGATTCCCCTCTGTTTAAAACGCTACATTTTAGCTCCTGTCTCTTTAAGGCCCCCCTCCCAAATACTTGGTCTCCTGTGATTGGTCAGCTCACACACGCCTGAGCCACCACCATTAATATTAAAAAAGAGCAGCTGTGCTTAATCAATTCTTGCTTATGCAAATGTTTGACTCTTTGACGTAGTGTGATGTCACAAAGGCGGGACTACTGATGAAGTGTTTACTTTCTAGTTCTTTTACATGCACAAGAACCTTCATAAAACACTGACAGTAAGGAAAACAAACAGTCAGTATTCCGCTGATACAAAGTTTAAACGGCAACTGAACCCAAAGACTTAGAGCACTCACCAACAGGATTAGCAAAGTAAAATGGCTGTTGGCTCACAATAAGTACAAATTATATTCATAAAGTCATAAAATATATTTTACCACAGTATGATGACATTGGTAGGTATGAGCGCCATACTGAAATTTATATACCCAGCTCTAAATAAAAACCCTCTCTCTTTTTCATGATAACATTTACAGGACAGTTTGTCATTTATATTAGCATCATTTATTTGCGACAAAAAAGCCAACAAACTCACTTTATGCTTATCTTGAGGATGATTTTTTACGGTTCAGATCCTTGCAGCGAGGTCACTGTTGGTGTATCCAAACAAATTTCAAATACCTCACAGCTTTTTCCGTTTTCTAATGTCTTGTTTTCTGAAAACTGAGCTTTAATGTCAAGCGAGATGGTCATTCGGTCCACTCATTTGGTGGTTTCTCATGACTCATCTTTCTTCCACCTGTCAAAAAAACATAGTAAAAAACAAAATAAGACGTCTCAAAGACCATAATGTGTGGTGTATTGTTTTTTAAAAAAATTCCACTTCATTTCTCATCATGAAGTAAATAGGATCTTAGGTCATAGGAAGAAAGATGTTTTTGTTGTTGTTTTTGATTGAAAAAGGGGGAACTGTGGTAATCTCTGATCATTAATGGAAATATTATGTCCTGGAAGACTGCCATTATATAGAGAATCTTGCAAGACTTAAAGATATATTCATAGGGTCTTGCATGGTCGTGCCTCAGTTAGGCATTACGAAATATCCTGCATGACTTACAAACTTCTACAGGATCATGTACCTCCAGAAATAAAGATGCCATAGACATTTCGAAATGTCACATCACACCTATACAGTTTCTGTTTAGACGAGGTCAGTACTGACACTTATCTTGTGGGACTTTTCTGTAAGGATTTGTGTGTAAACTTAAAGCTGCAACTTTCTGGCTTCAGGGCATGGCAGAGAGACCACAAAACATATAACGTGAGCTTTAGAAATGGCCTTTCAGCACAGTACACAGTACAGTACTACTCCAAATAAGTCAAAGTTAAGTAATATACAATATGTATCTGTCTCTGCACTGCCTAGGCTCCTGCAGGGACACTAAAGTCACACTTCAATTACTGTATCTATGTAAACAAGTCATATTCAGAATACACAGGTTTACATTTTCATAATGTTTGGTAAACCCCGGGGCCTTCAACTCTATGGAGTGGAAAGAAATAATGCATGACAGATTCTCGCACCGGTGGAAAAAGATCTGTAAGTGTTGCCACATGTTCATGTAGACATCACGCAGCCATCATGTAACAGGAGAAACGCAGACAAGCACAGATAGCTTTTGCTTTTGTGGTGAGCCATAAGATTCAGAAATGAAATTACCATACAGCCTCCAGTGATTGCCAGGGTGGATGTTCTGTATAGCAGCCGTCGAGGGGAGTAGTAAAGCAGACGTCTGAGATCACAAACTGCAGAGCTTTTATGTAATGTTTGGTCCTCTCTTTCAACTAAGACAGACTGAAATGCTGCTGACCAATAGACAAACAAAATGTTTTAAAATATTAATAACAGTTAGAGCAAGAGAGGTATGCAAAATTGCAGGGAAGCAACTTTTACGTTTATCAGTGCAGGTTAGTTCCTCGGAGCGGTCGGTCTTGCTTTCGGCAATGCCCTACTCACACTCACTCATTTACACACATATTTGCCTTGAAGCTGCTCAGTACAATTAAAGTTTGACCTTTTGACCACCGAGTAGCAGTGGGGGGTTAGCGGCCTTGATCAGGGGCACAGAAATGGTGCCAATGAGGGAGAGAGGAGCTTCTGTTAACAAGCCAGAGAGGTGATTTATTAATTTTTTTAATCATGTAATCGCTTTATAAAACATTTGTTTATTCTGTTTGTTGTGAATAATTTCATCATTACATTAACAGGCTATCTTCTTCTTTGTTTAAGTCAACATGTCCCTCTCCCAAAATGACAAAATATGTGGACTGCCAAAACAACATATATCACTGTTCCCAAAATAACATGAACATTGCAGCGTACCAGCAACAGGCTTATCAGACCTTTGTTATAAGGTCACAGTTTCTTGAGGTATCGGCACTAAAACTCCTTGGTCAGGTTTATGTACTGAAATTCCTTGGTCTGGTTTAGGCGCCAGGAATTACTTGTTTAGATTTAGGCACTAAAAGATCTGGGTTAGGTTTAGGCAATGGAACTACTTGGTTGGGTTTAGGCACTAAAAGTACTTGGTTTGGTTTATGAGAACATTTTGGTTTGTTTTATGTTTGGTTTGGCCTAAACCTTACCTAGTAATTAGGTTAGGTTTAGGCCAGGCTAACCTAACTACTAGGTTAGGTTTAGGCAATAAAACTTCTTGGTTGGGTTTAGGTAGGAGAACTTTTTGGTTTGTGTTAAAATCACTACATTATTTCTGTAACTCCAGTTACAAAAGTACCTACATTATGTAAGTAGCTTATGTAATGTTGTGTATGTGACCTAACTTAACTACATTGGTAAGTTCAAATAACTCACTGTTGACTTGTGGTTTCACACTGGAAACCAACAGCAGTCTCCTGAGGAAAGTCCTGTGCTTTTTGACCTGACAATCCTAACTTCTCCTTGTACTGACTTTCCCCTCTTTCTAGTACTTCTCCTCACTCCCTCCTTTGTAGCAGTAATAATTACTAAGGCCACTCAAGTTCACCGCCTAACAACAATAAGAAACATAAATATGGTTTGTAACAAGCTACTTCCACAGACAACCCTTAAATTCATCTGTGATGTTCAGTAGTATTTTTCCACTGTTTCTATACTCTCAGTCCTGCTCTGACTGGACTAAAGGGCTCCTATAGTTACAAATAACATCACATAAATGTCACTGATTGGCCTGAAAGAAAGTGTTGCTTTTAAGGGACAAAATGTTTCGATTGTTTTAGATCATGGTTGTGTTTAATTGGTGCTTTGTAGAATAGAGATTCATTCATGCGTAACACATAAACGTCTTTCTCCACTGGCTGGCTATAGGCACCATAACTCTTGTGAGTAAATTAGATGGATTCTGGCAAACTCCACTTTAAAAACACTGACTCAGCAGGAGCAGGTGTCAAGAGGGGCTGCAATCTCTGTCTGGAAGCTGCAAAGATCATTTGAAACAACCTTGGGTCCGGGCGCGCTCGAAACATAAGTCATCACTCACCTACTCATTTGCACATCTCACAACGTGGCCATAAAGCTGTCACCGAATTCTCAAAGACACCCCATCACGCACCTCACTTGCGAGCATATTATTGGAGTAATTGGGAACACATGCCACAAGGAGCTCTTATTAAGGAGGAACTTTGACGTGCGCATCGGTCAAACGTTACAATAAAGCTAACAAGGCAATAATGCAGCTGTCACCAGTGTTGATAACCAGCTACAGATTAATTTAATGGGCATCAGAATTAAATTGTGTCTGTGTGAAGTTAAATATTTGTGTAGGAGTCGGAGAGCCCTTCCCCTCTAGCAGTAATGCACAGTAAGAGCGTTAATAATGGTGTCCCGATGTCACGGTGGTATCATCGCTACTGACCTGTTTCTCTCTCAAGTCACCTCTGGTCAGGTTTGGACTTTTTTTACAGCATAACTGGACACAGACTTTCCACTAAGATCTGTCAACGGGGGATGAGTAAAAGTCTGCCTGGGCCGCGTCCACCGGAGGAAGACTCCAGATTACTGCTATTGCCAACGGGCTAATTCACAACACATGTAGTTGAGAGCTGAGAGGAGGAAGCCTGTGAGGTGGAGAGACAGAGACTAATGCGGCTACTGCATCTAATCCCGCTCTATTAAATCATGATTAAACATTGTTCTTAAAATGTTACTGCGATGAGGCCTTCTGGTGGAGCAGCACGTGTGACATTGCGTCGGTAGCTGAATGTCACCACACTTTTGTAATCCCCTTTATCATTTTTCATTTCCAGTATATTCCAACAAAGCAAAAACATGTTAAAATAAATCTTTCAAAGTTTAGTACCGCTAATACAGGTCATTCAGACTTTATCCTCTGTTAAAACCTGTTTGAATTTGCAAGTCCTCCCGTTATTAGATCCATAACTCCTCTATGGCAGGCATACGAAGTTCACTTCACTTCGAATATGACATCATCCTGCAGACAACATGCACCATGTTAACAACAGCTGTAGCTATTAGCCATAGTCATCGCGGCTGTAACAATTACAGATGAATTATAGAGCGGGGGAGGCAGTTGTGATTTCTTTTTTTTTTTTGCCCATAAGTCACTATAATCTTCCGGCATTACAGGAGAAAGATCGGCCCCGGCTGCAGCTGACAGTCTAAATTACAGCCTGGTTCCTCCTGACCATGAGCACGCTAATCTGCCCGACAGGGTGGTCACACCACCAGGCTGCATACAGCGCGTCCTCACATTAACTGCAGCCTGTCCTCACAGTAACTGCAACAATACAGTTAACCTCAAGTAGGGTGAGTGGAATAATTAGGCCTATTATTTTACAGCAAAGACAATGGATATTTTCTTCTTCTAACAGCTTAATTTAACACATTAAACTGTAGTCCTGTAGTCCTGCAACAGCATACTGCCATGAGTGCAATGTTTTTCTTCGGCGGTGTTTCAAACTTCCACACAAATCCCAACTCACACACAGAAAATATACTTTAAACTACAGAAGTCTGACAGTGTCAGCGCCACCTCAAGGTTTGGAGTTTTGACACAGTATGAGGCAATTTAGCTGCAAAAAGTGGGCCAGACAGTTGCCGCCTGAAGTAATATGGCACAAACACTGTGAAGGGATAAAAGTTTCATGGAAACATTATGCCAAACACATGAATACTACTGAAGTAAGCCTCGACCCTGACTAGCAATGTTGACCGATGACTCCAAACAGAATATCTGCATCATCACCGCGCCAGCTCTCCCAGCGAAAAACCGCATCCCGAGCTTCACCAAATTGAAATTTACTGCAGGGCTATTATGTTTGATTTAAGGCATGTTTCTTTTTAAGTCGGCAGCCTGTACTTTTTGTGAATAATAAAGATATGCAGAGACCTTTTCTCTGGACATGCACCGAAAAACAAACCAGGCAAAATAGCAGCTGCGTGATATTGTTTTTATTATGATGTAAATTCTTTCCATCTGTAGCCGATCTAGCGTTTCAGTCAAGCTAGAATGTTCTCAGATTAATGGCTTGTATTAAATAGTCATTCATATAATGTGGAGCAGAAATACTTAAACCCAGTGTGTATACAAATTTGTATGTGGTCATGACATCTATCAAATATCTGATAGCATGAATTGTTGTTTTATTGAAAGATGAAGTAATCCTGGTGAAAATCTTGGATATTACAGATCTTGCTTTTCATCCTCAGTTTTGGTGGAGGCTGCCTCTATTGACGGAGTTGGAAATTTCAAAGCCTCCCTAAAGGGAGACTGCACATTTTTCCAAAACACCAATCATTTCAGTCCCATTAGACCCAAAGCCCATATAACCTGTTATTCCAAAAGTTCACTGTTCCAAAGGCCCTCTGAACCTTTAGCCCTTGATATCTTCGTGTCGGGTTAGGGTTTTGTGTTGTGTGGTCGAAGGCAAAAAAAAAAGCCTATTAAGGGCTAAACACTGCTGATTGGGCGCTATGGACAGGGTTGAATAGTCATGTGAAGCCCCTCCCCTTTTGGTGGACCACCTTAGGGCCTTATTACAGAAAAAATATGTACAGGAGTGAGTGGCAAGAGACATCATCCCATTAGAACTGTGCCATGAATTACACACATGATGTAATGGTGGATTTTAAAGATAATATTCCACCTTGAAAGTCTGTAGGTGTACATAATGTTTTGCAAAAACTGCAAAAGACAGTGTTGTCAGTGATCATGATTAGCCACAGACCACTGAGAACAGGATACACAGACAGATCTGCAGATTTCCTTTTTTTCTGTTTTTTCTGTAAGTCAAAGTGTGGCAATGGCCACAGTCAATATACATATGTTTCAGATGGTTTGACTACTTGCACCACTTACTAGAGAATCTGACCTGAACATCTAGGGGGAAAATATGACAGTTAGCAAACCATCTGCCCCTGTCTCTGATCATTGACAGTCACCATCTCGGATTCTGTTAATGGTTTTGAAACAGTTTATACATAACAGGATTTGTTGTCTTTTTAAAATAAGCACTTACATTCTTACTAAAACCCACAGAACTCGAAGCGATATTCAATTTCCTCTCTGGCATTCACCTGCCTCTCTTGTCCGGAGTGAATCAAAATGAGCCATTTTTGGGGTTTCTTTTCATATTTTTCTCCAGCACAGAGGATGGATTTTGTTATTTAGGTCAGGACTGACTGGGGGGATACCTGCAGGACAAAAAATTGGTGTGGTAGAACATTCTGTCTGCCCTGTGCAACAGGTTTCACTTGCCTGTTGGTGAAAGCAGACACAAACACATCGGTGATGTTGGACCTGGCGTGTACACTGGCCATGAAACTTTGAGAAAATCTAATTCAAATAACCGCTAAACCCCTTAAGAAAATCATTTCGTTCACCTTTAATTAACTTTGAAAATAAAAGCAAACTTAAAACACTGGATATATCTGACTAACACTCCACGCTTTGACGGGTGTTGGTTCATGGAGCGTGAGCTAAAATAAGAGTTTATTAGCTGCACGGCTCTAATTGTTTTGTGCCAGTAATGAGGTAATGGACATAGAATAATTTGCGGACAATAACAGACTGGAAACAAAATACACGTACGGAATAAATCATCACAAGAAACCATATTAGCTGCTAATGAGCTGCAGCTTTTTGGAGAGCGGTTGCAGGTGTTTGATAAGACTGATCTTCTCTCTCACTGCAAAGATGTTAAATGTGTGGGAATGGAAACTGCATGACTGATCTGGTATTGTAAAAGGATGGAGGAATCCTGGAGGTGGGGTGGAGCGCTGCCATAGAGAACACAGTGCCTGGACTGTTCTGGATAATTTGTAATACATCCACTTTGCTCATTACAACTACAGATGGCTATGTGCTCCCTCTGCCCCCTGAGCAGTACGGCACATTGGATTTTTTTTTCCCAGTCATGAGACATCCAACTCCGCCTCTGATATAACTCACTGCTCGGGTTGGTTAGGTTTAGGCATGAGGAGTGATATTGGTTAGGCTAAGGGTTACAGCATAAGTGTAAGCCAATCAGGAGGCAGAGTAGAGCGGGTCCTGCGTTCAGCATCCTTGGAAAAAAAAAATGGCATACATCAATTTACACTGGACTGAAATGAAATGCTTCATCACAACATCTACGACAGACCACTCTATCCACCCCCAGCTGAGATTATGTTTATGGTCATGTGTCATGTCCATCTTTCCGCTAATGGAGAATAATAGGAAAAATAAGAAAGAAACTGCTCTGAATGGGTAAAATCATGGTGCTACTGCAACAGGCTCAACAAGCTTTCTCTTTCTCTTTCCGTTTCTATTTTCGCACACTGATCTGCTTACTTCAACAGCCAGTCAGAGGGATTCTCTCATCGACGTGCTCTACATGCTGACGATGGCTGTCCAACGCACGCCCTGACCCTCACATGACCCTGACTAGAGCCACTGATGGCCACGCCAATGCCCATTGGCTGACGACTGACCTGGTGTGTCAGGGTCTTAAACCATCATTCTCCATTCAAGACTCTCTGGCTCTAAGTTACCTCAAAGAACTGCCATTAGAGCTTGATTTTGGTCGCTGGCACAATTTCACATATCAAAGTTGGATTTGATGCCAAAAATTGCTGCAGATTTATTTCCCTCCTGCACAATCATATCATTGCGATCCATTGATCTTTTTTCTTTCCTTTCCTTGTTTCTCGGTTTCTGCATGTGCTCTCTCCTTTTCCTATTAAGCCACTGCGGCTATTTCTCGTAATAATTACCTAATGCAACTGTTTATTCCAAAAATAAACCTGAAACATACAGTTTAACTTACTGCCAGAGGATTTGTTTCCTGTAAGGGTCCAATCCAACAATAGATGGAAGAGCAGATGTAAAAGCTTTGAACAACTGGATACAAGTGCTATTTCCATAGATTGAGTTGCAGTAAATACTTTTCAGATTATCAGTCAAATCAAATGAACATTTCCTGCTCTGCCGTGGCAAAGGACCAGACCAGAGCCCTTTATCATAAACTGCTGTAGCAAAGGAGAGTGGGGAGTCTGCGGGCTAAATGTGGTCAAATGTTTGACGCCAGCTGAGTGGAGATCAAGGTGAGAAACTGGAACATCATGGCTACGACTATCTGTGCATTTTGCCAAATAAGCAGAAGCAGAAATACTCAGAATCCGACAGATATACCAGCGCACCAGTATGTATATTGTCACACACGCAAACATGCTGAGTGTGGCCAGACTGTCTGATCTCTCCAAACTGGCAGACCAGACTCCCCGCGGCCTTACTCCCACTCAGTCCTTCATCTGGCCGTATACTCACACACGGAATGGATATTAATGATGATAATAGAGGCAAGTTTTAGCTTATTTAACTGGTGCCATGAACAAAATTTAGATTTATGGGACTGGATCAGATCAGAAAATGATTCCATGTGAATCTTTCCCAGTTTTCTGGCATAACAAGTTGTAAAGCCAACATCTGGTTGTTTATTTGATTATATATTTTCACATTTTTTTAAAGCTGCATAGGAAAATCAAACACACTTGGACATTTCTGTCGGATCCAGTTAACGATTTCTACATCACCTCATAATGATGTCAACGAAAGTCCATCGGGGGTCCTATTAAATTTAAGAGCGCGTTATCAATAAACTGCCACAAAAGGAGAAAAGAGTTATCGTGTGCTGAAATATAGCTAGTCCTCACCCCGTGGTGCTTTTTATGAAAGCCAGTTTCTTAGCTAGCTAAGGAGTTCAGTGGTTAATAGCCGTAGTGCTGATGAAGCTCCTAAATCTGGATTTGTGAGGGCACCCTCGAGGACACTTCATCATGCATCCTAAAAAGCAAAATGTCACATATTCTCCACTGGAAGGGGACTACTACGAAGTGTATACCCTTCCAAAAAAGATCTTTTATGTACTTTATCAAGTATCAAGGTACAGTTCAAGTATCTTTCCCAAGTGTACTTTATGTAGTCAGCACACTCATATCAGTGTGCTAGTTTTATACCTGCAAGTGTACTACTTCAACACTTCGTAAGACTAAAATGTAGTTTTTAAACGTATGCTTCTTAGTATACTTTAGGTGTAAGATGAGTACCAGTGATAAAGGGGAAGTGAAAAACTTGAGAAAAGAACTAGATTTCATTCAAGTTTTATTTTGTACTGCTGCTGTGAACTAAAAGACTGAAAAGAACCTCTAGCTAATGGTAACACTAAATGGTGATATTCTGCCATAAAAGACTTATAGATTCAAGAAAACTATAGTTTGTTAGAAAGTCCTACCTGTAACAAGAGGGCACTATATTTGGGGATTTTTATAGGGTTTTGTATATTGTCCCTTAGCTTGTAGATATTCACATTCTAAAGCTGTTTTACTGTAATATCACAAACAGACCACTTATTAACATATCAACCGCAGGCATTATATGTTAGGTACTGCCATTCAGCAGCCCCCTTACATAATATGCATTTTTGTTATCCAGCAGTTTTTGGCAGTGTTGCCCAAGCGGAGTATATATTGCTGTGGAAGCCTCTCCCCCATCTCAAGCCAACCATGTGCTGAAACATTTTCCTCCGCTTTCTCTCTGTGGTTTATGGGAAAGCTTGTATTTCCAGGAGATTTGTTTGAGGCTTCGAACAAACACTGGAAACACCTCAACTGGATTTGAAATTAAGCTGGAGCCTAATCAGAGACCGGTGGGCGAATGCACACAATCAGCAGAAAAGTTCCACCAACCAGAGGCACAAATGGCCTGCAGAGGAAGGAGAAGATGTGTAGGCGCCACAACGAATCCCAGATACTATCACAACTTTACAGACAGACCCATTAACATATTTGGTTTGCGGATTTTACCCGCACTAATAAAAAGCAAAAGATCACAAATTCCAGGCTCTTTTTAGCTTGTATTGTACTTGAACCATCACAACACAGTAAGCAGCAGTATTTTTTGAATTAGTTCTTTTGTGTCTTTGTCTGTGTCGCGATGCGCTCTGATAATACTGACAGAAGGTTTCCTGTGCCATGGCAGTCTCTGGCGCTGTTTTATTGTTTATATTTCCCCAAAAATTGATTGAGCATCTCTTCATTTCACCCTCGATGCCACTGTAAACAAATTAGATTAAGTATGATAATATTATTTAAGGGATTTGCTGCTATGGCAGTCCCTGTTTCTGTCTCCAGCCAGAATGGTAGGAAAGAGTTCCTCTGAGTCTTCCAAAGTAAACAAGACAATTTAATGATCTTCCCAGGTAATTCTTGTATTCTGAAAGCAGCCCGGCTTAAAAAGCGAGGGAATGTCAAGTCCTCTGCTGGCTTGAAACCTTATCTTCCGAATGGTCTATTCTTACCTGAGGACTGGAATTTTAGTCCAATTTATAGATTTACTTGATTATTCAGATTTGAGCCAGTTATTAACTCTAGAAATGATGAACAGTCTGTTTTGTTTTATTTATTTACAGCAAATGTAGAATGGAAGAACACTGATATGACTGTCATCCACGTCACCTTTACGGACCACTAACCCATTATGTAAATAGATATCATTGATGATTGAGAGGGAGAAGTGAAGGAAAACTCGTCCAACTGATCATTATCCTTGCTGTATTAAGACTTTATTAAATAGGACATACTATGCTCATTTTTGGGTTCATAATTTAATTTTGGGTTACGATTAGATTAGTTTTACATGATTTAATGCCCCAAAACTGCATTAGTTTTGTCATACTGTCCATCGTATTCCCCTTATGTCTGTGACGCCCTGCTAAAGCTCCTGTCTCTTTAAGGCCCTCCCCCCCTGAATACCCATCTCCTCTGATTGGTCAGCTTACACACACCTGAGCCAGCACCACGTACAACAGAAGAGCAGCTGTTCTCAATCATTTTTTGATTGACAAACTAGCCACTGGGCATAAATCATGCAAATGTGACAGAGTGTGATGTCACAAAGTCACGGATTTAAAGGCGCGACTTCTGACGAGGCGTTTCAGGACACTGTTTTCTCTGGGAGACAGGAGCTTCTGTTGTGCAGACTTTGACCCTTTTTAACTTTCAAGATCTTTCACATGCACAATGACCTAGGTTAACAGCATTTAAAGCAACACCACGGGCACTAACGTCATCATTGAACGCTCGGATATACATCAGACCGCTGTCAAAGACCAGCACGTTTCTCAGCCTCCTGAGCCCATTACATGTCTGCACTTTCTATTTTATTTCATGCTTGCGGCGCCTGTTTTTCGGTTTGGCATTCTCCATTTTTTTCCAGTTATTTTCTCCAGCGCGGGAGCATAAACTTAATACTAGCTAATGGCTGCATCTTCCATTTTGACAGAGCACTGAGAAAAATATGCTGTGATTTACGATCCACCTTCCCACCGCGCAGATACGAGCGGCACCTATGGTCCACTTTTTTGTTTCCATCTCAGGATGTAGCTGCAGATCTGAAATGTAATATGGCCGCTTTGTGTTTGTGTATCATAATTTTTTAAGCGATCTCCATCAGCCGCGCTCCTCAGGTTGCATGTCGAGGTGATCACATTGGATAATATTCACGGCGCAACTAGATGGCTTAGCTTGGCCTCCGTGCTTGGGGACCGTCTGGATTTCCAAAATGCTCTGTGCATGAGTCTCTTTAAGAGCTTCCACAGATGTGTGAGATATATAATCCGCTGCTGGCTTTGGGCATCATGTCACTTACCTCCTATCAAAACACCCGGCGCACCTCAACACCGTTCAGCCAGCAGTCAAACCTGAGCCTGAACAGAATAAAGCACAGTCAACTCCCTTGACCGTTTTCACACATTTTCATCCGGTGCTGAGATCACTCGCACTCACGCGCAAGCTTTGCAGATGCTGGGGAAGGACGTGGGCAAGAAGAAGACTCCCTGCTGATTTGTCTCACTGCGGCCGGGCTTCTGCTGAAAAGAGGATGCAGGGCGGCCCTCTTCATTTTCTTAAATGTGTTCGAAGAAATTGACAACTTCTCCACTTCTGCCATGCAAAAGATTAACAGTAAAGGGCATAAAAAAGCTGAAATCTCTGTCAACAACTCTGTGAATTTTCCATGTTTCGAAGAAGTGAGGTTGGTTGCGAGAACAAATGGAAATAGTAATGTTTTTAACAGATTTTCACGTGGACACGAAAGAGTTGCAGATTTTTTCTCAGTGCTTCTCCCTTTCTTTCTTTCTTTTTTTTTTGTTTCCCCTCTTATTTGGCTGTCTGTCCACTTTGTTTCCAGCCATGAAATGTGCATGTGTACTTGTGTGTGTCATTGTGGCAGAGAACAGACACCAGAGGGAGAATGATGGGAAGTGAAGCAGCTATTTGTCAGCTTTCCTGGTCAACCTTACTCAGATTGAAAAGGTAACGCTTGAAAGGATTTTATCCATTTGTTGAACATGCCCCTGATGATTCAGACGGTAAGAAAGATACGTTGCTCGTCTCATAACCTTCAGGCGGTCCCAGTGATGAGCAGAGCATTTGGCGTCTGTTGCTCATTACCAGTGAAGCCTCCTGAGCGCCTGGTATCTGCTTCTCTGACGGTCTGTGCTCTGTAAGTCTGCAGGGATGGAAGACATTTCTATTTCATACCGAAGACAGCTTGAAGTATTTTTCTGGATTCATAAAATCCAGATTGGCTTTTTATTTGAAATAAATCATCAATCACTCTGGAATTCTGATAAATGAAATACACATTCGATCGGAGCATTTCCATTCAGGATCAACAGCACGGTGCAATGTCATGATGGATCTTCAGAGCTTTTCCCATAACATTTCAGGGACATGTCACGGTTTTTAAGATGAGACATATCCTCCATCAAAACAATAATAAAAACGCAGTTTGATGACGTGGAGAAGTAGCGTGGGATCATGGGAGCTGATGAACCATGAATCGCTGATGAAAATCCATATGACACGGAAATGTTCATGTTATAATTACTTTTGTTTGCTGACTTCTTTCCTCACTCTTGACTGAAGTTTATACCAAGGTGCCTGGAAGAAACGCACAGTTACCTTGAATACAATTACAGAATTCTCTGGGTTTGATCATTGTTGGAAAGATTTGCTAAAATGTACATGACACAACAGAATACAGTCATGTATATAAGTGAGTGTTGCACATTACAATTTTAAAGGGCCCCAGGGCAAAAATTACCACTGGGCCCCTATTGAACCCGCATGAAAACGGTCCCACAACCCACAGTCCCAGACTCCAGTCAGTATTTCTACCCTGGAATACTATCCGGCTGCAAGTTTGCTGTGTGTCCATCAGGTTATAAAGCATGTAAGCGCAATCTCAACTGAAATATAAAGTTACCCCCCTCTATAAGACCAGACCTCAATACAGTGCTGTCGGGATGATTTATTTTTGCAGGCCAGTAAGGAACTTAGCATCACCCTGGTTCCCTCGACAAACTGCCAATGGGATTTTTTGAGTGGATTTGGGATTCTTGTTGAAAATAAGCTCTGCGCCAAACACAAGCATGTGATACTTATACATTTTGTTTAGCAAGATAATAATATCAAATCCCAAGAAGTAAAAAGCTAATGTTATAATGGACAACACTGCGGTTGCATGACTTAAACATCACCACAATGACGCATCTTAATACACAATTACTATACAAGTTTTCCGTAAATTGATCCATCTGCAAGCTGTAAAGGTAGAGTAAGAATAGTTTTTAAGAATACTTTTTCCACCTGTAAAGATGGACTAGTGAGGGGATGAGTCTCCGTGTTTGCACTGATCCCATTTAATGTTCCCAATAACTTCTGTACACTCATTTCGCCACTTGTTAGCAACCGCCATTAAGTCAGTTATGGTCAGGAATTTAATGAAGAATTGATGAATGAATAAACATATAAAATCTCAAGGTAACCAAAGACCTTGTTTCAGGCATTTAACCAAAAACCCATTGACTTTGAGATGAAGGAACCAAAAGTTCAAACCAATTGGACCACAGACTCCCATCTGATAAAATGTTTGCTTTAAGATGTTTATTACAAAAAGCGTATGAAATCCACGACCAACATGGTCATGTATCTTGAGAACCACTCTTCTAGAATGACCTGCTTAAATCAGTATGTTAGCATTGTCACCGTGAGCATGGTGTTAGCACTTCACCAGCTGTTAACATGGCTGTAGAGTCTTGGTCTTGTTAAATGGGCTTTTCTGCTGCATGATAATTAAAACAAGTGGAAAAATGACTGCCCCAGGCAACACAGGGGGCCCTCAGAGTCTGAGGTAGTTTCACACCTTGCCTAGCTGGTAACCCAGCGATCCTAATCTCCAGTGATTTGGAAAATTACTTTGGACTTTATGGGTTAGAAAATCTAAACTGCAGGGCTCATTTGAAGGATCCTCACATTAAATGTAGAATGTTTTTCATCTGCAGGAACAGCTATCATGGAGTGATGCTGTAATTTAAACTAAAGATGTGTTTTAGGCAGTAACTGTGACACGCACCACTTGTAAACATACCTGTAATAACACATAGACAAGGAAGTGCAGTCGTTTCCATCTGTGCCCTCCACAGATGTAGTGAGTATAAAACCCATCTACTTATTTTCTTTCAAGTTCAAACAAGCTCCTAAGCGGATGTTGTGTTCATCTACAGCCTCTAGAGGAGATGAAACATAGTGCATCTGTACAGGGCAAGAGAAAGACAAGTGCAGGAAAGGTGTTTCCAGACGAGGGATTCCCTCCATCATAATGCTAACATGTGTTACCGCTTCACAACCTCTGGGCTGTCTGGCACAGGTGCCACGCACAGGTCACAGAGAGTCAAATCTAAGATGGAGGAATGTGGCAGCAGCCGGTTTTACTGCTCATTTCTTTGGATGCAGATGCTATGCATCATGGGGACTTTACGGCCCCTTCTAAAAGGAGTCAAAAATAAAAAAATAAAAAAGTGTTGGCAAGTTGACATTGAAGCAGCCGCTCACTGGAGTGAGGTGCAAATCAGGACACGTAAAGTAATGTCATGTTTGAAGTGGACTGTGGCGGTGTAACATGTTTGGCAGGTGCACTCAGTCGATGCTCATTAAACCAAACAGAACTTTCAAATTAAAGCCTAAATGTAATTATTGGTTTCTTTTCCTTTAATTTTCATATCCTTATCGTGTGGTGAGCCTCCCTGCAAAACTTTCCGATTGTTTATCCTTCAGCTGCGCTTGACGCATTTATTTCTGGCATCAGCTACAAAGAAGGGCTCCTGGCTTTCTCTGATTGCTGGCTGTCAATCATCTTGTGAGTTTAACGGTTTGTCCGCATCAGGATGTGGAGCCCCCACAACAAAGGCTGCTCTGCCTCTGCAGCTGAGACGCATGAGTAAACAGGCTGGGAGTAGACCTTAAACATGATTACTGCGTTGTTTGCTGATTACAGTGTACATACTGCTCAACATGGCCCTCGTGTTTGTACATGTTGATTACATTTCCTCTTCTTTATGTTTTGCCTTTGGAGATTCAAAACACAAAAAACGGCACTCGGTAGAGCGCATACCTCCACCAATGGCCCAACAGTCCCCTTTACTCAGTCATAGATTTTTTTCATCAAGATCTATACATTATTCCTTGAGAAATTAAGGAAATTGTGGTAAAACACAATGTGGCAATGTTAAAGAAAGGGAGAAAAAGTTCCCTGGATACGTCCCGTCATCTGGATCAACACCAAAAGTTCATGGGGTCTGATCGGGGCATCATTCATCTAAGTTTCGTGGAAACCCATCCTGTAGTTTTTGTGTTATGCTGCTGAAAAACCAACCAACAGACCAACAAACTGACTAGGGTGAAAACTTAACCTCCTTGGCAAGAAAATATGCTGTTCTCCTCTTATCCTCCGACCCCTCTGTTCTATGTAAGCATTTGTGTACAATGCCAACAGAATTCTTCATTTGGATTGTGAATCTCTCCCTATCTAAAACAGGACAACTCGGTAAGATTCGATGTGATTCAGTGGCTGACTTAGTCTTGAGTTTTATTGCTTGTAAAAGTTACTAGCATCCACATAATTACTCCTTGCTGTCCACATGCATTTCATCATGCCTTCTCTCCAGGTTCCTGTTACTATCATGCTACCGGTGAACTTAATGGCTGTTTCACAGACTTCACAAACAACCAGACTTTTGCCCAGTTTTCCTTCTCTCTGTTCAATCCCAAATGTCTTCCAAACTAAAGACTTGATGGTTAACTGTGAGCCAGTTCAGCATCGTAGGACATGTTTTCTTTGTTTATCCCTGGCAAGCATGGATCCAAAAGCAATGTTAGCAGCTAAGCTAAGCCTCACTCAATCGCTTATTAACTTTACCTCATAGTAAATTTATATAGATAGATTATATAGATATAGATGCACATCTCTACTGTTGAAAAACTTTCTGATTCATATCGGTGAATCTTTACACCCCTACACCCTAGCCCATAAATCATTTGTTGAAGAAGTTATGTGACCTGTAGAAGTACTTGTCGCATCCTAATCTTTACAGGTTTTGGACACTCTGGCAGGGTTATCCTCTCTGGCATCAACACATCTATTCCGCTGCCAATGGAGCGAAAATGAAACATATGCACTTTCACCAAAAGGAAAATGTAAAAAAATATTAAAATCCTTGAATAAATATCATTGGTTAAACCCCATCAATGAGTGGATGATCTGAGTCAGTGTGCCGGAGAGAAAGAAGCGACCTTACTTGAAACTTCTGGGATTTCATTTTGTGAAATCATCTGTCAGTTCATTGAATCTTGTGCAAAATCTGGATTTAAACCACATTGAAATAGTCAGACTATAGAGACGCCGCTGGTCTGCAAAAATGCGTTATCAACAAGGCCACCTATCTTCTTCTGCACTGTAGAAGTCAGCTCTAATTTATTGCTCTAAAGCAGATCCTGGAAATGGCTTAACAGCACTGGACAGAAGCAGACCGATCATAGTCTGCTCCTTTTACTAGATTTTGTAGAAGCTGTCAAGTGGAAAATTATTCAAAGGTGTGTTGAGACACTTAGACAAAGTGTGATAGCAGCTGTTTGGGAGGTTAACTGTCACTTCATTTATGAAACACTGGTAACTATACTAGTCTTTGAGTTTGGCTACCTGTTGTGATCTATCCCCCAGACTGATCTGAGGTGAGAAGTCTTATTTTAAATAGCCATGAGGGCCCGCATTCTTTCTAAGAAACGAAAATGATTTTCCCCCGTCTATGACGGGTTCACTACGATCCAAGCGCGTCTCACATAATATTTGTCCAACACAAACCATCATAAATAACTTTAGATGGCAGTGTTATGTCATCAAAAACCTCTCAGTCTCAGTCTGGTCTAGAGTAACTCAACTTGTTATGCAATGGCATTAAGAGAAAGGCTCCAAATTTCTGGCAAGGCTATATAAAGCTTTTGGCAGCACACTTGGTGCTGTGTCTCCTCTCCAGGCCACACGGATCTCTGTTTAAGATAATATGTGTTCCTCTTCAGAGCCAGGCCAAGATTTTTTCTCATTTAATAGACATGACACATTGAAAGCAGATTTTAGCAAAAATAGTGCACTGATATGTTTTCTTAGCTGTCACTGTGAATTAATTTCTATTGGTAAAATCAGTGTGATCTTTTACCAAAAACAGCACTTTTATGAATATACTCCTACACTGAAGCCAAAAAGCTTTCAAAAACATACATAAATATGTATGTAGTTTTAGTTTAGTAATTACGAGTTATAAATTATTTCCTAAAACACTTGGGCACTGTATTTTCATCCTTCTGAGACTATTTTCAATTGTGGATTAATAAACATTTGGTGTTTACAGATCCAGTCTTAAGCCTCCTGAACAGCTAGATCTAACTATCTAAATTTATACCCTACGAGTTGGACCACTACAACCAATGAGAGAGGCATCCTGGAGCAGCTGACAGTGCTGCCGAGCACTGGTAAACATTATAGCTTTTGACGCTAACGTTAGCTAGCATACTACTGTTGACAGAAACTTAAAATGTCCTCGCTGCAGAATAGAAAAATGGTGTTGACCATGTATCCCCACTCAGCCAGACTCTTACTAAAGGAAGTTTGTTGTACCATGCTAATCTCTATTTTATTTATGTCTGCCTCTCCATAAGATCAAGTGAGAGCGATCACATGTTAGCCCAGAGTCAGTCTGAAGAGCCATGAAGCTAGAGCACTGAAGCCACGCCCCTACCGCTGCACAGGGCGCGGTTCTCTATTTATTCATCAACATATCTGCTCAGTGGAACGTGGAATGGTTCTCGAGATGTGTGAATAACATACCAACAGACAGACATTCCTTGCTTTATTTAAATTAAAGTCACGGATATTGTTGGTTTTGGTTTTCAGTTCACAATAAGGAATATACAGAAACTCGACAGCATTTTGGTTTAAGAGACCCAAACTGCTGTGGATGATAACAATAAGGATGTGCTTTTTTTTTTAATAGTAAAGAATGTGCATTCAAACTAATGCAGAGAACACAGCTGCACACTGTGTGCAGTTCCATTTGAAGGAAATTCTCTGGGCATTAATTACTCCATAAATCTACATCGTGTAGTTAATGTGGTCGCTCTGTCACGAAGATTGATGGCTGGACTTTGTCTTTTGTTTTTCTTCAGCAGAGTTATGGATTGATTAACAGCATAACCACAGGAAGTAGAATGACAGAGGAGTTTTTCCACCCTGACAATATCACACAACCACAGAGCTGTATAAAGACAATATCAGAATAAACTCAGACAGTGGTTGTGATTGTAACCATAGGTTTGATTTTCTAGTCTGGGACTGGAAGTGCTACCCATGCAGTCTCCATTTAACTGTCAACTCATGGCAGTTGCAGTTGTGTTTCTTTGTATCTCTGTTTATTAATACTTCTTTTTAGAATCATTTATTAAATAGAGTTACAAATAAAATGAACCTTTACAACTAGGATGATACATCTGTTATGTATTAATGATTAATATATTATTGGAAGATTTGCATGTGTTTTTTATGTTATCCAAACAAGCTCTCCAGGAAAAAATTTAACACAGAAAAAGTTCCTTTGTACGTGGTGAGGGCCAAGTTTACAGCCAACACATAATTGTTGTTAATGATGACTATTCATACAGCCAGTGGATAAAATCAGGCGAGCTGAACTACAGTTAAGTGATCTTGTCTTCCGTGCAACTAGCAACAGATTGTCACAGCTGAGTATCTTATAGACAAATCCTGAGATTATTCAAGGGCTCCAAATCAAATCGCATGTAGTGCTACACTTGTGCAAACTCTCAGTCAGTGGAGCCAAGACTCCAAATGGTGAACTTGTTAAATGTCCCTGTGCTTTAGTCAACTTACGCAGCAAATCCTCATATTTCAAAAGAAACACTAATTCAATAATGTGCTTCACGCAGTGTTGTGTTGTACTGGGTGGATTGTTCTGCATCTGTTCCAATGTTCCGCAGGCCTCCATGGGTATTATTTCGGCACGACAATGGACAGAATGATGTGAAAGGCTGTGTACCTTCCCTTCCTGAACGGTATTTACTGAGTGGACAAACTGAAGTCGACCTCAGTCCAGATGGTTTTTAAGCAGTCACATCTGGGTGGGTAAAAATACACCTTTATACAACAGCTGTAGCAAACAGAGGAAGGGAGACATGCAACATCAATTACACTTACAATATTGAGCATTGTTAAATTAAAGACCCATGGTTTTGTGAAGTGGAATGATGAACAAATTTATCTTATACTCTGAGCAACACATACATAAATACATTTGCAGACTGGACCATTTTTTCCATTAAGCAGTTTGAAAATTATGAAGCAAGCATCTTGACAGATAAAACTGTCTATGCATCAGTGTATTCCTGCTCCAGGGATTTGAGGTTCCGTGTTTTTCTACGGTCACAATCTCATCTAGCTGAGGCAAAACACTGGGAGACATTAGCGTTTGTGTTCCCACCTCCATGACAAATACAATGTTCTTCTTACTTATAACCGAGAATAGTGTTGTGCCAGATACACTGGCAGAGCGCGAGATGACCTCTTGCTCTCTCCGTCTGACTGACAAACATGCAAACAGACATGGATCACGTCGGAGAGCAACAAAACAGGAAGCACGCAAGGAGATAAAAGCAGCTGAAACAACAAGAATCAGGTGTTCGGGCAAGTCATACCTCTGAATGTGCAGTTAAGTCGGAGAGACCTCAGAGCCCACCACTGAAGACGAAGTGAAACCATATTTTCCTCATTACATTCTCACATCATCCCATCCAACTTCTGCTGGCTGAGGTATTGCTTTCTATGCCAACATACAGTGCCAACAGGAGGGGTGATAGAAATCACATGACGGGTTAGAAGTCTGGCATGTTTGTGGAGAAGCTACTCACGGTGGCACTCTGAGATTTTATTTTTTTCATGATGTGGCAGCCGCTCACTGTGTAAATTGTTCCTGTGGTGGATGTGGTATAAAGAGCATTTAAAGTGAGTGAGGTTATCAGAAAATGTAATCATACAGCAAGTTTAGCAGATGTGTTTCACTACCTCTACTTTATAAGTTCCTTTGCTCCCATGTCTATTTCTATTACCATCAATTTTGGCCATCTGTTAGTCCAAACAATAGACAAAGGATGGTGGGATATTAGCTAATGTTACTGTGTCGCCGTAACACTCTTCCCTATTTGTGTGTATGAATTGGAAATTTACACAAATTAAAAAAAAAAAAGTCCTTCAATCATTAAAATAAACAATTTGCATAAATGCTGTGTAGCTAGTGGAACCGATTGTCAAAGCTTGTTAGTATATCCCCTGTCTCAAATGAGGAGCGGTAGGCTAATTTTAGACCTGACACATGATTAAATTCTGTAAATAAACAAACTAGTAAGATTTTAAATAAGATTAGCACTCCCTCAAATTATGTCAATAACTTTTTTCCTCAATGTAACATAAGCTGGGTTAGCATAGTAAGATATTTCCAGGTTACTCTAAAATGCGTGAATACTCATCCCCTTAGCAAACACATCCAAAAGACTTAGCCGATTTTGAAAAGATGTCAAGTGTTCAAATTTTAGTCCATGTAGCAAAAGACCTGAGCCCCTCGTCTCAACCTCAGCCATCTGAATGAGGCATACACTTTACTAGGTGAGCTATTGAGCTTTATTAGACATCTTTTGGATATGTTTGTCCGTGTTTATATTTTTCAAACGAAACAAAACAGTACGTGCATTTACAGGATTAGCGGTTTGATATCATTGCCTTGATAAAACTGTCATTTTTATAGTTATGCTATAGGCCTAGCTTGTGATGTTACAGCATCCTAGGCCTATAAACAGGAAGTCTCTGTGTACGGTGACTTCCTACCATTACATTAGTTTAAATGGTGTAACCCAATTTAACAATTAGTTCCTCACTACATTGTGGTTACTTGTAACTCAGGGAGGAGTTTACACTCAAACCTTAAGATGGATTTCTGAATGCAGTAGATGCTGCAACCCACTGCAGCTGTTTTAGTTGAGTAACCAAGGGCTAAGCAAAGAAAAAATCTTTTTTACTGTTCACAAAATTTTGCTTTAGAGTGCTTAATGCAATTTCTTTAAACCGCTACTGCTACAACAAATTGAGTTTCCAAAGGTTCTACTTGGGCTACTCTGCTTGTCAAATAGAGAAAGAAAAAAATGATGTGGGTGAAGAAGAATGGAACAAAAACTGCAAAACAAGCACAACAAGCTGTGGAAAGGGAACATGTGTGTTTTGGCACTCTGAATTAAATGCATGTTAAAACAAGTGCTACATTTGAGGATATTTTCATAAATGTGTTAGAAATATGTCTTTGAATAAACTCCCATGTGCTTCTATTCAAACAACCTCAGAGTAGAAATATTCCCTCAGGTTCTAGTTTTAAAACATGGAACAAACACAGCTTGTTCTTTATACCGACCCCTCCCTTCCCGCACTGCTGTCAACAGCTGCGAATATCTGAAGGTAAGTTGGGGTGAAATAGCGGCAGAGATATTTGTGCTGACAATTACTGTATCATCTTCCTACAAAGGCTCTCCTCAAGTGACTCTTCCAATGCAACCCAAATGGCTCAGCCACACAATAAAAGCTTTGCGAGTATTTCACATCTGGTCTGCAAAATGGTCTCTCACCACTGGAAGCCTTGCAGTGTGACTGCAAGGTATGAGGAGGGAATCAATTTATACTCTTCTGTCTATCATCTAAACAGAGATTTGATTCATAAGTTGCTTATTTGGGGTTCATTCGAAAGTAAACTCAAACACATTGAGCCTTGAAATATTGATTCACTCCAATGATGATGTTTTAAGGATTTCTGGCTTGCTCACAAGCGCTCATCAAAAGATTTATTTGATCTTCTGTCTGTTAGAGAAAATTCCATTTGGCCACGTTTCAGTGGATGAAACTTGAGGAGCTACTTTATAATCCCACTGTAATCAAACATCACACAGCCCAAAATATTTGATGTGTTTCGCCATCGGGCCTTAGAAATCAAATTTAACAGCATCTCAGGTTACAACATGACAGTTGTATTATCTGCTGAGTGATTGCACTTAATCCGTTCGTTTTGCTTTTATTCCAGCTGCCTTCTACCCGGCCATGAGCCCAGATGTGACAAATTACAATAAATTC
This sequence comes from Sparus aurata, assembly GCF_900880675.1. Lineage (NCBI taxonomy): Eukaryota > Metazoa > Chordata > Actinopteri > Spariformes > Sparidae > Sparus > Sparus aurata. The sequence continues at coordinate 18,281,231 of NC_044202.1, read as the reverse complement.
TGTTTATTATTCCTAAGAGTGAGCATTCAAATTTTGCAAACCAGCTTTCATTATGTTTTTACAATCAGTAACGTCTCTCCATGTCACTGTCCTCAGCAGCTACTAAAACATATAAGCGCCGGCGGGTTTATTGTGTGATAACATTCATTAAAACCACAACAATATGAGCAATAACAATATCCTTTTCTTCCAAGAGGCCTGCTAGCTACAGAGACAGCTATATATCTCTTAGTTGTGAAACAGTAATTGATTGTAAATGAGTTGCAAAAGACCTCAGAGGCACCAAGATCCAGCACCACAACATGGCTTATTTTCTATAGCAAATTATATATCCTCTGGTCGACGTGCTAAAATAATTCTGGAGACCCTTGGAAGCACTTGCCAATAATGTGAGAATAATCTCTACAGCAGTTACTGTAAAGTCTGTGGGTATCCACCACAGCCATCACTACACTGGCTCTGTTGTGTTAGTATATACAATAACAAATTGTCTCGTCATATAAAGCAGGCAAGGAAATGGAAAGCTGAAAGTGGGCAACTCTGAATGAATGTTAAATATTTACATCCAAGCCCATGAATGATGAAGTGAACATGAGGCGCTGTGGATGATTGTTGCTTGATTAACCCCCCTTGAAGAGCAAATGGTGTCGCTGGATTGTGTATAACAAAGAGCATTCGCAACATAAAGCTCCGACATCAAAGGTTCTTTTGTTGATGTGAGATGGTGAGTGTGGTCCATGTTCCCATGATTTCTGTCGCACAAACTTCAAGGGAACTGTGTTCTAGCATGCAATACACTGGTGCGTTTTTCTTAAACCCTAACCTCAGATGAATTTGAAGCCGCTGTGGGTGAGTTGAGCAAGCTGCAAATACAGCTCTACCTTACTGTGTTGGTATGTTTAGCATTCATTTGGAGTGTGTTTCTGGCCACCTTGCTAATCCTCGTCCTAGTCCAATAGAGGCCCACATAGACCTTATTCACACGCCGACCATTTTCCTCGGCTCTCAGGGTGGGAAACTTGAATTCCTGGATTAAGTAATGCTGCTGTGTTCCAAGTCCCAAGTTGTGTAAACAAAGGTAATATGACAAATTGTTTATTATTATTTTACAGCTTCCCACTTGAATAGCAACTGAAAAGATGATGTATAGTAAACATTACGATGCACATTTGGCTATATTATGAGGTAGTACATCTTTGATGAGTTTTCTGCTGATGTTATCATTCAACAACTTCCAAGCTAATATCCCTGTTTGATTGCATCCTGTGTGTTTAGTTTCAAGGATTAGACAAATGTCTCAAAGACGTGTGTCAAATTAATTCAGAATTTGTGCCTTTCCCATTCACGTTGCATCAAAACAGTATGATGTCAAATACTAAGTTTAGCTAGAATGTGATTGAAGGGTAAAGTTGCTGTTGTCTAATGGAAGCTTATCAGTTAACAAAACCTGTTGTTGCACTTTGAAATGTGGTCCGCCTATGTCCCTCAGGTTTAAGTTATTCATTTTCTTTACAGTCACAGATCAATCAGTAAGCATGAAAAATGAAATGATAAAAGTTACACCCTAGAACAAAACTGTACAACATATGAGCATTCCATACTGAGGGTGATGGGAAAATGACTGCCTAGCGAATATAGTTTATTCTACTTTTCACTCTGTTTTGCACTGATCATTTGAAATACAGCTCTTTAGCAGCTAAATGCTACAATATGTACGCACGCTAGTTGCTAATTTTTTATTCTTCCTTGCTTGGTAAAATGGTTTTATTTTTTGAAAACACTTTTGGGACATACGGTACATTCAAAACAATGAGCTGAAAGGTGCTAAAACCTTAGGAAAAAAGTAGGCAAGATCTATGAAAAGAGCCACAAAATTGGGTGAAAATTCTCTGTGAGTTGGATCATAGAAATTATCACTAAAAATAGACGATGAGATAGGTGCACACATCAGCTATTGCTTTTTTAACCTAACTACCTTTAAATAGAGCTATATGCTAAATTTAGACCTTGAGGTTTGCCATAGGATTATAAAACCCCAATTCAGACTTTTTATTGTAACTGGTAAACTCCAGGGGTTGCATGATTTCTCTGAAAATGAGCTCAGCTTTTATGTGGGTAGGTGCTGCCTATATGAAGCAGTCAAAAGAGCAGCTGGACGTGCCGTGTCCAGAGGAACGGAAAAATCTTTCCTAACAAGCCGAACCTCATGTATGGTCCCCATCCCCTGACTCTAGTATGAAGCTGTCTTTTACTGAGATACCAAGGATCAGCTTGCGTGCCCTCGATTCAAACCACTATCCTGATGAATGAATATGCAATAACTGATCCAAAACCAGTCAAAGGAACAATTTAAAATATTTATTCAATAAACGCACTTTAAGAAGTTTACTTAACAGTACATCTTAATGACTGCGGCCAACAGAGAAACTGGTTCGGTGCCCTTCAAGCATCTGCAACAGTTAACAAAATTGCTGGGCAGACAGAAACAGAGAGGCATACATGGTGCAAATTTCAGGGTTTGTATTCCCTCCGTTGATGAGGGACCCACTAAAACCCCTTCTGTTGCCACAACTGAGAGCTGGGTGGCCACAGATCTCTTTTGGTTTGGTTGCTTGTATGGATTGATGTTCCATATAGAAGCCAGTAAAGAAGGAGTACAGAGAGTAGGGGTTTCACTTTGGCCATTATTATAGAGTTTGGTAAATAGTGGGCTTTTGACAGAATGCTGGAGCATTGCTGTTTGGTTACTGGTATCATTACTCAACACTGAGAGGGTATTGTGGCTATATAATTGTTCCGCGTGACTAGTAGACAGTGACAAACTGCCATGGGAAATGGCAAATAGATGGCCGCTGACGTTACTCTGTGCATTCCCTTTTATATGAAGTTTTGCTTTTTTCATCTTATTTCTCTCTGTGGAAAACGTAACTTCCTCCTCTGAGTAGACCTCTGGAAACATTTGATTGTTAAATTACATTCTAACAGCCTTGTTGCCCCTTTTTCTGAGTCTCAGGATTTGCTTAGCAGGGATTAATTAGACTGTTTTCTTCTTGTTTACCACCCAAGAGGAGGAAACAGATTTGAAACACGCACACAAACGCACACGCACACGCACACACACACACACACACACACACACACACACACACACACACACACACACACACACACAGAATCAACTCACCATTTATTTTCCATTTATGTTCAGGCGCACTATCTTGCAACCTGATGACATGCTGGTCAGCCCTCTGGCATGCCTCTTTCTCAAAGAGCTTGGCAATTATGAGCCATTACAGCTCTTGGGACTCATCATGCGACCATGTTGGGGGTTTTATCCCAACTTTAGTCTCATGAGCTCGTAGGTATGTTGGGAATCTGGAGTCAAGGATTCAACTATCACCGGGCAGATTTAAGGAGGATTGCATACCGAGCTCTATGTATCTAAACTGGAAACAAGTGTAATTCATGGGATTCCAGGAAAAGATACAGATTTCCTATTAAGGATAAAAAGATGACAAAATGTCCAATAGATTTAGAACACATGACTGTAATGTTCTACTTTTTCACAACAGAATGTCCTCAGAAAATAATATACATGAACGCACTACATAATGAAAGGCACATCTGTGCCAAAATATCCTCATTACTGAACCTGTAAGTCGACATATACCATCACCAATTACAAAACAACATGACAGTTGCAGCATACCAGCCACGGGTGGTTAGGTTTGGGTACTAAAATTATTTGTTTAGTTTCAGGCACTAAAACTGGTTAGGTTTAAGTACAACAACTACAAAAAATACAAATGTATGCCTAGGCACTAAAACATTGTGGTTTGGGTTAAAATAACGATGCTACTTATGTAAATTCAGTTAAGAACACACTTATAGTAAGTTACGTGCATAACTGCAGTCACATTATGTATGTAAAGGAGCATCACTATCTTTGTAACTAGAAATAACCGTACCGTCTCCTGGGACAACGTTCTGAGCTTATTTGACCCAACCAACCATCACTGACCTCCTACCTGTGCAGCTCTTTGTACTACTTCGTCTGACTTCCTCCTTTAGTGTTGTAATTATTAGTATGGCCACTAGAGGTTGCCTGCTAACAAGAAACCTTAATATGGGTTGTAATAAAGCTGATTTTGCTGACTGAGGACAAGCTGTCCTGTCCTCAAATGTGAGTGTATTCATGTACATGTGTTTGTGCCTACAAGCATCTGTAAGTGTGGGTGCAAACCACGGTTTGTGCATGTATGTGTGTGTTTTTGCATCCTGTAGCATCCAGATGCCCCATATGTGTTACAGCTTCATGTGGCCTGCGGTTTTGGGCCTTCAAGGCTGAAGATGAGAGAGAAACTCATCTTTACACAACACAGAGAGAGGTGCCCAGACTAGAGGATTAAGAAAATAGTTGATAAAAGACCCCAGATAATAAACAAGGAATGATAAAAGGCCCATTATCCCTGAAGAGATTTGAGATGTTCTGATAGAAAACAATACATGACTGTATGGCAGCAGCATGAGATCAAAAAGACTGTGTGTGTGTGTGACTGGAACTTTTTGCATATAAACATAATCCAAAATTGTCCCTGTCGGGGGTCCAAGTAATGGTGAAAATGATTCATCCAAATGCCAGGTGATCACATCTGGAAGCAAGTCAGCTCCACAGCAACATTCTTTCCGACTGAGCTCCCAATCATCATTTAGAAGCTAATGGTTTCATAATGCATAAAGGATCCCAAGAGCGTTTGGATGAACTTTGTGTCAGCACGGAGCTATTACAGAGGCTTCCCCCGGTGGCTCAGTGACTGAGCTTTTTGGTAACCGTCCTGTCCCAGATAGCAGACCGGACAAATGTGCAGTGGAAGAGAGTTTAATGAAAAACAAAAGTGTCACGAACAGGAAAGATCATCGTCTTCTATAACTCTTGGATATTTTACCAGTTTTAGCATCTACTGTAATAAAATTAACACTTAAAATTGCCCATTGTAATCTCAAATGTGGCATCCATATATGTCACCTGACAAGAATTTAGTTGCATTTCATTGTTATTTTTATGAGGTAGTTTTCAAAGTGGTGGTGCAACACAGCAGTTGGTGCAGGAACCGTAAATGCACTTAATTTTACTGCGTGCAATAAAATGCAGTCAAGTTAAATTCAAATGAAACCAAATGACATAAATGCCTCAGAAATGTTGGGAAGACTGAATCAGTCTGTGCTGGAGCGTTTACAACCCAGCATTTCCAGGAATTCTGCGATATTAACAGGAATAAATATGTGCAGAGTTTAAGCATAATTAAAAATAGCTGCTCCCACTTATCTCCATCTGCGCGCATCCTTTGTATTTTATTGTACAGTAAGTCATAAAGCTCTGACAAAACTATGGTTGCTCTCGCGTGATTGGAAACAATTATCAACCATGTGAACTGAGAGGGACAAGACCAATGTGTTCTCTGCTCAGTTTGAGGGTTGAATCTTAGTCATTTCGTCTTGAAAGACATGGTTAGTTTGATTCATCTGCATCTACTTTTAAAAGTAAGTTAACACCAATGCCTTGGTGTCATTCCACATATACCATCAACTGAAATAATAAAAAACATTCCTGCAACAAGGGTGATTGATGATTAATTATGCCTTTTTAGGACTAATAAAAAAAAAGAGAAAAAAGAAAGGACAAACAAAAAGACAACAGTCAAAATGTAGGATATTTAACATATCATGAATTTTATTTCAAATGTAACATGTAACATGCTAGATCTTACATTTCCCATAATGCAACTCTCAACTTCTTTCAAACCCACTGCTGGTTTTGTAACAAAGGCTTTCTCTTCAAAATTTCACCAAGCCAGTGTTTATTTTAGCTCCTGGACTTGATTCACTTTTAGAATGAACAATTTACACTCTACAAAAACTAAAGACATTTTATTCTCATATTGGCCTTGCAATTGTATTTATTCATTTTGTCATCTAAGCATGTAAAAGCTACGGCTGTCGACACCGCTGTTATGTCGAGTGACCGTAATTAATGGTGTCATTCCTCGTCAAGCCCGTTCACTATCAGGGTATCGCTTAAGGGAAGAAGCTTAATCGTCAAATAATGTGATGGTATTTCGTCAGCAAACATCTAACAGTGGCTATCAAATTTTCTGCCCTTTTTCTGTCACCCTTCAGAATCAGAAAAAAACTTCACTGCCTCCAGGCCAGGGTTTTTATCAATCATTAACCAATGAACAAACAATGTCATTTCAATGGGTAGTACTCTGTGTGACAATTACACTGAATCTCATTTGTAAAATTGGTCCAGTTACCCTTTAAAGTAACCCCACCCCATCTTATCTGACACATGAGCTTACATTCATGGCAAATGATGTTCAAGAACATGATCCTGCACCATGAAAGTCAAAGGGCAGACTCCCAAAAACAAAACAAAAACTTAACCCAGAATTCCTCCCTCTGTCTCTCGTGAAAGTCCCAACACAGAGCTATGTTGAGCCCAGGGGTGTATTCCCTGAGGGCTCGGTTTGTGTTTAAAAGATGAAATACGTCTCAGACTCTCCAGATATGTTATCAGGAGCTTTGATGCTATCTGAGCTCAGCCCTGAGCATCTTTTCCTCAGCCTCAGTCCGAGAGGAGGCGCTGCAGATAAACAGTGACACCTGCTGGCTGAGAAATGAGGCCCCTCACCACCACCAACACCAACACCACCACTAAAGGCCGACCATGTGTTCTCCTGATCCAAATTTCACACCTCTGCTGACATACAGACAACTGCACTGCACATCGTGAGTTTATTGAGAACAGCTGACCTAACCTGTGGCAAGACTGTGCAGAGAGTACATTAGAAACTTAAACAGAGAGTGTTTCAAGTGCAAGGTGAGTACTAGTTTTGGAGTGCCGACACAAGAAGTGCCTTCTCGTTTGAAAAATCAGGCCGTAGATTTTTGTGATAACTGGCAGTACGCCTTTCTTCATTCACAGTTAAATAAAATAAATGGGGAGACAGAAATTCTGTTTTCAAAGTTGCCATTTAAAAAATTGGTGATCTGTCTGCAAGTTCTGTCGCTCCACAAATCCATCCACGCGCCGACTCGCCTGGCCGCCCGCCTGTCTTTCCTTATGACATCATCCCTCACCACTCCGCTGGATCCTGTTACCAAATACCAGTCCTCTCCTCCCTCCCCGAGGAGTCTGCAGCGTCTGCCCGCCGCTCGGTGCTCAGCTGACGCCGCCACGGTGTTGTTTACTTTATCAACGTGCTGCATCTCTCCAAAGTCAGGCCCTCTGACCCATGACCCCTTTAAAGGTTTAGGAAGCAAAAAATAACAAATAAAAAGCCTGTTAAGCAGAGCGTTGGTATTAGTTTAATCCTCCCTGTGGATGGATGGAGTCCCCGCTCCTTTTGGCGGGCTCCACTCTACAGATTGTGCTTCCTTTGGCCATAAAAAAAGTACTGAAGAGAGAGAGAGAGAGAGAGAGAGGGGGGTATGATATGGAGAACTTGCTACATTGACCCCAAGTGTTAATGTACATAGTTCTGCAGATTCCATCCTCAGCTCCCGCTCTCCTTCCAGCCTCAGAATATACTCAACATCTGCGTGCCGAACTTATGAGATCCTCCATAAAGCGCCTCCAAGCAGTTCCTCTGTCTGGCTTGACCCAAAGCTTCAGTGAGTTTATTGACATCCTGCCTTAAGAGAGAATAAAGGGCCGTGCAGCTACAGTCTCTGCAGGCTGCAGACGGCCTCTGGTCACACAGCTTACAAGTAATCCTCCACAGCTGAAATTATGGTGAACACACATGCTGACTAAGCAATGCTGATTGTTTTTCTGTTTGCAAAACCGGCAAAAAATAGCTCTCGCCCGGGCGTGGCTTTGTTGCAGACCTTGCTGTACAAAGCACACAAGCTGGAGTTTCAGGTCCGGAGGTTTTGATCAGTTGAGGAGAAATTCATGAATAAAAACAAACCCCAAACCTGAATACATTAGCTATATTATATAAGCCAGAAAGTCTTTGTAGATCTTCATTTATTACAACATCTCTGGTTTATTGGTGTCTACACTTTTTGCTGAATCATGAACAGATGTCACAGAACAATAAGGCCCTCAGTTTAAATCAGTAATGTGGACAACCACAAAACCTATAATGTCTAGTAGATACCTCAATCACATGTCAATATCGTCCCCACAAGGCCTGTGTAAATAACATTGTGTAAATAAGAAACCTGCCCGCCACAGTTTACCTAACGGTGTCCAAACCACAATTCTTTTTGTTTTGTGTCCCCGGGAGGGCATGGACAAATGAAAAAAGGGAACCAAAGCAGTACAAAGATGGTTTTCTCCTCCGCAGAACTGTCTCCACCACAGGTCAAGACCCACCACCACATCGCTTTGTGTAGCCGGCATGCAAATTTCATCCTCAATTGTATAAAGTTGAACTTTTTAAATTTTCAGCCTCTCCCTTTTGCATTGGTGGTCAGTCCCACATCAACCGTAATCTCACAATGCCTTGCTTCTAGTGTGCTGCCTGCAGAGATAAGCATAGGGTGCTTATCATCATGCTAACTTAAGACTCCTCGCATTGTCTCTCCTCTTGTGACCTGGAAAACGTTCCATGCCCACCATCACTTTCCTCCTTTTGACCAAAGTAAATCAAGTGCTGGTTCTAGGCCGGTGCAAGTGCTGGTTTGGAGTTAGTTTCACCTGCAAACCTTTAAAGAACTGGTCTGTCTTTCCCACGGGCTTGATGGTGGATTACACCGGCTCTTTGTGAGTGTTGCTCCTGGCTTTGCATGCCTACCTTGGCATCTAAACATGACTGCACCTTTGACCACTGTTGCTTCGATTTGGCATCCATAGTGAAAACTTTATATTTTTTTCCTGTGGATGGCTCTGCTTTTTAAAAATGACGTTCATAGGGTTTTTTTATTTCCTCCTTGGTCATGATAAAAAGGTCAATTTTCAGTGACCTAAAGTACAATTTATGTGTCTGAAAAAGACCATAATGCATTGGGGTCCAGGATTTGCAGAGAGATTTTGTGAACCTTCATAGTGTGACTGCCAAAGCAAAATTGATAAGATTACTCAACAGCAGTCTTTTCCTTAACCTGTGAGAAGTGGGGCAGTGGGTGAGGTTTCTGTGGGTCAGCCATGTCGAACCCGCCTGGGACTCATTTCTAGGGTCCTTTCTTTTAACAGTCTGCAGTGACCTGCTGCTTTAGGGCACCGAACCCTTACAGAAGCCATTTATGAGCTTATAATGGCAGCCTTCGGTTTATTCCAGTGGGGCAGTTACACACAGTCTGGCCAGAGCCAAATGAGGTCATGCTTTAAGTAATGATCAGACCCATTTCAGGCGACGCGCTTACCTGCTGGATGGTGATTACTCCAACACATGCAATCACTGCCGCCTGCGTACACATTAGTCTTATAGCCCCATTACATCCACTGAGTGTTAGGCAGCAAGTTTTAACTTTCATCACAACTTCAAAAAAAATGAGAAGTTCACGATGATTAGAGGAGAAACCTTGAGGACGGGCAACTCGACCTCACCTTATCAAGAACACAAACTCCCCCACCACGGTGATGTAATGTACATTTGAGCGTGCGTGTGTGTGTGTCAATGCGCGAATCACCAACAACAGCACCCACACCTCTGAACCTTCTCTCCAACAGTCCATAAAACGGCTCAAAGGACGTGGGAAGAGGAGGAAGTGCTGAGTCGACACACTGTTGTATTGTTTCAGCGGAGAAATGTGATGACCGGAGAGATTTGTCGTGCTGAACTGGCGTTCGAGGGCCTGTTTTTAATGAGTGGAAAATGAAGCCTGGGAGCTGAATTTGCATGAAAAGCCTTGGAAACTAATCACGGAGCCCAGTGGGCGCTTGGAGGAGACAGAATCCCCGCGCTGTCAGTAGTCGACGCGGTGCTCGAATTCACAAAGATTAGCCACTCTCAACACATGCACGGAGAAGAAAACGATGATATGACTTCATCTGGCGGTGTTAATTCATCACTTCGCTCTGGAAACACTATTGTTATCAGCACCTTCCATTCAGGTTGGCTCACCATGTGTTAAATCCAGCATGAGGTCACTTTTTTCAGGCAGACGGATTGTGTCAGAAGCAGACCGTTAATGGGCCAGACTGTGTCGAGTTGAACTGATGTCATGACTTTTTTTTTTTTTTTTTCTTTTCCTGCGGCTTTTTGCAAGAAAATAAGAAAATGACAGGCTGTTAATCTCATTATCACATTAGGGCCACAATGGAGATAAGCAGCCGCTATTTTACTCACAGCTAATTAAAACCAGAAACTTACTGACTCATATCATATAAGTTTACATTTTGGCATAACATGAAAGGGGATGAGAAGCCTGTGGATAGGCACTTATAAAATGTGTTTTTGCTGATTTGTTTTATTTAAAATGCATGCTAACTTAAATTGTAAACTAAGTTCTTTGACAAAGGGCAGATGTTCAACTACGCACAGAATTCTTTGACTGGTATGTGGAATATAAATGGATCGTTTTCACATCTTGAGGTTTGGAAATTGTACAAGTCTGGAAAATTGCTAAAAAATACTGTTTTCTTTTAAGCTGACGTGCAGCACACGCAACATTTTATGTTGTTTTATATCTGCTGTCAGTCAATATGATATAATATTTCCTGTTGGGGAGATGAATCTCTTGATAATAATATTGCCCTACCATTAAATACTGATGTCCTGCAGTAGACTGAAAAAGGATATTAAGAGGATAACTAAGTTTTAAGGTGCAATATGAATACATTCATATTAAATAATAATAGAGGATGGTGTTGGTGTTTACATCACTTGCGCAGGAGCTTTGTACCAATGGGAGGAAAAGGTTTTCAGGCCCGTACCAGGGGACGCCCAGCAGAAAAACACAGTTAGCAAGTTAGCATGGCTAATAATGTCAGAAACCAATCTGACCAGGTCCGGGTCCATTTAGCAGTATTCATCCTTTCAAGGTCATTCCATCCGGCCGCCCGCCCGTCTTCATCCGCTTCAAAGTAAGTGATTCTGTTAAAACATTTGAGCACAACACAAACACAAACACGCACATACTATGCTTCATGCATCCTGTTTGTGTCTGATATTGGTGAGCTGTTTCTGTTTAGTCTGGCCCCTTCAAAGTGGTTTACAGGGCTGATAAATAAACTCTATATATCAGACTGGAACAGAATCAACACAACTCTGTTTTAACTAAAACACATCACAGTTTTAATGTATTTTTTGTGATTATCTGAGATATATTTTTTCGCCTTTAACCAGCAACGTTGCGGTCATTCGGCATGCGCCGTACCAATTCAGCTGCCAGGGCACAGGTTCCTGTCTTATTAAAACTGATTTTCTCCAGGCTTTTTATTTCGCCGATGATTTCATTAGGTCATTTTATTCCACAGACTCGGTAGATGCTGATAGTTAAGAGACATTAATTTGTCAGCAGTCTCTGCGTTTCATTTTGGAACGTTGGAAATGCACTGTGGCACTTTTATACCAAGAATAATGTTGTCTTGGCTATTCTGTGTAAATCTGCAGCATGACGACATTAAATGTGTCATTACCTACTTGAAAACCAAAGCCTTATTATCACCGTGCTGCTGAGTGGCTTTGAGAGTAATCGTGATTTTATCGTCAGAGTTACAACATCATCGCACCCATCGAGGTTCATCCAGCAGTAACACAGCCCGGTGCTATAAACAAAAAGGGTGATTTAATGTAATAAGCCGGTGCATGTGGTGAAATATGTTAAAACATATACAGAACTTTAGAAATATTGAGGTAAGGTAAGACTGCAGTCGAGCCAGGACCAAAGTGAAGGAGAATCAAAATATTTTGCTACGAAATTAAGTCATATGTGCTGTGGCAGGGCCTGCTCTCCGTCTGCAGCAGGTATTCCAATCTGTTCTCGAAACCTCAACACAATGATGACATCAGCTCTAACGTATGTCATAAGTCTTCCATGCACTGACAGCGATGGCAGAAATTGAGGACGAGAGGAAATCCTTTGACTTGAGTCTGTTCAACAGCTCAGAACCCGAGCTGATGGATGAATGAATGTGTGTCGCTGTGACATCAGACAGACAGGGAAGTGGAATGGTGTCCCGGGACTAAATCGTGGATGCTAAAAAACTAAGGATGCTGAGGGGCCTGCAGCAACACCTAAAACGAGGCTACAGCTTATGTGTAATTTACAAGAGGGTTTGAATAATCAAGAGTTTATCAGAAAAAGCACTTCACAATGTTTCTAAAGTTTCTCCTAACTCAACAATTCACAAAATTGAGCAATTTTACAAGGGAATCTGGGGAATTTCTCTGCCGCTTCATTGCCTTGCTGTTGTTGATACGGCCACTTTGCTTTTTTTATATGTTGGTGATCACGTTTCCCGTCTGCTATAGTGTGAAACATTCTCAAATTTTGTAAACTGGCTGTTCCTTCAAATTTATATAAAAAAACATGAATGTCATGCACCATTTACTATAACATCATCTTATAGACTAGCCCCGCAGCACCCTCAAATGTGAGTGTCTTCCCGCATCCCTGGACTAAATGAGAGTCACGACAGGCGTATTATATATTCATTGAAGCAATTATGTCAGCAGTGAAACCTTTCACTTTTTTGCACTGCAAACAGAGAAATCCCCCACATCCTCATCCAGACATAAAGACATACAGAAGACGACTGATCTCATAAGCATCCCTCTTGGCAAGCCTTCCTCCTTGAGAACAACTCATCTTATAGCGAGAGATCTCGTAGGATTGTTCACTTAAATATTCCCCCTCTCTGTTCTGCTTCATTACTAAAAGGGTGGCCCGAGCTTCGTCCCTCTGGGGGCCTCAGGGTCTACTGACTTTCATAGCGCTTCAGCGCTCAAGTGGCGTAACGACTTGGCCAGGAAGGACGCTCACCTGGGTGTTCCGCCAGGACAAGCAAGCGTTGATATTAAGATTACTGCAAATGCGGCAAAAGCATTGCCCCCGAGAGCTGTGAATAACCCATGTTCTGTGGTGCAAAGTATATAGGGGGCTCATATTGGGCCAAGCGTCTCTCTGTGGGTTTGTAAAAACGATTGCAGGAAGATTGAAGTTAAATGTGCACTATGTAATTTTGGGGAAGAGAATAGATTGACTGATATTTTAATGCCTAAACAAACTACATAAACAAACTCTCTTTGTTTTCACGGCTGAATAAACTGAAAAAACAAACCGACCTCAACTTTGTTTGTATTTGGGGGACCCTGCCACCTTCCTAGCTTCAAACAAACCTTTCCTCTGTGAACAGCTTGTTTATTCCGTTATGGAAAGAATAAATATTTCCGAGTTTGTATTATTAACTCATTAATGTTGTAAATATCAAAATTCTGAGTTTAAACATCATTGGGCGGCTTTCATAGGGTCCACTTTTAACACCACGCCGGCATAGATGGCGAACAATCATATCAAAGGGTGGTGGGGTATGATAATATGACTGGTTTACAAGACAATATGGTAGAATTTATTGCCCCTGACACTGATAAAATCACAGCAAGCGAGGACAAATTGAAGTGAAACTGTTCGCTGCTCATGTTTCTCTTTTACTGCTCGTCAATGGGCGGAGCAGCTGACAGTCTGACTCACCAGAGACAAGACACAAATCACCCCTCCCCAAACACACACACATCCACCTCCCTCCAAGCTGTATCCTCCATGACCAGCGCACCGGCATGTGCGCCTGGTGGTCTGAGGTGGAAAAAATGGCTCTAAATCAGAGAACCACAAATCACAGGCAGGCAATAGTTCGGCTCCAGCAGTCACTGGAAAGCACGTGCAGGCACACGTATGCACACACACCTCTCAGGCCGAGCTCTCTGGTTTATGTTCTCATCAATGCGTGCAGCTAGACAGGGAAAGAGGGACGGGAGAAATAGTTGAGGGAGTGAGGGTATCCAATTAAGCAATTACAAGCTTTGGGGGCCCAGATTTTCCATGACTTTATCTCAGCAGCTTCTGGAGTTCACCGTGGAGGCTCCGCGGCGTCTCCTGGAAAGAGGCCTGAGACAGGCAAATGGTGGTCTCTGATACAGATGGATGTCCATCCCCCCGTTGCCCCAGGGTTCGGTGGTGCGGGCTTCCATTATACATCAGAGGGAGTCTAGACTACATATAGGCTCCGAGCATGCTGAGGAGGACCGGTGGTCAATCAATCTTCGCCATCTCCTACATTACCTCACGTTTCTCTCCCAAATGTCCCCCCCCCCCCCCTTTTTCCCCCCCTTATGGGTTTCTTTTACTGCAGAGGTAACTCTCGAAGAAATGTCTGCAGAGGTTACCTTGAAGAACAAATGGCTACTCTTGAGGTTTGGGCAAGCTGGAATAGAGCCTTGTCTGGGAAGGGTTATGCAACACTTGGCGCAACTGTCTCTCACAGCTCCCGCCACAGTGTGCAGGCTGTGGCCCGCATGGCACTGAGTTTAACCCAACCGTATATCGTGCCAGACCGGGCAACGAGCGAGATAATGTCTGCCGTTGCTCACCTCTTGCTTGATGTTTTCAGCATATGCTGGCTCCCCCAGCACGGAGGGAGCGGCTGTAAAATCTATTTAGGTCAGCGCTATTATGTTTCTAACCCTTGTTCCCTGTCTCAGCAGTTTAGGGGGGTTTGGAGTACCTTCACTCTATTTGTCTCTATCCAGTAGATGTTTCTGCAGTATGTATGGTGCATGGTTTAAGGAAACAAGGGGGACAGTGCTCGCGATGATACAACACAGAGAAGAAAATGGAAATGAGGTTTTTTTTTTTTTTCTAACTTTAAAAGATCCATGGAGATTAGCTCAGCGCGCGTGTTCTTTTTCAGTAACACCTTCCTGACATTCATGTGGCTCCAAACATCCACACTGTCCCCCTTGTCACCGCTGAACAGCTTGGCGTGAGAAATCTGGGGTGACGTACATTTAATGAGTGAGCCTTCAACAAGGAATGAGGGTGTGTGAAAACTTTAGGGACCTGAGGGGACTTTGTCAGTCCTCACTGCTGCAAGACCAGATTTGTCCAAATACCATTCATAAAAAGATGTCAGGTAAAGTTGAGGTTGACATATGAGACCTCCACCAAGGAGGCTGGTGAGCATGTACGGTCCGAAATCACAACTGTTCCAATGTATCTTACTGATGTCATCTACACAGCTTCGCAAAGAGCGCGAGAGATATAAACTCATAGATCAGATGTCAAGATGCCCTCATCCTTACTTCATCGGGCCTGTAGACTTTTCTTCCACAGACAGCATGTGATTAAAACCACCCAGAACATCACTGGTACTCATCAAGCATCTGTAACATTGGTAAAATATCATGTTTTGGTTAAAGTAAGTGTGTGAAGTGATGTAACGCCCGTATGTCAAACCAAAACAGAGCTGACCATTTCTGTTAAACTCGTAGGATGGCCTTCGATCTGTCTATGGTAGCAGACTTACTGTCTGCTACGCATTTTCTTTCTAATCCCTCACTTGACCAGAGGTGAGGCGCTCTGCAGTAACTCGACCCTTCTTTGTTGTTAAACAGATAACCATGTATGGGAGGGCTTCTCTCTGAGCTGTAGATATAATCTGAACATTGGAGAGGCTGGGGAGGATTAACATGGCATCACTCTGTGCCGACAGATGCGCTGTTACTTTGCTGCTCCATGATCGTGTTTCATAAACTGTTTCAACGTCAGTTGTTGGTGTCTCCGAGTCCTCTTCATCTCTCCTCAATAGTCAAGCGAGATAGAGTTTTTTACCAGGCTGGAGATGTGTGATGACTAAGATAGGTGCTCTGTTATGCTGAGTCCCAGAAATCTAAAACTGTTTGATGTTTTTGTCATTTTGGAGCACAGTGTTATACAGTTAAATGAAAGCTGTAGTCCCCTATATGTTACACAAGTAAAAAATCCAATGTTTCCAATGAAAAGTTAATTGGTGGATTTGTTATCATAGGACAGAGCCAGGCGAGCTGTTCCCCCCGTTTCCAGTCTTTTCGGGAAAGAAAGCAAATAAGCATATTTACAGAAATCTGAATCTTTTCATCCTATGTGTGCAGTGTCTTTAAGGGCCTTTGGTCGTCCTTGGTATATACATTTTGATGCACAACTACTAAAAAGAAATTACATCACAAACATAACATAGCCTACCTCTGCTTTTTCTCCGACAAAGTATATACATTTACGGCCAAGTATAAAATGCATCACATAACAGATCGTCACCTACGGTAATTTGCCACTATACAAAATAAAGTCATGGATACCTTGTGCCCAAGCACTGGACTGTAATGATTTCCATCTCACTTATTCCAAGGGAAATATCCTCTCAATGTGTTCTTGTGTGCGTGTGTATTTATATACCATGTGTGCAGTGAATCATATGTGTGTGTTCATGGGTGTGCTGGACTGGACGTGATTCAAGATACATAGGCAGAACCAATGCTGGAGAAGATCCACGGCAGCAGATGACCGCCCAGCTTCATGTGGACCTCAGATGTTTGAAGCGAGCTGCTAGAAAAGGAAAATTCCGCACGCGGGGTAAAAACAATAATTCAACAGGAGCAGAAACTGCAGCCGCTTGACAGCGTATGGTATAGTATGAGCAGACCAGAAGGAAGAAGAACAACATGGCTGACAGTTAAGTGAAGACTTCAGCAGACAGGTCACTTGAGATGTGGAGGATCAGGGCACAGAGAGGTTACTGTCTATCGTAAACTTGGGACCCTCCGTCCTCAGAACAGAGAGATAGATGGCCTTAATTTAAGAGCGGGGTCTCCCTGTCAACACAACGGGGCTGGAGATTGAGAGTCTGAGCACAGCATGGAACTGGATAACAAGCAGGGTTGGGGAGTAGCAGAATACATGCAATCGGGATTATGTAATCACATTATAGAAAATATCTCACTATTTTAAAGCCAGATTACATTTGAAAGACGGGGAATTTGCTTATAGTAACAATGTCAAGGACCGCTTATACCTGCAGTTTGAGAACATCATGTTTTGTAAGGGTAGTTTGATTTGACCAAATGTTAAATTTTTTATTATGCAAAATTAATTTTTTTGCCATCCAACTTTTTTAGAGGGGCAATAAGTAAGAATTTGCCATCTTCTAATAGATATATTAACAGGATGCATAAATAGGGACTGCATATTTCTAGAGTAACCACTAACTGCTGCCGTTAGGTAGTTAGCTCCTCAACACAATACAGACAGGATATTGTTGGAACTGTTGTTCACATTCTGTTGATAGTTTCAGGTAATTTTGCAATGGTTTCCACTAAATGTATTACTTACGGCCCCATTAAAGAGAGAAAAAAATTATTGTGGAACTCAAATTTTAATGGCTGTGTCATTCTTTTTTTTTAGAAATAAGGTATGGAGTAATCCAAAAGGAATTAGATTAAATTGCATTTTTTGTGCTCTAAAGGATTATGTAATTTATTGCAAAACATTGCCTTGAATATTGTATTCAGTAGCTGATAGTGTCAGCGTCATCTGACCGTATTTACGCATGTGTTCACGATGACAATGGTGGTGTTAAGGCCATGTCTAGATAACAAGTACTCCGAACAACCCCTTTATCCTACGTTTATGCTCTGAAGTCGGAGACAGGAGACAAACCCAGCATTTGGAAATCAGGACAAGAATGATGATGCACTTACAGTGAGTTACTTAAATTCCCGTGCAGCTTCAAAGGAGAGGCCAACATGAGTCTACACAAATCCCCTTTTACAGAACATAATGAATCAGTTATGCATCAGTCTGTCTGAGACAGTCAAGTCTGAGAGGACACAGCAAACATATTTCCTTCTAGACATACAGCTTGAACTCCAACATTCTGAAAAACAGGCTTTGTTTTCAAGATATATGAGGAGATATTCTTTTATAGTTTCCCTGCACGACTCCAGGACGACACTGCTCGTTGCCAAGAATAGAAATAGTCCGATCATATGGAAATCATATGTACTTTACATCACAGCAATACGGTCTTAACAATACTGCTGTTTTGGGAATTTGAATGTATTTGTCCCACTGTTCCAGGCGTCCACTTGTTTCGTTACATTTCTGTGTGATATGCAGCTCATTATCATTAAACAGGAATGCATTGCAGACTTTGTAAATCATTTGAGGTGCACGACACAACAATAACTTAGAACTGACAAAAATCAGTGCAGACCTGATGTTGCACAACTCAAGCAAATCTCAAGAGTCTCCTAATTGGTTAGAATTTCTTACAGACTTACAGACATTAATGGAATCCAATGAAAAAAGTTTACAACCTCACAGCATGCATTCGAAAAAAGGCTCAGCAAAAATGTTAAGTGCAATTAATCACATAGTATCTAGCTGAAGGGGCAATATGTGATGTTGACTTCATACACAAAACAAATCAGGGTATATCATTAGACATGCTAACCGCTAACCACTAATGCAGCTAGCGGTACGGACTGGAAGCTTGAAAGTGTTGGAATGGACCCGGGATCTTCTGAGGCTAGCTGGTTAGCATAGCAACTTCATTAGATAACTCTGAACCACAATGCCGATATATCACATCATAACGTCAAAACTTTTATTTCTTTACATTCTATGGCTGATTTTAGTACATTTTTAAAAGTTTTTTTAACTTAAGTTCTTACATTTTGCACCTTTTAAGTTATTTTGTAATGAAAACTACTTGCAAAGAGAACTGCATGGACTTTCTACGTGTCATTTACATTAAAAAAGTCAGTTTATGGGATGACAAATGTGACAATTATAGAGCACATATCCCACAAATCATGTTCCCGTGTCTCAAGTATGTAACTGAACAGAGGTGTGTGTGGTGCAGCAAGACTGACAAACCGGAGACTTAAAGCTTCTGGTTTTGGCCCTGCAGCTTACAGCCGTCCATTAGCCCCTGCTTAGTTTCCTTCCAGCCAGTCACATATGTCGTCCTGACAGACATTCCTGTTCTCTCTGTCTGCCGCAGCGAGAGCCCAGCTTGTCTCCAAACACCAGCAGACTGACAGGGGGGGGGGGGATTTACAGTTGAGTGTTAAAATCAGGAGCAGATTGGGTGTGTTTCCCCGAGGTGTTTGATGCGTCTGCAGGCTACACTTGGGTGGAGTGCTTGTTCACTCATTCGTACAGTGCGTGTACATACAGGAGCTGTCTCGTGCTTGAGTAAAGAGACGGATGTCATCGGGCAGCTGCACACCTCTGAAGGAGAAAATAATGATTGACTCAGATTTGGGAGTTTCTTTATGACTGTTTGGGTGTATGACTGTTTGCATTAGGATAGCTAGGGATACAAGTAAAGTACAGTATTTCTGAGAAAGTCCCAAACAATTCCTCAAATCACCTTAGCAGAGGAAACATGGGAAACACATTATCCCCAGTATCACTATAGGACATAATAGTTGGCACCTAGGACACAGATCAAGTGTTTATGCTGCCAATGAATAAAACTTAACGGCACAGAAAAAGCAGAGATTACAAAAAGGATTATAGAAATCATTAAATGCTCCACTTAGGTTGTAAAGAAAGAACTGGATACACTTTTTCACAATAGCAGAAGTTGTCACTTAATTGCTTTTCTAGAAAGGTCCTCTTTTCCTATGCTGTTGCTGCTGAAAAGCCCACATGTCAAAAGGTGCAGTGTGGCCTCGCGACTGGGTCCAGGCTATAAAGTTTACAAGCCCTCGACTGTGAATGTGAACAACTTGAATTTCAGCTCGAGGAGATTGCTTAAGTTAAAATTTGCAGACGTGTGCAAACATAATGGTAAAAGTGGACTTTTCAAGGCTGCATGTCTTTTATCATCTGGATTTATGACTCGCTGACAAAATATCACATGCCTGAATGCCGCTGCTTAGTACACATACAAATACATCCACGCTCATTAACGGTAATGGAGTGGCACCATTTTAGACCTGAAAGAGTTAGCTTTGATTATCTTGCCTGGGTCAACACAGGGTGCCTCCCTATAACTCTGTCACTCACTATATTGTAGTGGGCCTGAAGTGGCTCGCCGCCTGGTAGCAAAATGGAAATATTATGCTTCTGAGTTTTATACCATCTGCCCTCCTGCAAAACTCCTTAAACTGTGACAGGAAATATTTAGACAACAAGATCAGCTCTGTTGAAATCACAGGACGGATGGGACCAGACAGAGCTGAGGACAGAGAAAAAGAAACTATTGCACAGTAGTACGTGAACTCTGGAGATGTTTTTCTATGTATTTCCCTGGATGGTTTATTTTGTAATAGAACTATTTAATAGACATTTTCAGAACTTAATGTTTTTATCATGTTTCCTGTTGCTCTTCGCAAAGAACATATTGTTTTCTTTCCCTGGTAAATGTTGCTCCATATCCCTTTTTTTTCTTTTTTTTTAATGCAGGCTTAATGTCACTAGTCTTAAGTCCCGAGTTGAAATAAAATCACCCATGGCTTCATCATGAGGTGTTATTTCTTCAGCTCCTCTATAGCTTCAGAAGACATAAAGCCAGTGCTTTCACAGGCTGGGTAGGCCTCTCCCTATTAGAGGTAAACTGATCTTGATGTGTATAGTTGGTCATGTACCTTATTATTTTTTCTGGTTAATGGCCAGATTGAATAGCGAGATGGTCTATTTTGTAAAATCTAAGTTATTTTCTTTTCAAATCTAAAAAAAAAAAGTCTGTTCGCCCTGCTGCCATCTGGCAAGTGATACAGCAGTATCCATAGAGCCACTTCTTTCCTCAGGCTATGAGACTCCCGAATTCACCCCATCTGAAATAATTAGTTTGCTATTTCTAGGATTTGCCATTTAATCATCCATTTATATATATTCTAATTAGAACCATAAAGGGGCTGAAGTAGTTACAGATACATGAATGAGCACTGTAAAAAAATTAAGCCTACTTGTACTCCTCCAGAGAGGTCACAGGTCAGGGTCAGGAGCTGAACACGACATCCTAAAGCTGTTACAGACTGGCTTTGTCCTAATTCTTTGCCATATATTAATTCAAGGCAGGTGTTTAATATGTACTGCAATCATGCTTGACAATATGCATACCGAAAATGTGCATGAGTGTGATGTTCATTGCACCTCGATACAATGCACAAAGGATATAGAAGAGTTTGTGGTGAGAAAAAATTAGCAATAAATATTTACATACATGTTGATGTCTCTATTTTAAAAGAGACATAGGCTTCTTTGTTGACTGGAGCTGGCTCAGGCGACCAATCAGCGCAGACTGGGTATTCTGGAGGGGGCCCTTAAAGGCACAGGAGCAAAAACAGAATGAGGGGGATAAAAGTGTTGCTGCACTGGATAGTATGAGAAAACTGTTTTTTGAGGATTAAAGCATGTAAACACATTCTAGTAGTAACCCAAAATAAAATGATGACCCTCAAAATGAGCATTATATGTCTCATTTAAGTTTAATTGCCACAGTTTGATTGAAAACTGACCGAGCACGAGTTGCATAATTTCCTGTTAAAGCGAAACTCTCGCCAAAAAGCAACCGAGGCTTTATTTGGGATTGAATATGAGTCAAACCTTAGTGTGAAAGCATAATTACGACGAAAGAGGCACTTTTAAGATTTACCGTAGTTTCGGTTTTGGGCACGTTAATTTTGAACGGGAGTGCATGGGGCAAGACTTGCTAGCTGTTGCACCTCCTGCGCGTTGCCGTCATGGCAGATAAAAAGTGTCAATCCCTGAGTGCGACCTGACAGGCACGCTTGAGGAGCGGTACACCATTACTCTCCTGCCTGTCAGTTCGTACTCGGGGATCAACACTTTTTGTCTGGCATGACGGTGACGCGCAGCAGCGCAGCAGCTAACGTGAGTAGTTCAAAAACCTTTTTTTTCATAAACTCTGTGTACACAAACAATCAAACAATGTTCTCAATGCTCTTGTTCATGAGTAGAGACCCTAGTGATGCTACGAGCAAAGTTTCATGTTGTGTCGAGCCTTCTTAGTGTTCTAAAAATAGCGATTTTGATGCTAGCATGTCTTGCCCCATGCACTCCCGTTCAAAATTAACGTGCCCAAAACTGAAACTACGGTAAATCTTAAAAGTGCCTCTTTCGTCGTAATTATGCTTTCACACGAAGGTTTGACTCATATTCAATCCCAAATAAAGCCTTGGTTGCTTTTTGGTGAGAGTTTCGCTTTAATATAAAATGGTTCATTGATTTCTTTTAAGCTAACTGCAAAAACAGCACACTATAAAGATTAGCTAATAGTGCATGCTGTACACAGTTAGTAGTTTAAAGTAGTAGTAATAGTTTATAGTTTAAAGTATGGAATCCATCTGTAGCTAGTGTCTTGCCCAAGCACACCATGGCACAGTCTTCACCATGAGGTCTGAGGGATTATTTTTATCCAGTGAAAAATCTCTACTGGACCACCCTACTGACTAAAACCTATTCTTCACACAGTGTTGCTTCTAAATGTACAGATGCATCATTTGATAAAATTGTAATTAATGAGCCTCTGCCAGATGACGAGACAAAAAAAGGTCATATCTTTTTCAGCACACTCCATCTCAATTGTGACTCGAGTCTTTCCAGCAGTGTTCACGTCCGCCATTTAAGTGTTCATTATCGCCGAGCCATACGTCAGTGGAATAACAGAGCAGGAGCGTTTATTTTCTCAGCTCCCTCCATTCATCAATCCCGTGATCCCTGCTACTGCATAAACCCTCACGTCACATTGCGTTTAACTCAGCCAGTGGGTCTCCTCTGCGCCGAGCAGTCAGAGGAGTTGATCACACGGATCCAGATGACTCTGACAGTGTTTGGGTGCTAATCAGACTGCAGGAACCCACCGCTCCTCCTGTGGTTCAGACACATAATAATCCCATGCCAGTCAGATATGTCTGTGGAAACACACATGTGCTGTCTCCCACTGCCTTTAACACACATAAACAATCTTTGATTTCCTCCCCTCTTTAATGTCCGTCCAACTCTGTCTTCTTATGTCTGCATACAGTACAAACACACACAGTTGCGCGTATACGTTCAGGAGCAGCGAGGTAAACCTATTTCCAACTGTTTCTGATTACGGTAATTGGTCGGCGAGGTTGAGGAAATGCATGACAGCGGAATCTGGGGTAGCAAAACTGACCCTGGTGAAAAATGAGTGGAAAAGTAGGCGAGTGTCTAAGTGAGAGAAGTCATACCCACGTTTGGAGTCAGGGTTTGCTGCCTTAGTACGTGTGTGCAAGACCCGTTAAGTTTAGTCTGTCTTCCACTGTGAATCATTCATTCTCTAACTCTGTTTAGCATGAGCACACACACTCACAAACACACACACATACATCAAGATTTAGCTGAACCCCAGATCCTGGCTGACTTGAGTGCCAAGTGCGAGTGTGAGGACGGATTGATGGAGCACAGGGGTGAAACCATCTCGAGCCAGTCAGAACTGATCAATCACACTCCAATAGCTGGTGCTGTTGAAGCCTTTCCCAATGATGCCCATTCACAGCAATGAAAACAGCTTCAATGGGGCTTTGAAAGCAGTTCAAGTGGTCATTCACCCACACACAAAGAAATACACATGGTAGCCATCTTGAAATTTGTAAGGGAAGAGAAATGAATGAATGAGTTTTGGAGAACTTGGACATAAGAGGAAGAAATCAGAAGATCCATCGCGAATAGAAGGAAGTCTTCTAAGAGATCAACACTGGAAGCTTGCTACACTCATGCCAGCAACTCTGTGAGGCTGCACTTAGAGATAAGGAAACAACCTGGTATTTACTTTACACTAAATGGTGTAGTGCATAAAACATGCCTGTTTGGCAACCTAACTGTTGCTACTTTACGCTTGTTTAAGTAAAATTGTTCTACTTCTCTCTCATCCCATTGTTGTGCTGATGGCCTGGTTAGGTTATGGCCCAAAAACCATGTGTTTAGGTTCTAAGTGCTTTATTGTAGACAACAGTTTCTTGAAGCCATATCACCTCTCATCTAAGAGGCTTCTTCAGTTCTGACGAACTGGAGGGGATTGCAGGCTTTTAAACTCTGTGTGGGAGTGTCCCTATGGCATCATATGTCAAAACTGGATCTTTGTCAAAACCTCTAAAAGATCCAGAGCAGACATAGAGGTGGAGACAGGGAAAACGTAACACCATCGTCATTACCGGGATCTTCAAAAAACATTGAATCCCGGTTCAGTTCAAACACCCAGTTATAAACAGAGTAGTTAATGCTGTTGAATGCAGCCAGGACTGCACAGATTGGGGAAATAAAAGAACCTCTTGTGAAACGAATGGCACAACACAGGAGGGCCAATGCCTCAGCTCAAGACTCTGCTGTCCACTTACATCTGAAGGGGGAAATCATTCCTTTGGGGACAACAATGTAAACATCTTGGCCAGAGCAGACAGATGGTTTGAAAGAGGAAAAAAAATAATCCATCTATGTCAAACTGGAACGGCCATCTTTGAACAGAGGAGGTGGTCTACGACATTACTTTTCACCAACCTACAATCAGTGTTGGGGAGTAACGAATTACATGTAACGACGTTACGTAATTTAATTACAAAATTTACGTAATTGTAATCCGTTACATAACTGGGAGAAAATATGTAATTAAATTACAGTTGCTTTTGGAAATTTCAATGATTACAACTTAAGTTACATATGAAAAATCGTATCCCTGTATCACAAAGGTGGCTCTCTTTTAACCTGGCTAGATCACCATGGTAACTTATGGTTAGCTCATAACCTGGTCCCGACCAGGTTCTGTTCAGACTTTCAGCTTAAAATCGGCTATAAAGGGCCGCTGTTTCACGATTTAACTCATTTACAGCTGGCGTCACCTTTACTTTGAAAGTCCAGTGGAGCTGGATCAGAGTGGAGCATTTGTACGGAGGGAGAGATCGCGCTGATCCGCTGCTGTTGACTTTCTCTCTGAGCGTCTCCGCCTACAGATGTTCAGGTGAGGGGATACGCTGCTCAGCTGTTGATCCGACTCGCGTCAGGAGGTCATTTATTAGGCTATAGCCTATTTACTTTTATATACAGTCAGTCACCACTGAAAGAAGTTGTGCGCTCGCAGCAGGACAGATCATTTAACTTAATGTAGCCATGAATAAATTATTTGTTTCGCCTGTTATGTGTTGCCCAAACGCAAATCTTGAGTAGGTCTTCTCTGTTTTTCTCACATTTAAAAAGGTCTTTGTACAGAGACAACATGAGATTTGCTTGTAGCTACAGCACCTAAAAAACCCACTGTAACCTATTTTCATACGCACACCCAGCCTCGCTTTCAATAAAACACACACTGGCATTTTATAATTGCGATCAGTGAAATATATGAAAACAATATAAAACACAGTTTAAAACAACAGTTGTTGTTGCTCTAAAGCGTCATATTTAAAAGCAGCTCAATGTAGAGCTGTCAGAAATTAAAATCAGCCTCCTCTTGTCATATTTGCAGCAACACTGTTGCTTCAGGCTGTGATCAGGCTTTTTTTGTATCCTCATACTCTCTCCATTAAAACAACCTGCTCCTCTTGGCTGAAATCAGCCCGTTGTCGCTCCATTTAGTGAGGAAGTGAGCCTCTTTCGCAGGTCAGGCCTAAGGTCAGACTCATAATATATGGTTAAACCTTTGAACTGAAAGGTTTATCACACTATAGGTCTTAAAATGTGAAAATGGTTAGCAGTTGAGAGATTTCATTCAAAATTAAGAAAAGTAATCAAAATGTAATCAAATGTAATTAGTTACATTACTTTGAGAAAGTAATTGAAATAGTTACACTACTATTACATTTTCAACAGGGTAACTTGTAATTGTAACCAACTACATTTCCAAAGTAATCTTCCCAACACTGCCTACAATGCAGTGCTGAGTTCCATCCACAAACAGCTTAACAACCATTCACACCAGGGCTCACCTAGCCCTTGCAACCAACATGATGGCCAATTGAGTCAATGACCCACAAGTGGCCCTTACAACTCTCAAATTCAGAGCTCACTTGTGCCCTTAACGGCTCTGTAAGGACACTCCTACACAGATATAAAAAAAGCCTGCGACTCCCCTCCAGTTAGTTAGAACCTAAGAAGACTCTTGGGTGTGAGGTGAAATATCTCCAAGAAACTGAAACACATCCAGTTGTCTACGATACGGCACTTAAAATTACCATGACCTCGATGACTGAGAACCCTTATCAACATGTGGTTAGGGTTAGGAAAACATCATGGTTTGGCCTAAAGTAGCCTGCCTGTTCTGGTTTCCACAAAAAAAGATGGAAAAGTCCTCAGCCCCCCTTAAAAAGCACCTGATTTTACATTCGTACTGTGGTCGCCTGCTTGGCAGCCCTGTTGGCTTGTAAGAACGCTGGCAGTCAGTGTCGTTCCCCCTACTGATGTGAAATTCAGCTAAGAAGCATATAATGTGAATGTCAACCTTGGACATTTCTAACGTTTGCAGAAACTTTAACTGCAAACATTGTATCTGGGCGACTTGTATCATATTACCAGAGTCAGCAGAGTCAGGGCTAATGAATGGCAAAAAATAACATTAAAGTTCATAGCCAACATTAGATAATTAACTGGCTCCTGCCATTGCCAACAGCTAGCTACTTGGGATCATTATTTGTCATTGCCTACCATGAATGTAGACAAATGAATGTATCAAATTTCAAACATAGAACTCCATCCAATAATTGTTTATATTCCTGTGTGCACCTTGCTGGAGTGACCAAGAGGCTGACAATGCCATCTCTGGAGCAATCCAGATAACAAGGTGAATTTGCCTATAAAAGGATCTTTGAAATGTCCAAGTTTGAGGAGATAGCCCTGCAGGAACATGATACGTGTATATGATTCTGGATCTTGGGTGTGTAGTATTATGTCTCACCGGGCTTGCAGCAGCTGATACTTTCACAAGAAACAGTGATGCAGACACAAACATTTAGTAAAATGACTGATGACACACTTAGAGACAGTGACTCACATAAACAGACAACGTTCGCCTGTGCACACACACACACAGACACTAATCACCCAAACATAATCTTTTGTGGTGACGAAGAATAAACCAGACTCCTCAAGTTTGGCTATGTCCCTACCTGAGCGGATCATACCATAGTGATAAGATCAGGGATGGCTTCCCTGTAGCATGATGACTGAGCAGACCTGCAGCCGTGCATTGTTCCTCCGTCCCCTCCGGATTTGTCTGTCTGGGCCGGCCTGTGCAGGGTCGCCTGAGGGTTGTGTAAATACACACTAACTCTGGGTGGGATGGAAGCTCAAAGGGATTTTCCATGACTCGCCCCGGCGAATGGAGCGTGCCTTGCCAAACAAACGCATCATCTTCCTCTCAATGACCGGCGTTTAGGTAGCATCGCTAGGGAGTTAGAGGTTTTCCCTCCGATTCATCTTTGTTGTTGCTGCAACCCCCCCAGTTTCTGTCACAGCACCAGCAGCATTGGGTTTCCATATGATGTGGTTATTTGTTGTGATGGTGATTCTTTCCGACTGATGTCATCTGGAGCATGGCCACAGGGAGCAATTTAGTATCTCTGTTTTGGGAATAAATGTTTTACTGAAATGAAGCATCAGACTAACCAGAGGCACAAGCTTACCACATTATCTGACACTGAATAACTGCGGTCAGAGATGTAAACTATAGAGTCTTTATTATGCAGTTCATCATCATGATATGTTAATATATCATGGAGTTTTTCAAAGCGACAAAGATGCTACACTTGAATACGTGCAGCACCATCGTCTGACCTGTCCTTTTTGGATAAAATCTATCCGACAAGTGACAGATTTCTCTCACTTCCCTTTCTGAAATTTCATCTGCTTATTTGACCAAAACACACAGACTCCATCTCGCCTCCTGTCACGGCGAGTCCAACAACAATATTGCATGTTTTTTCTAATGGCTCCCATCAGGAGATGAGACTCATAAATAACCATCTCCTCCACTTTGTTTACCCAATCTGCATCTCCTTGGTGACAGGCGTGTTGCCAGCGTTATTCCTCTCATGGCCGCATTGACGGGAGCGAATATTAATAAATGTCATCGGCCTCAGTCGACCTGATTTATTGGTTTAGACGTCAGTGTCGTTCTGGGCATGATATGACCCAACCACACGCTCCAGAAACTTCTGCAGAGTGATTTCTGCAAAAAGATTCAGTTTGGGAAATATTACATTTTGTTCTTTTTCATCTCGCGTTGCCCTTAACTACAAGATGATAACATGGTGAAAGACAGAAGACGTTAATCTCTCTCTCTCTTTCTCTCTCTCAAGTACACCTTTTTACCACAAAAGGCTTCCTTCAACTCGACTGATAACCTTAAGACTTTCCCTGCACTTAACCCTAAAGGCCTCCGCATTAGGCAGTTGGCTGACATAGTAAATGCATGACATCATGACCAGCGTATGCCCCTGATTGATGTCTGTTTTTGTAGCCTGACCCACAACAAGACCCTCACCAGGTCATTTGTCATGACCTTTGTGTGTGTGGTATTATTCCAAATGAATATATTACTAACAGCAGAGAACACAGCGCAGTTAAATTAAACCTAACAATAAAACAGGCAATTAAGCATAAAGGACGTATTTGCTCATTTTTAACTATGCCATGCGTCACTAAAATTCAGCAAAAATGCATCTCAACTTTGCCAGACTCCTCTGGGAGTGATTATTATCCCCAACATCACATCCTGCTTACACAAGAAGCTCTTGTTGCACTTAGTATTAACGGCGAAGTTATTATTAAATCACACAAGTGTGCAGGCCAAAAATATTTCCTGTTTGTGAATGCATCTGTTTTGCGAGGGCTTCAGAGCTCACCTAACCCTTGAAACCGTTGCCATTATGATACCAAGCCTGCCATCTAGTGTTGGTGAGCCTGCTGCTGCAGCTTTTCATCACAGAGCACTAGAAAGATTTTTTTTTTTAGTGTACATTTTTTATGGAAACTGCATGAACTGCTTTATGTCTGCTTGCCAAATATCTATCCATATGTTTTTTTGTGTGTGAGTATGTCTTTCTTCTTCTTTTGTTTGAAGTTGCTGAGACTCCGGTAAGCTCCTGGTGTGTATTACCAGCCAGAGCAACATGCTTATATAAGGTAATGTCTCATACCAACAACATATGTGGGCACTGCTGGGACTAGCAGAAAATGTGGACACATATGGTCAAAATTTGCGATATCCCAACATATTCACGGTCAACTCACCTACATTAATCAACTAAAGGTGGAGGTTCTAACTGCCTTTTCATGTCACAATGTTTTTATTTAGGGATCACAGTGTTTTTATTCTTTTTTTTTTCAAGACAAGAGGAACCATTTTGGGAGATCTTCCTGCAGGTTGGAACCATATATTACTTTAGCACGAAGCCAGAAGTTCAAATGTGTACACGTTAATCTGAGATACTGTATGTATTTGCTTTTTGTGTCTCAGCGTCATTCCACGTCTGCTTTTTCTTAAGAACAGAAAAGCTTTATTGCCCCTTCAAGGAAATTGCTGTCTCAAATGAGCCTTATAAAAGATGTTAGACATAAAAACCAGACTTGCATTGCCATTAAAAGCACATAACGTCAAGAGAGCGATTTTGTAAAAAAAAATGTGAAAAAGGCACAAGGGGAGAGTGAGAACAATCTCTAAAGAGGTGAAGGGTCAAGTGCAGATACAGACGCTGGTGGAGATTTAATAACCAGTTGGGTGCTTTCATTTTCAGGTGTGTCATTTATTAATTTACATATCTTTTTTTTTTATCATCATGAGCCATGATCATGATAACATGGTTTGGTGCACAGACAGAACATACAACAATGACAAAATACAAGCAACACAATGTAACTTGTGTAACTGTATCTGACATTTGGGTTGGTGGTTTTGGTCCAACACCAAATCCTTAGTGTCAGTACTTGACAACCTGGTAATGAGGCTCAATCAACTGGCTTTCTCCTGAAAGTTACATAGTATAGCTATAACGTTGATGAAAACATATATAGCTTTCCTTTATACAGTTTTGTCTTGGCCATATTGAGGCATGAGTGAGTGCAATAGTCAAAAGTAACAAAGTAAATTTATTCAAGTACTGT
Organism: Sparus aurata; assembly: GCF_900880675.1. Classification (NCBI taxonomy): domain Eukaryota; kingdom Metazoa; phylum Chordata; class Actinopteri; order Spariformes; family Sparidae; genus Sparus; species Sparus aurata. The sequence continues at coordinate 18,251,162 of NC_044202.1, read as the reverse complement.
ACTTAACTACAATTTTGAGGTACTTGTACTTTACTTGAACATTTCCATTTTCTGCTACTTTTAACTTCCACTCCACCGTGCTTTGGAGGCAAATATTGTATTTTTCACTCCACTGCATTTTTGTGACAACTTGAGTGACAAGTTAATTTGCAGATTTAGTTTAATAATCCAAAAAAAATCATTTTGAAAAATGATGATGCTAATATCATATTATGGCGTAACATCAAACTTTATTGATCCCCAAGGGGAAGTTCTGTAAGCTACCCAGGATATAAATTATAAGTAGTAGTTGAACTACCATTGCCAGCTTCAGCATTAACATGTTAAACACATTAATCCTTTCATGCATGGTGTCCCAGAAAATGGACAGATATTTGGAAGGGAATCATGTCACAATCACCTGATGCCAGATCCCCAAAGCCTTTCTGCACCATCCCACTTGATTAATATCGTTGTATCTTTGTCACTTTGAGTTATTGCATCATAAAATTAAAATGGCTGAGGGAAGACGAGATGCACCGAGAACCTCTGGAATAACTGTTAAATCCTCTTATTCCCAGAAAACCTTAATAAGATGTTCAACAATACTTTTATCAAGATATCAGTAACATTTTACTTGTAAATTTTTTCTGTGGCTGCAAAAAACATCTGTCTTCTCTGGTGGCAGTTTTGTTCCAAATGGTTTGGGCATGATTTGATTAGGTCTTCATTTGTGTGTTTTATTTGAACTTCTTTGTTTGAAAAGTTTAATTCAACAGCAATGTCACAGACAAAAGATGTACTAATATTATACAAATGTGGTTGAAAGTATTTCAAACATCTCTCAATAAGTTGTAAATACTGTTTTTACCTGTCTGGTTTATTTGTTATGATCTGTCTGATATGCATTTCTGCACTTTTACTGCATGCGCACATTTTTTGTACATTTTGATGCCAATATTCTTATACTTGAGTAGAAATTTAAACAGTTGACTACCAATATTATCTGTCTGCTATTACGGTTTAATTTATTGTTCCATTTCTGTGGAGATTAACTTTTAATATTGCTGTAACCTTTGCTTAAATGTTTGTATGGCCGAAAAATGAAACATGCCAAGCTGAAATCTTAGAAATGATATCCTTATTTAATGAAACATCGTCAACTCTACCCAATTACTCTCCAGTGATGACTTGCTGTACGTATGTTTGTGTGTGTCAGTCTGTTTCATGACGTGGCAGCTGGGTGAGGTAGGTTTTATCTCGAACCATCTAACAGGACATTTTCCTCCTGGGTGCCACATTTACACTCCAACTCTGTGCCGTCTGGTTCACTCAAGCAGGACTGTTCTATATCAACACGGGTATAGACATCAAGTGTCGGTTATTTGCTGGAGAGTGCAGCGGTTCTGTAGAATAAATCTTATTTTAGCCTTTATATTGCTTCAGGCAGCTTAAAATGTCAGCATTTTCTGCCAAATGGCAACAACAGGACACAAGTGGAACTAAGAAATAAATCATTTTCATTTGTTCTGCTGCCAACTGTATATGAGTCCTTTCTATTCCAGTCAAAACATTGGAACATATGGAGAATGGCAGATTTCATGAACTAGACAATTTTATTTGCTTTTAAAAGGTATCAAACCAAAACATATGCTGATTACATAAATTAAATTTAGCAGAGTGGATTCCAAAGAGAGTAATACCTAATTTACATTCTTTCCAAAAACAATACAAAAGACCATGCGAACAGCAGAAGGCCCGTGCACCAAGCAAAAAAGCAGAATGGCCTCTAAATATTACAATCACTTGTCAAAAAAATCATTTAAAAAACAGTATATCATTGTATAAAAACATTTAAATTTGCATCCAGTGCATTTCAATGTGTGTACGTGCTAAAATTATGCCTCTCAAAGTATATCCATTACGTCTAATTATATCTTAACTAGATTTAAATCTAATCAGACTACAAAAATAAAGCAGTGACTGCCAGAAACAGGCAACTCAAGCTGTAGGTGGCGCCGCTCATTGACCGAGATGTCACTGCGTAAGTGATACCCGGTCTACAGCGCTGACAGTCTTCACCACAGTAGGAGCAGACGTCCATGATGTTCAGAACGTCCGAGTTGTATGTTCTTGCTGCTTTTCTTGCTGTGAGACAGGAAGAATAACCATATTATATTGAGATAATCAGCACATGGCAAGCTGTACATAAAGTCAGGCTGACTTGAGCCCCAGTCCAACACAAGGAAAAGCATACTCTTTTTGCAGCATGGCTGAAACAGCACACTGTCTTTCAGTTGCAGGTTTAGATGAATGTATAAAATACTGTGAATTTACAGCAAATGGTAACAGTCTGTTTTTGAGACAGTACTCACTGGGTTCATAGTAGTCGAACACCTCCACCACAGCATCCTGTAAGTGGGCCATTTTGTAATCTCTGACAAAAGGAAGTTTGATGCAGACCTCTGACTTGGTGATCTGCAAAAGCAACCAGGAAAGTTAACGATCATATGATGTAAACACAGTATACCTTTTGTAGGAAAAAAACATTTTTCTAATGATCTAGGAAGGTTTTAGCGAGTGCAACTGCATGTGTTCTAGAGGAAGTTGCATGTCACTGGACAACTTGCTTTCAGTGATGCATTGAGGGTAATGTAGGCACCTGGTTTAGTAAAAGCAGATCACTGATCTAGTATTGCACTCCTATAACAAAGTTAGATGGACAGTTCATAAACAGCTGATCAAAACCAATACAGCAGAACCAGAGATATCACCTCTTTATTCCACACATTCTTCTTCCTTTTTCGCCTGATACCTTCATTACCCACAATGCAACCAATCCTTTTGAGTGACATCAATGGAGGCAATGTATCAGATTATATGCAGCTTCCTCTGGAGCCACACAAGGCTTTACACTACTTTGTGAACTTGTGAACATTCTTCAATGTGTTCAATTGGCGAAGTTACCCTTTAACAAGTGTTAAAATGTTGTCAGTATTGTTTCTGAGACTGTTTGCAGTAAAAAAAAAAGTCAACTTAAACTACCTACATGATGCAACAAATGAAAAAAACCTCAAACAAGTTAAAAGTATTTAGTAATCCCTCACAATAATTTTGTTCTCGGCAGGGTGGTGAAGGCGGGAATCATGATGTAAATCATCAAGTTTATGAGGGGGAAAAAGAGCAGGGCATAGATGTTCGCCTGAAGGAATAAAAAAGGGTTCCATAAAACAGTCAGTATCTTCTTGTTATTGGTTTTTTTATGGTAATATAGGGTCTCAATGACCCGAGCTGCAGTATGCCGTCAAAGATGATCAACAAATGACACGATTGGTTTTGACAGCTAATTGCGCTAAACTGTTGCATATAATTGATATAAAAGTATTTAATACCTAACTACAATGAGTTGTAGTGTGGTTGAAGCCTTCACCAGAACTGCCAAGAAAAATCATCATGTTGGGAAATTGAAATTTGGTGGAAAAACAAACCATAAATGATGATTTGAATGAATAAAGAGAGCTTAAAAAGGCACTATGTTGTTTGTAGAACTTAAAGCTGCCACGTGGCCCTGCTCAACTTTTTAATGCCCAACCATGAAACGATGACATGATGAAACACTTACTGAATCCAGGTAGAGGCTGATCTTCTCGGGCTGTATCTCCACCTTCCTGATAAGATCTGTCGGGGCGGCAGCTGCGGGGGGGAGACTGAAACCGCTGAGCATGCCCACATCCAATATGGCCATGCCTGTTTGCGAAATCAGCTGATCGTCCTTTAATCTAGAGAATGAACGTAAGAGTACCATGATTCTGTATGATTCGAGTCCCTTGTTTTACTGATATTTTACAGGCATGACGACAGACATATTATTTGCACATGGTCTGCCCGTGTTGTAGTACTTACCTCATGCATATAGATAACAGTAGGTGATTGTGGTCTCTGTCCCCAGTACCATCCACACTCAATGAGAAAGCCTCCTGGGCTGTGGCAAGGCTCTGTGAAAATGCTTTGCTCTCCAGTTTGTAGAAGATAATTATCTGGGGGGGGGGGGGGGGGGGATTCGTGGAGATGTTTAAAAAAAAATCGAAAAACTTAGATTTAAGCTGAAGAGCTAAAGTTGACTGCGCTGCCTGATAGATGATGTGTCTGTAATGTAGATGATGATGTGCAAATGCCTCAAGGTCACAAAGCAGGATCTGTTATAGTTGCGTCCATTAAGCAAAAATGAAATAAAGACTGAATCTCTGTATGTATTTACATGCTTCAAAGAATCAAATCACGGAAGGTCAAAGACAGAACGTGAAATAGAGGACAGGTTGTAACATTGAACATTGTGAAAAGATTAACCCTTTACCTCCTCTGAGCAATATTATCTGGACACCCTGAATGAATACAGTACTTCAAGCTACATGATGTGTACCAGATGTTAATTACTAGGACCCCATTATCATGCCACATTTGCATTTAGCATTCACGGTGCAGTACGTTTTGCTGGCTGAAGCCATCGTGCACAGCTGCCGCCTTGGATTTATTCTGGTCATGCTCCAGATGTTAAACTACTCTTCATGTCGAGTTGAATGTGATGGAAGTATGATTACATTCCTGCATTGCGAGAATTTCTCTGAGCGTAGATAGGTTTAGCAGAGTATAATAAATGAACAGCAGTAAAAAAAATAAAAAAAAAACAGAAATCACCTGAAACATTGCAAATCCTCTTCCTTCCATGTATATATTTAGGTTTACATCTTTGTCAGGGTTGATCTAAAAGACATAAAGCAAAAAAATTAAATAAAAATGAACAGCCCAGGATGACAATAGTTCATTATATATAGTATCAGAAATTCAACAACAATTATAGGACTACCTCTCGGCTCTGATATGTGCGATAGGTGGTGGAGTTAATGTGGAACATTGACACAAACGAAGACGTTGGGGAAGAAATTTTGACCCTGAGGTCGATGGCGTTGGCACCACTCAATGCAGCGTAGATAGCCAAAGCCTGGAGCGCAACCACTGTGTCCTGAGGAAGAGAAAGGGTGACGGGTTAAAAAAAGAAACCTGCATCTGGATTGAATCACCTTACGTGTCATTTGGATAGTTTTGCAATATGGTGCAACTGTTGAAAACTGTACATAAGTTTATAGTGTAGTTATAGTTTATAGTGCATCTTGAACAAACAACTCATATTGTATTTGCTGCTGCCCAGTTAAAGCTCTAGTATGTAGAATTTGATAACAAGCGGTAATTTGGTTAGTTTGCTGTATGTAACCAACTAAACATCCCTCGCCTCACCCTCCCCTATGGTGGATGCTAAAAGAGGCAGTGTTTGGTTTAACCAATCTGAGCAGTTGTAGAATAATGGCAGTGTGATGTGCTAACTCTGTTGGTACAAATGGCTCTTCCGAAGCTAACAAACACACAACGATTCTTGGTTGGTGATTTTACACTAATGAAAATGCCTGCACCACTGGACCTTAAAGCATCAGTTTCTCCAGTGACAGGAAAAGATGCAATGTCACCTGTGTCGTCCCGTAGCCTCCTAGATGGTTCCTCTGCTTGCTTAACCATTTCATGAGCACAAAGCCCTCCACCAAGCTGCCACGCCTAAAAAAAGCTAGCAGCACATAAGAGGCCATCTCGATCTGAGCTGAGCGCGGCTGCCAGTCGTGCGAGTCCAGGCCGGCTGAGGAGGCCCACGTCATGACTCCATCTTTGGAACAACATGACAGAAAATGACATTAGTGTAGGCTTATACACCAACTGGACAGGTTTATAATGCTGAAATGCTGATTTCTGTTGTTGCTGCTCCAGGATTGGAATCTTAGGAGCTTGAGACCCACAAAACTCACATTGTCAGTCTTGCTGGAGTGTTAGGTTAACCTTGTGCATTCTGAAGATAAAACAACATAATAACTCAACCAAATTACCTCTGTAATCTGCTCTACGCTTGAGCTCATCAAGTGCAGTGCCAGCCACAGGACTATTGGCCTGAGATAAAGCGTAGGCCACCAGACACAGGCTGTAGTTACTGACCACTCCACTGGACACTTTGTCCTCCAGGTACCTCTGGGCCAGGGACACATTACTTGGGTACATGTCCTTCATAGAGAGGAACCAGACAATCATTAACTGGCTCATTTTGGTAATATACTTTATAAAGTATACAGCACTCTGACTGGGATTTCTCACCACATAGCTCTCGTCCTCCAGCAGTGCAATCAGTACAAAGGCAGTGAGTGCTACCGGACCATCATCCAGCCCTCCCTGCATTTCTGTGTGGATCAACCTGCCAGCCTCACTGAACTCTCCCTGGGGCCCCTGCTGTTTCACGAGCCAGGCCATGGCCCTGGTCAGGACACTCTGGTCTACCTGCATGTAGGGCTGAGCCTGGATGAAGCACTTCAGCACGAAGGCTGTCAACCTGGGACCACAGAGAGAAGAAGGCGCATTAGAGGCGGATAAATTAGAGCATTCATTTTTCACTTTCTAAACTAACACAACATTGAATTGATTGGCTTAGGTTGGCCTGTTGACATACCATGTGCTACCAGATGTGTCGCTGGCTCCAAAAGCAGTAAATGAACCATCATTTCTTTGGTAGGACAGTTGTCTCTGATAGCCTGTAGAAGAACAGTAGAAAATATGACATATCACTCAAAAGATGCCCTGGTACATCTAAGTAACACATGAATTAACCTTGCCTTTCTATTATATTGTATACAGCACATTGACTGTATGTCTGAGACTCATGCAAAAGGCTGCTTACCTTCCATCATAAAGTGCAGAGCCCTGCTCCTAATGTCCTTATCGTCCTGGGCTGACATGTCCAGGTACTGAAGCACATAAACACTTGGGGCAAAGTGGATCATGTTCTGCTCCCCACAGCCAAGAGGTTTCTGAACCAGCAAATTCATGTGTTCAATGGCCGTGGCCATGATGTCACCTGTATAAAGCAATATGGAGAAGGAGGAAGGATTTAAATGTTGCACACCAAATACGCTAATAGGGGACAAAAAGTGTCCATATCCTGGATCAGTCCAACTTTTTGTGCCTTTTTCAAAAAAATAAAAATAATAATACAGGGAGATAATTCACATAACACATGACAATGCAAGCATGATGTTATATACACTTGTAAAAAAAGATAACACAAATGGATAAAAAAAAAAGTTCAAATTAAAAAATAACTGACCCTTCTTAAGTCCCACCCATTTTTGCTCTGTACTCCAGTAACAGCTGAGTTAGCTACTGGGATGAACCTCGGTCAACTTTCCCGTTTCCTGGTTAACTTATATGAGCTACGTGTCGAACGTGTCGGCTGAACATCAACACCATCACCAAAGACATCTACGTTTGAGTTAATGTAACCAACAATATAAAGCCACAGTATATAGATGCCACTGTTTTCAAAAGTGCTATTTCTTCATCTCTCCTCAAATTTTTTTCACACATCTTTTGAATCTCTTTGACAAGAAGCTTTACATAATGCCCCAGCATCAATTTTAGTTAAAACGTATGGAAGGAGGGGGAAGAAGCAAAAAAAACCCCACCATCCCAGGCAGAAAACGACGCTGTCATAACAAGTACAGCAACCCCAAATTTGGCTCCAACTGAGGAAAATCCTGAGCCTTGCCTTTCTACCATGACAAATACCCAACATCCCTCAACCTGAATGGAGCCAAGCCAAACAGCCAGACAGCTGTTCAGAATTTGCCCGCCATAAACATTCCTGTTTGATGTCCGTCATTTCCATTTTCATTCACCCGGCAGTACCCAAATGTTTTGCAGGACGGCGCTGAGCTTGATGCGCATAAACCCAAGCTCGACACAAAGGAAAAATGCAGGCATATATAACACACGCCTAATTGACTAAAAGTAAACATGAACAGCACTCGGATGGAACTGCCACTGGCACAACAGGGAAGACGAATGGTAGACGTACCAACCAATGCCACATGGGCCCTCTGGCTGCCTGGAACCACATCTGGCGGATAGGAGTAGGAGGCGGATGTGGAATCGTTGCGTTGTACCAGCTCCAGGAACAGAGTCTCCGAGAAGGACCGTTCAACTCCCTCAGGCTTCGGGAACATGGAAGTAATTCACTGTTATCATAGGATTAACAGCATGCCACGTAGCTCTGTGCATTTTATACTGCACACTTACATTTAAACGCACTTTATTATCGAGACGTTTGCCAGAAAAAGAGCCAGCAACTTCTTCGCCACAACACCAATATCCTCCTTCGCACACTCAGTTCATAGATGTTATCCAACCTTCCATTGTACCGTACCTTCACAAGCACTGTCCAAACAAGGCTGTCCGAGGCCTCTGCAGATACGGCGTCCATAGACACTTCCATCACGCCCAGAGCCACGGGCCTTATAGCGAACAGCGCTGACGCAGACCCGTGGCTTCCTAAGTTGAGTTTCTGGGCATTTACCACAGAGACATCCCGTGTGTCTGCCAAAACAAACTCATAAGCCTCACTCTGTGCTAGCAGCAGGATGACCTGTGGAGAGAAACATATAAATCAAAGACAGTATCACTTTCTGTGTGCCATAAATATTTGTGACAGGTGAATCAAATGTCAGTTAGGGAAAAAAGCAATGCTTGTGACATAGGTCAGATCATTTACCAGGCCCTTTTTAGCACACACTCCGTCTTTCATACCTCGATGTCGTGCTCTAAGTGGTTGACGATGTTCACCTCCAGCACGATCTCCTCTCCTCTGATGAGGTGCGACGGGGCATCCAAAGACAAGGAAAAATCTTTGGACACACTCAACTGTGAATAACACAACGTAAACCAGTTCAAAAGCAACTCTGGCTAACACTGTAATCATTGGAACTCAAAAGTCAAGGAACAGGGCTCCTTCCAGTCGGGTTCTGTGAATTAGATAAGGTTAAACTTCTTTAAAAGTGAAGATGTTTAGCATCGTCATGTTCATAATGACCACATTACTTATTTCGCCGTGCTAGCATCCTGACTCACAGTCTGCCAGCCAGTATGTCCAACAGTTTGTTCCAGACTCAAACATCTGGATTGGCACAAAACTTTGTACAGACATTCCTGGTTCCATGTGGATGAATAATAATGGTGTTTTGTGATGTGCTGACCTTTCCTCTTCCTTCTTGACATTTGTGGTTTTGAGTGAAATCGGCTTAATCGGATAGCCTGCCATGAAATTCGGCACACATGTAAATGTACTCTTCAGAATGAATTGTACAGTAATAACTTGCACCCCTGACATTTCCTCTATAGCGCTGTCATCTGGTTAAAATTTCAATGAATCAAGATAGAATGACCCATCATCCTCAGCTGCATTTTGTCTTAGGCACAAATTAGATGCTTCCATGCTAACGAGATGCTGCACATGATAAATATTTTAACCTGATTAAGGCCACTAGCATGGCTGAAGCCTTTTAAATGGCCCAGAAAAAATGAGTGTCACCATCAAAATAGCAAAATATTTCATCGAATTTCTCAGAAATTTGCTAAAGCTGCACATTTTTAAATGGCACTATTTTGTTCAATATACAACATAGTGTATAAGACGTGGGAGATTCTCAGTGCAACGACAAGAGGAAGGACTGAAAATCATATGAGAAAAATCGCATCCTATGTCTCCTTTTCAGAGCAGCACAACATCCTCTTTGCAACAGGAAACAACAAGATTTGGGGGAAACACAAAGACAAAATTTGAGGAACATCACAAATATACAGATGCACACAGTGAGTATCTGGTTACCTCTCGTGGCATGGGAGTGAAGTCCAAACCCATGTTATCTGACATCACCAGTTCAACCGCTCTCAAAGAGGAAACGCCGTCCGGCACGGTTACCTTCCAGCTTGTCCCTGTTTCATCACTGAAAGAAATGTCAGAAAATTAAGCAACAATGGATTTATTTAGCAGGTTTTTCCTAAATGTTTGGATGTAGTGAGCTGTGCTTATATGTTTGACAATAAAGCCCGTTAGTATTATTCTGTATAGCTGTATTATGCTGTATTTCTGTACTGATCAAGCAGCAACCTCCAGGGCTGAGAACTGAAGCTAATGCGGAAGTACCAACAACTGCAGTTCCTCAAATGCGTAACAGCAGAAAGAAATATGTTTACAGCCTGGAGAAAAACAGTTTTGATCTCCACAGCTAATTTCCAGCTCCTGGAAACTGTACGGGGGTGAATTTCTATACAACTTACTCTCTAAAATATTTTAAGGCTTTAAGCTACGCAAAATGAAGGGCATGGGCGCTTTGTGTGAAAGCTAGCCCTGAGCTGTCTGCTCGGCTTCACCTCAGATAAATCCACTCACTGCTTTTAACCTTCTGTTTGTCGTTGAGGTGCTGGTGCCTTTTTGGGGAATTTTAATCCAAATATCAGACAATTAATATGGCTGGTTGTGTGGTTAATTGGACTAACAGACCGGACTGCCTCCCTTATGTATTTTATCTTATTGTTCTTTTTGTTATAACACGATGACTTGACTTGACTTTCAGCACCCACCTAACATAAGTGTCTAACCACAGCAAGGGTTCAGAGGCTTCCATCCAGTGGTCCCAGTACTTCTCTACCAAGAGGGCGTCTCCTTCTGAAAACCCCCAAAGAAGAAAGAGAAGAGATCAGAGGAGGCTCAGAGTATCTGAAAATGGGGATTCAATCCAGCAGCAGTGAAACTGGGACTGAACCAATATGCTAAACGGCCACAAGAGGGACTCCAAACAGAGAGGAGGTGCCGTATTACAAGGATCACAATGATTCACCGTGTGATTTATGTGTGTTTATTATCATACCATTTCCATCGTGCTGCTTTTCCTCGTACAGTCTGGCATTGGTCAGCGTCTTGATATTACACTCCTGTGGTGTGAAAGACAAAATAATAGATGGTGAATAATAGCTGCTAAAAGTACAGCTATTAAGCACAGCATCATTAGTGTGGCAGCCAACGAAATACAGGTCAGGTGTGGCATGTGATGTAAGCCTGAACTCTGGCTAACGATGCCTGAGGAGATCTCGCTCGCTCACTCTTCTAACACAATACGTGCTGCCAGACCTTTGCGGAAAGGTCACCCCTAAGACAGCCCACCGTGGTGAAGCTTTGTTTCCTCCCTCCACGCCTCCATCAACAACCCTCGGGTTCTGCATCCGGCACACTAGAGTTACCGGCTCAGTGAAACAGCAGAGTCAGCCAACAAAGCAGACAGATACGTTACATCCAGACTAACCAGTTTAGGGTCACACTCTGAATACCCATACAGTATCTACAGGAGATGGTGTGTCTGGGGAGAATTTACACCAGGGTAAGGAGACCGGGAAGGTTGGCGCCTTGTAATTAAACTGCAAAAGTGGACAAAGGAGGACAGAGGGCATCTAAACAGATGAGTTTCAGAGGGAGTTTAGGTGTCAGAGATTAAATATTGCACTTTTGACCAAAGACATAAACTTTTAAACCCCCAGGCTTTGGCAAATGAAAAAGGGTTGCGATACCTGCATCACTTTAAAGTCGAGGTCAGCCCGCGGGGTGTCACCGCGTGTCCCCATTACCATGACTCCTACATGGAACGGGGCTTGAAGGGCAGACACAGAGAGCGATACCTGCACACCTGGCTGGGCTCTGTCACTGCTCCACTCTAGAGACACCTGAGGAGAGCAAATACACAATCAGCATGTCCGGGAGAACCGTGCACCTATTACAGTAATATCACATATTACGCTGAAATTAAAGTACATAGTTGTCCTGGTTGTTGATGGACACGTGCGCCGTGTCACCGGTGACCTCTCCGTCAGAGAGGATGCAGTAGATGGTGACACAGACCTCGGGGGACCAGGACGCTGTCGGCGTCACAGAGAAAGAGGAGGAAGTCTCTGTCCCAGCGGATACCACTTGACCTCTGGAGCTCACCTGGAGGGAGAACAAAGGAAGGGAAGTGATAGTCATTTGCATTTAACAACAAACCTCCTTATATATTTCATTTAAAGAAGCAGTAAGAACAGCGAGGTCCATAAATTCCCATTACAATCTCATATATTAGCGCAGTGAAACCTAATGAAAACAGCATCTCTGAAAACAGGAAATAGGGCAGGGCAGTAGAGCCAAAAATTATACTGCCATGTTTTTAGGCTTTATTGTGATAAATGACATATGCTGTGCGCCAATCTCAAATTAGAATTTCCTCTAAAGCACTTCATAGATGCTAGGACTGGCTGACAAAATCAGATATCACATTATTTATGACCAAATACCTCCATATTGCAACAAAACTGTTGGGAAACAGAGTCTGGTAACACTTTAGTGTAACACAGCCTCTAAAACCAGGCAAAGACAACACTTATGTCGGATCACGATATGACAATATTCAAAATCTATGACCATATGTAGTTTCATATCAAAACAATAATAGGATATGGATGCTTTACCCAGCCCTTGTTGAAAAATACTGCTAGCTCCAAACTGACCCTTAGACCCGCGATTCAAGTGACGATTTGATGAAATAAAAATGACAACAAACATAAAACTATTTTGTTTTATACCGTGATGTAAGCAGTCAAATTTTTAATAACCGCTTCCTTTCTTTTGATTCATTCACCCGAGAAGAAAAACTCATGCCACTGCTTTAAGTTCTACAGCACTTCTTCTGTAAGGTTCTTCACGTGGACAGGCAATACGTCATTACTGCACAAAAGAAAATGCCAGCTTATGTGTTTTTTGCAGCTGGCATATAACATTGTCGGCTATATTTGACGCAACATACCACAAAGTGAAGCTTAGTGATCTGAAAGGTGCTCTCCACGTCAAGTTGAAGAGGATCCCCAATCTGAAAGCAAAACATGTGACATAAATAACAACATTATTTGGGCATATTTGCTGTATTATTCCCTTTTTTTTTTGCTTGTACAAGAAGGGGGCCAACATATGTTCAGAGTTACCTGTGCAGTTAAGCTGATTGGAGAGATCTGAATATAGGAGCTGCTAGGAGAGGAGTGGTTGTTGTAGAGCGTCAGAGTCTCCTCACTGGACTGAAATCTCGCCTGAATGAAAAAACACAAAATATGAGCCTGTGGACTAAAACAACAATTCGGGACACAAAAAATATCAAATCTTTGTGTTGATCAAATCTGTTGTAGGATGTGGGCTCAGGTTAACAGGTCCTGGGGTCATTTCCTTCAACGTTTGTGTGTGTGTGTGCATCCTACTGTACTGAAATGACTCATCTTACACACAAACGAAACTGGTATTCCCCGGAGGACTGACAATCCTGGAACTGTAAATCAAGAAAACTCACCCGAATAAAAAGCGTCACTACTTGATCCTGTAATTTAAACTTGACGTGGACATTCCCGTCCTCGGGCACTGGAAGTGTCAGAGTCGTGGGTTCATCACTCATCGCGGATGTTCTCTGAGTGACTTCAATCACAGCCGAGTACATCAGATCCTCTGAGCCGAGAGGCTTTCCGTCATATCTGGAGATCCTTAGCTGTTAAATAAAAGCAGGAAAGGAAGTTTGCTCCTCGACATAATGGTTTGAAATAGACGTTGAACTAACGGAGTACTAATAAATCACTCACTGTTGAAGAGAATTGTAAAGACGGCTTCAGTTTTGGTGGAAAATCATGAAACTCAAGCTTGAATATGTTCCTCATGAGGTGGACTTCAACAGTTTTGTTCAGTTTGAATCCTTGGGGGACAAAAGGATGAAAGGATAAACAGAGTAGTATACAACTGAGACCGGTACGTGCTTAAGCTTCTGAACATATCTCACCTGTGAAGCTGTCGGTAACACAGGCGGTAACATGCAGCCGGCCATCACTGGGAAGGGCTTGAAGCTGGTCTTTGCTGAAGAAAAACTGTGCTGACCCACAGATCTGAAAAATAAACATCAGCCAGTGCCATTTAGTATGCAGATCTAGCATCCATTCATTCATACGTAAGCTACCGACACAATCAAACCTCACCCCTTTAGTTTGTGTCTGCATGAATGGAGCCGCTGCATCCTGCATAACAGACAGCAGAGTGATTGAGACGGCTAGAGTTCCCTGTACAGGCTGTCCGCTGGGGTACCTAGAGGGGAAAAAAACTAAAGTATCAACGCATATTGGCTTAACATGTGTGCAAATGTGATGTTATTGATATTGCACGAGCTAACGCACTCACAGCGCTCTCACTGATCCTGTGATGTCACCTCCAGCGAGGACCTGTGAGGGGGTCTTGAGGAGCACTCCAAAGGGAGGACGATCTGCAATGGAGGTCAGAGCGACATTCATTTAAGAAGTTGTCTTACAAAATAGAATAACAAATAGCAAACTTTTTTCCCTTGGAGGGCCAAAACTGAAACTTAATGTTGGACAAAGAGCCAAAAGAAGGGTCATATTGTATTATCTAGATGAAAAATGGCTTTGTACAGAAGTAAATAAGATAAAACTTCTAGTGATTTTCTAAATCTGATCTAAATTGTTTTCTCTCCTGTTTTTATGACCTAAGAACAGGTGAAAAAACACTTTTTTTTAATTATTTTTTCAAATGGCTCTCAGGGCCTCAGTGGCATCAGGATTCCAAGTTTCTAAAATTGATTCCTACACAAAGTGTCACTTTCTTTGAAAAGACAGGAACATATTTAGAAGATCATTTTTGCTTCACAGAAATAAAACACTATAAAAAAGCAATTCAAACTACAAATGTTTTCTTTTGTTGCTAGACAAAATCCAAATTGAACCTCATGGACAGCCAATATTAATCCCCTAGCCTCTCCAGTAGGTGCCCTTTTTTATTTTTTCTCCCCTGTTCCTGCAACATCCTGAGTCTGCCACACCCTGAGTCTGCCACACCCGTATGGTAGATACATCGGATATTTTACTGATCTAAATAGCTGCGACTGAAATTCAGTCATAAATGTAAATACATACATTATGCATAGTTAGAACCTCTTCCATTGCGCAAGCCCTCAAATGCTGGAATGATTCATAAACACAAACTAAAAACTGCTCCTACCATAAACAAAAGAGCATTATCTAAGCTCTTATAGTGTGAAATACACATTTATGGGATCAGAATTATCCTCAATTCTGCATGACTGTGACTTCTCTTTACCTACAGTAGTGATTGTCTTTTCCTCACCTTCTGATCCTACTTCACCATCACACAGAGATCAATACTCTGTTGCTCTCTGTTCATCCCATCATATGAGAGTATATTTGCAATCCAAAGGACATTACTGAGCATGTATCATTGGTGTAAACAACCCAAAAAATATGGCCCATAGTGGTGACCGACTGTGCTTAAAATTAAACAAGAAAAACAACCAAAAGTGTATCGCGATTATTCGATTTATTACCATGATGCTCCACAAGAAATGCTCTCTCATCATCCACGCCCTGTAGGGAAGAGGATCAGGAACATTATTGGAAGATGCTTTTCTTATTCAATTCAAACAACAGAGTTTTACAACAGCAGGCTATAATGTGGTATGGACATAAGTACGTATCAGCTTTACATTCACTGTGGCTGTGACTGCCCACTGCCCAAGAGGAGGCGCCTGGGATAAAGTGAATTCCCGCAACACGATCCCCAGGTTCCCTGTGGACTCCCAGCTGTCCACAACGTTCCCACTGGGATCCTGAGTGCGACAAAAGAACGTCAGTCCAACTTTCCCACCACCACCACACAATACCCAGCCACAAATCTGTTCAGCTGCTCCGCCCATTGTTCAGACCTACCTGTATGGAGACGTCCACTCTGCCTTTGTACGGGTGGTTATGAAACTGAACGGACACAACTCGGATTTTGACGGTGTCGCCTGGCCGGTAGCGTGATCTGTCGGTCTGGATGAAGGTGGAGACGTTCCTGAAGCTGAGGGTGGTGGTGTTGGTGAAAATGAGATCGGCCCCCTTGTAGCCGCTCACCCTCAGGTTTAAGAGGGAGTTCTGGGTTATGGATCCGAGAACCTGAAGTGATTTGATTCACATTTTCAGTAACACATGCATGCAATTTCAGAACTTAACTCATTCATTTGTGAATTATAGCATCAAAGTAGTAATTTTTACCATTTATTATTACTTTTAAAAAAGGTACAATATGTAGGAATGAATCACCTGTGGAGCTTAAACAAACGGCAGGAGCACATCACCAGAGTAAGTGCTAATTGTATTCTACACATTCATGAGTGCAGCTACATTTAACTTGTTAGCCCAATAGGTAACTAGCTAAAAGCAGCTATGGTTGGCAGCAGTTAGCAGTTACTTGAGCGATATCCTGGCCCATATTTGTTTTACAAAATGAATTCAACAAGTGGGCAATTTTCACATACTGCACCTTTAAGTCTAAGGACTATTCAATAGAGCTGCCGAATTAAATCATTCAAGTGTGAATTATATCATTTTGAATAAAACACACCAAAATAATGTGAAGTGGAGTTACAGCAAAAAAAAAAAATTAAAAGAAAAATATTAAGAAAACTGAATAAAAGTATTTCTAACATCATGTATAGACCTCATTGGTTTTCTGAGAATAAGAGCATTTACCAGTTATTTCATTTTCACATCGTCGCCTTACCATTTTGAATTTTCTACTGTCATATTTAAAAATCAAACAAATGATTAACTGGATGGAATTGTGGACAACGCTTTGGGGATCTGACAGCGGGTGACTGAAACATGGTACAAAATGGCTTCCAAATATCTGTCTACCCACCCTGAATGGGTTGAATAATGACCATGCACTGTTTGCTCATCTGTGACGAGCGAAAAACATGTTTTAACGAGGAACGCACAAAAAAGGAGGACATTCATACTCACAGGAGGGAGTGTGAGGACTCTGGTCACACCTTAACAGACAGAAAGATTCTTTAGCCCTCTAAACAGTTTCTCAAAACAAACCTAAACTTTTTACGTTATTGCAGTGTCACCTCCTTCGAAGTCTTCCGTTTGGGCCACACTAGCGTTGCCGTGTTCCACTTCAGCCATCAGCCTGACGGAGAAGTCAGCAAGGACGGTGACAGCCAGCGGAGTGGATGCCCCAGCGTGCACCACCTCTGGACTGGAGATCAGAAACAACGTCCTTGACGAAAGAGAAGAAAGAAACAAAAGGCGTGTTATTGGTTAGTCAAACAAATCGGATAAAAAAATGATTGTGTTAACAAACCAGGGCTCTTACTTGGAGGAATCCTGAGTCGAACCAGGCACAGGACACCACACGACTCCCAGACACACAAGCAGGGTCCAGACTCCGTCCATGCTTCTGTCCAGCTTCACCTCACTTTCAACTGACGGTAACAACCGCATGAGGCACAAGTGACCTGGACCTACGTGCTACAAAACCCAACCTCCTGTCCTCACACCGACGTCCCGTGGGGCGGTAATCACATGCTCATGCACACATTATCACACATACATTCATTGTCCCACACAAAGGAGGAAGAGGAGTGAGGCGGGGGGGCGTTCACACACACACACACACACACACACACACTCTTAACGCCTTTGCCCAGGGGGATGCGTCTCCTCTGTCTATTCAGGGTTTGACAATTCCCAGTCCTGTCCAAAAGCAAAGAGAGACGTCTCGGTGTTATTGTATCCATACCGAGAAGAAAATACGTCTCGAATGTCAGACAGAACTCTGCGTGAAGTATGTGACGCAAAGCCAACTGGGAGTTCAATTCCTGGCTTCTTATCTGAAAATGGAGGCTGCTGTATGAATCGGACGCGTTTTTGTCAACATTTTTTAAGACTTCATTGTGCGGTCTCCTCGGGAAACAAATCCATATTATCACCATTCAGCTATGTGGTGAACAGGTTTGACATTTTAATTACCTCGAGACAACACGGGACGGCCGAGCGCCGGTGAGGCTTTGTCTCTGGGGAAAATGGGGACCAGACACCAAAATGCAGCTTACAGCTTCAACTTTGTGTCGGTTTAAAAACTGGAAAAAAAAAAAAGGGGATCTCATATATTGCGTGATGGTGTTTTTGCAGCGTATGCAAGTGTGACACAAAAACACCAGTAAAAATAGCAGCGTTGGAGGAGATAAGCTGACATTGTGGGACTTTGTTTTAAACCACTAAGCTGTAATTAAAATTCTCACTCAGGGACAATAAAAGGTATAATAAAAGCCTGTTTTGACTCACACCAACCAGCAGGGGGCAGTAGAGTCCAGGCCAAGTCATCTCGAGCTTCTTTCAACCCAAATGAGGACCTTGATGAACCCAGAAGACATGGCTAAAAGCCCATAGCTGTATGCTACAGTGTTCAGTCGAGGGTTAAAAGTACAAAATGACTGGGTTACACAATACTCACACACTATTATTTGCGTCATATTAACAGTTTATTTCTTTGGCATATATATATATATTTTTTCCACACTAGTTACATATAAACATGTTTTACAAAAGGTCTATTTCCACATGAAAAGGATTAATTTTTTTCGACATTTGGCACTTGTGTATTTGGCAACAAACTCAGCCCTAAAGGATAAGTTCACCCCAAAAAATGAAAAAGCTGAAAATGGGTGTAAATAACATCTTTTTAAATCAGTTTGGGATCTTGAGGCCTCTGGTGACTCGGATTACTCTGTATGGAGCCGCTTTATGTTTTTTTTCCAACTTTCCCTTACGCTTTCAAACAAGGTCCATCTACTCCAGTAGCTTAGGAGAATGTTGCGACGCCGTTTTTGCGGCAGGAGTTCCAGAAAATGTTTTGCGGACGCCCGACTTTCCATCGACATGGGGGTGAGTAGATACTAGGTGATGACTGCATTTTTCACTTTTTGGGTGAACCTATCCTTTAAACTTTCTCAGCACTGGTGTAGCATGATGTTGACAGGAGATGATGTCGCAACCGGATTTTGCAAACCTGTGTAGGCTTGTATTGTACTGTTACTCACTCCTGTCATGCACATCCCTGAGCGCCAAACAGCGGTGGCACACTTGTGGTAACACGGGAGACACTTCTCAGATTTCCATCACTGCCACACACTCACTGCGTTTCCTGTGAGAGAGTTTGACCTCGACTGATCCGCAGCCTCACAAAACGAATGTCTACTGAGCCCTTTCGAAGGCTACGGCAGATGTGTAACATCTGTACTGTACATTATTACATTCTTACACCAACAAAGTGCAGACAAAAGTGCATATTTACAGAGTGCTGACAGGTCCAGGAAACAGTAGAAAAGGTTAAAAGGCAAAACATATTGGCAGATAGAACAAGGACTGCTTACAGACTGAATGAAGGACACAATGCAATACAGTACTTTCGGCCAGTGAAGTACCAGTGTGGAGACATTTACAGCAAATCTGACTGACTGTACGAACACCTCCTTCAAAGGGATGATTTATAAAAAAAAAAAAACGCCAACAAATGAATCAATCAGTGCAGGTCCCCTCCTTTTCTGTTGGTCACCTCTGCACGTTTAACTCGATCTGATAAACTGTGTATCACCATCAGAGCCTCTGAATTCTTCAAAACTACACACGGATGGACGTGAAACGTCAGCAATATGAAGATAGAATGCATCCAACATAAAAAAATGAATTACTGGCTTGGGCCCCAACGGTAAGAATACTGAGTACATTTCCCCCGTATCTTCCACCTGGTCAAGGGACACTTCAGGTCGTATATCACTGAATGCATTCTTTAAGGATTTCATGATGAATTATTTCTTTAACAAAAGAGCTACATGGAAAGATTTTCGTCCCGTGTTACGTACACATCTGCTTGGCTGTGGAAATGGGATCGTGTAAGGGGTGTCACAGTTCTCCAAATCCAGGATCACATTCTGTTGGCCACATTGTGCCTGTCTCTCTGCTGGTTGCCTATACAAGCCAGTGTTATTTGTTGAAGATGTCTGATGGTGCTGGACTGTTGGATTTCTTTGTGAGGGACTTTGGTTGGATTTTACTAACAGAGCGCAACAGTGGCTACACATACGTTTTGAAATTAAGTCCGCTAACATAAACTAACTACCGGCTTCTTGCACAACAGAGCCCCTTTTAAGTACCATTTCCCTGTAATGTTCGGCTCTGATGGATATGCCATTGTTAGATCGGCTGAGTCTTGATTTCTATTCTTCTTAAAAATATAGGCCACATACTATCAAGTCTGATTTAACTGCCATCTGGTTTTTTGGAGTGCACACCCAGGCTGTAATTTATTTCATTTGTAATAACGACATTTCACCCGTCAATAACAGTTTGTTAAACACAGTAACAAAATGAAGGGTCACTAGAAGGCATTTTACATCAACACCAACCACGACAATAACAGTTTCCTCACCTGCAAAACCCACACTTGTTGCAGTGAGTGTGTGAGTGTGTGTGTGTGTGTGTGTAGTAGCACACACATGCCAGAAAATCAAGAGAATCTGCTTCGGTTTGCGAATAAAATCACCTTTGAAATGGTGACACCCCTGCATTTAATCATAATGCACGCTTCATTCTTCATACTCGATCGTGTGCGGTAACAATACTTACTATCAAACACAGTAAACACTGTTGACTATGTTTACTCTTTTTCTTGCCAGAGCCAGCGTCCATACACATTTAAAAAGAATGTAAATGTTGTTGCTATTGTTATTTCCAAGATATCCCGCGTTTTAAAGCAAAAAGATTATTTTGATATCGGAAAGTTGCAAATTGTAGCTTTGAGACAATTGGCTCCCCCAATTTCCTGGCGCCAAACAAAGGTACAGAAAATATAGCATTCAGGGAGTAATTGATATAATCGACTGTTATTGTTTCCTCTGAAGAGTCCTTCAGGGTCCACCCTGGGGGTAGGGGGTTGTCTGTCAGTACCTCCAGCAGTCACATCTCAAAGTGACGGTAGATGCTCTCCACGTAGCTCAGGACCCTCTGCCAGTCAGGACCGCCTGCTCTCAGCATCTCCTCTACCGTCTGTGGAACAAAGTTTTTTGGAATTTGTTGTGGAACAAAATCAACCTTGCGTCTATTCCAAACAAGTCAGATGAGGCTTTACTGCTCACCACAGTTTGCGCGATCCCGACTGTCTCTCCTGTTTTGAAGGCCAGGCCGAGATTCTCCCTCTACAGAGGCAAGAGACGAATCGATAAGTCGAACACCATAAATCACTCGGTCCGATGCACTTAACAGGCACCGGGCGCCGCTCTTACCTTGTTTTCGGGAGTAAGAGTGCTGTAAGGGATGTGCGAGGGGAGGTAGGTGTGGTAGACGGCACAGAAGGCGAGCCCATCGGCCCAGCTGCTGCTGAAGTTGGTGATATCGATGTTCTGCGTAGAGGAAAGACGGGCGAGATTATGTTCGGCTACTGTTGTCTCTCTCTGTTAGCAGAGCAGAGAGAGACACTGGAGGCACTAGAGTTCATCACATCCTTCAGTCTTTCACAGAGAAATCCACAGTCCAGCAGCATTAACAACTTCAACACATCATCCACAGGCTTGCAGGCAAAAAAAAGAGACGGGGAAGGTCTAATTTTTCACGTCACGTTACAATCTGCTAATCTAAAATAGTAATTAATACAAGTAAATTGCTACCAAGTGCTAGAACAAGCACCTTCAATTGATAGTGAAAATAATCATTAGATGCAGCCCCAGTCTGAGTAGATGTGATCTGCATCTATGTCATGTCATGCAGACACCGGCTCACCCTCAGCCCCCTTCACACGGCCCTGCACAGGATTACCTGTCACAGGTAACAGAGGGCTTTTGATTGATTCGTTTATAAAATGTCAAAAAACTGTGAGAAACGCTGATCACAATTTCCCAGAACCAAAAACGATGTCTTTAAATTGCTCTTTTGTCCAACCAAAACTCTTCATTTACCATCAGAAATGACAGAAAGGAGCAGCAAATTCTTGCATTTAAGTAAAATCAAATTGATCCAACCAGACTCTCAAATGATACCATTATTGCAACATTAGCTGTTCGCTGGTGAATTGCTATTCAATTACATCTATGACTTTACACTTCAGGGCCTTTAGCGGTGGAAGCGATCACCTCGTGCGGCTTTAAAGAGATGTATAATCACCTGGTAGCCTTGCGTTCGGCTCTGACACCAGCGCAGCAGCGAGTTTCTCTTTGAGCCTCCATGGCGACGCAGCAGCATGTTGAAGCCATCCTGGGACCTGACAACAACAAGATACAAACTGCTGAGGGCCGCAAATCTTTTCATTTAAGCTCGCCAGGAGCTGCTGTCGTAAGTCGGGCTTTTGTAGAGTTCTGAAGAGAGAAATCTTGTCACACAGCAGACTTCTTTTATTGAAAAGAAACACTAATTAACACATTGATTCAAGTACGAGAGGCGCTTTGGGTCTCTGTGTGTGTGTGTGTGTGTGCGTGTGTGTGGTGTGTAGACTCACTTGATGGGTGGCAGCTCAGTGAGGGCAGAATTATACTTGTTCAGAGACTCCTCACGTTTTCCTGCAAAGACAAGCGAGCGTACTGTACTTCATTACTCAACAGCATGCTGTCATTGTGAACACTTTAAGAAGTGGGGGAAGGAGAGAGGTGTAGCTACAGCACCCTTAAACAAGCTAACATGAACTTTTACATGTCTTAAAGGAGTAGTATGTCATTTTTAGCCACTTGGGGGCAGCAGAGCAAGCAGTAACTCTTAAGTTAATAATAATTATAAGTAGATAAGTGACTATTTTGCCGCTAAAACACCCTTGTTTGTTTACCAGGTAGCATCTCGCTGTGTGTAAGCTGCTCTATGCTGAGCAGGCACTGTAAAGTTTGTTTATTTGAGCTTTTCTGGCTGAAAAACAGCAGAAAATGGGAAGAGTGATAAGAGTGACCAAACAGAGACTGTAAAACCAAAAGTGTAGAGCTGGGGGAGGATGCAGTCTTTGGTAACATTTAATTATGGGTTTGTTTATGAGCAGACCCGTTCACATTACAGTCATTTGAGGTTTTGTTTAAATGAAAATGTTCATTAGTGCAGCTTAAAATTTGCCATGTGGAGTTTTCTTGTCTACAAATACAAAGTTACTTTAATAGTCAGTGCTTCTTATCGAACACAGTGTGTGCATGCTTGAGGTCTAACACACATGTTACATCCATTACCTGGATACCTGCCCTGACCTAACCTTTGACCCAAAAATCAGCTGTTTTCCATTTTGGGACACGAAGATGAACACACAAACATGAACACAACACACACACCCACACACACACACACACACACGAACATGAACACACACACACACACACACAAACACACACACCTGTTTCGGTGCTTGTCCTGCTGTCTTGCCAATCCAGACTTCTTCGGCCTCTTAGCTGCGCCAAGTTCTTTAAAACAAACACATTTCAGCCAAATTAGGTCAAAATCATTACACGAACAACAAAGCATGGATTGACCAAACTCTCATGCAGGATCCTCCACAGGATCAGTATCAAGATAAAATACTTATTTTACCTTGTTTGCAGGTCCGAGCGTTGTGGCAGTGTTAGACTGGGATGTTCCATTCTGCATGGTGGGGGAGTTTGAGGAAGCAGGTAACCTGGACAGGCTTCTGTGACATTGCAACACACAGTTAGGACAGAGGACCCGATGAACCAAACCAACCATTTTTTGGAGGCATTTTTTTTGTGAAACAGCTGTTCCTGTGGCTTAAGTGGTTCAAACTGTCCTCAAATGGCCCCACGGAGGCCTGTGGGTTGAGAACAACCAAAAATGAGAAACCACAATCACAGCCCTGACCAAATTTGGTGGCCGGGATCCATTTGTGGCTGCTAAGTCACAGACAGAAAATGTGGAAGACAAAGGGCTGTCTTGTGAAATATCTGACTGTCTGAGCCATCTACACTACACGACGTGATTCTTTTGTAGTATGCTGCAGAAAAATATATTTGTGTTTGTTTACTCCCCAAAAAAGCACAACCTCAGACAGTCCACCTCACCTTGACCTCTCTGTGGTTACCGTCCGTCGGGCCTCAGTCGATCGCACCTCCTCTCCACTCCTGTCCTCATTGGTCACATTTCTCAGGTAACGCTTAGTCACACCTTTACAGTCTGTTCTCACGTCCTCGCTTGCAACATTCTTCGTCAATTCATTCTGACTCCGACTTTCCACCTCTTCTCGCCCCGACCTGTGCACCCCCCTCTCCCTGCCACGCTGGGTCCCTTCTTTGCTGTCGGAGCTGTTGGCTGGTTCTCCACTGGTCCTCTCTGGTTCCTGGGTATCAGTTTTGCCCTGAGCCTGGCTGAGAGTAGCCAGCCTCTGCCTGCTCTCCTTTAACTCCCCTCTCAGGGTGACCAGTTGCGTGTCAGCCTCCTTCTGCCTCTGCTGGGCGGTGGCCAGCTCCCTCTCCACATCCTTGTGCGACGTTCGGAGCGCGGTCAGCTCCTCCTCTGCCTCGGCTCTCAGGCGGTCTGCCACTGACACCGCCACCTGTAGGTCCGCCTGGAACTGCAGCCATTCCCCACGCTCTGTCTGAAGGAGAAATAAGATGGGTGTTTATGTGAAGAAAACTGACTATGTTTACATGCAATCTAATAGTCTACTATGTTTCCAAATATGGGAATATTCTAAATCTGATATGGGTCACGTACACAAAACCAGCCTTATGCTGGATGTATACCATTGTCATTATAGGAACATTTTTGTGACATACTATATACAATGCATTCAGAATATGCATCTCAGTTAGGGATTTTACCGGCTTTTGTGACTGATGGAATTTCGCCCATTTACAGTCAGCTGTGTGTGTCGAACGAGCCAGCATTTTGTAAGGCTAGGAAAGAAAAACGTAACTACTAGAAAGACAAAGGTAGTGATATTCCTATATTGAACTAGAATTGCACTCAGTAGAGCGTATACCTCCGACGAGGCCCAACAGTCCCCTTTAAAGGAGTCATCACCTGGTTTTTTACATATCCAGTCCCTCTAGGATCGCTTTGAATCAATTCTTAAATCTTATTAGGAAAAAAAAAAAAAAAAAAAAAATCAAACATAGAGCTTGTTTTGACACTTTTTCATACCGCGACTTTCTCACGCGAGATTATGCGCGAGGTTTTGACCGGTCCGGATGTGCATTGTATTAATATGTAATGAGGCGCGCGTTGATTGGCCGCAGGAAGGACAGCGCCGGAATGGGGGGCGAGCCTGCATGCACACACGGACTCCAAAACATAAACAGCCCCCTGTCATGGCACACACACTAAATGACGAACCTTACGGAATTCAGGCATTTATGTACGAGCCAGAGTCGGAAACTGAAAGGGAGAATGAAGAGGCAGAGACGGTGGAAGATACACGTTTACAGCAGGATGTCTCTGAATGGTAAAATCTTTTTTTTTTCCTTCTTACTTTTCACACTCGTGTTTTACATGTAAGACCTGAGTTTTAATGCTGGCAGTCACGATGTATGGCGTGAAAATGACAGAGAAATAAGCAGATTCGGCGTGCTCACTCTGGCTGAGGACGGCTGTGAGCCGATGCATATGCAAGTAGCCTCCTGTGGTAACGTCACCACAGGAGCAGAGTCAAAATCTCGTGCTTTAGGAACGCGCACTACTGTGCGCTATTCCTGTTCGGAAAAAGAGCCAAAGCGAAAAAAATAAGCCACTTTCAAACTCCAGTTTTTCAGGCAAGTTTCAACAGAGATTTAACGAGAGAAAGTGCGATTTCCGGGTGATGACTCCTTTAAGTCAATCAAGCCTAATCCCATTTCAAAGTAAATATATTTAAATCAGCTAGATTCACAATGTTTTGTTTGAATCTGTCCTTTTATCTGGATGTGCACCAAAGGCTGAGGATTCCATTCTGGGCTTAGACCCATCCTCCATCCAAGTTCAGTGGATATCCATTCAGTAGTTTTTGTGTAATCCTGCTGACAAACCAACCAACCAACAAACAAATGGAAATAGGCAAACATAACCCTCTTTGGCGGGGTTAAAGATGAAAGACGGATGCTCTGCTCGTTAGTTGTACAAGTATACACAACTGCATGCCAACTGAAATATTGATGGAATATTCATTTTCACTGGCCATGTAAACAGCTAAGTAGGAATATTGTCTTTGTGACAATAACAATTTTATTTCCACTTATCCATTTATAATAGTTTTGTGATTTAGAAATAGAATCTAGAGGTGCTCATGAGACATTACCACCCCTGATGGGAGTCGCACTCTGATGATGTTGCTAGATGTATTACCACTTATCCTAAGCAGCTAGCATGGCTAATAAAATTCACTATTATGAATGCACACTACATTTTCCCGTACTGAGTAACATCAGGGTTGAGATCAACAATACATACGGCTTGTGCTGTCTTCACACTATAAACAGGCGAGTAATGCTGCAACATTTTGACAAGTATTGTTCTACCGCAGATCATTTTCTACTATAATAATATTAAAACTCGCTTTTTTTTCAACCCAAACTGGATATGACTGCCAAAAACAAACATAGCTGAACCCTCAGCAGACAGAGACTGTAATCAAGTGAACAATCAAATATCCATTTGGCCTTCATTAGGAGAGTACAAGTTGAACTGAGCTGAGGAAGCAAGCCTCAGCAAGCAGAGAGGAGTGGACTCAACACTAGTGAGGCAGAACTGAACAAAAGGTTTAGCTCCTGTCATCTAAAACCCACAAAAAAAGACCCCTGACAAGTTTAGACTCAGACAGATATACAAAAAAAAAACAAAAAAAAACAGTTTTACGCAACAATTTGGAAGCATTGTGAAACTGTGTCCTTTGGCAATGACTCTGACACTGAATGATGTAAACAAAGTTTCCAGTTTTTCACAGTAACATTGCCTAGGTCTAGGACATGCCCAAACACTTTCCCAAGATATCAAAAGATGCAATCCGAACCAATGAAGCCAGGCGGTAAACGATACCAGATCATCACCAAAGCAAAACAAAAAGAAAAAAACATTTAAAGACACCATCATCATAAAATGAAAGAGGAATGACTATAAAAGCGGTTTAAAATCATGCACAGATTAAAAAAAAAAAAACTGCCTGTGGAGATGTGAGCGAGTGCTGCGGGGCCGGGAATGTTGGTAATGAGAAGAAGAATGGATGGAGATGCGGAGGAGGAGGCGGTATCCGAGCCAAGTCGCTCCCTCATCTGACCAGTGACTCAAGACCACAGCTGGAGCCGATTACACTGGATACACACACATGCATTCATACACACACACACACACATATCATGTTCCCCTTCTTCTCTCCCACATGTACACCTCCATTATTCTTTTACCTCACCATCAAACCACAATGTTAAGTTTCCTCACACACATGAGGCCTGCCCGGCGACATGTGTCGAAAGAATAATGGGATAGTGGTTTTGCATTACAGTACAAAATCAACCAATGAAGATATTCCCCAAAACTACACAGTGCACATTTAAAGTATTCAGAGAGCTTTTGTTATCTGGACGTGGATTCTCCAACTGGAGCATGTCTGTTTAAGGAAACAGGAAGGGGCGCTCCTCAGTCACACTGAGATAAGGGTGTGGATTGTCAGTCTTAAGACACACACACACACACACACACACACTTACGCCTACTCCCTCAAGAGCTGACCCAGTGCCCCACTGCAAGACCAGATGTGGTATCCCGCCTTCACAGGCACACACACACACACACACACACTCACTCACTCACACACTCACACACTCACACACTCACACACACACACACACACAGAGATACGCATGTCACACTCTTTATTCTTGATGCACATCGGAGTTCCCGGAAAGGGTCCAGCACACTTGGAGATTGTTTCAGTGTGTGTCTGTATGCTATGTGTGTTCCGTTCCAACCATCTGTCCAGAGTTCACCTCCACACCCAATCTTCCTAATACATACTTGGGGAATCATCCCAACTCTTTAATGGTTCCTCTCTCCAGCCTTCGCCTACTCTGAAAAGTGGTTGAATAGACTGTTACACCTACTAAGGGACATTCGATTCCCTCCTCAGCAGTCACACACACATATAACGGTCGGACCCCCCCCCCTCCCGACCGGCACGTGAAAATGACTTGGTAGATCCGGCGAGTTTGCGTATCTAAATGTCCGCAGACATCAGAGAAACAGGGTCCCAAGCCACAGCGTGCACACAAGCCCCCGCCTCCAACCATCCCAAACACACTAAATCTTCACTCGACACGTGAACGGCCTCTGTGGCCTCCAGTAACGGGGCCTTCTTGGTGGAGCAGCCTAGCGAGGAGAAAAGGGAGCAGAGGGAACCTGCGGATCATTCCTGGAAATCTCCGCCAGCATTCACCTGGAACTGATTCCAAAGCATTCAGATCGGCTAAATCTCCAGGAGGGAGGGGAACACAAATCTGACCAGCCACCCACACACACACTCACACACAAAACCCAGTCATGAATGGAGTGTTTTCATTTTTGTTGGTTAAGACAATTGAACACTGGTGCACATAAGCACTGACAGATGGTACATTGGATAACATCCTCAGCAGTTCGCTGCACATTGGGTAGTCATGTGTCTTTTCAGAATCCACTCAAAGATATGACCGTGCATGGACAGAGGAAAAGAAATGAAGAATGAGAGTTTGAGGACACGCAGATGAAGAGGCGCAGGGGAGAGGCTGAGCTGAGAGAATGTGACTGGAAGAATAATGGCAACTTAATCTACATGGATAAAAAGGTCAAAAAACAAGAGGTCATAGCTAAAGAAAAAAGGGGCTTAAGGAAGTTGGGGTCGGATGAAAAGATGGATGGAAGTGAGAGGGCAAACTAAGAGGGAAAGAAGCCAGATAGAAGAGGAATGGGGAGGGATGAGATAGAGAGGAGCTTTGCAGCAAAAGCTGGAGGGGTAATTGTGTGGAGTTCTTTTGCTCGGGGAGGAGCGGTCAGCTCTCCGATGGAGCAAGAATGAGGGAATGGAGGGAGAGAGGCGCGGCGAGGGAAGCAGGAGGGAGGGAGGCCTCTCCGCAAGGCTCAAAAAACCTATCGCACCAGCCAAGAGTTCTCAATGCATCTGTACGTTTTTGTGTGTCTTCTGTCTCACGTGCAGCACGCACACAAAGACACATGGCCAGTCAGCCAACCCCCCCACCCACACTACCACCCCACCTCGCTACGCAGCGCAAAACAAAACAAGTTTTGTCTCCCGAACAGCCGAATGTGAACCCCCTCCTCCGCAATCCCGCTCTCCACAGAAAGGCTCCCAGGACAGCGGAGCAGACTGAGAGGGTTCATAAAGTCGAGCTTTGCAGGCTTATATTGCCCTATCGAGGGCCCATGTAAACAAAGTGTTGGATTGCCCCGACTTCTAATACACGGCTACCTCTCAGTGCTACACCGCAGTCTCTCAGAGGTTCAGCTGGCCCTTTGCAGGGTTTGTATTTCCATCCTTATAGTGATGTGGGAAAGTGCTGGAGAGGGGACGGAAGGGCAGGAGAGGGAGACGGGATTGAATAACAAGCAGAGAAAGAGGTGACACCGAGGAAGTGTGGAGTGGAAGAGCTGGAGAACACTCGCTTGCATTATAATGCTGATTCTAATTATACAAGGCAAAAAAAAAGAATAAGGAGCGCGGACGGGGGTAGAATCAAGATGGGGGTCAAGGGAGGCGTACTGTAGGTCATATTCCAGCCGTTGTAATCTGTGGCTGATCTGAAAGGAAGCTGAGAGCCTCTGGCTACAATCCTCATAAGGGTGGGTCAGGAATTGGAACCAACGACTGACAGGAAATTACCACAGCATATCACCATCCTCATAAGAGCACGGAGCGCCGGAGAAATAGAGCTGAAGAATGCTTACAGAAGTTTTGTATTCAACATTTATGGTTCACTCAACTTTGGGTTTGGAACCTGAGAGTGGGCTAATCCAAAATAGCTCTCCAGTCCCTACTGGACAAGTATCTTTAGTCGAGGCCAAGGCAGAGAGAGAGAAATGGGCGTGATTGGAAGCTTTACTTGTCATTTTTTTGTTAAAGGCATTCGATGCAGGGTTAGCCGGTTGCCAGTTGAAAACACACCATTAAAAGTTGAGTGTTGAGTCTCATTCCCAGGTCCTGATGCACAGAAACGTCCCTGACACAGCTAAAATAATAAGAAAATAAGAAAGTGCCGACAGGGAGTAGTGTCTTATCAGATAAAGACACCACCACACTCTTCTAGCGGGTCATAAGTGATGATTGAGTTGGATTATTTTTGTCAATGCCTGTCTTTACATTTCTTTGTTCATCAAAAAATCCACAATGCATCTTTAAATCAAATCTGTAACAAGGCAACAGGTGTCCTGCCGGGTTTTTTTTATTTACACCTTTTGCTCTCCTCCCAGAGAGAGTCACAACCACACTTAACTATCTGCTTTCCCTGATAGGCTCTACAAGAAACACTCGGAGAAATAGATGATCTTGATGATCTTCCTCTTTCGGGCCTCTCAGGAGAAGCGGAGGACAGGAAAACCTCAATTAGGAAAAGCTGCAGCTCCCAGCGGGGCCCATTCCAAGGCCTATTGTGACGGGAGGGAGTGGAGGGTGGAGGGTGACGAGTTGTGTTTTATCTCCTGGAGCAAAGGTCACAAGCACCACTCTGACTCATCTATAATTGGGCTGCGTGACTTTCTGTTTACTTTGCTAAATGTATCCAGTCTTTCAGGTGCATTGTCTAAAAGAGTGCTTTAGCGGGGAACGAAAAACTAAAAGTGTACTATCTTTTAGAAGACAGGCATTTTCTCTGTCTGCATGGTTGTTAATTGACCGGTCGCTATGCCCAGATCCTCTCAGTTACCATTAGTATGTCTGTCAAACGTTGGACTTCAGCATGGCACACATGCAGTTACCACTCAAGGAAATCATAGTAATTTTTGAAAACAGTCGGTCCCTTCGCTTCAGACAGGCAGAGTAAAGCAGGCTACTCATTTCTAGCACTTTCTAGATTTTGTTGGCTGAAGTTGTACGTGCTCTTATATTGCAATGTAGAGCTAATTTAGTACATTCAAAATAGAATCAGCTTACATTTCATTTTAACACAGCCCTTGTATTTTCTTGTTCGTATATTCCCAAACAATATGTGTCACTTTAAGGGGTACAAGACGAAACCACATGATTAAACCTAAGGGTTGTGGTAATACGGCTCCAAGCGCACCCATTCAACTTAGAGAACGCAAACACTGGTCAAGAATACTGGGCCTACTTAACTGTCAAACGAAGAGGCTGTTTAAGGGGGGGGGCTCATTAGCAAATAGCTCCATACCATTAGAGTCACGCTAAGAACACAGCCAAACATTTAGAGACGAAGAAACTGGACAGCACGTATCCAGCACATCTCACCTGGAGAGTGCTCTTCAGACTCTTTACTTCTGTCAGCAGGTGCTTCAGTATCTCTGAGGGGAAGGACACAGAAATGTCAGAAGACATCCATTGCATATCAAATGCAAAAAAAAAAAAATGTCAAGGAAATGAATTTGCCCTTCTCAAAAAGAGGGAAATGTTAGGCCCATGAAGATATGAAAGGTTTAAGTGATCAAACTAAATTCTACGGGCATATGAAGCATATGCTTCATATGTATTGAAACAGTGGAACCTTGACAGCTGTATGACTCTTACCTGCTGTGTTCGTGGCCCCACCCTGACTGGTAGTGATGCCAAGTGTCATCCTACACTCCTCCAGCAGCTTCTCCACTTCCTCACCCTGGCTGTCCCCGGCTTCCTGACCGGGAAGCAAAGACTGACTCAGACCACTGTCCCTTTCTCTCCACTTCTGCCCCGAGGACTTGCCCACCACAGGTGAGGCACTACACAGGGGAGAGGGGCTCTTTGTAGGGCTGATTGCCACATTCTTCCCATGGGAGACCACAGTCCGAGGGGTGGAGGTAGGAGGACCCCCATTCCTCCCAAAAGCAGCTTGTCCTTTACCCAGAGTACTTCCTGGCTTGTTGTGCAACAGGGTAACTCCGGGGCCAGTGGTGGAGCTATTTGAGCTGGTTGGTGGATGAGGTCTCCAATTAGGAAGAGGATTAGAAGTGGAAGGAGTCGAGCCGGACTGCACTTTCTTCACACTGGACGTGAGGACCGGGACCGGAGGTGGAGATGAAACCGGGGCTGTAGAGGAAGGTTGAGGCGAGGTAGGGGGAAGGAGCTGGGGGACACCAGGCACGAATGGAGGCCCATCACCCTGCGGAGAAGCTGGAGGAGTATGGAAACTGTCCCCATGGGCCCCTAGACAAAAAAGAATGAATGACATCAGATGACATAAGAAAACCAAAATCATGCTTTTTGACTCCTATTTCCTTGTCCGGGTCACCGGATGCTAACCCTTGCTATGGAAATTATCGTCCACCTCCGAGCTAGCAACCTGTATGCTGAAAATGGCTACTTAGCCTGGATGACCTGGTTGCTAATGGTACAACCTACACAAGCTAGCAGGTGTCAACTTTGCTCTGTTTATTGTCGGGGCTCACCTCCCACATGAAAAACAAGTTTCCCCTTTGTTGGGGATTGACATACAAAAGAAGAAGTAAAGGTTTAAAATGATAAAATGTTTTGGAAAATATACCTGGCCATGCCACCCAAGTAAAATACAGTATATGTGTGGAAAACACTGGCCTATGCCAGAATGAGAATTGGGTGACTACCCCTTTCCCAACAACATCATCCATCGCAGTCCATCACTCCTGATGATGTCGTAAAGAGCCCATTCAGTAGACATCGCCCAACCTTATTGCATACTGGAGTTGAGATGTCACAGAATCACTCGCTCCTTAACTTTCCCCATTCAGCATGTGAAAAAAACAAAAACAATGCATTTCTTTAATGGAGTGAGACTTTAAAGTTATGAACTAGTGTCAGAGACACAGCAAGAACGGACTGAAACAACGGACAGAGCAGCTGAATCATGGAGAGAACGAAGGAAACAAAAAGATTAGCAGTCACTGGTCTGGCATGTTGACACTGAAAACCCCATTCATTGAGGTGACCGAAGCAGCAAGGCCCTCATTAGCCAGCAAACATCCAGGCCATGCCCCTGAAGATGAATGCTTTAATACAGACATTCCTCTCGGACTGCTCATCGGCTATGTCGCTGCGACGCTCATTCTCTAAGTTCAGGAACACACACGTACACACACAGAGGACAAATATTCCCCACGCAAAGACGAATTTGCAGCAGCCGGACGCTAATAAATCCCCAAGCCTGACACCCTAATGATAACACAAGTGATTTTTTTTTTTTTTACTTTCTGGCACAGGGTTCCTTGCCCATATTAGAAAACCTCCAATAATAATAACACCATCAGAAACTACTGGAACCACAGTGCATCACATCTCTTTTTCTTTCCTGCTTTTCCTTGTTTGGACAAAAGCCTCGCTGCTAGCAGGCTGAGTTTTTTCTTCTTACATGATGTAAGAGCACCGTCAGTCGGGAAGCCATGCACCACCTGCTGTAAGGGCCAAATCACTGGTAAAGAATGACAGGATTGTCTAATAACTTTCTCATGCCACCCCTGCTTTTTATTTCTTCATTCCAGACCTTAATGTGCTCATCCAACCATGCACACGGCTGGCAGATTGACTGAATGAGAGAGAGAGAGAGAGAGAGAGAGAGAGTGTGTGTGTGTGTGTGTGTGTGTGTGTGTGTGTGTGCGACCATTGAGTTCTGTGTGTGTGTGTCAGATAGCATTAGGCTTCCTATGATTAATCCGGTGCCCTTGTGCTGAGCTGGGGAATTCTGCCGATTCATCACAGCTGGCCCGGCGGGGCCAGAACGAATCACATAGGGACGCGAGGAGAATGACCACTCACTGAGCAACATGCAGGAGGGCTGCCAAGATTCCTGCTTACACACACACACACACACACACACAGCCTTTCCGCTTGCTTCTCCTTTTGTTGCCTTCAATTTCCTGATTACCCCTTATCCACCCTCTTTCATACAGTCTCCAGCATCCTCGCGCTTCCTGTATTTCTCTTCTTTTTCCCTGTGCCACCCTCCTTCTAAGACGCGTGTCATGGCCTCGAGGCGTGATGCCTTTATTCTCAAAACAAAACGCAGCGCCAGGTGTATGTGTGTGATGCCACATTTCTGATTGCAGAGACAAAACGAAGGAGATTCAATGGAAGTTGAACCAGAGTTAGTAATGCAATTCCATAAGGAGGGATAAACTGATTATCAGTCTGGCGATTATCGGTTGGATCTTCAGCATTTCTCCAATTATCGGAATCAGTGCGTTTTCGTGACTGTCAGCCGATTGAAGATATGTATTTAAAGTGCCCCACTTCGGCTCAGACGCAACATCCTGAATCTGTCTGGAGTGAACCCGCCGTAGTGTCACTCAGAGTCCCGTCCACAACACTGTCCGATTGGTTACACATCACAGGTAACAGCCAATCAACACTGAACAGTCTAAATCTGCAAAGTAACTAAAGCTATGGAAAACAAGCACCACAAATCTGTACTTAAGCTTAGTCACTTTATTTCTACTGCAAATAATGGTCCCAAATATTGTTAATCTGCCTTTTTGATCACTAATAAACTACTTATGTTTGTGTGTGTGCGTGTGTTTTGCTGCTGACCTACCTGTGGGTCCGTGGCCATCCTTGCTTGAAAAG
This sequence comes from Sparus aurata, assembly GCF_900880675.1. Lineage (NCBI taxonomy): Eukaryota > Metazoa > Chordata > Actinopteri > Spariformes > Sparidae > Sparus > Sparus aurata. Next base: position 18,216,685 of record NC_044202.1, on the reverse strand, counting down.
TTGCCCATACTGCAGTAATGGGGATTCTGGCCACTGATAGGGCCCCTGCAGGTGCTTGCTCTTTCACACTACAGAGGTGCAGTGGAGGTGACCTACACACACACACACACACACACACACACACAGGACATCAAGTAAGATGATGGATGAAGTCATGCACTGTTATCCAGCCGAGAAATAATGCAGTGACTTCAGCTCCGCGCAAGAACAAGAACAACTCGATCCCCTCCGAGCTTCTGCCGCTCATCCGAACGTTTTGAAGGGAAATCAGCGTGTTTACACAGCGAGGCTCGATCACAGGGATGAGATCAACCGCAGAAACTGGACGATCCACTGCGACCACATGTGACAAACAAAGATGTTGTTGGCATGTCACGTTTTGTTTTGTTTTTTTGTTTTTTTTAAAAAGCATCATGTATGGGAAATCAGGAAACGCATCCAAACGGCACAAATCATCCAAATCGGGTGGAGCGGTTTGAGATTGAACTTTGGGCATTAAAAAAGTTGTTTTTACGCGCGATCGAAACCTTAAACACAAAAAGCTCGCGCGCGCCCAAGAGTTTCAAAACGTGTTTACGAAAGTCACCAAACTTTCTCACCAACTACTTTAAAACCCCACACCTTCAAGTTTCAGACTATTACAAAGCGGATACAAACCCTTGAAAGCGTTGAAATAAACCCAAAATCCTTTTCCTCCGAGTTTGGTAGAACTTCTCCTTCACGCTTTTGCGTCTCTCAGCGCCGCTCAGAAAAACGCACTGCCCTGCGCGCCCTGACAGAGGAGAGGGGGGGTAACGGCGCGCGCATACACACACACACACACACACACACACACGGAGGCAGTTGCGTTTCCTCAGAGCAAAGTTTAATCCAAGCAACATTTTTTACTGCATGGGCGAATCTTGATAACGACACAAAACGTGATTTGAAGCCCGCATTAAACAAAACAAAAAAAAAGAAGAAAAAAATAGCGAGAAGCAACTGAGAGAACCTCTGGATGTGTCCGCTGGAGGGCACAGTCAGGCTGCGGGAGGAGGAACCTGTTGCCTCGGGGGAGGAGGAGTGCTGCTGCTGCAGCTGGTGGTCCCTCTCATCTCTGGACTTATTATGAGGCTTATGACCCACTGACCCTCTGTGCTACACAGCTCCAGGCTGGAAAAAAAAACTCGAGTGGAGCTCTCATATGCGTTTTTTATTAGATATAAAAAATAAATAAAAATAAAAATAATAATAATTCAGCTCTTGGCTCTCAGAATTCAGCCTCTGCAGGATGCACGGATTATATGACTTTAAAGAGGCTGACAGTTTGAGTGCAGCATCTGCATGCTTAAGAGATGTGAGTGCTGTAAACTGAAGTGGTTTATTTACAATGTATTTATTTACTCATGATTTATGGCTGATTAATCTCTGGCATTAGTGCAAGCAACTGATTTGATTTAATACAATATAACACACTCTGGCAAATATTGACAAAATAAAAGAAGAAACCCCAAAGACTATAAATAGCATGTGACAGGAGTTGTTATGCATGAACACAGGATAAGACACTTAAAGGATTAATTCACCCAAAAGAAAAAAAAACCCCAAAAACAGTCATTATCTGTTTACTTCCATACCGATGGAAAGTCAGGTGAAGTTTTATAATCCACAAAACATTTCCTGGAGCTTCACGCAAGAACAGCGCAGGAACATTCTCCTAAACAGCTGAAGTAGATGGGGACTTGTTTTAAAACGTAATAAAAACAACCGGCCAAAATACTTGAAATGGCTCCGTACAGCATGTTCCGTGTAATCCAAGTCTCTAGAAGTCTCTGAGATTCCAAAATTATTTGAAAGGACCTTATTTACACCCTCTATGTACGCTAAACACTGTTAGCCTAGCACCTACAGTGAAGAGTCAGAATAAAAAACCGTGTCATTTCCATCTTTCAAATTAATTTGGTTTCGATCTAGGCGATTATGATTTATTCATTATCATATATGCTGCAACAATGAATGAATGAATGCACTTTGACTGTGGTTACTAAAATACCTCCGCTTATTCTTAATATGCTCAAACGCCAGTAAGTGTATCCTTAAATGCTCTTTTATTGTAATAAAATAATACAACATTTAGTCTCATTTTGTACAGAACTGTAATCAGGCCTCACATCTTAGCCTTTAATCATGACTCTGTTGCAGGTGACATTAATTAATTTAAAAAATATATGTTTTTATGAAGTCTGCAACATCCACATTAATATATACAAGTGCTCTTGGTAGCAACCCATTCCAACCATAATCTTTTTATTTTGCCGATACATTTGATTTATTTGTCGCTTTATTTCATCTCAGGTCTTGAAATTTAAGAAGTGACAGGTGAGAACAGGTGGCTAGAGGGCTGAAGGTCACTCATAAATATTCACTGCTGAAAACAAACCTGCTCCTGGGTCAAGTTTATTACCATAATTCATTCACATCAAGACATGGTCAACCCCTCCCAGAGTATTCTCTTTTTCCTATCAGTACTTCTAAAGTTTTGGATAGTGTACTGTGGCTCAGGAAAACAAGGATTTGAATTTTCTTTGCAATAACTGTCTCCTAGTATAAGTGTTACATTATTCACCCTCCTTGTGTGCTATATCGGAGGTTTGAAGTCTAAAACCTACACGCCTGACCGATTTAGCAGATATAAAGCTGGAAAATCAGTGTCCAATCCATTTAAGCGTACTTATAGCAAAACAGCAAGTGCACTTTGACTAAAAACGTATTTTTATTTCTTGTCAGAAAAAAAGCACATCTTCATCACACAACACTGTACACAGGAACAACAACAAAAGAGAGAAACTGACCCGCAGGTGCGACTAAGTTCAACAGCAGAGCAGCATGTTTGCCAAATGCTTTTATTTCATAAATCTCTTCCAACAACTTTCCATTAAATATTAACTATAGCGCTAACAGAACAAATCTCTCCTTTAACGAGCAAAGCTTAAGCGGAGTACTAGGACCTTTACACAGAGAGCTAACAGATTAATACTGTACTTTCAAACATTCCCGGTATTTTCATTCCGGCGGCAAACGTGTTTTTTCAGATGCTCCCTTTTTCGTCGGTGTGCTGTCTTGGCAGTTCCCCCCCCTCATAAACTCTACTCTGCTGAGTGAAACGGGAAGTTTGCTGCAGTGAGGAGACAAGCCCTCCCTCACTCTCTGATTGAGATCAATAGGTTTCCACAGTGCTCTGTGCTCACTGTGCACCACTGCAGTATAGAGAGAATCCATCAAAAAAATAAAAAGGCGCGTTACACAACCTCGAGCACCCACACACATCGATTTCAATGCCTGAGTGTGACTTTAAAAAGCAGCTCAGGCAAAGAGTATGTTAAGTACATACATAAATCTGAATCAGTCGTCACAGAAAAGTTTTATTATCCGTATTTTTACCCTGAATCTTGGGTATCCTGCTGTATGAGACTATCACAGCCCCATTATGATGTGTCGGCCAGTGATCCAGATTAAGGTGAGCAATTGTTCGGTGTCTGATGCCAGTTGGAACCATTAGCTCCCCTCTTCTGAGTGGATTACGACCATTTTGTTGGTGACCTACTGTGCCAGCTTGCGGAAGGGCCACTCTCAGGGCTCTAAAAAAACGCACAACCGGCAACAACTAGCTGCTAGATGCAATTTGGCAGGCGGACAAGGGATGGCTCTTTAGCGATGAAAAACTGGATTACAAGGTTTGGCTGACCTCTCGGTGATGAAACACTCTCGCTTTCTCACAGTCCTCCTTTTTTCACAACTTTACAGAAGGAACTTTCTCCTCCGCCTGTGCTCGCGCGAGAATAAAATTATCTCTCGTGTCGTCGAGGTATCTGAGACACAAACTTCTTCATCTAGCAGATTTGGATATATCGCATAAAGACGCTACGACCCTGTGCTACCCATAAGGCACAGCGCGCATTCTCAACCACGCTCAGCGTCTCGCCAAACCCTTTTCACTGTGACATTTTTTGGTGTAATCGCAAAAGGAAACACCAATCCCATACATTTTTTTATCCACAGTGGGACGAATGGTGGACTCTGCAGGGGGAACGGCACAAAGTTTGGATGCACAGGGACCGTCTGCCTCTCACGAGTCCTTGCCTCTAATACCAGATTAGGCGAGTGACCGCGTCTGCCAGGAATGATTTTCCACCTGGGGTAATCCCCAGGACACAGAGGACACAGGCTTATCCAGGAGGAATCACCATCCTGCCTCGCCTGCCTGCCACCCGCTGTGTCAGCCAGGTAAATAGGGATGCATAATCCCGAAGGTGTATTTGTGCTCGTCTTGCTTACATGACTCAGGCTTTGATATCAAAGTTCCAAGCACTCTTCTACTGAAAGAAGTGTTTACGATCCACAACACGGCCCTGACACTCTCTTCCACTCTTTCATCACTCTCACCAAGCCCCTTGGAGGATTAAACTTTCCTGAACACGGGAAGCTCCAGTCACAGATTCAGCCAACCCACGTCTTCTGCCAGTGTCACTTGATTGACAGCCGGTGGCAGACCGCGCCAGCGAACGCCAAAGCTTGCTGATGGATGGCACCTGCTCCTCCTCAGAGGAAATCAATTGAAGTCATGGGCAGGGATGGACTGCTAAAACTCTTACACATGGCTGTCTGCCTGGGGAGGGGGGCACGGAGAAAAGGTTTGCCAACCATCTGTGTATAGAGGGGCACTGCCAAGCATCAGTCCCTTTTCACGCCATCCCTCAATAAGACACACACTGTCTCCAAATTAAACATGTCAGTTCCTGACAGAGTCTTTGGGAGGTTCCAGCATCATTACGCACTCATCCAATCAGTCGTATTGCTTTGGACCTTCTCAGCGCATTAAAAACTATAATATTAGTGACGAATTGACACAATCCAACAGCAGTTAATCTAGTTTTATATGTGTTGCACTAGTTACAGAATATCAAACATCAAACTTCAGGTTGAGGTCAGTCCAATAACCACACTTGCTCATCAACAGAGAGCACATGGGCCACATCTGAGCGATGGGCCGGCATAGCTACGATCTTAGACGTGCGGAAGCGTAGTTACCCGAACTCAACCTGTGATGTTGCCCAATCTATATCCACTTTACGGATTATTTCGGAGGAACTTTCTGGCCCACAAAGGAGGGAGGTGGGATGTCCTGGCTGGCAACGCCCCTGCGAGCGACATCCAGGAACGGGGTCCTGTGGGCTGCTGTGCCCACCGTGCTGGCATCAGTATGTGTGCCAATCAACTGCAGCACACGTGCAGAGGGCCGGTGGTGGAGGGCCAACTGCCTGGAGCTGTAGCCACACACCCCGATCCCCAAGGCCCCTAGCAGCATGGCCATGCCGGGCACGGACTTCTCAGCAGGAGGCGTCACAGACACATTGTGGTAGGCCTGGGTCTGGAAGGGGAGAAAAAAATGGAGAGTGACATGTGATCAGAGGAATTCCTTGGTATTATGCGAGTACAAAGGGAGACCGGGCAATCAAAGCAGTCGAAAAATAGCACAAACCCCCAGCAAATAATGGCCAAATATTCTTGATTTTACACGTGGTTTATATGTGGATGCAGACCAGTTTCAGAGGACAACATGCCTCGCAGCCGTTTTTGTCTGCATCAAATGAGCGAGCTAAATATGCTCGCCTCAGCCGCCGCCCCGTCTACTCCTCCCACCAATCCCACAGAGATTAAAAACTCATCTTCTCTCATTTACCAAATCGCGGTCCGTCTCCTTTGACAAACAAAAAACTCGTCTATTTTGCGATATGGGCGATTTCCTCAGTGGGCCCTTGACAATTATCAAAAGCACAGAGGAGCGAATAATAGTAGCTTCATAGTTTTTCTAATGGTGCTGTGTCACAGGCGGTTAGGAAGCTATTCCTGTAGCTCACTCACCCTTTTCCCATTTCCATTTACAACGCAATGGACTGTCACAGGCTTGGGTTTCTCCATTGTTTGTGGTAAATGCCACCGGAAAGGTGTTTGTGTTTCGGAGCTAAAACAAAAGGCGTCCTTTAGTTACTGGAACAGAAACCTGGAACAAACTCATATTTGTGGATGGTGTGTGTATTTAATATGACAGTACTGTATTTAATCATCTGTGAGACACTTGGAAAAAAAATGGCTGAATAAGGCTCAGTGAATCCGACTTACTACACGCACTGTCTCCGTATATAAACCCCTGCACGTACCCATAAAACCAGCACCTTGCAAACACTTCATTACATCAATGGCTGCTCTCAGAACTGTCAACATTATTTCATCTGCCACTCTCTTCTATTCCCTAAGGGCCAGCAGAGACCGAGCACACCAAGTACCGTATGTAATCTTCAAACCGAGACACTTTGAGGGGCTTTCTGCCGTTTTGTTTTAAAGGTCTTAAATCAAAAAAACAAGTTGCTTGATGCAGAGAAATTGCAATAAAGTGCTATCCCCTTCTGCGTCTCAGATCGTAATAGGCAACTTTCAACGACTCAGCACTTTGTGTTCCAAATAGACAGCCTTAGTGTCTCTGGGCGTCAGAGAGTAGAATCCACAGCACATGAAAATATTCTATAGCTTGTTTATTATTCATTCCATCAAAGTACCAGTGAAAGATGCAAACCTGTGTTACTTAATGTAGTTTCAAACAAGCTATTTTAGGCAGTTAAATCGCCCATAAAGTGACACCAAAACATCCACTTACCTCCTTATGAATCATAATGCACCTTTTTTGACATAAAATATCACCTCAAGGCTGTATAATAGTGATAATAATAATAATCACCCACTCCATATATATCCATTCAATTATTTCCTCTGCACTATTTGTATTGTTTACATCCTAGTTTTTGGTTTGTCACTTTTATGTCATCTCCTTTGTAAGTACGAAAGTGATTAATATTGACCCCTCAGTCAGATCCCTTGTATGTGTACACATAATTGGCCAATAAAGCTGATTCTGATTTTGACAGCTGAACTCTTCCGAACTGCTCACACTCACCTGCAGGAGCCTAATGTAGCCCGGGGTCAGTCTTGGGACTCTGAAAAACATATTTGGAGCTTCTTTGATGGTCTTCCTCTTAAACCGGGAATGAGTTACAGGCCAGATGTCACTCGAGCGCCTCTTCCCGGACTCCCAGGACGGGAATCGCACTTGCAAAGGATCTGTCCCTGGTCTGGTGTGGCCTCAGACAATTCAACCTGTGCTCTGATGCAGGACAGCCTGGTCGGCCCTTATAACGTCTCCTTCCAGCCTTACATAACAGACAGTCTGCAGGTGGTGTGTCTAAGGGGATTACAGGAGCTGGAACACAGAGACAAAGGAGTTGGTCAAAACAGAAGGAATGGAGTGTGGGGCTGGGTCACGCTTAGAAATCAAAGTATGGTTGAATCGCATTAAAATGTTAAGTGCTACCTTTTACCATATTCTGCTGTGGAAATGATTTAGTAAAACCAGTAAAGTTCTAACTTGGGTTTTAAATTGGTTTGCATGTGTCCAAAGCTTGGTCTGATCTATTGCATAACAGTAGAACCCACTTAGTTGTATTAAAGGTAAAAAAAAATGTATTAAAATGTATTAAATGTTAACAACTGGCCACCTGTCAAATTCATACTCAAAACAAATGGGGGGTTTGATATCACCAGAGTCACTGCTAACTGCTGCTAACTGTAGCTGCCTTTGATAAATTAAAAAAGCTAAAGCTAAGCTAATAAAAAGCTCAGTAAGCGGTTCTGACTGGAAGCTCTGGGATCAGGGAAAAGTAAGAGTTTACACCCGTAGCACGGGAGCTTTGGGCTGTGACGAGCTTTAAACGGGCAAGCTGGTTAGCATGTTAACTTCAGTAGATTGCTCTGCAACATAACACATAGAAACCATGATCTCAAAACTGCTACTTGTTTATATTCATTTGATCATGTTAGTTAATTCTTGAATCTTACATATTGCACCTTTAACCATTATGAATTTTCTACATAACCTTATATTTGCCATTTATATATATATATATATATATATATATATATATATATATATATATATATATCAATCAGTATATATAAGACTATAAAATGTTCTCAATAATATGACTATTTCAGCCCCATCAGCCAGTCATAATATTAATGTTAATATCCATATAATCTATTAATCTAGCTACTACACAGCATATGGTGTGCAGGTGTGGAGATTGAGAGGGATGTCAAAGGGTTGTTAGACATGAGGCCCAAATCATCTGAAGTCAGAAACACTAGAATCCATTTGAATCTGTCAAGTGGGTTGATTCGGATGCGTTTCTGTTGATGTGCTCTGTGGCTTCTCCTGCACAGTCAGCAATTTTTAAAGCTTTAATATCCACCCAGGCCTCGGGGCCGCGGAGTGAGGTCTTATAATGAGGAAGCTGCGTTGATAACGTCTCCCTCGCTGGAGAGGAATTCTCTCCAGCGAGCAGCCAACAATGACCTTCTTCTCATCTCTGGTAATAGGCCCCAGCTCTGCCTCTCGACCCATGCATCCATGAATAATCTCAAACCCTGGCATCGATGCTGCAAAGTCATGATGCCGCCGAAAACTTGTGACCCCCTGGGTATTATGCACTAAATGAAACCGTACAGCTTTGAAGTGAATAAAAACAACTACAACCATTAATGACTGGATTCTAGGAAATACAAAACGGACGAGGTAGTGCAAAAATATTAACAAGTGAGAGAATCTACATGCTCGCTGCTCACTGAGGCTGTACTGAAGCATATGCTGCTTTGAGCTAAATGCTGACCTTAGCACACTGATGTTCACCATCTTTGTTGAGCTTGTTAGCATGCCAACTTTAACCGGTAGGCAAATTGACACTAAATAGGGCAGAGGTTGATGGGAAAGCTATTAGTTTTACAAGAATTTGCGACAGAGATTTTTTTTAACAAGGGTGGAAGTATTGAAATGTTGTAAAAATTTATATTTTGGGCTATTTCTTGACAGCTTAAACAAGTATTAAACCCAACACTGACATCCTCTTTTAGGCTGTAGAGAACTTAGCAAGTTACAGAGCAAATTTATCACTCATTTGGATGGTGTTGGGTCACTGGTCCTACATTGACTCTCTTTTAGCTCTGTTTTTGGTCCCTGCCAACTCCTGAAAGAGATACCGAGCCATCATAAATATTATAAATTCCACCTGTACTGTTCTTGCTCAGATTGTCTGCCGTGAAAAGGGCCTATCGAGATATTTCTTTTCAAAGCTGAACTCCTGGAAGGATTGTTAGGTGATCATCAAAGTCAGTCAGTTGTACCAAGTTTCGGGCAAATCTATTTCATGCTGCTGTAAGTGTGTGGTCGTTTTAGCTAACTTCCTGTCCATTTTGCAGTTAGCAATCCCCTCTCTACCTCACCACATTAACGAGCAGCGCCATCTGAGTAATCGCCAGACATAGAAGCAAACAGGGGGACTCTGCACTCTCTCTGGAGTTCTCAGTCCTGATGGGCAGGGATACCAGAAAATGTCTCTTGTGTTTTGCATCATGTGCATGACAGACATGGGTTAAAGACCAAACCGCCTATAAATGTTATTACTGTTCAAATATAGAGCTATTAAACACTTATTTAAATGATAATAATATATCACTTGCAGCAGCTGTAACAGCTGTTGAGGTATTTCTGTCTGGACCAAAGTTGTGGATAGAACAACAGACATACATCACTACAGTCTCATCATCGCACCACTCGCATGGCTAAAAATATGCACAAAATTTAAGAATGATCACCTTTTTTTTTTTTTTAACTATGATCGTGTCAGGCAATGTGAATTTTACCCTTATTCTCTCCTCTGGCTGATGTCTGCAGAATGAGCCCATGAGCTCCCATCACACACAGCACCTGGTGCATCCATCCCTGACTAGAGACCACAGATGGTGGCCCTCATGTTAATTGTCCACCACTATCATACCGTACTCACACACATGCGCTCAGAGCTGTGTGTTACAGTGTTAAGTATAACCAGTGGTGCATCCCAGCTCTGGAGAGACAACGGCTCCTCTCGAGCCAGTACATGGCAGACAGCTCTCGCTCGGGCCATCACGACGACGCTATCCAGCCGAGATAATTCCCTGCCCTTCTCTTGAACTTGCTCCCTGGCGTTGAGCGATGGGTAAATGTACTAGAATAGCTGACCTCAGCTGTAGACAGGTATTGTTTTGCTGGAGGTTAAGCTACTGACTCCTTGGGTGGTACCGGTTCCTAAATTCCACCGACAACAAACTGTGTCGCTATATTGAGCGTTAGTTAGATAAGGGCAACAAATTGGGATTATATAATGAAACTGGCAATTGGTCTTTATTAAATCAACCACATAGCGATTATCTGCTGAGACACCATTAGTACGATCAGTATAACATCCCTGAAGACTATTAACTAAATCCAATTGTATTGGGTGAAACAGCAAGTTTGAAAAAGGGCTGTGGAATAGCAACTTGGTCAGAAATTGATTTGTGGGGAGTGTGCTGTAGATAATTGAGGAGCTATTAGGTTAACTGGCTGGATTTAAATGTCATAACATCTGCGAACAACAGTGGAGCTTTCGGCAGAGCTGACATTTGCCTTCTCCAGCAATTAGGGGTTCAGATGAGGAGGACGGGTCTTACGTTAATACCAATTAAATATTTTATCAATTCGAAACTACATAAAACTCGAACGAACAGGGAGGTACGTAAAAACTTGGTCGATAATGACGGTGTAAGGCTGACTCGTGGTAGGCGGAAGGATTTGCCTAGCTCAGGATTAACTGGCTTTGTTTTCTTAAGGCATGACAATGAGAACAGAAGGCGTAGATCGAAAGGAAACATATTTAATAATAAAAAAAATATATTTTACAACATTGTGAGCATATCAATAACTTTTTTGTCTAAAGCGCTGGAGCACAGGAGAAATAATCCTTTGGTCGAGTCTCTGTCTCAGCCTGACTGACAGTCTCATGGGTGCGTTGTAGAAAGCCCTGTCTTCTTGTCTCCCTGCATGGGAAGAATGTCTGTGATCCAGTATTGGAACAGCGAAACGACGGCTGTGGTTTCCTCTAAAACACGGAGAGAGAGAGAGAGAGAGAGAGAGAGCAACATTTCAGTTACAGCCGAGACCGCTGCTGACAACACAATACCAGAGGAACAGTCAGTGTTTTCACCTAAGAGACTGATTTGCTGTTGTGTTTTAAGCATAATATATCAAAATCTCTAGTCTACTTCCCTCCTCTCTGCGTGTCCATATTTAATTTAACACAACTGACTCCAAACCGAGAAGGCGTCTTTCTTATGCTTATTCTTGAAAAGTCAGAATTCTCTTTAGTGAATCTATGCAGAACGTAAAATAGACAGCATAAAGTGGAGCAGTCAAGCCGATGTCATTCAGAAGAGGAACTCCAGGGTGCAGTAAAATATTCTGAAAAGAAATCCGCTTTAGACCCGCTCCTGCGCTCAATTGATTGCCACTGCAAGGGCAGAGTGATACAGTGGGGAGAGATTTAGTGAACTCACTTAAAGAATTTTAAAAAGCACGCGGATTAGCTTCTGCACAGTGCTGAATGTGGGTCGCATAAAAAAAAAAATATATATATATATATATGAATGCTGCTTTAACATGGAAATCAAAAATATTCAATCATGTTAAAATTGTCACATTGTGATGTTAATGTTATGCTATACATGTGATGCATCAACGATGAGTCTGGAACTGGAAAGATTCATTCAAGAGGAATTCTGCTGACGTAACCTGCTGACGGAGTTGCACTCGAAAAAACAGCAGCGTTTACAAACAGTGAATCGAAGCATGACTCAGACGGAACAAGGTGGGTGGAGGGGGGGCTAGAAAAAGCTTTCAGGCAGAGGTGGCGCAGGTGCAAGGAGAGGATGGGCACAACTAAAGCAGCCTTTATTGTAGCCCCTGCTCGTGTGTTAGCAAACTGTTTTTGACACGGTGTTGTCCTGGCGACCGGGACAGGCGAAGACGCGGGTCACTTTGTGGCCACTCATATGGCCGTGGCCTGAATCTCCTGGCTGCTCTCTCCACCCTCTCCCTCTCCCAAACACATACACTTGTCTGCGTGACGGCAGCAAAGTCCCTGCTGATCCTATTATGCAGCCAGCTAACCAACCATGGAAATGCACAAACACAAACATGCACATGTGAAAACATGTTGGGGGGGATGGGATGGGACCCACGAGACGTTTCGGCTGCTGGCAAGATGAGCAAGTTGAAACATGTTAGTTTACTCATAGCGCAGGTCACCCGTGTCTGACTTGTCATATGGACAAGACTGGCAGTAGGATTGCAGGTGCGTACAGGTAAGGGCGCATGAGGGCAAGTAAGGGCAGGTAGATTCAGGTGAACAATAACGATCGATGTAGGAGCACATAGAGTATGAGGCAAGCCGGGACAGACGGAGGCATGTAGTAACCTGCAGGGACAGGTCCCAGCAAGAGGAGGCCAGTGTGGACAGGGATGGGCATGAAAGCATGTCACAAACAGGGAGAAACAAAGATGCCATCATTTTTTTGTGTCCAATGTACGAAGTGTCACTGACCTGCCGACATAAGAGAGGTGTTATAGAGCTCCTGCAGAGCTTTTTCCAGCTCGTCTGTCTCTTTCTGTTGCACGAAGGCCTTGAGACTATAGAGCTGCTCCAGGACAGAGGGGGGCTTGCGTCCGCTTGCCATGCTGCTCAGAAGGTCGTCCAGTGTCCCCGACAGGAGAGATGGCTCGTCTGCATGCAACGAGGCTGGAGGAGCACAAAAGAAGTTAGGGTGGGTCTGCTGATTAAAGGCATCAACATCATTATTCAGTTCCAAACGTTAGAGGGGAGCAGGGATGCCACGTCTGTGCTTTTGCTGCACAGCTAGGCTACTTTTGTGGAATTGCCGTGGGCTGAAGTTTTTGTACGCTGGTTAGGTAGACCTATTTTTTCCGACAAGCCTTTAGCAGGATCGCAAAAAAGGAGAAAATATAACACCTGGTTGACCTTCATAATGTGTGTCAGTTGAAGTTGTGAAACAGTAAATATATAGCTAATTCATACATGTATTTACTATGAGGGGTATGATTAAAATACAGTGATGCAACATTGTAAGTTGAAATAAGGTATGGCCTTAACTACAGTCATATGGTAATGACATCACATTCATGTTTTCTAGGCAGGAGGGGAGAGAGACAAGTGACGAGAAATCAAAAAGACAATATATGAGGTTAGTTTATGTATCAGTCTAATGGCCTACAACATGTTCACAAAGCTACATGTTTTAATAACAATAATATACTGTATCAACTTAAGTAAGGCCAATTAAGGAGCAAAGTGAAACAACTGTTGAACAACTTTTAAAGCACTTTATGGTTATAAAAGAGCATATTTTGAGTTCTGGTATCGGGCTGATTTTGTCACACAGACCTGGCAACCGTGGAGAGGAGTGTAATCTAACTTTAGCGAAGCTGACAAAACAACACACACACACACACCTCTATAAATTGCACCAAATATCTAATAATATACAAATCTAATAACACATCTTTTTAAAGTTTTATTTCTGCTTTTATAAACATCGCCTCTACTACAAACCACTGTCTAGGCTGTGTCATCACAATAGAGAAAACATCACTCGTTTACTTTTCATTTACAGAGCCAGACTGGGTGCATCACTCTATCTGTGCATGTCTCGCCATTTAGTATTAATCTCGCTCATTTACAAGGCTGCTCTGCCAGGTACAGAGGAGCTTTTCTCTTATTTTGAACGCTGGTCATGGCCTAATGTTCAGCACACCCCGCGGCTTAATGAACTAGTTTCTTTGAGTGAGTTCAAAGCCTTGATTAAAAACTCAGTAACGGAAGAGTGCGGACGCTTTTCCGCAAGCCGAAATTTTGGACTGCCAGTCTGCTGCAAAATAATCCTTATAGTAACATGATTTTAACTTACATAATGACTGAAACTGTGACTTCTGTAATAGCGGGCTTTCTTGGCTCGGTTTCCTTTGAAATTACTGTTAAATAAGTAAGTTAGCATCCAGCACTCCGACAAAGAAGTTTATCAATTTAGTACAAACTAAAATCCCTGCTGATTTTAGCTTTCATACTTTCACCCAATTACTGATGCTGTGTTTTTGACTATTTGTTTACTTCCTGCAAGCACTGTCACATCATGGTTCAAAAGAAGCGCAGATGTGCGGTGACTTCTGTTCAACGGTTTTAATCACCATGTATCAGCATTTGGCAGAATTTAATTGTGTGTTTGCAAACTTCATCTCTGAAAGACACCAGCTTTGCGCATCAGAGAAAGCAAAAAGAATCAAAATCAAACAATCCCCTGGCAGAGTGTTAGTTTTCCAAATATTCACATTAAAATGAGCACAGAGTGTAGAAATGCTACAAGATTTAGAGCAGAGTAGAGCTGAACCAGCTGATCCAAAAAGGCACGCACCTCTCTGCTCAATACTTACAATCTGACTTATAGATTTCCATTGTTGTCCTGAGGAAGTCTGACACTTCTGCAGCTCTCGTCTCGTTATCCTCCACCTCCTTCTCCTTCTCAGCTTCCTCCACTTCTTTTTTGTAAGTGAACTCCAGGGCAGTGGCCCGGGGCATCATGCCCATGGAGAGCAGCTTGTCTTTGTGCCTCTTCTTCTTCAGCTTCCTCTTCTTGTTCCTGCTAATGCGCACTCCTCCCTCATCTACAGCCGTTCCACTCTGACCCTCGCTCTCCGGAGCTGCTCCATCGTTCCCGCAGCCTTGATGGAGGGGTGGTTTCTTTTTCTTTCTCCTCCTTTTTCGTTTGTGTTCCTCTTCTCGCTCTTGATCGCTACCACCGGCGCTCTGCTCTGTGGGACACGAGATTGTGAACCCTTGATTAGTTTCAAAACATTTGTTGATCCATCACAGTCTGCATGAGTGCCTCTAAGGAAAATCTGCCTGAATCAGAACTGTGAGCTATATCGGAGATGGGTGGGTTTCACCTGCAATCTGGATGAGGAGAAAACACCTACAGACCAGTAAAGAGCCGAGTCCCAGGGATGTCCACTAATGTCTAAGAGGTTGAGAGATTGCGGGTTTCCCTCCAGCCAATCACTGCTCCAGCTGATTCCACTAATTGGATGCTTCGTCGCTTTGGCTGATTGCATCCTAATCAGCCTGTGTGGTTACTGATTGAAAAAGGACTTGGCTGAATCTTGGCCTTACATGCGAAAAACTGTAGATTACAGGTTACAGGTGGAAACTCACACGGTAAAATCAGCATACTGTACATGTGATGTTATGTGGAGCCTCTTGACATGAGTGGTAGACATTTCCAGTATCATATCGAATTCCTTCTCTGTAATGATCATGAAATCTACACCTTCCATGCCGCTTCTGACAATTCCCTTTGTTATGAACCGAGCACTCTGATGAAAGATGAAGGGGCCCAGCACTCAGGCTTAACATCAGCTTTTTATAGATCACATTCTTCCTTCCTTATGGAGATCACAATAAGGGCTCCTGCATTGCTGTTTTAGCCCTGCCATTTGGTTCCTCGGTAGAAATAAATCCTCCCGAGTGTTAAATCTCTTCCTCACGCTGAGCGGCTTCCTCTCCGCCTCGTCACACAGTTCCTCTCCTTAACAGCTCAAGACATGCTGAGAGGTCAAAGAAAGCCAGCACCCTTTCGAATTCTTAGTGACCCATTCACAACTACTGAGCAGTGAACTGGCCAGCAGCCAGAACATAATGCAGCTGAGGAAGTGGCAGAGCGACGACGTCGACCAATGCTGAAAGGCAATTCAAGAGGAACAACTGTTCAATTTCGCTTCACCAGGGACCGTGGCGATGACAAACTAAAGTCACTTACAGGACTCGTCTCTCAGGCGAAAATGAACTCGAATTCATTGCTGTCAACGCTGCTGTCTTTTTTATGACTCGTCTCATAGACCATCTGGGCAGCACCCTCCCATTTGCTGCAGGCGGATGAGAGCACCGGGGCTTTTTCAGAGCTTGTACAAATATGCAATATTTATGGTGTTTTTTTTAATTAATTCTGTTCTTTTCTGGTAGATTAAAAATAAACCAAAGAATCGTACAGCAATGTGTTACTCAGCATACAGGGAAGGAGATTCTTCCAAGCCTAAATGCACTTCTTTAATAGCATCATCCGTCACACAGAAGGTATCAAGAAATGGAATTGAGTTGAAAAGGTGCAATATGCAAGAACTGGCCACCTGTCAAATTCAGCTATGTACTTAAAAAGAAAGGGTCAGTACGTCACCGAATCCTACTGTGGTGCCAGGCTGTGGTGACAGCTGTATTCAAGTCTACGGGAGATGAATGGAGAAAGACACTAAAACCCAGCATATCTAGGTCGTATGACTTCTGATGGAGAAATGCCTCCAGAACATTAAATAATGCACTTCAGAGAGTAGGTTAACAACAGATTTTTTTGATCGACACGTTGTTCGCTCCTCGACTGTGTGTGGAGACGGGCTCCTGTTCGCAGTGTGATTGCAGTCTCATCAGCGGAAATCAGTCAAACCTGTCCCGTTTGATCAGTATATTAATAGCCCTGTCAATCTTTTTGGGGATAAAAAGTAGTTTTTAACCTACTCTCTAAAGTGTGTTCTTTCATTCTGTCGAGTGATACGATCTTAATATGTTGGGGTTGAAATGTGTCTCTCCAGGCATCTCCCACAGACTTCAATACAGCTGACACCACAGTCTAGCACCAAAGCAAGATTTGCTGACATTATGACCCTTGCTTCTTTTTTAGGTTCCTTGGGAACTGGGATGTCGGGGACCAGGGAAGTGTTAGTGTTTACACTGCTAATAGGAATTTTTTTTTTTATTTACCACGAGGGGCCGAGCCTAGCTGGTCCATATGCCAACTTCAGTAAAAATCTCTGCAACACAATACATTCTATGGACATCAAAATTTCAAAACTGCTATTTTTTTCACATTCTGTTACCAATTTTAGTATTTTTTTCTAACATTTTCAACTAACATTTTCACCCCTTAAAGAAAAACACTGAACAAAGGGTGCAGATATGATGTCTTAGGTACAGTGGCGGACACTCTGGTTGTGCAGAAAGGGGGTTTCCCCTGGTTAAAAAAAAGCCCATTCTTGAACCAACTGACAAAAGCACATCAATTATGGAGGAGGCTTTTAGACGACTTACGTTTCCACATCTCATTATCTAACACTGTCAGCTCAGGCTGCACATAACAGTGTAAACACAGGGTGGAGATGGATGTGGTAATTCAAGACAAGAATAGCGGTTGCCTCATTTACTCTACATTACTATATCACTGCAGTTATTGTTGCACTGTCTCTATAACATTATATTTGATGGATTTTATTATTATTAAAATCTCAACCCAAGCTGACCTTAAATGGGACTTTAGATTACGATTTCCATCAAGGCTCACTGGCCCCTAAATCAGAAATGTGATTCAATTAAGGCGCTGCTGGGCTGAGGAGTACAATTAATCAAAATGAACCTCATCGTTCATTCCAGTGGGCACCTTTAGACGCCACACTGTCTCAGCCAGCAAATCACTCTTATTTCACCGAGGTGAAGCAGAGGCCTGTCAGGTGGATGGAGGTCTGTAGCAGGGACGATGAGTGCAGAGACGCATGCAATGAGCCAGGGTTGTTATTACAGTCTGATTGCTCCGCCGGTTTACGACAAGAGAAAAGCGCATACAAAATAAACAGACTTTCAATTATGCATATCAGGTGCAGCGTGTGTGACTTATCTTTGAATCCAACTGCCATAAAACTCTAAAAACAAAAACAAACAATTTCAGCCTGGCATTAATGTCAGCTCACAATTCGGCTTAAAAAAAAAAAATTGCACCAATGAGGGGGTAAGCACTTTGTAGATAAGCTGGAAAAGTTTACTCTGACAAACTACACACACAATACGAGTGAAAGTGAAAATCTACCATCCTCAAACACCATCTGCACTGCATTCAACTTCTCTTCAGTTCAGACACACAACTGATATCACTATTTGTTTCCCTGAGCTCGTGGTGTGGCAGAGACAATCCAGAAGAGTGACTTTAATAATAGAGAGCGCCTTCCCCGGAGAAACACCCCGCCGTAAATCTCAGCGAGCTTTATGGTGCACATCGGAAGTACATAAATGTTGATTATGGTCGTCTTACCAGCTGGGTCCTCAGCACTATTTATGCTTTCTAGCTGAGCGAGTGTGACGGATTTCTCTGAATCGGTCTTGTAGTCTGCGGGAGGAGGTAGGACCGTGTACATCCGCCTGCCCGGATCGGTGGCGCTCTGCGTCTTTCCTGCATCTCCTGAGACAGACAGTGCAAATAAAAGAAGGCGATGAACCCTGATGGTGAGAGCAGCGGGGTGAGCGTTTAAATGTGTATGATGTTGTGCTAATGTGTGAAATAAGGGAAGAGGATCAAAAGGAAAAGTACAAAAAAAAGAAAGACCTTTCACAAAATATTGTACTTTTGCAAGCATTAAATGTCACGGGTGAGCTTAACGTCATCGTACCAGCGGCAGCGTTCTGTCCAAAGGTTTTCCTTTTCCTATAGTTTTGTTTGGCCAGGGCCTCTACAGTGCGTGGTGGGCTGGGCTTCGTCTCTGATTTGGGAGCTGCAGGGTAGAGCCTCTGCAGAACCTTGGACTGAAATACTAAGTGACAAGACATGGGTCAAAAACAATCATGAAAACATTAAAACTACTTGTTCACCAGTCCAGAGCCACTGTGCATTGTAAAATGTCAGACTTTTTCTTAGTTTTTAAGGAAACATAACCTTAACGTCATGCTAAAACCAATCAATTTATTAATGCAATTGTAGGCTTCCTCTCTAGAAGCATGGAGTGGGATTAAAGGATAATGTCACCAAAAAAAGTAAATCAGTTATTATCTACTCTGACTTTAGCTGTGGAGCGCAAGAAACTTTCCGTCAGCATGGGTGTGAGTAGATAATGACTGGATTTGACATTTTGGGTGAACTTCTCCTTTAATTTATACACCAAGTTATGCATCTCATATGCGTTTCCAAACAATAACAAAGGGTGAGGTCATAGAAAAAACCAGTTTAACAAACCGACTTCAACAAGGTGCTGGATTATGAATCATGAGCATGTTGTGGGCACTAAAAAACTAAAATATATAACGTTACTAGTAATAGCACTAGCACTGCACCCCAAACACTTCTCCACTCGTTACGTTACAGTACGTTGCCAAAAGTCATGCATACGTTCGGCAAGACCTGATATTGACGTTACAACTGCCTCTAGATGACATTACCGTTTGACGGTGAAGCACGTGCATTTGTTTACAACATATCCACCTAACGCGAGACTTAGCCCGCTAGCTATGTTAGCTTGCCAGTCGCAATGAAACCGCTTTGAATTTGACCATATACGAACATATATTGTGCTCTCCACGACACCGGCAGTGCTCACCGTCTTTCCTCCGTGCCATATCAACATATATAGTTGTCTGAGTCGAAGCAAAGCGGAAGGACACCTAAACGCAACATGTGGCTAACGGCTGCTATGCTAGCGAGCTAGCTTAGTTAGCCACGCAGCCTGCTAAGCGTTCAAAATAAACCCGCTCGCAGCAAAGGTTAAGCCAGCACACACGCGTGAAATACACAAGCTGTGTGTCGTGTAATGCCACTCCAATGCTTCTTCAAAAAGTACATTATCGCTCGGTCTCCTGCAGCTACACCCTCTCCCCCTTAGGCACCAGCTTACAGATGGTAGGGCTGACTGCACAGGAGGAAGTCTCTTGTTCCAGTTGTGTGCCGGATCCTATTCACATTAACGGGAATTCATTGATTCTTCAGTTATCACAAACAACATATACCCCGTATATCGTGCATCTATATATTGTTTTGCTCAGTTGAATCCATTCTTTAAATCGGCAAATAGAGCAGCCTCGTTCTTTTTAAACTTAAGTTGTTTTGGGGAGGGTTGGGGGCTACACAGTGACTGTGTATTGGATCCAAAAGACAGACAATTTAAGTTTATATGAATTATAGGTTTGAAATGAGACTCTTTTAAATGAGTTTAAGTGACAGACTTTTCTTGCATGAAGTCTGATGAGTGCAAAGCTTCAGACTTAGAGCTCCCCATGTGTCTGAAGCCGGTAACGACAGCGGTTCGGGGCGTGCGCACAGCGAGCCAGCTGTAGGACGGGGTGGAGGCGAGACGGGAATGCTAAACAGGCACCTCATGGCTCAGCATCAGCACCGGGTTGAGTTAGGATTTGCGCACCCTCCAAACTTGGCTTGGGACCTCAGCATGTGAACGAGCTTTGCAGAAGGAGGATCCACCTAGAATGTCAGCTCTGAAGAAGGTAAATCCCCTACATCTCTCCTCTTGTAATCTTTGAGCACACATTTTTAACTCCTACCATATGACATGTGCAGGATTCAAACATAGTATTTTATCACCTTGTAGTGAATGTGAAGACGTGTGCATCAGTGGAAAATGGGTGTGTGTCAGGGCAGTTTGGTTGCAGGGTTTTCTTAATTGTGTAAGATGAGCAGACTTTTAGCATGATAACATTGTATAACCCCTCCATTTCATTTTTCAATTCAGTTCAGGGCCAAAATTCAAGTTTGTTTAAATGTAGCAAGGTGTTACAGTGAATAAAATATGCATGTTGCATCACTTTTGCATGCACATGAATTTTGCTCACCACTCTGATCTGCCTCCTCTGATGTGGTTGCTGCACTTACATTCTTCCCCGAGGAGGATGAGGCTCGGGTGAGGAGCATTTCAGGCAGAAAAAAGCCCCCTTAGTTCAAGGTTAACTTCTCAAATGGTCGGCGTGTCAGGTTTGATCTTTCCCCCAGACTCCTCCTGTTGTGCACTTGTCACGTAATACTGTACGTACCATGCCGACTGTAGTCTCTGTGGGTGGACGAGCTTCACTGACTGTGTCTGACAGAGCCCAAGCCCAGCGCTGGCAATCCTGAATGAGAGTGGAGCTCCATGCAGCTTTACAAAAGAAGGCACTGGAGGAGTTGCGGGTTCAGTCAGAATCAAGGAACTACTGAGACCTGTGCGGTGAACAAGGCGTTGAACAGCATATGCACAGTTCCCGCAAGCCTTTTGTTGAATCAAGCAGTGAGACTCCTGTGAATGGGTGATTATTACTGGTGTAGGAATCACCCTCTATTGTTGCTGAGGATGCTTGCGAGATTAGAGATAGTTAACAGCCTGTGTTTGTGTGTGTGTGTGAAAAGCTTGTCATCGTTGTCACTTGTACGCTGACACACCGCATTGTTTAAGATTCAGAGCAGTTGCGAGTATTAATGCCTCTGCTCCAACAGATCCCCGTAATTGAGCGGCAAAAAAAAAAAAAAAAAAAAGGCAAAGTGTATAGAATGCCGAATCCGCAGCAAATACACGGTGCTCAGCACACACTGAGTGACAAAATGCTGGCTGCCAGCACTCACGTAGTCAGACATCATAATCACAGAGGTGCTAAAAATAGGGGACGATATTCATTGCAATGCTTTAGAAGCTGAATGGAGTTATTGCCGGTTGCCCTGGCGGCTAGAACTTTTTACCGAGATACTCCTCAATGCTTCACTTCCACCTTGCACAATAATCCAAAAAGCCTTTATTTTTAGACAGCAGCGGTCGGCCAAGCCTTTCTTCAATGACACGCGGCTGCTGGGGTGAGACTTGTTGAGTAAGTGATGGGGATTTTCACCGTTCATACATGGAAACTGCATTTTCTGCCACAGTAACAAGCATGCTTTATTTCAGATCTGAGGAAGCGTGCCATGTTAATTCATTATGCAGGTGGGCAAGAAGTGCTATAGAGCAGTGGTAGTGGTGGCACGGAGTCAGGAGTAAATAATCAATAAGTAGGGTAATTGACAGTATCTGTGTGTGTGTACATTGCCTGGATGTGCCCGTGCAATATGTATGCACATGTAGCCAGCTGCACTTAGAAGAGAGGGAACCTGTGGGTGGACAGGTGGCAGGTGGCAAGTGAGAAATTCATGTCACCTCCATAAGTCCTTATGTGACGGAAAAATAAATTACTTGTCACTTAGCGGCTTCGGAGGGGGGGGGCCACCTTTCACCTTCTTCCTTCAATGAAAGCCTGATGATTCATACAAGATGAAGAAATCATTACTTACCCTACCAGGCAGTTCCTCCGCTTAAAAAGAGCTTAATTGAAAGCCACCACTCAGCGTACAAAGAATAAAAGACAAAAAAACCTAATTGGAAACTGACACTATTTCCCCCTCAGAGGCACTTTCAAGTTGAAGGTAGCTTGTCTCAGGATGTTTTCCGACGCTGCTGTCGAGCTGCTTGCACGCACAAGCACGCGCACACGCACACACACACATACGCACTCATTCCCACGCAAATCGTCTCGCAAAGAGTCGTCAATGGGAGGCTTGTGTGGACTTTGCCTACTTGGCAGTGACACGATAACGCTCTCATAATCTGTTTGAAGATGCACAGAAAACTTGAAGCGCTACATTTATGCGTGCGGTGATGTCATTCCGGTCTGCAGGGGGAGAGCAGCGGTGGTGAATGTAGACTAAAAGTCAGTGCTGAAACATTCAGTAGGCTCTTTTCTTATTCATCCACTCACTGTGGCAGATGTTTTAGCTCCGTTCATGTCCCATTCTTCTCGTTCCTCTTCTCTCTCACTTTAATATTTTCTCTAAGTGGTGGATGGAGTGTTCAGAGTCCTCACGTAAGTAAAACACTGTAAAAATACTCTGTTACAAGTAAAACCCTGAAGAAGAAGAGGATTTCCGGTATTTTGGAACTTTGGCCTCAAATGTTTTGGTGTGTGATTTAATAATTACCTAAAGTTTGGCAGTGGCTGCAAAGCAATCCATTTGGGCAACTCCATCCGAAGTTACATCCACTAAAACTGCTTGTTTTTACCACCGACAGGCTGAGGTTGAAGTGTCTGACAACATTACAGAAACAAACTGAAAGACACATCGTGAAATCATAAGTTTCTTTTTTGAACCAGAAAGACGAGTCTTGTTCAAGGAGAAGTCTCGCTTTGAAATCTCAGGAAGTGATTTGTGACAGTTGTTGACTCATCTAGATTGTCAAATCAATTAAACAGTCAGTAATGACTTGGGAAATAAATTCTTGCTGGCAGTCCCTCGAGGTAATCTCTTTCAAAGCAAGATTTCTCCTTGAGTGGGATTTGTTTTTCTGGTGACAGAGAGGATCTTATTATTTAACAAAAGGGTCTCTCTCCATATGTATTGTTTAATAATGTTGTCACACACTTACACGCTAACAACCCCAGCCTGTCAGTGCCAATGTCACTTTGACGATCGCAGAACCCGATAAGAATTGCTTTGGAGCCATTGCAGCCCTAGTATAAAAATACATAAAAGTATCATTTTGTTTTATATTTTATACATTTAATCACAATAAAAAATATATATAATCAGGAAAATGTACTTAGTTAAAGTACTGAATGCAAAAAGAGGTCTCTTGTAACTTTTATACTACTGTATTTTCACATTAGAGTACTATAACTCATCCATTACTGTAAAAACAGGATTTTTATTAAAACATTTACTTTGCATTAATACGCAACTAATGATGATTCTGATATGGATTCATATGCCTATTATTTTCTTTATTAATCAATCGATTGTTCGGTTTGTAGAGATTCAGCAAATAGTGAGAAATACCATCACAACAGCCCAGAGTCCAAAGTGACACCTTCATAATGCTTATTGACCAAGTAGTAGTTCATACCCAGCTATTATCAAATATGCATTCAAATGATCAAAATCATTAAAGGGAATAGTCATAAACCATAAACCATGAAATGTTTTTTTAATTACATAAAAAACGACGTCATAGACTACAAAAGTAGCAACATTTAATTTGATGTCAAACGACTACTCATTTCAGCTGTACTTGAACTACTGCTAATACTTATGTGTAGTTTAATTCATATTGTGCACTTTCATGCAGCTGTGGCTCAGGGAGTAGAGCCAGCGTCTTGTTAGAAGAAGGTCGCTGGTTCGATTTTGCCTGGTCTGCATGTCGAAGTGTCCGTTGGGCAAGATACTGAACCCCAAACTGCTCCTGATGTGCTGGTCGGCATCTTGCATGGCAGCCACCGCCATCAGTGTACAAATGTATATATGAATTACTGTAAGTCGCGTCAGACAAAAGCGTCTGCCAAATGCCCTAAATGTAAATATAAATATCAAAACAAAATATATTAAAAGGGCCTCATGAGCTTTTTATGTATGCATCTTAATTCGGAAAGATAAGAGCAACTAAAGTGTCAAATAAATGTATTGGATTTAAAAGTGCAATATCTCCCTCTGAGTAGAAGTAGAAAGCAAAAATTGTTTTCAAAAATAGTGTGCTTGAGTAAATGTACATCCACCACTGCTTTGTATCACCTAATTTAGTCATGTGCGTACATCTTATTCAGTTTCTTTCTTCCTCTGCCCCTCTGTCCCCGTATTTCCTCTCTTTTTATGTCTCTAGTCATTCCCTGATGAATGTCCCCCCCTGCATCTGTAATAGCTTGGCTTTAGTGGAGAGATGCAGAGGCAATGGAGGGGGGTGGATGGCACAGAGCTCTATGAATCTAATATAGCATAAGAACCCAGTATGTGCACCGTATAGACAGTATGTGCACTACTCAGTTAATCACATTTGTGCTCCGGGGGGTCCCGATCTTCCAGGCAGGTGGGCGTCCCTGCTTTCTCCTAGGGTTGCATTTACTGCAATAGCTGCCACAAAGCCAAGTCAGATGTGACTCATTACAAGGTCTATTAGCAAGCTGGTTTACTATATGTAGCACTTCCCCTAGCTGGACAGTCATAAGTTTTATACCAGTTTGTACCCTCAATGATGATTTCACCAGAAAGCCCATGTCAGGCACATTTTCATTACAACAGCAGCTGTTGGTGCAGCCGAGAGACTGCCCATGTGTCTTGTCAGCTGTCTGCCTTTGAAACTATCTGACTGGAGACTGGAAAGGTAAATCATCTCACGGTCTAAAAGGAATCATTAAATTGTCCCTGAAGGCCCAACATGTTAATACAAAGTGAAATTTAATACTAATGCAAGTGCAAGATCCTGTTTAACTCCAAGTGTACTTGAGGTCTCTCTTGTACAGTATAAGTCCTGATACCATTGCTGTTGGCGAATGGCCCGGCTCTTTTACAACAGAGTCTTTACCAGAGCATTTAAACCGAGCAGTGAACTTGAATATATCAGCCTAATAAAACAGAACACTTAAGTGAAGGACATCAAGGCGGCAGAGCTTTTTGATTGGGATAGGTCTGGGAGATCTGATTGAGCTCCAGAGAATTACTTATCGCTTTAATCGCCTTAATGTGGTCAAGCTGATGAACATAAATGCCGTATGCTGCTGTCGCCGTGATTACTGTGCATTTAGGTGGGGTTTACCTTTACAGAGCTAACAGTGGGTCGATTTCACTTTCCCCCTGCAACTTTGGGCATATTGCGCTTATGGCATTAGTATAGATCACTCCTGTAGACGTTCTCTCCACCCTTGGATTTTAGGGGAAAAGCTTTGACCTCCATCCAACCCTGTAAACACATCCCCGCTGCACGTTCGAGATGCATTCACCTGCCACCTGTGAATCTGGAGGGGATCTCAGGTCTACACTTCCCCTTTCATCTACATGCCTACCCTCTGGTGGTGTGATCAATAAGTCAAATAAAGTTTATTGCCTCCCTGTATCCTATACAAGAATTAAAGAAGCCAACAGAAACAATACCAACCCTTCCCTCTATGGAGGTGGCCCTCCAAAGCCACTACTCCAAAATACATAAACCTGAACAGTGAGTACACTAAATGCCCTGTTGCTCTTGCTGGTCCTCTATAGGAGATATACGTAATCGGCATGTTTGCTGTGTTCAACAGGCTCCCTTAGCTATTTCAATCTAATGAATACATAGATTAACATCTCTGTTAAAAGCCACAATCATGTAAACACAGGCAAAATAGCCGTCATGTATGTACCTCAACCAAAAAAGTGAGAAATGCCAGACATTATCAGAAATGAACATAATAAATGAGGCTAGCATGTTAGCATGGGGACCTCTTCCATTCTTGTGCGACTAGCTGGTAATAGCTGTAGCAATTTAGCTGCCTAGCCAGAGGAGATCAGAGGAGATCTTTTGAGACAATGAGGCAAACACACTCATCAGCGTTTGTGGTATTATTGGCAAAATTTGAACTCGGACTTAGTTTATGGTATTAGAATATTTGAATTTGTATAACATCATATTTAGACTGACACAAATGGACAGTGATAATGCAATGATGGAAAAGAGAGACAAAACAGCTGCTTGCAGTGTTCCGCTGACAAATTATCCAAATAGAATCTAGCATTTGATTTATAGACTGCATCTGGGATGTTAAGAGATTTTTAAAAAATGGAACAGAAAATGCTTCAAAATGACATACCATCCCTAGCTTTAAGCGGGAAACTGTGTTTCATTACAAATGTGTAGTAAAGTACTACTCCTCAGATTGAGATAGCTATAGAGTTCACATTTCTGCTAGTGCTACTGGAATGCTGAATGTAATCAAAGTTACAGATTTTAGCTTGATACGTTTGCAAAACTCACAAAGCTGTTTGAAAGTCATCAGTTGAAGTTTGGAGACTGCAGTTTGTGGCATTGTACCATTAGACTGCATTACATTGAAAGGTGTTTCTAATATGTTGTCCACTTCTGTGTCACGTCTCATTTATCTACTGCTGAGCTGAGTAGTTACAGTTCAAACCTTATCCTCTGCTCAATCTGCACACCATTCATTAGAGAGCTTGTCTGGGTAAGATGGGAGCAGAGAGCGCTTAAGGCGGACAGGAAGAGCACTGAAATACATTGGAGCGACTCCACTTCCCGTCCGTCCTCTCATATCTCCATTAGCTCACCAAGAGTTGCACTCTAGTCCTCGTCAGCCGGCACCAAGATATCCCTATTACACACTGCCACTTGTGATAATTGCCTGTCCCTCTGCAGTAATTGTGTGAGGAGATAGGTGGGGAGTCTGTATTTTTGTGTGCATGTGCATGTGTCCGTGCCCGGTGTGCAGACAGGTGTTCACGTTGTGAGCATCCTGAAAGACCACTGGGACAAGACTGGTTCCTGTTGACCGCTCAAATTAGGCTGTGTTGCCCTGAGCCTCGGATCAGGGCAGAGCCATTAAATGAACCTGGTTCAATGGAGCCTGAATTGTTTGGACAAATTTACACCAAAGTCCAGTGCAACGAGGTTGACAGGGTATATCCACATCTCACTGGGCTCACTACTGGGAGAAAAAAAAATAGAAGTTGCACAACAAGAAAGACTTTCACTTTTCCTTCTTTCATGTTGTAACTTTACTTTTATGGATCAGTTTGTGCTCAAGTTTGATCTCAGAAGCCATTTCTGATCCACACACTCTATTCTGATGAGGTCAGAAAGAAAGTTTCCCAAGATCTCAAATGGTGTCTGAGTCAGCTGACTCACACCATTTGATTGTCCTTTTTAGTTTAAGAGCATGCGCTTTGTTGTTTTTCTCTTCCACTGCTTTTACATCAACAGTCTTTGTCTCTCTTGAGTATCCTTGGACTGTAAAGTAAACAGCCACAAAGCTCAGTCCAAGACAAGATCCAAAAAACATCCACACGTGTGGCTTTTCTGTTGATTCTGAGAGAAAAACCCTCCAGAATGGTGCAATTATAGGTATTGTAGTGAGTTTTTTTTTTTATGTGCTACTCACATGTGTGCCGTAGAAGCTCAGCTATCTAATTAGTATCTGATGAGTCATCCAGTTGAAGCTGTAGTGTATAGTACATAGTGCCACACTGTAACTATTTATATTGAAATTATGCTGATGGCTTATATCATATCTTGGGAATCCGGAACAGTTAACACATATGCGAGAAACACAGGAGATAAAAAAAAAAAAAAACTATAAATAATTTCTTAATCACCTCATTTTTATAGCCTGCTTTATGGCCAAAATAGTTTACCTCATTGTACTATCATCTCATGCATTTCCAACACATATGCTACAAGAAATGTAGATGTAACAGGGTGATAACATGGACAGTTACCGGAAGCATCCACTTTAGAGCGTTTAATGATATCTCCTCTGAATCCGTTTTTCCTACAGCCTGGGGCTAACTTGAGAATAGCAGCCAGTCCTGTTGGAAGAGCATGACTGTAAACGGCTACAATATTGCCAAATGGAGCCTTTTATTAACTCACTGACTCAATGGGGTTTGAAGACTCATTCACAAGAATGGGCCTTCCAGTCCTAAGGGCACTGCCTTGGATTGTCTTTGAGGATCTTTTTTTGTCATTTCCATCTCCATTGAAGACCTCAAAATATGCCACGGTTGATTTTTGACAGGTTTTAAGGCTAATTTGATAGTCATTTTACAACACCAGGGTTGTACTGTAGAGCAAAATTTGACTTTAAGTCTGTTTATGCTTATACATACAACCTAAACTATTATAAAGTGGAGGAGGAAAGAGGAAAAGAAGCTGGACCCTCGTAGTCTGTTGATATGCAGAAGATAAAAACATTAATTGAATAAAACCAGCTAAATCAACGAATGATGCATGAAAACAAATCTATACAAATACCCAAAATATCAAGAGAGACTCATGATTGTTTTTGTGACCCCATTCGTCCCAGTTATATGTGTCCATGGGACTGTCCTGCTGTGCCTTGTAAATCTTTCCTGTTAAAACGCGGTGACATAAATCCCCTCTTGTTCTCATCCCGAGATAAGCTTCAAAAGACAAACAAACGGATGCCTAACACATTTCCTCATGTGAAATTAGATGCCTTGCTTCCCAACTCCAATCCTTTTAAAGCGTAAATGAGAGGCAAGTGACAGATCTGTGTGTCTGAAACGCTGAAGAGTGTCCCTGACAGTTCGTTTTCCACACTCCTCCAGCATGAGCCTCTGCCAGGCACCCAGCCCGCTAGCCAGCATCAATTATAGCTGTACATCATGCAGCTGTTTGAGTCATTACAGACCAATCATCTCACATCTCTGCAGAGATAGCTTTTTTTTTATGTTACCACCCAATGTTCTACAATACTTGTTTACTGAGTAGCTTATTATAGCATATCATGGAATAGAGGTCATGCACACTGAGAGAGCTTCCGTGCAAAACAGGTGAAGTGATGAGACACCAGGATGCACCTCAGCCCAGCGAATCGCACGAAGCCACTACGGTAGCAAATGCACATTATGGTTATGTCATCGTCGGAGTCCATCTCTTCTGCACGGCTCTGCCCTCACTAGAGTACGAGAATAAAAAGTCACACACAGAAAATTATCTGTAAAATCCTACAAGTTCCTGCACGAGCTGAGAAAAACTGCCTCGTATCCGACCTCGCCAACAGGATTTTGAATGTCCTATTTTGCTTGAGACACAGGAGTATTTTCTAAATCAGTTATAGAATGTTTGATACTTTGGTTTATCAGAACAATTCGCCATCGATACATCTGAGCAAGACATGCAGTTGAGCAGAAGCTACATTTGTGTGCCTATGATATTTACATTTACATTCACATGTGTATAAGAGTGTGAGGTCACGGGTTCGATTCCCCTGGTCTGCATGTCAAAGTGTCCTTGGGCAAGATACCCCAAACTCTTCCTGATGTGCTCGTTGGCACCTTGCATGGCGCTTTGGACAAAAGTGTTCTGTCACTACTGAACCAACTTAACTTCATAATCAAATTATAAAGTAATTGTGATACTGATATGTTCAGTGTGTCTCCCAAGCAAATGTACGTCTGATAAAATGAAATCAGTCAGTGGCCTCATGGCCTCAGTGGATTCATAAAGAAGCCTCTGCTAACAATAGACTCAGATATGTGGGTATTCAGTTGCAAATAGGACACTATATTATCTTCTCAGGGACACCATAGGACGACTCAACAGATTATGAAACGTTCAGTCTGAAAGATAAACTGTTGATGTGGTTTAAGAAGACATCAGGCCTCGCGCTTGTGACTTGTGTATAATGCAGGGGGCTCCAGTGTGTGATTTCGAAAAATTTGTGGCATCCACCAATTTTTTCATGTGCGAGCGAAGATGAACTAAAAATAAAATATGTAAAAGCGATGTTCTGTTTACCAAGTGAAAATTTAGCGAGAGGTATTTTAGCATCTACCTTCAGTCAAATCATTCCCCCTTTTTTTTCTGTCTGGTGTAGTTCAGAGTTGCTCCGATGTCACGTTGTTGACAGCTGTACTATATTTCCCAGGCAATTATTTCGGGTCTTCGAATCAAAGTACTGACACTGCAAAGCTTGTTATCTTTTTGTCTGCCGTCTTATAAAAGCATAAAAGTCTTTTCTTTAGTGCTTTTTACTTTAAACGTACTCCTTTTTTTATTTTACTTTTTTACTCATACAATATGACAACCTTTGTCGGCATGAACTGGCGGATCTCATCAAGCTGAAACGAGCAATGCACACCAAGTTTGCCCAGTTAAACAAATGTGGTAAACACTCGTACGAGAATAAATCACAGAGAATATCAGAGAGATTTAGGCACAAGCTGCAGTGATTCTAAGCGATCAAATAAAACTTGATTGGATAGAACAAGTCGTACAAGTCGTTTTCCCTGTTAAGTAGACCTAACAGTCCTGATTTAAAGCGAGGTAGGTCATACCTGTCCATTCACACTGAGTCAGAGGGTCAGGCATGAAGTGAGTTGACCAAATTCGACGGACAAATGCAATCTATGAAGTGTTTCTGTGATGGCAGTATTACCTCTCCATGTGTTGCTGGTAACGTAGAAAATGGGATAAGATGAAAAGGGTCTTTGTGCTCGAGGCCCTCCTCCTGTATGAATGATGTAGTGGGTTGATATCTCATTGAATGTCCCCTGGAGATGAGCCATACGGATCCATTTCCGTTTTTTATTCCGGGTCTTTTTCTCTCTTTCTCGAGAGGCTCCTCCATATACGCTCCTCTCTTTAATTAAAAGGGACACTTATCTGATCGGTCTTGTTCTCTTGCACGGAGAAGTAAAATAACTCTTGAGAGACAGAGGAGCTGGAGATAACCACCAGGTGAAAATGTAAAGGAATGTTAACACGTTCGTCCGGGAAAAGAAACGGCGCTGAGAGAGAAAGAGGACGAGGTCTGTCTATATTACGAAAGTCATTTTGGACAACAATGAGCCCGTCAGTCAGACACAAGGACAAAGAGGCAGAGATAGCACCTGCTGAGCCACCTCCGCATCTCCTCTTTTCTTCTGCCACCCTGCACTTCTTTCTCGTAGAAATTCTGCACATTTGGGCCTTGTGAATGCCAATAATGGTATTCGGCGTCAAAGCGAAGCATGAAAGGAGTGTTGTCATATGAGGAGATTAAAACAGGATGCTCCGACTGCCCTGTCATCACCTGCCTTCTGTTC
The DNA here is from genome assembly GCF_900880675.1 of Sparus aurata. NCBI lineage: Eukaryota > Metazoa > Chordata > Actinopteri > Spariformes > Sparidae > Sparus > Sparus aurata. The sequence continues at coordinate 18,185,287 of NC_044202.1, read as the reverse complement.
GCTCGCGGGAGACGAGTGACGGCGACAAAATGTCAGCATCTGAGACAAAACTTTGGATTGTTAAAATTTTTAGAGGACGCCTCACAGAGTAGCTTGTAAGCATGCATTATTGATTGGTATGACCAACCCCAGGCTTGTGAACAGTGCAATAATTGGCCGTTGTATTTTCTGCTACAACAACTTCCTGGCATGGCGATGCTGCTGATGGAGCAGAGAGAGCTTTTTCTAAAATTGGCCCCGTCGACGTGACCAACGCCAGATTGAGTGATAGCACAACGGCGATATTTTATCTCCGCGGATGGATTGTCGGCGCATCGTATTTTCACACGCCATTTAACCCACCTTTTGAGTGTTTGTAGATTGAATCAGGGATGCACAGTTGAAAAAATAAAGAATATTCCAAACACACACATCCACACTGAGGACCATCATTTAGTGCTCCACTGCTCAGAAGAAAAAAGGGGCTTGGATAAATACGGGAGCAGCTCCCTTTTGATGCAAATGGTGTGAGAAATGGGTGTCTGTTGCCACCCTGTAATTGTGGGTCACAGCATGGTTCGGTGCTTTTTTTCCCCTCCGAGCTCCACCTTGTTTATGTGCTTTGAGCTGCTGTGATATTAACATCTCCCCCCCCCTCTCTTTTCTCTCTCTCTCCTACCACCTCCCTTGTTGTTTCTTGAAAGGTGTTGCCAGGCATACTGCAGAAGCATTGCTGTATCTTACCAGACAGAAACACAGGTAAGGGCCAAACAGATGTCCCCTCTCCACTAAACACAGCAGTCGCACACACTCAGCGCTGAGACAGAAAGGAGCGAGGCCATCTAGTGGGACTAATGAGTGGGTGGTGATGCCGGGGTATGGATGCTCGGTGGGTGGGTAACATTTGTCTGTCTACCTGTGTCTGTGTGCGCGCCGAACATCTGTAAGCTCACACATCGTCCGCCGCCAAGACGCACTCTGACTATTTTTTACATTGTTTATTTAAGTAGTGACTCAACCTGTTCTTGCTATTTGGCCACGAACTGCTTGCTTTAGTCTTGTGATTGTTACCACTGAGTACCACCGATCGAATGATGTCAAACACTGGCGAGTTCCAGCTTGAATGTAGGGGTTGTGTATGGTAGTTAATGAACACTGTGATAGGCCTTTTTTCACATCATTATTGTACATTTTATAGACTAAATGTCTGATAGACTAATCATGAAAATAATCAGCAGATCAGTCGATGATAAAAACACATTTGTTGCCGCCCTCTACACAAATCCGGGGAAGATGCAGAAGTACACGTGTCACCATTACTGCGGTGGAACCTCCTGACAATATTCATGCATCTGAATGCAAGCTGCCCGAAGAAGTGAACGCTCTCCTGCTCTAACCTTTACTTTCTATTTAACATTATAATTTCGATTTCTGGCTTATTTGGGAGAACTTGTGCAGTTCTCAACTGCTCCAAGAGTAGTTGCCGACATACATTTTTGGAAAAAAACCTGAATGCAAAATAGACAAGCCTTCACATGTGTCACTTTCTGGACATAGGTGGATGGGGAATATTCTAACTATAAGTATCAGTATTATTGGTTATTTATTATTATTGTTTTTATTATTATTATTATTATTGTTATTATTATTATTGTTATTATTATATTTTTGTAACCTTCATGAGTGACCTCTTGCATTTTGGCATTTGATGCTCATGGCCAGGCAATTAAAGGTGCAATATCTAAGACTTATAATTGAAAAACAAAAAAATTAACAACAATTATTAGATGTTGCAGACATCTATTGAAGTTAGCATGCTAACCAGCTAGCCCTGGCCTGTCCCAGTCCGTAGTTCCTGTCCTAGTGGTGTGAACACACCTAGTGTTGCCCTGAACTCTAAGTCTGGACCACTAGATTAAGGCTGTTTAACTAAACTGAGCAGTTAGCTCAGGTGATATGCTGACCCGATTTGTTTTGCAGATGTCTTCAACAACTGGCTAATTCTTACGTATTGCACCTTAAAGAAATAATCTTGAATACCATGAATTCAAATTTTCCAAGTAACTGGTTTATATGTAGGTTTATTATAATAAACTGTGGCTCTTGATTTATCATGCTAGTGAGCTGGTACAGTAACATGTGCAGTACAGTGTATTACCATGAAAGTATTATTTATGAATAATACAAAGTATTTCTTAAAATAGGACTTGGTGGATGGTCAAATTTTTTTCTGTATTTCTACATTATCACTGTTGTTGCAACCAATGTCTAGTAAATAAAATCTAGATAATGTTAAGATTGACATTAATATGTTGTTTGATATAAAGAACCTTCTGTAGTAAATTGGCTGTACTAATGATTGGTCCAACTTTTCATCATATTGTCACTGTGAACAGGATGCAGTGGACACTGAGTCACTACAACTTGCCACCGCAGTAATGGCGGCAACACTAGATGGCGGAACACACAAGTCTGCCGCCGGATTTGTCTATACTGCTAAACGTTACTCTAGCAAAATTAAAAAATGTAAAAAAACATCTAAGATCATGGAGTTCTCTGTGTGGCCAATCTTACATGTCAGAGGGAGGGAGGCATTTTTGGGAGACAGTTGTTGCGAACTTCTGATGATGACAAGGTTCTTCACATCATTGCAGGTGTGAAGAGGTTGCTGATGAAATTGAAGAGCAGAGAGATATACTCAGGTACCTGGCTGCAGTCCTCACAATAATGACCTCTCTGTGCGTTCACTTTTTCGCGACTCAGCCCCTCTAACCTCTCGACTACAAGGAGACTGCATGCACATGGGCTCCCACACCATCCATCCCACTAACAAAACCTCACCAATGCTGCTCCGACGGCTGCCCAGCGGATCGCTCATGGCCATTTTGTCATCTTAGTAATAGCTGCTATCTGCAGTGATCTTGTGTCCTCTGTTTCGCACTTTGTTCTGCAAACAGTGCAGGAGCGGTGTCTTCCACGGAGTGTTGTGTTTTCTCAGACACATCACTGGAAATCTAAGCGCGCGCACCCTTCCCAGGTGTGAGACACATGCTGAAGAGTGGAGCAAGGGCGCAGCAACCTTGGCGATAAAGAGAGATTTGGAAGCATCTTATGAGTTTGAAGTGTTGCTTGGGAACTCCGAGTTCAAACTGATAACTGTGGAGCATCTCGCAGCGTGAAATTAATGTTTGATGGGGCATATGGGCGAGATCATCTGCACTTCAGCAGATAAGGGACCTGTAAATCAATAGTTTTTCTGGTATTTGAACATAAAAGTTATGTAAGCCAATCCTGGGCCAAGTTTAAATACAATCCACGTTATTTGGGTGCTAGGTGGGTGGGGCTTGCACTCATTCAGCTTTCCCCTTTAGCGCCCAGCAAGTTTAACCGCCAGCAGGAAAGCGTGTGCAGATTTTTATTATATACAAATGTTAGCTCAAGTTTTTGTGGAATATTTCACGAAACTTAATTGTCCCAGTAGAGGACGAGTTGCTGTGTGTTTAGTTAAGGTGGCTGGCAATCAATGCATGAATATGGAGGACCCATGGGTGCACCTCTCCACTGGTCTCAGAACAAGGTGTTCTGACAGAGTGGACACTTATTAAAAAGCCTTATTAATATGGATGTGTGATGAACCAAAACTTTCCCAGAAATACTTTAGCAGACATGTCTGGAATGGAGAGCCAGTCGAAGTCTTAGTTGTGTGTGTGTGTGTGCGCGTGAGTGCGTGTGTGCGCATGTTCAGGCAACATTGTGGGCATTTGAACGACAACATGGACAACAGCATCAATTTGACTGCGCTTGCTTACGAATTCCATTTCATTCTGAAGAAAACGTTGCTCCTCACTGAGAATGTATTTATTCTGATAGACTGCGCTGTGGAGAAGACACAATACATGGCACTTCTCTTGAATACTCAGCAGCGGTGACTGAAAAAAACTTGAACCGATTTTGTCAAACCACCTCCCCCAAAGTTCATAGATCATCGTCCAGATGCCGTCTTCCATCTCAAATACAATTCAGAGCTCCTACTGAGCGGCTTCAGGAGAGGCACAGTGGCACAGCTGCTAACAACCTCAGTGCTCCCAGTAGTTTCTGTATTTGTGATGTCTGTGTGTCTACCTTGGCATCCTGTCTCCATGGCAACACACTTTGTGGTCTCAGTAGTTGGAAAAACCGCATTGTGTCCATTTCTTTTAATCAGCACGTCCTCTCACCGCTGATTTGGTGGTGCGCAACAGTTGTATTTGCATATGCTAAAGCGACAGCATAAATTTACACCGGCGTTGGAGGAGGCGGCTAGTGAGTGAGTACAGTAGCGTTGAGTCAGTGCTGCCTAAGGAGAGATGGGACGTGTTAAAATTTAGTGCATGGGGTTTGAGGAAAGAGAGGGCACAGCAAGAGGAGTGGAATATCTGGAAGATGATGAGAAGCAAGTAAGATTAGAGGAGACTTTGAAAAGTAACGGCCTTGAAAAGATTGCTATCGCCTGCTGGTGAATATGAATAAAACGGCCGCATTGTGTGTGTGTATGTATGTGTGTGTGTGTGTGCGCGGGTTTGTGTGCTGCTCCACTGTACTCCATCGAGCGACGGGCGCCCTCTCCTGGACGGTTTCCTCAGCTCTCAGGAAATCCATCTCCCCCTCAGAACCACTTCTCAGTCTGCTCCCAGCTTCTGTTCCTCTGATTTTAAATTTTGCGCATAGAAACTGGAAGGGATGAGGCTTATCGTAATCTTACAGTCTCTCTGTTATCAGTGTGTCCCTCTGCTCCTAATGCACTCCTTAAGCGGAAGCCTTTGTTGCTGATGAGCACTCAGCATTTCCATGCCACGAAATCCACTGAACGTTTCTATTTATAGACCCCAATTAACGTGCGAATACTTCACCACTCTGTTTGCCATTTTCCGTGTCCACGCTGAACTTCTGGCATCCTTTTATCGTCTCTTCCTGTTGCCTGCTAAGAACTACTCTCCTGCTTTGGCTTTTTGTTAAAAAGTAACTGCTAATTTCCGCTTATGTAACTCGCTGGAACCCAAACTCTGACTCTGGGGTACGACTTTTATGTAATGATGCAGACAAACATGTTCACATCCTCCCCCCGAATGAGCAGCAGTGTAGTTTTGAGCAGTGAAGATATACAGATTTACATTAATTATGTCACAATCAAACCATGAATGCAAATGGACATGCTGACTAGTGCGTTCTGGGAAGCCCTTCTATCATTCATTGCAGTACCTGAGCACTTCTGTTTGGCATTCATAGCCTTGTATCCTCATCGATTTATTTTCCCCTGGGTCGTACAACCCGCCTCTACCCACACACACACACACACGCACACACACACACACATACACACACACACTAACCGTTGCCCTGATTTACAATTCTCATGTGCTGTACTCTGTGTGCAGGTAAGTGTTACTGGTGTTGCTGTTGCTGTGTTGCATTTTTCACCATAAGGATTCATATCATTCAGCATGAATATTCTGAGGCATGCATGATTTGTGTTGGAGCATGAAAAAGGTTTTTAAGTTGTGAATGCGCCCGTGTTTTGTGCGTGAGAACAAGAGATTCAATGATGATGGCATTTAATGCATACGACTGTGACAGGACAAGACAGATGATAAGTCGCTGCAGTTCTCTTCATTCGATTTATGTACTCTTAAATCAGGCTAGCACCATTCCAAATATGTATTATTCATTTTCTTGTATGTACTTCAAGAATGTCAGCAGCCATATAATGGACAAATCGCCTTATTGTTTCATCAAAACAGCCAAAGTTTTCTGTCATTGAAAATTAGCTGGTTAGCTTGAATGCTAGCACAGTAGTTGTTGTGTTACCAGTAACAAAACTTCATTAATTAGCAGTCTCACTGCCCCTGCTGTGTCTTTTGTGCAAAGGGTTTGTCTGAGGACATGTTGCCATGGAAACACGTTGGCCAGGAGGACTCGGGGACTATAGAGGAAATGTTAGTTAGAAAGGCAGGAGAAGTTTCTAAGAGATGAAAATCAACACGACGTTGGGGAATTGAAACTTTTATGTCCTCTTAAGAACATCCTAACATTTCCTGTTTGGGGGATTTCTTAAAATGTAACCCTACGAGTAAGAGCACCCTCAGTGTCGGATGCATTAAAAGTTTCTGTCGTGTCCTCTGAACCGCATGCATCTAATGGCTCCTCTCATTGCCTTACTTAGCCTCCGTCCAGAGTCACAGCACGTCCATCTTAATGCTTCACATGTCCTGCCCGAGTCTCTCCGTCCCGCTGTGAATCTCACTGACACGGGAGTGAATCAGCAGCTGCTCTATTAACTTGAGTAATTAACGGGCGAGCTGTCGCTTTCCCTCTTAGTGTGTCCAGCCTACTTTTGTGAATGCACACACACAAACACTCACACTCAACTCACATACTTTTCATGAACTCACACGCCCTCAGTCAGTCAGTGCACACGTGCACAATGTGTCCTCTGGCACACTTGATATCAATCTGCAACAAAGCGCCAACCGGGGAGAGCCTGTCTCTTTCTGATAGCTCTCAGAGGCCTTGTGAAGCCGACTCTGTATGCTCTTTATACATCCAGACGCAAGAGAGAGACTGTAATAGAAAGATACAACGCATAATTAAGATCTATGAACAACATGAGCAAAAGAGCAAAAAAGAGAAAAGCAAAAGATGACCAAAATTGCATGATGATGGTGAAAAATAAAGATGAGAGAATAAGTGAGAGCTGACTGAGGAAAGTGAGGGGAAAGAGTGGATGTGTGTGTGCTGCAGGCCCTCTGGAGCTCTCCTCATGTCTGCTAAACTCTCGACTGCTGTAGTTGATAATGATTCCTGCACTATCTCTCCCCCTCAGCCTTCCCTACTTTCTACAGTTCGTCTGAACCCCCAACTCTCGCGGCCCCCCTTCCTCTCCCGCTCCCTCCTCCCCTGCACTTTCCTCCAGCACCGCCAAGGCGTACCCACTGAACTGTTACAAGAGTGGGTTGCTCTGAAAACAGGAGCCTCTTCCTCCAGGCCCCCGTCTCTGTGAGAGCGGCGTGCCGCAGCAACAAATTGATTGTAAACAAATATGACACAGGAGCATAATGGATTCGAGGGGGAAAGTCCACGATGCCTTTTCAACAGTGATCTCTGAAATAGCACACGCCGGTCAAGGTGCAACTCAGCTGAATAGTAATGTCACAGTGCTTGCAGAAAATGATCAAACACTGAATTCAGGTTGAGGCAAGCAGTGGGATATGGCACTATGATCCTGTGTCAGGGTGACAGTCATTGTTTGGCCGCTATTTATTTGTGTTTATTTGCACATCTGTGGGAAAGCTAGAGGTATCAAAATGTAGGCCTGTGTGATCTGACGATCTCAGGTGTAATACCTAACGTTGAATCTTCCAGTGATAGCAGCATGCTAGTTCGGATAAGAGATTGTTAGCTTGTTATTGCTTGTTAGATGGCTCAGCATGCTGTTAGCTGGGAATGTAGTGCTGGGCAGGTTACTTCGGAAATGTAATACAAATTTCTAGTTACCCTGATAAAAATGTAATAAGTAATAACTTTAATTACTTCAACAAAGTAATGTAACTTATTACATTTAATCACTTTTCTTAATATTACTACTGATTTGGCACCTAGCAACATATAGAGCTAAAGTTATGTACTAAAGACGCATAAATGAAGTGGTGGTGCTGAATGTACTTAATTTTATGCAGCTGATTGCAATGTATCCTCAGGTTTGACAATGAGCATTTCAGTGCTAACAACATGTTCATTGCTTTATACTACAGTATATTATTATATCTGAGCCCTTTTCTGATTTCACAAGGAAAAACATTGTTGAATGTCCTGCGTTCTTGTCCGACAAGATGGTCGCCCGACTTCGTTAGCATATTGTTTGCTGTCAATAATGAGATATTGACAGCTGATGCCAATATTGGCATATATGTTGTCTGATATGGGCACATTTATTTAAAAGGCAAAAATAAATACTTGGGGTGATTTATAAATATTGAATACCCAGTTTGTCTTTTTAGATACCAAGTTGTATTGTTAAGTACTACACTATCATCCTTCCATTGTACATACATATTCCTGTGCAATTTTTTTTAAATCATTGCAAAACTTGTGTGTATTGGCAGATATTGGTATTTTCCCTCCTAATATTGGTCGGCCCTAAAAATGTAGTATAGGTCTGGCTCTAGTACCCACTTGATGACCCTGTAAGCTTGCATATTTGTAACATGAGTGGAACTAGATGAACAGTGACGAACGCTGGACTGCTGAGTGGCATTTAGATCAAAACATCAAGAAAGTTGAGCCAGCCTGTAGTTCAGCCTCAAATATAAAGCCCGATTAAGCAGCCGAATATCTGCTCTTTGTTTCGGTGAAGATGGGATTAAAGGGTATTTAAAAGGTACTTTCAAGGTGACCTGAGGGCGAGGTGTCAACTGTCAGCGGACTCAGTGTTAATATTAATACTTGGCTTCCAGAGTAATGCTCAGCAAACTCATATTACTGTGTGTGACTGTTAGAGAAAATCCCATTTCTGTAGTATTATCCAAAAATGTTCTACTCTAAGCATGTGTTTTTGCGAGTGTGCTGCACAGTTACCTGCCCATGAACGTATTTGTGAGCTTCATCTCTCGGTCGGGGACTTCTGTCATTGAACTACACAGCGTCTGACTGGAGGACAGCTGGTCTCAGTGGACTGTCTGCCTGAGCTTGTCCCTGACATAATGAGCGAGCTGGGAATATGCTTTGATTAAGCGCTGAGTCACTCCGTTCCAAGCTGCTCATTAATGGATGAATGACGGTGGCAGGAAGTGAAAGAAATGGAAGGTGGTCCTGTTTTACTTGCTGTGTTGACAAACCTCTTAATTCCCTTTAATTCTTTGTGACTTCCTGGCCCCCCCCCCCCCCCCCCCCCCCCCTTACGTCGTCAGCACACACATACACACACTTTATTCATCAGCAGTAATCTGTTCACAGGCCATACACCACTATTAATGGCAGACATAGATGGTCCATTTCACTGTCATTAATTTTGGCACCTGATTTTGATTTAGTTGAGGTCTTTTACCAAGCTTGAGAGTAAAAGGTAGAATGTCAGATCAAGTCAACTGTTGTTTCCAGTGTTAAGAATGAAACTTCAATCTCAGTCGAGAACATTGTGGTGAGACAACACTGTCAACTGCCGTTGCAAGGTCTCTGTATTGTTTGTTACAGCCTGACATGGGAGCTTGTAGGTCATGCCAGCCTTATTGCATCAAATGAAGAACCCATTAACAGAAAACCTTGTAGCTTGTTGTTGCAAACAGGATGTTGGTCCTTTTTTTTTTTTAACCTTCTTTGGCCATTCCTTTTGGTTTTTAATTTACATGAATTCATTCTTGTAATCCCTGGACTTGGCGTTGTACTTTGTGAGATTGGTCTTGGTCTCAAGACCACTTTTGGAAGGGCCCGTCCTGTAATTGACCACATTTTTTTACTTGTTCTTGTCCCGGTCTCAGACAAAGAGGACTCTGGTATTTATTTCAAGACCAGTCAAGACCACAACTGCAGAGATAACACTGAACTGTTTAATACACCTGTCAAATTCACCTCTGCAATGTTTTTGAATTATTTCATCAAGACATTTTTCATGGTACAATAGACAATGAAAGAGACGAATGAAGAAGAATTTTCATTAACTTCTTTATGATGGGTGTTTTTATATGAATCGTGATCTTTTAGATCAATTTCAGGAAGGCCTATGGTATGCATGTTTCACTGGTCTTGGTCTTGGCTTGGTCTCAACCCCTCAAAGTCTAGGTCTCGTCTCGGACTCGATACACTCTGGTCTTTGTCATGACTTGGTCTCGCTTTAGGTGGTCTCCACTACAACACTGCGTGGATATGTAACTCCAGTTTAGCATTATTGTATCTTATCTTAAATTAATTAATCTGTCCAGCAGACATGATATGACGTGAACCTTTGCATCTCAATAATATTTTTGGCATTTTTATTATTTGTTGTTGCTATGGATCATTGGGAGAAAGCTGCATGTAGCTGGCTTCATGAAATAGATAAAAATTGGGGTTGCAAAGTGACACGGAAGGCTGGCTCTAAAAGCGCACCTGAAGAGTGGTAGACCGGCTACATTGTCCAAACAAAGTCAGACAGTGTCGTGCGTGTGTGTGTGTGTGTGTTTGTGTGTGCATCTGCGCGTGCGTGCTCAAAGGTGATAGTGGGAATAGCGAGCTGTCTGCTATGCTCTAATGGTCTCAAGTGTCAGACTTTGTGTTGAAGCTCACCGCAGACTTTGTTTCACAGTTTGTCTGTGTATAGTGTCATCTGAAACGACTGTCTGTGTCAGGAACAGCTTCTGTCAAAATGAAGACTTTGGAGTCTTTGCTGTTAGGTAAAAAAGTACCTGTCATTGAATCTTGGTCTTTTATGCGGTGTCTTCACCTTACACACACCGACGTGGGACTGCTGAGGATATTTGCTCGGCCTTTGTATCTAGTTCTTGTACCCAATGTTCTGAACATGTTTCTCCCACTGCAGCAATTACGCTAAAGTGACACCATTCATTTCAGCCCTCATTATTATCACAGCAGCTACGCCGAATAGATGGCACCCATTTGGCAGCCTGGAGCGCTCCGACACCTGACAAGGAGAGCCTAACTGAGCCCCACCTGTGTGTCTGAACAGGCTGCAGGCGAACACTTAGTAAACCCTTCTGTCTATTATGCACAGCACTTTTTATTTGTCTCGTCTCCTCGCATTCATCATCGTGTTCCCCGCACGCACGTTCAGATGTGTCCAACGCCACGGCCGTATAAAAATGAGTCAAATGAAAAAACAATTTCAACCCAAACATTTGTCTTACCGTTTGCACTGTCAGATGTTCAGGTACTCAGAGGGAGGCGATAACTCACACTCTCACTTCATGCTGAAAGAAACATTTCCTCCTAACCTGTCACTCAGCGTTGTTGTCTTTTTAGTATTTGCTAAAAGTCGATTTTTGTTTTCCGTGCTATTGCTGTGACAGATAACAGTGAGCAGGTTTTGTAACAAAATCAGTTTGTTTTCAGAGGAAGTGACATTATCTGTGGATGGGCTGTGGCCGGCAGGCCAGCGACTGGCTGTCTGGCGAGGCTAGCTGTGATTCAATTAGACAGGATCACAGTCACAACAAATACAAGGCAGGAAGTCAAATACCAACAACCTGCTTTGTCATTCTGTGTTGTCTAATGAAGGACACAAATGTGAAAAATGTGGGGTTACAGCTAGAAAGTATTTTCATTTTCATTGAAAATCAATCAGCCCATTGTTTTCTTGATTGATAGGTTATTTTGTCAATACAATTTCAGAAAATACTCATACTCATATCATTTTTAAGAAGTTGCCTATTTCTGATGATTAACAAATCAATTAATCACCCAATCCTTTCGAACTGTGATATACTGTCGGTAGAGTAATGTAGTCATACATGGTATGTGTAAAGTAATTATAAAGCAAAGAATTTCTAAGTCTTTAGTGGTAATTTTAACAAGTTGGTAAAAGATAAATTGAAGCAAAAGTAAAGATTTAGTAGTTATCAACTGAAATAGATGGGGAATTGTTCAAAATGTAAAAGAAAACCCAATCATATGAACAAAGCATACACTGGCTCCTTACAGCTTTTCTGGTGTAATCCAACTCTGAAGATGCACCGAGATCCCAAACTGATTTGAAAAGACACTATTTACTCTGCCGACAAGTGATCCAATATCGTGCACCCACTTCAGACATGCTAGGGCTTTTAACCTAGCAGCTCCAGTGAATTTAGGTTTTCATGATATTACGTATAATTAAAACGTGTTTACGAATGAGTTTGGGATTTGAAACTTAACTTTTACTGTATGAATTTTTATAAGTAAGTCCAACCAGTCAAAGGTAAACCAAAGGTTGTTTGCTCATAAATGGCTGATAATGATCCTGAAATCTTAAGTTAATAATTGTTGTACAATTACTATGTTAAAACTCAAAGTATTTATGGAATTATTATAAATACATGTAGTTTTTAAAAAGATATACAAGGGGTTTTTCCCTCATTTTTGCAAATGCATTTCAGAAAGGCCACAAATAATGCCCCCTCGCCACATCACCCTGATAAACACTCAGACTGCTTTATATCGTCTTATGCTAAGTGAATCCAAACTTTAATGGAAACAATCATGTTTGAACAATTCCGATGTGATGAAGTTTGCATAATTTAATCCTTTCTGTTCACTGCACCTACTTCTGCACTTCAAAAAAAACAAGACCAAACAGTACTCTCCTTTCAGAGATTTGAGCTAACATTTTGTATTGACGAGAGGATTCGTTGATGTACTCACTTGATTGAGCAGCTGCTGTAACCAGTTTTGTGAGGGATGTTTGTAATCAGGCTCAATTCTGTCGGGGAAGATTTGTTTATTTTGCGATAGTCTGATAAATGCACTGATTTATTGGGCAAATACACTGCAGTGTTAGTTGCGGATTCATATCGCTATTAGGGAAGCATTCTTCTCACACTCTACTATACTTTCTTTTGTTTCTTTTGACTCCTAGCTGTCTTGAACTTTTAGATTGGTCTGGAACATGTCCTGCTCCTACCATCTGTACCTACCACTCTCCGTTGCCTCTTTTTGACCATAAGGTTTTCTTTTGGTTCGTGCATCAAGGCGCCCGTCTCCACGAGGCAGCTGAACCACATGCTCTGACAGCTCTCATGTCCAGCCAAACACCATTTGTTGAATATAATTGAATGTATTTGTGCCTGGAGGGACCGTCGGATCGAGTGCGTTCCTCCGCTGCTCATCCTTCAAAATAATAATCAGAAAAACAGCATGGAAATCATCCCTCACACTGTTTATTAACAGTCTTTGGGCTGATGGTGATCGTACACCAATAACAATAATGCACGGATAAATACTTCGCCAACCTCCTCTTTTCAAGGACGCGGAAAATGAGACTTGGGCTGTACCTCTCTTTAAAGTTATGACTGACTCAGGTTTTTATTATAGTGAGTGTTTTTTCACAGAACTTCTCATATCTTTCTTGATGTGTCATCAGTTGCTTCTCTTTGTCAGGGGAGTCATTATTTCTGGAGTGACCTGCCCCTTTCTGTTCACACACTATTTTTTTTTGCCTCTTTGTGAAATCTCCTGCAAAATCCCTTTATCAAGTTTGCAGTTTGGAGTGGGTTCTCAACGGCGTCAAAGTGTTTGTGCTTGGAACATGTTCTTCCTTGACTGATTGACCAATCATTTCAGCAATGTAGGGAGTAACTGGCCACTGTCTCTCTCGGTGCCTCTGCAAGTGACATCCTGTCTGCCCGATTGGCACCTCTTACAGCCGGAGTCAGACCTCCAGCCGGGCAGAAGATAGAATGTGACCAGTGTCAACCTCATTCCACCGCTAATCAGGATGATTCACCGCTGAGGGTTTGTGTTTAGTGGGTGTAAGAGATATTGAGGAGAGGAGCCAGGATAGATACGGAGAATTGTAAAAACAATAAAAAAAATAGCTCAAGTGGAGTGCAGAAAAACCTTCAATTAATAACTAAACCCAGTCATCAAAGTATATAAAAGCTGCAGAGGTTTTTTTTGTGTTTTTAATCTCTTTTAATGTACTGTCTTAAAAGCATGGACATGCTTATTCAGTCATGCAAAATGGATCATTATCCTGTGAAGCTAAGATAGCAGTGTTGACATTTTCTATTGATGCCTTAATACAAGAAATTAGCGGACAACATTTGACTTCAGCAGGTAGAATACAGTTGAGACAAGAATAGTAATACTAATATGTTGAGAGACAAACAATGATTTAAAGTGTAAAATTAGATTTGAAAGGAATCATTTGAGGTTTCGGGAAATACCGCCGTTTAGTTAGTGAAACAGGAGCTTTGCCGATTACACGCGATTACGTCATATTATTTCTGAATTGTGAGGACTGACGCTTTTAGAAGCTCTGACTGCACTATAAAACAAGGCAGCGCTTGTCAAATATGAACCAAAAGTGTTTGTTACCAGCCGGGCCGCCTTGCTGTTTTCTTTTTCAAAACAGTGAATGAGCAGTAACCAAGCAACCCCAACTGGCAGTACATCACTTATCAGTCGGAATGTTTATTGGTCCGGTGCAGTGCATTGCACTTTGGTTGGTGAAGGTTTTCTACCCTAGGAATACCTCGGCCAGTTTTTCTCTGTTTTCTTAGATCTTTTTTTCATTTCAAAAAAATATTTCCATCCGTCTACTGCATAGACAGCCCAGTTTTATGCAAGAGCCACATGGTGCAGTGACTTCCTACACCCGTCCAAGAAACAGTTACCACGTAACAACGTTCATCATTTAGTGGTTTACTTTTGACAGAGCAAGAGTCTTTATGCTAGGCTAGGCTAATTATCTTTTGCCTTTAACGTCATACTAAATGGACTGATAGATTGGTAGATGCTTATCTCACTCGCCTTTCAAATTATTTCCCAAACATCTTTTGCCATGCTATTTTCAATGGCTACTGCATCGCTTCAATCAAAACCCTGCAGTACCACCAATGTTAAACAACAACCCTATCATAAAGCCATCTCCTACAAAGCATTAGAGGCAGATTTAGGCAAATTTCCCTCATGCGTTTGTCTTGTTTCCATTGACGGCAGCCACGTCTCAGCAAAAGCAACATGTGGATCCCATTATTTAAGGAGTGAAATTAAATGAAATGTCACTCTTTTATCATCTAGCATTCAGAAGACCAAAGCAGATATGAGCTGACAATCCAAATGTCAGAATTAAGATTTATCACCTTGTTATAGTGCCGCTGAGGACAGAGTGCTGACGGATATCAGTTGCTCTGTTCCTAGCTCTCAGTAATTCAGAGGCCACATAGAATTTGACTAAATCGCATGAGTACATCTACCACAGCATTAACGTGATGGTTTATTGATGCTGAGTTTAGTGGGAGAATATTATGAAGCAGCAAATCCAATTCCTTCACCGCTGTGATGACAGATGTTTGACAACAGGCTTTCATTCTCTCGGCCCAAACTTCTGAGTCTCACTGTGGGAGATCCCCTGCTGGGACAAGGAGGGGAACGACCGAAACATCCACTGAAAAAAGGTTTTGATATCGAGATGGCTGCGGAGAGTGAGGCAAGTTAGTCATACCTGAATCTGATTTCCTGCATAGCTCGAGACAAGAAAAATACCTGGGAGAATGAAAGGAGAATCCTGAGGTGTGAAAGGATGTTGTATTACTCTCAGCCAAGGTTGGAATTACAAAGAAGTTCCACAGTTAGGACTATGAGCTCCCTCATTCAGGCACTTCAGCCTGTTGTCTCCATGTAGAAGCTGGCCTTAAGTCAATAAAACTTTGCTGTACTTTGAAACGTGGCATTTCTCACCTGGACTGTTTTGTGCATCAAACCTCACCTCACCTAACATCTCTTCCCAACTTTTTCTTTTTTCTTCTTCCTTTCCCACTGCAGCTTCTTTGCTGTTTCCACGCCTAGGGATGAACTGAGCATAGAAGTATTTTTTAGTGTGGCTGGAGCCCTTCTAGTACACACTAAGTTCTGGCATGTCACAATAAAATGCAATAGTTTAATTTTTATCGGACTTCAGTGATTGTACTGATGGTATTTGATTCCAAAGTTTTTTCTAATAATATGAATGACAAATAAGTTATTGATTTCATTCATTTAAGGAGTACAGCACCTCTTAAAATGACAAGCTGACAGTGCTTTCAGAAATTGATTTTTATTAAGTGAAATCAAAATCACGTTTTGGTAACCTATGGCCATGATTCCACAAAGAAAGGGAGAAAAAGAACAAAACGTGTTTTATGGACTTGGAAAAAGGGCCTACAACTGGGTCCGCAGGGCAGGCCCGTGGGGCCATTGCTGTGAGCCATCTGGTACCTATATAACCAAAGCAAGCGCTTGTCTCTGATCCTGTTTGTGATATTCATTAGCATGATTTCAAGGCGCAGCAGGGATACAGAGAGTGTTCAGTTTGGGAACCTCAGATTTGCGTCTGTGTTTTGCAGATGACGTGGCTCTGTGGGCTTCATCGTTCTGTGACCTCCAGCACGCGTTGGGGCGGTTTGCAGCCGAGTGTGAAGGAGCCATGATGAGAGTCTGCACCTCCAAGTCTGAGGCCATGGTTCTCTGCCAAAAGACGATGAATTGCCCCCTCCAGGTTGGGGGTGAGTTTTTGCCCCGAGTGAAGGAGCTTAAAGGTCTTGTTCACCAGTGTCAGTAAAATGAAGTGTGAAATAGACATGGGATTTGTTGCGGCATCAGCAGGTTGGCAGGTGTTCCACTTGACCATTGAGGTGAGGAGGAAGCTGAGCCAGAAGGCAAAGCTTTAGATTTTCTAGTCAGTCTACGTTCCAGCCCTCACCTATGGTCATGAGCTCTAGGTAGTGACTGAAAAAATTAGATCATAGATATAAGCTGGCAAAATAAGTTTCCTCCATGGCTGGGCTCAGCCTTAGGGATAGGGTGAGGAGCTCGGTGATCCGCAGGGGCCTTCAGGTCAGGCTGGGGAGTTTAAATGAACTCAAATTAATTTGAGCTTTTTTGGGAGAGGAAAAATTGGAAGCCCAACCTGGGAGTAGGGCCAGGGCTCCATCATGTCAAAAGGAGCCTGGTGAGTTGTTTCTGGCATCAGATTAGGATGCTTCCAAGGTGCCTTCCTTTGTAATTCTTATGTCCAACTGGGAGTAGACTCCAGGGTAGACCCAGAACTTGCTGTAGGGAATCTATCATTCATCTGGCCTAGGAATGTCTTGGAATCTCCCAGAAGTAGCTGGAAAGTGTTTAGGGAGACAGGAATACCTGGTATACCCCGCTTAGCTGACTGCCACAGTGACCTGACCCCAGATAAGCAGACGAGGATGGATGGATGATGGATGACCTGGATGCCCTGGCATGTGGCCTTTGTGTTCCTCAAAAATTCCTCTTTTTTTGTAAAATCCAAAAATTCCAGGTCTGGTGCAGATTTGCATCAATTCTTATTCCAACACTTCGATGGTCCCATGACTTTTCCTCGAGCTCATCCACCAGCCTCAGCTGCACCCGTCATCTTATTACAGCTGCACTTCATTGATTAATTGAACTATGATAGATAACAAGATAAACCTTATGTTTTGTAACCATCAACATGCTAGTGTCACTGTGAGCCTCCTAGCATAGATGCTATTCACAGGGAAGCATAAAATCCGGTGCTTCATGAGGAGCTGAGTAGAAGTCATTATTAGATGCTATTTCTTGAATCCCACCCTTCATCAAGCTGAGCACATCTACCTTGTTTACCTTGCAAGGACCAGAGACGTAAAGTCACCCTGTTACAAATCACGCCAGCCGGAACGCAGAAGCAAATATTGGTTTTCTTGCCGGAGCAGAGGAAGAGCTTGTGAAAGCAGCACTTCTCCTAAAGCAATAAAGGCCAGACAGTCATGAAGACAGATGGAGGTTATCTCTCCCATCTAGCGTGTCCGACGGCGCAGGCCCAGATAAGGCCCTGCTGGGACCACCACAGGGGGAATCTCACACAGGGCTCTCATTAAAACGGCAGTAATGGTGTTTCACCATCTCACACCTGCCTCAGCAAAATGTGGCTGTGGATTTGAGAGAGAGCGAGACGCAGTCCATTAATGTTGATCCCCAGCTTTTGTCTGCCCGCTGTGCTGCATCATAGCCAATCAGCGTATTACACTCTGTAGCCACATACAACGCCATATGTTTAAGATTATCGACAGACGACGCTTATACATCAGTGTGCCCAAATGGTGTGGTGACATCTTGAGGAGGCGCCTGCATAAAGGATGCTAATAACACTTCCCTGCTAATGGCGGCGGGTAAATGCCCCATGCATCATAGTGTATGGAAAGTTGGCTGTGTTCAGCGTCGACAGGTAATACCCCCAAGCTGGGGGATTGATGGCTCTCTGTTTGTCAGCCTGGCATATGGCTGTCATCATAATCAAAAGCTACGGTGTGAGAGATGGAGGTGATTGAGAATTGAGGGATGAATGTGGCTTTGGAGGCGCTCACTTCACATTCACTCTGCGACTCGCTGCATCACAAAATGATCACCTATACCTAGTTCAGGGCTGTTTTTATAATTAGATATTTGTTGTTTTTTTCCTAAATTTGAAAAATGTTCCTTTGCTGCAGTCCACGCATTAATCTCTTCTCATGAAGCTGCATGTACATCTCTTCGATTTTCTGCACCACCAACCCATTCATTATTGCACTATTACAAGATCAACTCAAGCCTACTTTCATCAGAGGGCGACATCCTATCTCCGGCCTCTTTTTTCAGTCAACGTGATGCGGATTATGTAACTCCGCAGCCAGCCACGTCCTCAGCTCCAAGACGGTTTGAACCGACTGTTGTTAAATGACTCCGCAGCCCTTGCCTCGCTTCATGCAGCAGCGAGTGCGGTTAATAATCAATCTAGTTATTTAGCCTCTGTTTATGCTGTATGTATCTGCAGCTGGAGCGGTCTCAAAGCTGACGAGCTTTGAAAGCGCTTCAAAGTATTTAAAGCGGTGGTGGAATATGCAACAGTGAGTAAATTATTGATAGGCTTGTCTGAAAATGATGTCCAGGTCCAATGTTGGAGTCAATACATAAAATCCTGCTTTGCTGATCTACAATTCAGTTGATAAAGGAGTGGATGTACAGCAAGTGACGCTAGCCCCCAGTGCCATTGAATTAACATATGACTCAAGACAAGCACAGTGCTCTCTAGATATGTCTGTGTGAATGCTATTTGTTTGTCTCTACTCTGTTTTTGGACATTGTATCTGTTGATTTGGGGTCTGGAAAAGAATTAGCCTTTAACTGGAGTTTGGCATTAGAGTAAAGTGACGTCCTTATTGCCAGTTCTGATTCAAGTATGATTGCATGCTTTACAGTAGTAGTAGTGCATACTGTTAAGTCTATATGCCTTTGTAAGATTGCATCTATACAAGTGCTGTTTGCTCCAGTCTTCTGTTTTCTCACTGATAAGGGCTGAATTTCTGAGTGAGACCATGAGATGGTGCTATGTGCCTAAACTGGGCTCTCTGCTGTAGAGATAAAACACATCATACTATAACACATGGCGCAAGTAACACCTCTGATCTCCAACTTGAGTCGAGAATGCTGACTAACGCTTGGAACTTTGGAATTTTCCTGCTTTTGTAAATCTGATGTTGCCGCAGGTGAAGGGCTCTGCAAGGGCGCAGGGAACCGCGGCTTTGAATAAAACCTCTTTCACCCACTTCTTTCCTCTTCAGACCCATAATAAGATTCACCTATACTGCTTAGCATTCACCTATCGTGCACTGTGAGTCAGCTTATCTTTGGTCTGCACAACTGAGAGGGTGAATCTCCGGCTGCAAAGAACAGGCCTTCTGCAATAGATTTACATCACTTTCTCGCAACGCGGATAACCGGGGAGGAAGCAGCACTGGGATGCGGGCTAGTGGAGCGGACCGGGGACCCGTGAAGCATTCAATCTGTGCGCCATCACAACGCATCAGCTGGGCACCTCAGCCCGGCGATCAGCCTGCGCACACGCAGGCGACTATTTGGAGAGGTTTTTAGCAGCCTGCCTAAACACTGCAAGGTCAACACTAGCGGAGCAGGAGGCAGAATTTAAACAGGCTGTCAGTTCAGTGATTGAAACAAGGCAGGAGGGGTGACAGGGTTTTTGTGAGTGCCTAATTCTTGCATCAGCTTTAAACAGGTCATAACCTTTTCTCAGATGTCCCATGAAGAAACGTTGTCAAAAGTGTCGACACTTCGATCTTTAAAGTGGCAGTCTGTAAGATATCGGCCACGATCAATTAAGGAACAATATCAAAACAGTATTATGGGAAACCACAGTGTGTTAAGTAAACAAATAAAGTCACAAAATATCAAATTTGGCATAAACAAAATAATGCTCAAACTTAACCCAAAACGGTCTCAGTTAGTCGTTCCACAATTACCTCTGATTTATTATTCATAGTGTTTTCACCGCACATTATAGTTTCCAGTGTTGGCGCACCTGGAGTACTTGCAAAATTGTGGCAATTAATCATTGTAGGAACACCCTTTATTTCCGTCAAGCAGTTCCGTCAAGTGACCTGAATCAGCATATATCGCTGAAAGTTCATTTGAATACTTTAATTATTAATAAGCTCTGTGGTGGGGGAGTTCCTCACTGTAAAGAGTAGAGGCCAGAGTGTAACGGTGTAGACGCCCCAGGTAATTAGAGAAAGCGGGGCTGACTAACGTCTTGTAGCATCTTCCGTTTCTGCAGCCCTCATAGATTTCTTTCCTCAGATTTACCCGAGGCAAAAAAAAAAACAAAAAAACATTTTGTTTTCTCACTGATAAGAGAAACACAGATGTTTTCTGATTTAATCCCGTAAGGCTTATCTCGACATACCAATCAGGTATTGCGGTGCGTCTGCCCCGGTCGTAGGAATTTCTGGAAATCGCTGAGGTGTGGAGAAATATTCTCAGAAAAATGGTTTGTATAGGCGGGATCACACATCATCTCCGGCTAGTCTGTGTGATGGAACAAGCCTCCGTGCAGGGGGAACATGAGGATGCTGGAGACAACTGTAGCTGCCATTCATCCGTGCTGGCCAGAGGCCCAGAGAGAAAGGAGGGGACAAGGGATGCAGAGTGCTGGCTTGGCTGCGTGGGCTTTTGGATGGGGAAGAGAAGAACTGTGTGGCTGAACGCTCTAGATCTATTTCTTCTTTTTTTCGACGGCGTGATACACCTCAGTAAAGTGCCGCGGCAGAAACCCATTTTCAAATCATTGCTTTTTACTATGACCACTTCTGCTCTTCATCTTATCTACCACTTCCTTTCCCTCAGCCCCGTCTATTTTTTACCTTCCCTGAATGATTTACACATACACTGCCACTCAACTGTCTCTTTTCCCATTTAGATCGTTCTGCTGTGTTTTGATACTCACACTGAAAAGTGCGCTCGGCGCAAAGACATCTAAAATGGATCCCAGATTTTTGTCACACTGTCACAATGCTTGTCAAATTCATCCATAATGCATGGCGAGCCTTCCGGATGCATGAGCCGCCTTCTTTGTCACTCTAAACTTTCTTTTACGCTCATGTCATCTTGTGCCAACTTCTTTCCTCATGGGGGAGCTGTGATAACTTATTCCAAGTCACGTTAGAGTGAAATCCAGCCACTCTTTCGCCTTACAGCATGACACACGGCACACACTCACATACTTGCTCTCACACAATACATCTGACCCCTGAATGAGAATCTTAATTGCAGGAGAGTGATCTTTTGACCGCCTGTCTTTGTTTTTCTGACGGTGCCGGCAGTGTGTGGCAGATAAAGTGGCCCCGTTATCACAGCCAGCTAAAATTTGAAATTGAAGGATTATAGTAAGTCCTAGCAGAGTGGCTGCCCTCTTCACTGCTATTTTTCATGGATTTCAGCATCCCTCTGACTTTGGCTATGCCAAGGGAATTGTGTCTCCACTGCAGATGTAAAGGCTTTTTGTTATGGAAATCGTTGGTGTTAAGGTTTTGTCAGGATGAAAATGTGCACGCACATATTTGTACGCAGGTTTTTTATCCTCCCTAAAGATTGCAGCTAAACCCCTGGCCCTCAGTTCCCAGGATCTTTTAAAAGATTACCCCTTTACTTAAAGCCAGACTCGGCCAGAACTCTGCCAGAAATGTACATTGTGTGGTAATACTGTTGGAGTCGTGCTGTCTGGTTTGCCATTTGAGCCGTGAGATGAACAGGCGGATCGGCATGATAGCACAGGTGGGGGGGAGAGACAGAAAAGGGAAAAAGAGACGGAGGAGAAGAATGAAGGAAAGACAGACTTTGAGGAGGAAGGCAGGTCTTTCAGGCACAGCTCAGTGTGTTGGACGCTAGCTCAGAGAACAGGCTGATACAGAGAACGAGCGGCGATGCAGGGACGCATTCGTGTAAGAGCTTTAGATTTTCAACCAGCATCAAAGCAAGCAGCAGGCATCCCGAAGCTACCAACGTGGGGGAAAAGAAGTATTGATCAGCATGTGAAATATAACCTGACATTTAAAATGATTACATACACTGTAAGTATTTTATGGGATGACATTTGAGTCAGGTAGAAACTGGATTTCTGATTAATAAATAAAGCAGCGTCGCATAACAGGCTTTTTTTTGGCCTTAAAATGACAGCTTCGAAATCAAAAGGTTTTCAAGACACAACATTGTTACGACACAGTCCAACAAATTGTTATAGACCTTGGATTTGTATTCACGACAGCGGCGTTGCACTGCCAATTTGCGCAAAATGCCAGTTTCTATATAATGTTGCTTTATAGAATCAATGCGTGTTTATGTATAAATGTATCCGTCATTTTCTGGCCCTTTTTTGTTTCCATCTATGTGATGCAAGATACAGGAAAGCTTTTACCATCCATTATGTATATGAACAAAGTAAACTCTGCTCCACTGAAGACATTTCTGGGATCACTGGTGCGCGTGGGTTGGGGGTGATGCAGGGTTGTGTCTGATACGACCATGTTCATGTCGTTCTCAGAGCATCATAATTAATGTTGCTCCAGGGCCATCATTTCAATTTAGGAAAGAGCGACTAAAACTGCTTCTGTTGTGGCTCAGTGGGATTAGATGTAGCATTCTCACTCAGAGGACAATGTGCGTATCCCTTTTGGAACAGATTATTATATCGTCAGTTTTTGTTTTGCTTATTATTTTCTCTCTCTTTCCGGTTTTCTGTTGCTGTTTGATTAGGTGTAGGGAACTAAAATACTTTTAGGAAAACACAGGCTAGATGAAACTAGTCCCTTTCAAAATGTTAAACATGTGTTTGAAAGTACAACTCCTCCCATATGTGTATTTTCCGAGTCCTTTCCCCAGAGTCACTAAACTGTGACATTACAAAAATGTGATGGGTCAGATTAGATGATGGTCCTCGAGCAGCATTAATTATGTTGATCATGGAAGGACACCAATGTGGCGGTACCAGATCTTACATGATGGAGGGCCCTCAGGATGTCCTGCCAGCAGAGGGTACATCACCCTAACTCTAACCCTATTAACTGTAAGTACTGGCCTCTGCGGTCCCTTGCAGTGGTTGAAAAGTTGATAGTTCCCTTTTTGTTTTTATTACATAGGTGTTGTAGTTATATATCATCAAGCTAAGTCACATGACAGGCTTTGGAACTGGTTCACCATACAGCGTTTCCCACAGAAAGTGGCAGTGGCTGTCCAGCTGGAGTGCCACAGAGCATGTGCGCGCGAATTTCCCACCGTCCGAGTTGGCTAACTTCCGGTTTAGCGCCGAACTAACTTGGGTGGGAATAAAATTGTAATTGAGTGAATCTTCTAGACTCTCCAAATTTTATCAAACTGAATTGCCCAAGTTCTGACCGTGAAACGAGTCATTTTGCGGGGTTTTGAGGCTTTTACAACCGTTGTCTTTCATGTTCTTTCAATGTTAGCTTTCGGGAAAAAGACCCCAGTGTATCACATGAAATTACACAGCTTGGCCACAACAAAAACTGGTTTCAAGGTCTGGCGCTCTTTGTGGGGGCTTGATCTCGACGATAAGGCCAGCTGTCTTCCTTGCAGAGGAAGAGCCAATTGGGTTAGATAATCCTCCTCCTCTTCTTCATTGGTTTTACCGGTGGACGAAAAACAACACCATCATCCACTGTATCCGGTATATAACATCATGCTATTCGCTGACGGGTGCCCTGTCCTAAGTGAGTGAGAATGGGACGCGCTGCTCCAAAAATAGAAAATCAATATGTGGCCAATGCTGATATTCTGGCGGACCGCCACAAATAAATTAATGTGTGGGAAACACTGCCATAAATGCATAGCGACTTGGGGCCCCACTGCATGGAACCGGTGCACTTCTTATTCTTCTGCCCCTGTCGCTCAGACAGTTTGTTTTTTGTCAGTTAGTACTGAGCATAAAAATCAAACCTTTGAATAATACCAGCTCAGGCGATGTATCACTCAGGCGTTTGTGGAGGCAGTTTGACCTGGATTAATCATCACGTTATAAATGTCATAATGACATTATAGAGTAATAAAAGCTTTATCTGAGCATTAAAGACCCACGAAACTCTGTCTGACTAGTATGCATAGCACGACGTCTGACCTAAGATCGTATGTTTCTGATCTACGCTGTGTGTCAATAAATGATTTTCCATGTTGTCTCAGAAACAGCAGCGGTGGACTGAAGCTCTAATCTTTAATTGAACTAATGAAGCCGCGGAACTGTGCCTCAATGTAAAAGGTCTTCCTCCTCATCGAGGTGCAGATACTGGCAGAGGGAATTAGCAGCGGGGGGAACTTTGATGACAGTCTGCTCTCTTCCTCTGTGTCCTCATTCACCCCCGGGAAGTTCTGCATTATTGATAAAAACTCACAGGGCTTTCCCCATTCCCAGGCGGTCTTTTCTCACACTTGCATTCCCTGGGAATGGCTGAGGCTAGAGGTAATGCTCTTTGATCTGGTGGGAGCACGGAGGAGGCTTCCACTCTGTCCTGCGTGTGAATCATGCAGCCGACACAGAGTATTTCTTATTTCTTTAGTAGAAAAAAAAGGGCATCTCTTTGTCCCTTAATCTACCCATCGCAGTGTTTTATCTGTAACATATTCGAACAGCTTGAATTAGTTTACTTTCCTCTCTTGTGGCACAGAAAGGGGAATATTAAAGGTAATGTACACTATGGAAAATAAGATGAATATCAAAACAAGTAGTCACAAACTCTATGTCAGATTGCGTTGAATAATGGATGAACAGTGCAATATCAATATTCCTATTCTGATCTTTTGATTTCTTTCCTTTTCTAGACTATAAATAAACAGTAGTTACTATGCATTTGCTGCCTGTAGAAGAAGCTAACAGTTTCACACATGCAATATGGTTATTTGAAATGTTTTTGCACCAGTATTCTAGTCCTGGTTGATGCAGCGGTGACATGTATACGCAAAGATTCAAAACGCTCTCCAGCTAGGACATATGAAGACCTCATTACCCACCCTAAAAGCTGTCCCTTATTGTAGCCATGCATGCAAAACGGCTTTATACAGTAGATGCCAACGTCAGTTCGATTCGTCCGATTACATGCAGTTGCCTCTTCAGCCAAACACTCCTTTTTCCACATTTGCAGTTGTGCTCCACAAGAACTGTCAACACACTTTAGTGTGTGAAATTGTTGAAGTTAGCCTTTAAGTGTCAGCTCATACCAGCAGGCCCCTTCGAGTCTAGCGGGAGGGACAAAATCAACATAACAGCACCTCTGCGTTTGTATAAGCTCAGCATTACTCTCATTCTCCGTCCGTTTGTATTTTCATGTATACTTGTTTGCCTCTATGAAAGACTCTTGTGTTATGTAACACTTTACCTAAACAAGCGGAGCAGCGGAGTGAAAACTTTTTATTTTTTTCCTCTTTCATACTTTTGGCTCTATGCACATGTGCTGGTAATTGTGTTCTAAAGTGGAGGCCTACTACTCCATCACTGTCATAGCCATAATCACAGTAAATGAGGCCCCCTCGGCTACGATTGCTGTGCGATACACTCCACATACCTAGTAGCTTAAGAGACGCAGGCTTAGCTTGATGGCTTACTTTTTGTCTTGCCTTAAGACCTAAGACTTTAAGAATCAGCCGAGATTACAATCAAAAAACTTTTTAGGAAAGCCCCCTGAGGTTATTTACAGAGCCGTACGAATATTGTAAGTCCCTCTGTAATAGACTATAGAAAGGATAACAAAGAGGCACCGAAGTGTGCTGGAATAGGAGTTTGTATTCAGATGCCGTTTTACATCCTCCCACCGCCGTGTTTCCTATGAAGCAAATGAATTCACCGCTGAGCTCTGCATATTAAGAGCCCATTTGTATGCCGCACTTCTCCGTTTGAATAATTTGATGTTTTGAGTTTTTACCCATTGTTTGCCCCCGCTACTTAACAAAGCAAGACATTCATTTTTTGGAATTAGTCAGCACATAATTGGCGCGTTACGCAGTAGTGTGGTCCGACCCAGCTGCGCTCGCTACAACAGCAACAACAGAAAAAGAAAAAGTGTGCAGCATCTCTACCTGTGTATTTGCAGAGCGTGCTCTTTCATGTTAACCAGCGTGATCCTTGTGTCAGTATGTTCTGCGCTGCTGGTAAAATCCAGTAAGTAGACAAATATACGCAAGATTTAGCATGATGATATGAGGAGGGATGCGGAGATTATGTGGGGCGATCCAGAGATAGAAGGGATTTCTTTTTCAACACTTCCTGTAATATGGCTTCCAACGGTGACTTCAGCCTTTAATGGAGATCCTTGTTTCTCCCTAAATATGCTGTGTTCAGCAAGCAGGAAGGTGACATTTTGCACTCACAGTGAGATAAATAGACCAGGGGAGACCTGTGTGGAGGACCGGTGCTATAATGCTGTTTTCCCACTCAGTAGAATTAATTTCCCTTGTCACAAGCTGAAAGGAAGCTTAATTCTATAAACAACACAAACACACAGATACACATCATATTACCGTAAATCCAGCTCATGGTAGAACACACGTGTCTGAGTGTATATTCCTCTGTTGCCACCGGGGCCAGCTGGCGTGTCGCCTCCGCGTTTTTTGTCTTTCAAATGGTGTCGGAAGGAAGCCGAGCGTACAGAAGCCACATGTGTACACAGTTCCGCCGCAGTAGGTCGATCTGATTTAACGCGAGCGCACTTTGTTTTAATTTTCTTCGGTAAACATCGACAGATGACCCCTGATCTGTCTTTGTGTCGCAGCCGCCAGATGCAGGGCTGAACATGTGGAAGCGGTATTTTCTGCAAGAGGGGCTGTGAAATGAGACAGTCACATGCTAATTACTCGAAGCTAATTGCTGCTCTGATAGGAATCTTTCACCGTATTGGAAGCAGGGAAGTGAGAGCAGTTACAAGGATGCAAAAATTGGTTCTGTTTTTTCATTGCATTATAATTCTAGCCTGCACTTCACGGTATTGCAGTGCTTTCGTAACGTGACAACAGTGCTGTTTTATGTTTTTTCAGTTTTCTGTTTTTTGAGTGTGTTATTTACTGTAGGTTCTGGTTCATGTAAAAGATCAGAGTGTGCGCCAACGGGAGCTCCTCTCTCCCACGGAAAACACGGCTCCTGAAGTACCCAGAACACCCCATCTGAGGTTCCGCCTTTAATTCTGTGACTTCTTGACATCACACTGCGTCACACATTTACATTATGTATGCCTATGTGCACGGTAGAAACGAAGCTTACCGGAAGTTGAAAACATGACAGAGCCGACCGGAGACATGGTGAGCAGTGCTGGCTCTGGCGTGTGTTTTTTCATTGTCCGGTACACGTATTTGTCACATCGGTGTTCATGGGGTCAATTTGACCCCAGGCTGTTTTACCTGTATGAAACACATCCGAAGTATACATATTGTACTTACATTTATTTTGTTTGTTTAGGATAACATTACGATCGCTATAATATTTAAAAGTTTGTCTCTGAAATATGTAGTTTTCCGTGCTTATTAACCCATTTAGTTCATTCTGTGGGCACTGTCCCTTCAGACAATATATATACCGAGCAAACCAGCAAAATACAGTATATAAATATGGGCAGCATGTGATGCACAGTCCAGCTCTGCCTGGAATATGCACTGAAAAGGAAGCTTACCATGTTGGGAACAGTTAGGAAAAACAAACCCAGTCTGTCCCACTAGAAATGACTCCAAGACCAGCAACATTTGTGTGAAATGCACGAAATACATCTGCAAGGAGCATGCAAATACTCTCTGCACATCATGTGCACAGTAGTGCAGATAAAAGGCTGGACTGTGGAAAAAAAGTATATGCTGTTTATTTTTGTGTCAAAGAATATTTACAAGTGTTTGAAATTGTGTATGTTTTTCCTGAGATCAAATTGACCCAGTACGTAATACATGCTACTGTCCTTGATAATGTAAATTGCTTTCATTCCAACGATATTAGATAACACAAAATACTACTTACAAATAATATACTTACTTTAAAACACACACAAAAAAAATATCCCTCGACCCACTTTTAGGTCAATTGGTAAGATATTTTGTTTATTTGCTAGTAATCATGTTATAGGTATTCTGGATGTATAAGAAGGTGTTTGGGTTTGTGTTTCATTTAAAATGCTATTTAGGTAGTTAATAAATACAAACATCAAAGTACCTGACATATAAACGTGAGTTACAACTTTGATTATGACATTTTTCTGGATGATTAAATTGCTGAGGTAAAATTGAAACCAATGATAAACCGTGTTAGTAAGGGTAAAGTTAGTTATCTCACCTGTCACTGTGAGATATTTATACATTGTAACCAGTAGTTGCCCTTTTTCGTTAAGCATTTGATGGTTTTGGTGATCACCTCACTAGAGAGGTTAACCACTGTAATGAAGAGAAAAAACTTCAGTTCATGGGCAGTGAGGTAGTGGCTTCACTGCACAGTTTGGCAGGACAGCGACATTCAGCTCTTTCAAGCTCTTTCTTGAATTTATGTTTTTGGAAAGTCCAAAAGAAAAAAAACACAATTCAAAGACTTGCTCCTCTACAGTCCTGTGTGCACTGCTTCAACGTCCATTCCTGACAGGCCCGCTGTACCAAAATAATGTTGATTAGCTGAAGTATGATTGGAAAATAACTGTGCATAGGAGGAGTTAGGCAAGCTGTCAGTTCATAAATTCTATGACTTGATTTATATGTGTGCCCATGATGACCCAGGCTATGGAAATCACTTGTCTAATTCATTCACTTCATTCCATCTGGGATGTTTGGTATCACGGACTTGAGACCAGTGTGCGGGAATGATTCAGACCTGTAATAGCGAGTCCCTGTGTGCATAATCTCCCTGATTTGCCCTTCATTGAGCGCGCAAGTCTTTTCCCCCATCTGAATGAGATAATTCACACTCATTAAAATCTACTACGCAGTGCTGCGCAGAAGCCCAGCTTGTGAACATAAAGCTTATTGAATTTCAGTGCAAGCGCCATTCTTCTTGCGCGGTGCCCTCTTTTCATTAAGTTCAGCTCTGGTTCCACAAACCCCGACGACATCTTGGGCGGTGCAATAATCGCCATTGCTCACTCTAATGCATCTCATTTCCCTTTTCTCTCGCTGCGTTGTGCCGTGGAAAATTATTCGTCCCTGTCACCTTTTCGCGGGGCCCGAATAACACCTACTGACAGAATTTTTGTCACCATTAGCAACGTCCTTTCCCAAGGTTTGTGTCAGATTAGGGAGAAGTAATTGGCGACGCTGCGTCATTTAAAACGAACATTTGGGCTTCCAGACTTGCAGATGGAGAAAGATGGCCTTCTGGGAGATTGGAGGAGAAGCACACGCGTTTGGCATGAATGTGTGTGAGCAGTATATATGTTTCAGTATGCTGTTTCACTGTATTGCACCTCAGATGCATTAAGATGCTGTTTTCACAGTTTGTGAAAATTTTGTAAACTGTTTTCTTTTTTTTTTCATTCGTATGTCAACATATGCTTCTATTTTCAGGTTAGAGCAATGGGACAGTCTGGCTCCTGGTGCAGCAAACCACTGCATACAAGCAGTTTTCATTAGTGTGATGCCAACTTAGTTTTTCATCTAAGGATACACCTTTTGCACAATTTGTATGTTGCCTTATTTCATTTTACGGTTCATTGTAAATTAAAAACAGGAGACGAAAGCCGAAATTAAAATTCAAAATTGGTATATTTTTAGTGTGGCTGGTGTGCATTCATTGGAGAGTCAACAACACACAGATGACTGGAAATGAGGGGGCATGAGAGATGTGGAGTGACGCACTTGAAATGGGGACTTGTGTGGGTTATGGACAGTGCTTTAAAGGATAAGTTCACCCAAAAATAAATATTCAGCAATTTTCTACTCACAATGCAGATGGAAAGTCAGGTACATTTTCTCCACAGCAAAACAGTGTTGCTGCATTCTTCTAAACAACTGAAGAAGATCGGGACAAATTTTTTTTTTCTTTTGTACTTTTTAAAACGAGTCTCCTTCCACTTCAGTCGTTTGGGAGAATGCTGCAATGCTGTTTTGCTGTGAAGCTCCAGAAATGTTTTGTTGACTATGAAACTTCCTCTTCTTCCCACTTCCCACCTCTCTATCTGTAAGAGGGTGGGTAAATGATAGGGGTGGGAATCTCTTGGCACCTCATGATTCGATTCAATTCGATTCCGATTCTGAGGTCAGCGATTCGATTCTAAACCGATTATCGATGCATCTTGATGCAACAATTTTTTTGTGTACATTTCCATGCATGATTTCAAATAATAATAATAATAATAATCAAATCTGAGTTTGCTACTCAGAGTTTGCTAATCACTTCCTACTTTTGTGATTATCATGAGCAATCAATGAGCATATCCCTGAGAGAAAAACAATATACTGTAGTCTATATAAAAATAAAAAAGCATTCAGTGCAGCTTGCATTTCAACACATTATGGACCTATGTAGAGTTCGGTTGAAGCAGTGCCACTGCCTGCTCGATCGTTCTCTGGCTGCCATCTGCAACAGGTAGCTGCTTCTCCCCCAACTCTAGGTGGTTTCGCGCAAGGTTGTTTCTCAAATTAGTTGTGTTGCCGAAGTATTTAAGTTGAGTTCCGGACACCTTACAAACTGTGTAGGTCTTGTCAATTCTCCCCTTGACTTCATGGAACTCAAAAGGATGCCATACAGTAGCTTTCAAAGAAGTCGGTGCCGGTCTTATAGGCTTGGTGCTAGCCATTGCAGCCATTTTTTATGTCTTTCAGAACCCTTTAAACTGACAGAGTTGCTGACATTCACAAAATAATGAACTAAATCAATTGCTGTTCTGCACACAGTCCACTTTTGTTCCAGAACCCAGATTACCAGACGTCTTTTTTCTAACCATTCTCCATGTTCAATTCTATTGCGGTCTCAAGCTACAGCTTAATGGACAACAGGGTCAAACTTATCGTCCTACTTCAGTTTGTGCATTTCTAGGTGGAAGAATTATTTTCTTTTCTCCATTGAACCATAATGTTGAGAAAGACCAAACATAGCTAATGCAGCGGTAGATCAGTGGTGGAATAATGAGGCCTTGCATGTATTGTTTCATTTCCTGTCATCTTTAAAACACATAGGATTAACCGGTGTGACCTCAGCGACTGTTCAATGAGAAACTTCTTTTCTGAATGTGCTGACCGTTTATCATATTTTTGATGATGCCACAGGGGAGGGGCCGGCACCAGCCCCTGATTTACACCTCTGATGTCTCCTGGCCGTAAACATTCACCCGCCACCATAGTGTTTTAAAGGACTAATGATTTAGATGAATCAGAGACAAACTGCTGAAGGTCTCCTTTCTGCTGGGCCACTGCCACAAAGCAGCCTGCTGAGTCAGGACTCTGAATAGGCAAACACATCATTTACAAAGCTCATCACAAACTGCACGAGAGGAAGCGGGCCTTGAGATGGAGGTCCAGCTCTGATCAGGCGGTCCGGAGAGAGCTGGACATTGTGCTGCATTGGTTTTTTTTTTATAGCACTTTGAGTGTTTGGTCAAACTACTCTCAAGAATCCCCTTAATATGTTTGTGCCGACATAGGAAAGGCGCTAAATGAGTGTGAGGTGCTTATCATTGTCACATAGAAGACGACACATAAAAGTCAAGATCGAATCAAATAGTTTTAAGGAACTCTTGAGAGACAGGGAACACAGGTAGAGAAATGCTAATGGGAATGATAATTGTAATAATGATTTATTAATGATTTTCTACATTTAATTGTGTAGTCTTTTTAAAAAACAAGTTACAAGGCAGTTAACATAGAATTAAAAAACACAATAAGCAACAGTTAATGAAATGTTACGCGCCCCCCCCCCCCCCCCCCCCCCCCCCCCCAAAAAAAAACAACTTTATTTATATAGCACGTTTAAAAACACCCAGGAGGACAATAGAAGACGACGACATTACAGAATAATAGAGAGAAATAAATTGAACAATAAAATCGATAAAGGACAGTAATAAAACAACATCACATAATAAGAATTAGAAAGAGAAAACAGCTAAGAAAGGAAACAATGTGTTAGTTTCCCCTGAGATCCTCTGGGAGCTCATTCCACAACTGATGCGCGGGAACATAAATAGCATGGTCACCTTTAGTTTTAAGGTTTCTCAGACGAATGTATCTACCGGAGGATCTCAGGGTACATTAAGGCTCGTACAGGGTTGGGACATCAGCCATGTAGCCTAGCTAACCTTACAAGCCTTATCGCAGCGAAATGTAACTTCCAGGAAAAAGATCAGTTCATTGTTGAGTCTCATCTCCAGGCCTGCGGACGAAACTTAACTATGAACTATAATTCTCCACAAAGATACATTTTGTTGCTTTGAAAGCGATCTTTAAATTTAAAAAAATCTATTCTTTGAGCCAATAACGTGTATTTAAGTTTATTGAGGTAACTGTTGTGTGCGGCTGGAGAAGAATGCAAAGCAGTAATCCAACCGCGGTGAAATGGATGCACGAATTGCGGTCTCTAAATTCCCGGGAGATGACGGTGACCTGATATTTGAAAATTGATGACCTGGTATTTGGAAATTTGCAGTGATTGAGGCAACTCCGCAATTGCAGCGATCCCTCTGAGTAAACTGTTATGGAGATGAGGAGAGACTAAAAGATGTGCGTGGCACGAAAGATATATGAAAACAGTTTGGTCAAAACCGCTCAGGCATTCATTTTTCCACCACGAGGCTTTACCATCTGTGTGTGTTTGCACGTGTGTTCCACCTGTTTGTAATGCGCTTGCAGTCGGAAGGGCTTTGGCTCGCGCATTTGTCTTAGTTGGGTCTGTTATTACCTTCGGGAAAATCCATCACACTGCTTAATTCAGCCGAGTAATCACCTGCTCACAGTCATTTCTTGTGCTTTCCTAAACTGCGAACAGAACTACTTGGCATATTCAGCACATTGTTTTTCTCGCGGCTTAACCAGGCGTCGTTCATCAAACCCTGCGACGACCCAGTCAGTGCACGAGGAGGCCCGGGATATGAATGAGGGCGAGACGTGAAAAAAAACATGGTGGGTTGTATGCTGCCCTTTGTGGTTCATCCTTCTCATAGCCAGAGGATGTTGTGAATATGACAGACCACTCCAGACACTGTTAGTCTAGCGCCAGGCTTCCCGTGTCTTTTAATACTGCTGTAAATGATTCAAACACTCTGAAGC
This sequence comes from Sparus aurata, assembly GCF_900880675.1. NCBI lineage: Eukaryota > Metazoa > Chordata > Actinopteri > Spariformes > Sparidae > Sparus > Sparus aurata. The sequence goes on along the minus strand of NC_044202.1, from coordinate 18,152,071 downwards.
TGCCTTTACTCCCCAGCGTGGTGAGACTAGCTAAGACATAGATCGATGCACCGCACTGTAATGTAGGGCTATTAGCGGGTGGCGAGGTTTATATTTGAGGATTCGGTGGAAATACTGCGGGTGATATCACCTTGAACAAGTGCAGCGGTGTTCTGCAATAGATACCCGGTTACATAACGCACAAAAACAGACACCATTTGCAGAAACCGCAAACAAAATGTAAGAGCAAATGAGATCAGAGAAGGCAGATAGACTGGGAGAGCTATTATCCCAGCTGCAAGCAGAGCCAGATATGCCAGGAATACAGACACAATATTGAATTAACTCTGGATCTGATTTGTCTGATGGACTTAGATATTTCCTCTTGGATACATTTAATGTCACAGTGGCTTAGCCGTTTTGACATTCTGCAGGCAACACACACTGCGCAACAGTATCTAGGTTTGAAATTGTGACAAACGAGTGTCCTGTTGCGGCAGGTAAACAGGTCGTAGTTAGGATGTAAAGGCGAGACAATGACACAAACAATCAGGCACTATCTTGGTGAACTACACTGAAATAGGCGAATCCAGGTGAAACCCTCTTGTGGCACTGATTTTACACTGGGAGCGCTACTCAGCCTGTAAAAACTGTTGTAAAGTGGCTCTGGAGGAGCTTTTGTCAGCAATTTGTCAGCATTGTAAAGTGAGGGTATAGAATTTGAAAGACATGCGTTAAGCAGGCAGGAAGGATCTGATGAAATGTTTTTTTTTTTCCTGAGCTGAATAGCAGAAAGTGTAAAATTCAGGCTTTTGGTATATATTTCTGCATCCGCTGCATCAATTTTGAGCATGATTTGTATTAGATGTGTCTCTCTCAAGTCTCTGAACATTATGGAAGGTCAATAGTACTGAAGCAAAGACTTTGATGCAGCATACATCCAGCTAAAAATGTCAACTCTATCAAACGTTTTAAAAAAAGTAAAAGTTAAAAAAAAAAAGTTCTCATCCCGAAGGGTTTATTCCTGGTTGACTTGGCGACAACTTTGCTTAATGAAAGCCAACCTGTGAAGTGGAACGATGAAAAGAGAGCAAATTAAAAAAAAACACTTTGAGACTGATTTCACAGAGCTAAAAATGCAAACTGTAACTGAAGATTACAGGTTTCTGGTGAATTCTTCAAAAGTAATTTAATTCCATACAGGAGTGGTGGGGCCCACCACCTGAAGTTCCCATGAAACTGCTAGTGGAGCACTATTTGCACCAACATCGTTACCTGTTTGTAAGAACAGACCGCTAGAGAGAGACTTGTCGTGGATATTGATTGGCATTTACAGTAGTCAATAGCGCTTAATGTGCGTTACTTCCCCCGCTAGTGATCATACACCAAGTTTGACTGCAGGGAATACTGTGCCGAGTTGGTTTTCCACTGGTCTTGAGGGCCTGAGTGGGCAAATATGACAGATACCCGCAAGGGTGTGTGCTAAATACCTACATTAGGTATTTAGCAGCAGTTACAGAATACTGTAGCAACGAAGGTAGGGTGTTTATGGAGTTTCCTGATGGACAGTTAACAGCTGTCCATCAGGAAACTCCATAAACACCCTGGTACTTTTACTGGCCTCCATCATTGTGGTGGCATCCTTCATTTTATACATACATAGAAGCCTCATATGGAGTTAGACGTTTTAGCCAGGACAGGAGACAAATGATCAAACATGAAGAATTAAAATCTGTATCATTTACAGAGAAAATTGAAGAGCTGCATTTGACTCGAGGTGTGAATTTTGTAAACCTGTAATTCTGTGCTCAGTGAACATGCTCCATTTCCTGCGACGCTGACATGTTTTTAAACTAAGCAAACGAGATCCTCTGCTTTTAAACGTAGCTCTCTGTCTCTCCATGCGCTTGAGACACACTTGACACCTAGCGGACCTCACTGGGTGTGGGAAGTGTATCGTTAAACAATGACAAACTGTTAAGAGCACATCAGTCCAGCACAACAAGACGGGTTAGTCATGTCTCCTTGCACGTCGTTTAGCCAAAGTCATTCGAGAGCAATGATAAGGCCGGCTGGTCATTGACGAGGATGAATAGTTAGCAGCGGCTGCAACCTCATTACAAGGACAAACTGCGTCCGGCAGGAGGCTGATATCTCTGGCACAGCCCCACTCCTCTGTTTCCAATTTGAATAGGGAAGGGAGTAATGCTTAATGCCTTTCCCTGCTTGGATATTGGCTTGTGTGGGACAGCGACCCGTGAAATGAATATTTTTGTGAGATGAGATTTGTTATACACAAAGAGGAAGGCACGCTTTTCCAGCCGACCGAGAAACCCCGCGACACAGGAGAGTAGAGCTATTGTGCGCTCAGGATGGCGAGAGCAAAGGGAATGATAATACCTGAAGAAAAAAGGTGGAGGAGGAAGAGATCAAAATGACGGACGGGAGGAATAAAAAGATGAAGAGAGGGAAGGAGAAGTAAAAGAGTAGAGAAATGGTTGGTTAGAGGGAGATAACAGGGATTAGGTTTACATAAAATTAGATTACTTTGAAAGTAAGCGTTTGGACTTTTAATCTGATTGAGCGTGTTAGACTGTACGCAGTTGCATCGAAGAGTTTTGTATAATCAATAACAACTCCCAGCTGCAGCATAATGCTCCTAGTGTTCATCGGCTCTTTTGAAGCTCCTCGCATGGTGTTACGTATGGCCTACAGTATATTTATGGCAGTGCAGTGGCTCAGTGGTCAGTACTGTTGCCTCACAGTGAGAAGGCATCAAGTCAGTTCTCTGGTCAGCGCCCTTATGAAGGCCCTGGCTGGGCGCACGTTTGCTGCCCACCGCTCCTGTTTGTGGGCCTAAATACAGAGAACCCGTTCCACTATGTTGCACATGCTCGTATGTGACAAGTAAATCTTCCTCTTCTTCTTCTTCTTCTTCTTCTTCTTCTTCTTCTTCTGGTGTGCTTCTGTTCAAGACCAAATCGACACAATTCAATTCACCGCAATATATTATATTTTGTACTTTTGAATTGATAAAAGTTTGATTGAAATTCATCAATTATTTCACATGACACTGAATCACAAGTACCGCAGCAGGTTATGTCCTCTGCCGACCCAGCAGTCATTCCACATGGCCGGTGAAATGCCGGATAACTCTTCTCTAAAACACTGCTGTTTACCTCTGTTCCTGGGTCAGTTACATCCTTATGAATAAGGTATTTTCCTTAAAGCTGTATGGGACCATGTCCCTGTTAATAAAACAGGGTATTTTTCAACCAGGAGAAGCTAGGGGCCGGTTGGAAGTACGATCACTGCTCGTGCTAGTGTTACCCGCCTCGTGTTGTGTTGCATATCTTATGATGCAGCTGCACATTTCGCACTCTTCTAATGCAATGCAAACAAGTCAGCACATGCTACTCCAACATTTCCTACAGTATGGGAAGATTGTGATGGCGCAAAGCAGGAGTACGATTGGCGGATCGTAGTGTGCAAGCAGAAGAGGGGAATACACATGATTTTGTCATGAACTAGGGTTGGATCAGTGTTTGTAACGGAGTCTCTGACTCTAGTTAAAGCAGGGACAACTTTTCAACTGTTCCCCCTCCGAGCGTTTCCCTTGTTGTGTCACTGATGCCGCCACAGTCGCAAAGATAGCAATAGGAACACGGCCTCTGCTAGAAGCCTCGCTGCTGTCCAAAGCAAAATACAAGCATGAGGATACCAGTTTTGATCTAGAAACACACTGATCTGTGCAGAAGGAATGCTGGTTTCGACCTGTCAGTAAATGCCTGTCCATTCGCTCTTGGCTTCTATCGTTCTCAGTTTAATGAGTTATCCTTTACACCTCTAATAGTGCAAACACTCAGTAAAGTTCAATTCTATTTTACTTCAGACTTTTCACATCTTGAAACGACAGACTGTTGGTGGAGAAGTTGTGTAGGAGTGGTCATCATCGCTTTCTGTTCTTTTCTGGGCACATCAAGCGAAAAGCGCTACAGTCTTTCCCTGGCCAGCCGAGGGGACGTCCTGCTGGCTGCCTGCACATGAATGGCATGGAGAAAAAGTCTTTTAAACAGCTTTCAGAGATTTGGACCTGATGGATCAAACTCTGAACATATCTCCTTGGGCCAGCGTATCGAATGACCTGTAATACTAACCGAGACCACGTCTTCAGTGTTGCGCTTAATGATGATAATATTGATAGTGAGACATTTATTTCTGTGGCGTTTTTAAAAAAAAATCCCAACCTTGTGTAAAGGATGATTAATGGGATACAAATGTAATATAGATAATGGGTCATAGTCGTGATGAAGCTGGATATCAAAATTAAACTGTTTTTTTTTAAAAAGGAGCTGACAAATGATTTAGAGCAAAAGATAAAAATAGTGCAGCGCAAATATTAATCCAACAGGTATCATCTGATCTGTAGCACAGCCTCATTATAAACCCAGACAGCCCATCCCCTCCTCTGTCTCATCCCCTGTTCTCTCTCTACGTGAACAAGGCAGGGAACAATATCAGTAATATGCATGTACCCACCTTTCCGGTGAAGCAGGGGAATGAATTTTTTCAATGGGCTCATAAATCCCCGCTCTACCTGGTCGAGCGCCGTCAGGATGGCGCGGTGGTTGGCTGGCCGGCTCTCTTGGCCGAGACTATAGATCTGGATTGACAGCTGCTCCATCCTGTCTGCCACTGTTAATCATTGAAGGATTTGGGCTGCCGGCAAAGCAGCTCTGCCAAGCGACCTTGAGTCCTGCTGGGGCCGAAGGACTCCAACTAAAAGCCTGCTCCCCTGTCGCAGAAAGCAAGAGGCACTTCAGCCAGGTGGCCCAAGTGCCCCATAAGAGAGATTGATAGGTCGCTAAATGTGCCACATGGTCAGTGTTTATTACTTTTTTTTTTCTATAACAAATGACATGCTTTGAACATCCACTTGTCTGCCTGCTTGTTACCACCATGTGGATAACTTGACCAGTTATGTAACTTCCGTGTACCATCGTTCACTGTGCTCTCCCCCTGTCACGAATCCATTTAAGGTCTTTTACCTAAAATTCTAAAAATATGGGTGGAAACAAACACTGTCTGCACCGTCACACATTATTGTTAAGTGATACAGCACCGGAAGGAGAGAATGAAACAATAAAATAACGAGCCGGTGTTAGCGGTAATGATGGCGTCATACTGGAGGAAAAAAATAAAAGACATCTCCATGTTGGGAAGAAGCTGTTCTTGATGCGATGTCAGTTTAATAGTTTATTCACTGCGACACTGTAGATAAGGACACAAAAGAGGCTGGAGAATGGTGGTGAATTTTACAGTAGCAGAGCGAGGACTGGGAGAATAAAATCTTTCGAGGACGGTTGGGATGGCACTGAGAGAGCGGGAGAGTCTGCTCGGTGCAATGTAAGAAAAAAAAAAGCCTCATGCTCTTGTTCCTCTCCCCCCGTCTCTCACCCATTCTCTCCATAACTCTCCATCTGTTCGGCCGACGCGCTCGACGAAGGAGCAGTCCGGAATCCAGACTCCGGCTCCGGATTTTTGCCCCAGCCGTGCTGTTGGAACCAGCAGTAGCAGCGAATGCCTGTTTTGCCTGCCTCTCTCCTCTCTCCCCTCTCCTCTCTCCTCTCCCTCTCTCGCTGCGCGCTACTCTGCTCTGCTGCAGTGGATGGTCCTCACGGTGCGCTCGCAAACTCGTCTCAGTGGAGGAGACCTGAGCATCTCACTGGCGTTTTCCCAGCCCTCCTTTTTTTTCCCCCCTTGTTTCTAGCCCTCATTCTTATTTGCGCCGACCTCCCCTTTGGCTGCTCTCGGAGGATAAATGTGAGGGAAAAGTCGTAGGATAGACGAGAGAGAAAAGGGGGAAGAGCTCAGGAAGTCTTTGATCCAACATCTCTTGCACATATGACTGTGTTATGTTCTGCTGTCTCCGGGTGACAGAGAAGCTTGTGCTCTTAGACACCTCCTGCTTTTAGACTCTGTGCCAGGTAAGTTCTTTCCTCCGGATCGATGCTTTTATTCTGTGTGCCTGACAGAGGAGCGCCTTCTTTTGCTCGTTTCTCCCCCGAGGAGGGGTTGACATGTCCCAATGAGGAGATGGTATTTTGGCAGAAGTTGTGTGCAAACAGGTTCAACGTAGAGTATGGCTGACATATGGCATGCAGCAGTGTGTGTCTGTGTGCAAATCTGTGTGCCTCCGTGCTTCATAATAGAGCATTTGGGCTCTCTGAGCTTCCATCATGTTTGCCAAAGAGCTCTGCAATAAATTCTCATCTACTGCAGCAACTTGAAATCCTCAGCCCTTTGTAAATATTGAGGCAGGATCAGCTGTGTTTACGCTTTTTGTACAGTACATGATTTGCATGTTGCACACACTGTCACACATAATCTGATCTATATCAGGTGTCGGGGAACGGTGGGAGCTGCCGTTGTTGCGCCTTTGAGTGTCTCCCGAGTATTTTGGTGTTTGAAAAAAAAAAGTGCAGCATTATTATTTTTCTCTTTTCTGAGGGGAACCCTGTAGGCGTACTGTACGTGGAGTGCAGTGCAGCACAGACGATAACAAGGAGATTCTATGACAGCATTGTCGAGGGAGCACACCACACGGGTGCGTGCGTGCGCGTGCGTGTGTGTGTGTGTGTGAGCGCGTACATGCGATTGCGTGGGCGGCTGCATGCGTTCAATGTAAACTCTCTGATGGAGGGGTTGAGCTCTGAGTGGGCAGTTTGTGCGTAGTTTTTTTTTTCTGTTTTGTGAATGAAGTGCGTTTAAACAGAAAGACTGCTCGTGTGTGTGTGTGTGTGTGTGTGTGTGCATGCATGTTTCCACAGTCGTGTGTGTGCGTGTGTTTCCCTGTCAACACTATCAACTGTCGCTCCGCTGTGGCTGTGAGCTCAGACGTCAGCAGGACACACTACCCTTTTGGGAAACACTCGTCTCCAGTGCAGCGCCGTCTCTTTGTCAGGTATTGGGTGGCGTTCGACTGTGGGTGGTGACTTGGTGACGATTTACAACCTGGGTTCCCAGGTCCTCGCCCCCCGTTGTAAATCAGCCTGCTCGATGGAGCACAGGGCCACTGCGGCCAGTTAGGAAGAGATGCTTTGGATGTTCATGTCCACTGCTGCACTGCAGACCTACTCTCTCACCAAAGCTGCAAACAGACAGAGTGTTACTCAGCCACAGACAGCGTAGGCTTGGTTCGAGAGGCTCTTCATCTATCAGCCTGTGGTATTTGAACAGATGCTTGTAATCCAGAGTTACTTTCAGCAGACTCTGTAGTGTTTTTGCAGGTGCAGTTGGCTCTATCTGACGGGGATTACAGCCTGTGCCTGGCATTGTTATTGCTGTGCTTGAACAACTGTGTCACCAGTGCCAGTGCGCTGAAGAATCACGGCTCTCTACACACCAATAATCAACCCCCTGGCGGTTCCTGTGGCTCGTCCGTCCCTCCCAAGTGGTGCTCCTTAATTAGAATTACAGGCCCTAATTTCAATGGGGCTTCCCCCCTGTTTACATCAGGCATTGTTCAAAATACCATTGCAGGCTTATGTACTGCATATGTAGAAGGCGGCCAAAGCTGGATGTATTATGTAAGAATTCATTAAATTGTCTGCAAACAATTGGACCTTTGTTATATATTTTGTAGAGCTCTGTGCTGACATTATCCCAAATGATTCCAACAATGTTCAAACCCAGAGAAGTCCTCAATTTTACTCAAGTTAATGGTGCGTCGCCTATTGCTATAACATCCAGAGAGCGGGAAAGAAAGTTGAGTTGGACTGCACATGATCATTTGTGGTTATTCCTGTTACTTGCCTGTTTATTTGCCTCAAATGACAGATTACATGACTTTTTTGTCCATTAGCTGTAAGATATGCCTCTATGTGTTTGAATTCAGATCAATCCCTAAACTCAGCACTCACCAGAAACTCTGTCTCTCTCTCTTCTTTTGCCCCTCTCCTCTCTGTGGCGTTACATTCATGAAGTAAACTATATTTCCCCTTCAGCACCAGTCACAAGTCAACATTACAAAACATAAACTCCTGACAACGGAGGTCACCTCCATGCTGCTGCAGTCAAGTTAATAAACAGGAGTGAAGATAAACACACCTTTTAATCCCAGAAGTATTAAAGAAATCTTTGCTCACTCATCACAATGGTAAATGGCTCTGGACCAGAGCAGAATTGAATATGAATCCTGGTACTTATTCCTCCAGAGGGTCAGGCTCTGCCCCCTACTCTCTCCTGGACAGCTCTGATCAGCTGAGCAGCTGATATGTCCTCCCATCCTGCCCTGCTGTCCTGACACAACACTGAAAGTCCAGAAAGGACAATAAAGATGTGTCATAGTATCATAGTAAAATCTGTGTGTATGTTACCTGTTTAAACCTTAGAAATATCATAACATACCTGTAAGTTGAAGTCAGCTGTAAGTACTTTATATGTAATTGACTAAAATCTTTTCATATTTAACTTAAACAAGACTAAAACGAGTTCAGATGACTAAAATATGACTAAGACTAAATGGCATTTTAGTCAAAGGACTGTGACAACACCTAAATCAAAATGGACACTGGGTTTTAGTGACAGTGACAGCAATCATCTGCCCCGCTGAAGTGTCATTGAGCCATGACATAGCACCCCACCATCTTGAAGGGTACTTGATCACATAGCTGTGCATATCACTAATGAATACAAGTGCTTTTTTTTCACTGCCTTCATCTTCACATGCATAGAAAACACATGGTTATTGCATTGGTGAAAAATAATGAAGGGGCTAGAGGCAAAGAACCACACCATGTGTCACAGCTCTGAGTGAGTGGTGAATTTCTACCCCTCTTCCAGACTAATTAAGCAGGGCTCCAACCCATGGCTTCAAAATATGGTAAAAAAAAAAAAAAAAAAAAAAAAAAAAAAAGAAAAGGCATGTTGAGAATATTTTGACAGATATTAGGATGACGGTATGATTTAGAATTAGTGGGAATGATCTTTTTTCGCTGCCCCAATATTCGTTTCCACTGAAATTGACTATTAACATGATAAATATGTGATATTTGTTATGATCTGTACCAAACAAACAAGTCCCATTACATACCTAGAACAAGATTTGTCATCCAGGGCATCTCTGCAGCACTACAGCACTTCATTATAATGCCATTTTGTCACACATCACATATCTTTATGAAAAATTGCAGCTGCTTTCCACTAGCACTTTTGGCCATTTTCTCTCGGCCTGTTTGTACTGTCAAACATCTGCTGTGTTGTACTGTTTCATCTTGCTGCTTTAAGCTGTTTCAGGAGTCGTGTTTGGTTACTCCTGGTGAAAACACAGCTTTTCTTATTCTGCTGCTTCGTAATAAAATCTTTCAAATTACTAAATAAAGGGGTGCTTTTATTGTGAAGAAGTTACAGTAAATTAAAGGTGTTTGTAACTGGATTAGCAGAGCCACTCTATTAGCGGTGATTCTTTGGTAGTACTGCGGGGATCGCACAAGCGCTAGCCAAGCAGGTAGTCCAGTTGTGATGGAAAAGCAAAACCCAGGCCAGTGCTTGGCTATCGGGCCGAGTCGAACCAAGAAGAGCCAGGCCAGCAGATGTAAAGGAAAAACGGCACTGGTTATTGCACTTGGCCATAGTGTGATTTCAATAATGCTTGAAGTGATTGTGCAACCCTAGCTCCATATGAGTTTAACTGTAAGCCAGGAAGTGTTCATAAATCTGTACTTGGATGAAAAGAGTACACTCATGAGCACCCATACAGTGTGGAGATGTTATTTTATTTAATTTTTTGGATGACTGGGCCAAGTGACTTCCAGGCAGTGTTGTTAAAAGAACCCAAAAGTTATACTTGAGTAAAAGTAAAAATAAGGTGTTGTATACACCTCAGTGTATAAATATTACTATGGTAAAAGTGAAAGTCACCCATATGACTAGTAGTTGACCAGCATTTTTCTGATATCAGAATCAGTAGTTTTTATTGAGTTTTTTATATATACGATTGTGGATGAAATAAATTAATTTGAAAATGTGCTGCTTTGGCTTCGATGCAACATGCACTCTGCAAGGTTAGTAGTAACTTAAGTTATCAGGTAAATGTAGTAGATTAAAAAGTACAATATACGCCTCCAAATGTGGTGGAGATGGAGTGGCAGGCAATTAAAGAACTCAAGTACGAGTACCTCAAAGTTGTACTTAAGTACAATACTTGAGTACTTAGTTACATTTCTTCACCGTTTGCAGGTTAGTGTATGTTATATTTCACTGTTTGCGCTCAAACATTAAAATGTCCAGTTACCCTTCGTCCATTCTGAAGCTGCGGTGCATTTGCGTCACTTACTACTAACCACTTTTAATCAAGCACCAACCTTGTGCAATCCATAAATACAGTATTAACCTGGCTGACAATGACAGGGTATAGATTGTCTTGTCAGACACATGCTCTGTTGGGCTTGTCCCTTTTCAGCAGCCTGACAGGGAATCAGGACGAAGCAGGAGTGAGACAGATACAGCTGTTGGCCCGTCGAAAATGATGCTGTCACATTTACTTTCAAGCAAGATGAATGATTCTTAGGTGGCGGGTGGATGTGATTGCACGAACAGCTTGCTTACATAATGTGTTTTCCTTAAGTTGATTAACATGGTGTGTGTGTGTGTGTGTGTGTGTGTTTGTGCGTGTGTGTGTGTGGGTGTGTGTGTGCGTGTCATGTTAAGTTTTGTTGGGACCCTTCGCTTTAAAAAGGTGATTCCCAGAAGCAGAAAATGAAGACTGAGAAATGAACAACTCGGTGTTAATGTACAGAAACACGGATTGGCGCTTTAAAGAGCAGCCATTGTGAGCGTTCTTGGCAGCTCACGTTGGATATCCGGGACAATGGACTCATGGCTTTTGACAGTGACAGTCACGGACGCTCAAACGCTGAAGCTCGCAAACAATGTAAACAGCCGTCAGCCATAGACAAGCCGGAGGGGACGACACTGAAGGAATCCTGCAGCCTGCATCTCGACATGTATGGGATATTGCCTTCAGCATATTGCAACACTAATCTGCATCATTTCACATGAATTACATATTTAATTGAGAAAAAAAAATCCATAATAGCTATGACAAGAGCAATTAATTCATGTTGCACGAGAGGCCTGGAGTTACACATTATAATTTAAAGTGAGTAAAAAGACGGCCGGGTCCGTTAAAAGGTTACCGGGCTGTAAAGGTTTGCGCTCGGTTAAGTGGTTTTTGAAGACGTGGTTGACATTGATTCAGGTGTGTTTGGTGTTGCTGCGCTAACAAATCATGTTTGCGGAGCTCTAATGTCACGGTTTGCGGGCCACTTGTGATGATTTTCACATCTTAAGGCAGCATATCTTCACAGTCCGACAAGGACCAGCTACCGGAACAGCTGCAAAAAGTCTCTGAGAAATGGTGACATACGTAGAGAGACATAAAATCTTTACTTCAGCAAAGGAATGTGTCTGACTGAAATGGAGAATGAATAGGAAAATGGTTGACGGATTAATTTGGGCAAATTTAATTTGTCACGGATCGTTGTTGCAGTGGCTGACGTGGATGGAAGCTATGGCAGAGTGTTGTGTGTGTTTTTAAATTCCACAGCTCTGGATGAATGCATGAACTGTTGGGCGGTCACACAGATGGTTGCCTGGCCTGTTACATCAAGTCGCTGGTCAGTATGTTGATCCAAAGTGGGATGAGGCAGCCCACACGCTGGAGAAGATCAGCCGCTGCTGTCAGATGTGTCACTGTGAAGCCAGTGTGTGTGTTTGTGTGTGTGTGTATGTGTGTGTGTGTGTGAGCCGTGAACAACTGTCGGTGCACAGCCTCTCTGCTGTGATAATCGTTTTGACTCCAATCAGTGTCCAACTGAGTCCATCAACCCTTTCTCTTTTTGTAAAAACACACACTTGTGCGCGCACACACGCACTCACACACACACATACACACACACACGAGCAAACATGCGGGATGCCGGCGAGGTTCTGAACAGCCGCCTCTTCAGAGCAGGCTTCTCTCCCGGCGGGGAATCTTGAAGTGAACCCAAAAGAAAACAAGGAGAAGAAAGCCCTCTCTTCTTTGCATCAGCATCCCTCTCCCCTCCTCCTCCCACTCTCTGTGTGTCTGTCACTCACCAGCACACAGTCTCTCCAGCTCTCCCTTTTTCCCTCTTTCTCTGTGCTTCATCAGTTTTTTTCCCCCCCGTTCTCTCCATCTATCTCTCTCTTGGACTGTCAGTAGGTTGCACTGCAGCCTGAGCCAGTGCCAGGTCTCAGCCTCTGAGCCACAGGTAAAGCATTAAAGCCAAATGACTCATGCACTGAAACAGAACAACCTCTTTGCTACTTGAAAGCACCGCTTCTTAAAAGTTACACCTGAATAAGCTGCTCCAGCTGCGGCGCTCCCCCACCCCCCCCCCCTTTACCTTCAGCGGTAGTGTGCTAACACACCTTCACGCCTCTGATAGACACCGAGTCACAGGATGATAAACTGTTGTGTGCACTGGCAGAGGGCCCGTCCTACCTTGCGCTGATGTGTAATCGGCGTGTGTGTGTGTGTGTGTGTGTGTGTGTGTGTGTGTGTGTGTGCGTGTGTGGAATTGCACTTTTTCCCTGCAGTAAAGGTGTGTCCCTTCGATGTGAAAAGGTATTACAGCACATAAAACAAAAGGCTGCAAATGTTTTTACTAAAGAGTGTTTTCATTGATTACAAAGGAAAACCCCTTGAAATCCATCACTGTCAAAACGAGCCTTGACATGGCAATCAAAATGATTCTCCACTGCATTTTTTATATACTATTTACATTTAGGAGTTCCCATACAGGAGAGACTAGGCAAGGTCCATTTCCTCAATATACAGGGAATATTACAAGTACAGCCTGAACGTTATTTGAATATTGGGGCTGATACAGAGAAGAGATGTTACAGCATACAATACTTTACAGCTCAACAATAATCTCAATGGTCCAAAATGACATGGGTACACTGAAACAGTAAACTTAGGCTCTAAATAACCCATAACTAAATTTAGGGAGCAGCAAACCACACTGACCAATTCCTATCCCGTGACCTATTCAACTGATGGCCTGTGGGCCAAACTCAGCCCTGAAATAACCTCATTTCAACCCCTATGATCATGGCTCACTCGCCCCTTCATTAGTTATGTCTGTTTCTAAGCACCACAATTCTGTACTTTCATTGAAAGCTGTTAAGCCAGGCTGTTTAAATCAACATTATGTCGATATTTGGTATTTTGTGTGATTTGGCGCCCCTCACAGTTTCTGAGTGTAACACTGCTGTTGCAAACACAAATCCCCGGTCTGTCAAAGTTTGTCAGACGTCATGTAGGTGCTAACTACAACCAGAACTCATAACATGTTAACAGTGTTATGTGTTGAAGACTTGTATCTTGAAGTGTATGTAACACTGTGATCTTACCCTCTCGCTGAAGTTACATAGTGCACAAGTGTAATTGGGGGGCGAGGGTGGCTGAGACAGAGACACCATGCTGGAGGTTTTGTCAGCACACCAACTTGGTTCGGTTCAGGGCAGATTATGGTTTTTACAGCAACTACTTGGTTAAGGTCAGAAAAAGATCATCAAGGAGACTAACAAAATGTGTGGCTTTTAGAACCCACAGTCCACGCACCCGACCTATGAGTTATGATGACTTTACTTTAAGTTTCTTCATAGTCTCACCCTGCTTCCCACTTCATGTAGACGGGAGTCATAATTACTACAGGGGTAAGAGGACTTTGTCACTTTGCGGTAAACATACTTTTTGGGGATTCTGCCGAAAACAACTTCTGCTGGTGGGTTGGTGATGACAAATTCACAAAACATTTAAACTTTTAAATTCACAGAGATAAGAAATATGTCCGGTTTGTTTCTGGAGAGGTTTGTATGATATTTGCATATATGCTGTTTGATGCACAAATATCATCTAAAACATATATAAATATGATACTGTCAGACACCTTTAACAACATTCAAGCTGCTTAAGGGGCGACTAAAGGGGAAAGCCAGATACTAAGGTGTTGCCTAAATAGTATAACATGGACCACGCACGTATCTGCTTTTTAACCGACCCCATCCCACTGTCATTGCACAAAACTCATTTCTTTGCTAAGGTTTAAAATCCTGTGTTTTGTTTGACACCGCATTGTAGGGCCATGCTCCCTTAGTTGCCATGGAGACACCATTAGGCAGTGGCGCCGCACCGAATTTTTTTTTTTTTTTTTGTATTTCTTTGCATAACCCCACGCCAAACCGTGCTGCTTGCCGGGGACTCGCCCGTGCCAACTGCGTGTGTGGGTGGATGGATGGGTGCATGTGCATGTTTTTATGACTGAGAGCGAGTGGGAGAGAAAAGGCGACAGAGATCAAAACAAGGTGGGAGGGATTGAGAGAACGAACAAAAGGGGGGGGGGGGATGAACGACAGGGAGAGGAATGAATGATGGAGACAATGAGTGGGAAACACAAACAGATATACGCGCGCCGGTCGCAGACTACAGCGCGCGCACATCCTCCAGCAGAGATGACTGGAGTACGTATGTGTGAGTGAGCAGGGTGAGTGTGTGGGTGGAGGGATGCCGCAACAGTGCAGCTTATTTCGCCTCCGGTTTGATCCCTGCAGCCCAGATCTCAGGGGCTCCTCGCTGCATTTACTTCAAGCCAATTCGCGCAGCGTGATGCCAAATCTGGCTTCACCCTCGTTATTATCACACACGAGAGTTCATAATGACCCTAATGATTTTTAGAGCCCTGTAAGTGTTTTGCCTTGTTTTTCTCTGTTTTCTGAGAGGAATCGACACATACTGGTATACAATACAGCACAATGTAACTAAAATTGGACCAATTTCGCCCTCAGTTGTCAATAGGAAGCGTATTTTCACCTGGTTGTATGATACTGAACTCGTTCCTAAAGCCCTACTCTACGCGATCCTTGTGAGTGACCCAATTTTTGTTAATCCACTGCGGGGATTGGCTCCTTTTCTTCAATGAAAAAAATCAATTCACCAATACTTGGATTTCCTGCGGCAGTTAGCTGAAAGTGGTGATTAAAGAGCCAACACATGTTCATATATATAATTCTCGTTCAGTGGCTTCTCATATTTTTGCTCAGTGTGCAAGGGTAAATAAAGATGACTCACCGTGTAGTAAACCTGGCTTACCTTGAAAAGGGTATGATGAGATGACAGCTTTTACATCAGCTCACAGCGAGCTGCGAATATTTACAAACACAGTGAATGTCATCAGTAGCATTGTTGCGGTCAGCAGATGTCACAGTCGGGCACCGCTCGTGTTTAACTTTGGCATAAATGCATCATTAATAACGGACTGGATACGTAGGATTTTGAGGTAAATGTTTTCAGGTAGTAGAGCTGCAGAATAGCTCAAATTTGACGCTAAACAGTACATGGCTTTGTGACTGTTTATGTTTCACAAGCTCAGTCGCATTTAAAAATGACCGCCTGGCTCGTAGACGGTGGATGAGTCAGTTGGATTAATGTAGAGCAGGAGAGATACATCACAACTAAGTCATCAAGACAAGTCGGTAGAGGACGTAATCAGCACACAGAGACAATAGCACACATGACATGAGGATGTTTGTCCAATCCGATTTGACTAGTGATGGATGACGATGTCCTCCTCAAAAAAGAAGTGCATTTAACTAGAGAATGAATGTTGGTAATGTACGTTTCTGCAAGCCGCATATACGTTGAAGCTTTAAAGCCTGTGCTTATGGAATGGTTCGGTTTAGGCAGGATCAAACGCTCGGTTAGGGCTGGGAAAAGATCATGTCTTGGCTTTACAAAACGGCTTTGGTCACCACAAAAAACTCAAGGTCTCCTTAAAGATATCAAGTGGTATCGCACGTACAGATGTTGAAATGCACTGTTGAACTGAAATCACTGGACGGGCAGCCTTCTCACTTAACTAACCTACCATCCCCTCTGCCTCCCAATATGAAAGGGCTGAATAGTGTCACTTGTAGACTGAATGCTAATCAAAAGCCCACATTTTGAAATGTGCTGTACTGATATCCTATATTGCCGTTTAAAAAAAAATCCCCCAAAGATGTGCTGAACATTTTGGTCTTGTTGCCTAGATCTACTTAACCCTACTTCTGCTGTATAGATGTTACAGTCCTGCCTTCTAGTCTAGTTATTCAGAATCATAACTCTAGCTTACTTTCAGTGAGCATTATACAAAATGAGCTGTGATTGCCATCAAAGTGTTCTTTCACATGAAACGTCTGTGTTAGCCTCTGCCTCAACCGCACTCTGATAACCGGCTGAGGTTTTAGTTCAACCAGCAGTTCTTCAAAATTCTGCTGTGGCTTTGCATTAGAATTTAAATCCATTACTCTTGGACCTTGGTTTTCAAATATATAGCAATTTTCCCCTCCGTATCTTGGACTCCTGACTCTTTCCTGCTCCCGCTTTACAAGACGTGCGTTGCCCAGAGAGGGGTTGTGCTGTAGAGGGAGCCGAGACGTTGAGATCTGTGACAGATAGTGATGACCTTTAATGCGCCTTGGACACATTGTACTCCCTCGGGACAAGTAGTCTGGGGAGGTAGGTCAAAGGTGAGACCGCACAGTCACAGAGAAAATGGAGTCATCGTTGCGCAGTTTTGAGAATTACAGAGATGGAGAAAGTGGTTTGGGACAACTGAGTGTGTGTATGTGCATCTGTCAAGTGGTGTGGCCCCATGATAACTGTGGCAGAGGCAGCTGTGAAGGTCTGTTTTGTTTTTTTTGATCAAACAGTGAATCATTTGTACAAATCATTTGCTATTAAAACACAAAACAGTCCTTGGGAAATTGTTACCCTGAGCAGCAAAAGACTACAACTGAACCAAAATGATGAACTAAAATCGAGCCACTGATTCGTAATTGTTATAACTTTAGTTTGTGTATTTCTTGGCTCGTGGATACACAGGTGTGCAGGTGCAGATTTTTAAGCCACTCGTACCAAATATGACTTTCAAAATCATCAGCAGAATGTGAGGAAATAACGCTATGCCAAAGGTCTATCTATGTATAGCGTTGCAGAGATGTCAAGTGAAGTTAGCATGCTAACCAGCTAGCCCTGGCCCATCCTGTCTCATCATACCACTTCGTACCCCTGAGGTGAGAGTCAGTTAGCCCCTGTAGTTTCAGCTGGGACATGTGTGCGAGCAGCGAGTTCACTTTGTCTCGCCCGCTCTCTTACCATTTTTAGTCTAATAAATGGAGAGAATAAACCCACAAAAATGTCAAGGATAGAAATATTCTCACACCTATTATTAAACAGAAAAAACACAAACAGTGCACATATTCTGAATTCATCTTTTCCTCTTTTACCAAACTAAGACAAGCTTAATTGCCTTGTTTACTCTTTGCAAAACACATATCATCCGAACTCAACAGGAATGAAAATGAAACTCACCACGACCAATTTTGTTTTGTCTGTTTGTCTGTTTTTGTTTGTTTTCCAACTATTACCTCTTGTCGGGCGAAAATAAATCCTGAATTCACAGAGTTAGATGTGAAAGTATTTTGTATCCACAAGCTGCTGATGCTCCTACTTCGCACCTCTTCTGGGAGTGATAGTACTGGTAGGAGCCTCTGTACTGTATCTGTTGTCACCATACTAGCCTACATTGGTCTCGGATACTGTGTCCCAGCCTAATGTATCCCATTGTGAAAGACAAAAGAATTTCCTCTGCGATCTGATGTCATGGTCCAGGCAGCCTCCATGCTGCTAACTTGCCTCCTAGCTGCAAAGCCAGCTGAGCTAGCTAGCTAACGGCATCTTGTCGCTACAGCCATAGATACTGCAGCTACAGCAAAGAGTATAGCAAAGAGCAGTTAGCGGTTACTCTGGTGATATGCTGCACCCCATACCTTTGGCGCGAATTTCAACAGTTGGCAAATTTTTACACATGACACCTTTAACTGAGGATTGGACGAGCCAGCCCGAAGACAATACTGTGATGAACACTATGAGCCTCTTGACTGAACATGGACTCGAGGCTGGCAGGAGGACCTTCTCTATTTCTCATCTCTCCAGAACACACATTCTTCCTTCCCAGTGTGCTCACTTTCTTTCTCTTATCCACCCACACCCACAAAGGTAAACACAAATTCTCTCATTTGAGTCTCTTTCTCCCTTGTTTACTCAGTGTGTTTTTTTTTTCCTGCAGGATAAGCACAAGCAAAGTTCAATATTGCTCTGGACATCTTGAAAAAAGAATCCAGTGTGGATTTACTGCTGTAAATTCTCTCTGAACGTCTCCCTCTCCCTCCATCTGAATTCTGTACAGGGACGGGTCTGTGTACTGCAAGTGTGCAGATTTGACAGCACCAGAATCCAAATCACACAAACAAACTGTCCAGATCCCTTCAATGGTATTAATGTATTCTCTCACAAGTCTTGCTGGTGTCTGTCTCACCCATCACAAACCTTACATTTAAAACTCAGCCGGTGCAGTGGAGACCTTCTGTGGGGCTGTTTGAAGCAGCGGATTCTAAACTAGACTATTGCTTGCTAATGAGAGCAAATGGTGCTGTGGTCACATCACTTAGCTGAACCGTGATGTGACGCACTGACCCGGACCAAAAATAGCAAGTGTGTTGTATCTGGCAAGACATGATCTGCCCTACCATGGTGATGTTCAAGGCCAAACGCATCGGCCGACGGTTTGCTGGAGTCAAAGATTTTTAAGGTCTTAAGTCAGTTACAGCTCTGGAAGTGAATACAAGAATTGTGTGTTGCTTATGCACACTCTGCATGCAACATACACACACATATGCACTGACAGTATTAGTGCTGTCATCGCTGATGATGACAGCAAGTCTGAGAGACTTGCAGTTTTCAATTTGAATGCAGATACAAGAAATTTGAGGTAATTTACTCCAAGACCAATATAATACAAGACCAGATGTCAATATTCCTATTACCCTTCTTTATCTGGGTAGGTTCTCTGGTCTGTACCCAACACTGATGCAGTGTAGTAATTTCATTACAGTTGTTAACTTCAGATACTAGGTTACTACTAGTCTCTGGAGATCAGCTTGTTAGTTCTCTTATCAGGAGTTTGAGGAAGGGTTGATATCAGTTTGGCCTTTGTGTTCAGTGAACAGCCTGGTTCAAGAAGGGGCTGTTGGT
This sequence comes from Sparus aurata, assembly GCF_900880675.1. Taxonomy (NCBI): domain Eukaryota; kingdom Metazoa; phylum Chordata; class Actinopteri; order Spariformes; family Sparidae; genus Sparus; species Sparus aurata. The sequence continues at coordinate 18,132,927 of NC_044202.1, read as the reverse complement.
AGACGAAGAGTGTGGAAGTAATTCTGCCTTGTGCTTTCTGATGGTGTGACGCCTTGCTAACGTTGCGTTCATGAATCGTTGGCGATTTGTTCAGAGTTGGAAGTCTGGTGTGAGTTTGGGTAAATCGGACAGTCGGCGTGGCAAAGTCATCTGTAGACGGTGAGAAAGCACCTGCCAAACTAGGGGCTGGCTGCTTGTTAAACCATAATGCCTTTCTTAAAAAATACAGAAGCTGTGACTAGCTGTGGAGGAGTCACCTGGCCGTAACGTAATTGTGATGTCACAGTCTGTCTACCTGTCCTTCCTCTCGGGCCACATTTACTTTTTTACATGCTTCAGACTTTCCCTCATGTCCTCACCGCCTGGCTACCCAGCCCATCAGCGCACCTGTTCCCACTTCTCCTCTGCTAAGGAGTAAGCTGGACTTCCCCACTCACCACATACATATACGCACCACTTCACTTATTTAGTTCCTTGCCAGATTGTCTAGTCAGTTCCCATGTTGCTTTATCAGTTTATTACTTTGTGCTTGTGTTACTGAGGATCTGTTATTTTTATCATCACCTGGACCTGCTTGGTCTTGTCTTCCTCTGTCTGTATTTCAGTCCAGCTCTGTATTCCAAAATGTCCAATGTTTTCAGTGAGTAACATGTAATTAGTAACAAACTGCAGCGTTGAAGCAACTTGCCCAACACTGGGGATTGCTGTGGTTTGCAAAATGGTGAGGACTCAAGTGCAGAAACAGAAGCATGCAGGAAGACTTAACCAAAAAGCTAGAGTAAATGATCAACTAACCCAAGTCTAACGTGGAAACAACAAAAGACACAGGCAAAGTAAGTAAAGTAAAAAAAGAAATACTGAACTTAAGACAGACTGGAGGCCGCGCAAACACAGCCGACACAGAAAGACAGGGTAGCAGGAAAAGAGGAGACACAGACAAACCAACAGAGAGTAAAGGAAAAACTTAGACCTAAATACACAAGGGCTAATGAACAAATGAAGAACAGGTGTTCACAGAAAAAGAGCATGAAAACAGAGAAGCGACACACAAGGATAAAATCTACAAAATATAATGGGAACCGAACCAAAAACCCAAACCGTGACAATTATGGGTAAGTGCACCAAACAATTGGTCCTGCAAGCCCCAAAATGTGCTTGTCGCACCTTTACTTTTCTTTGAGGGCACAGGAAGTCACGTCTCCCGCTCACCACACGCACACCAAACTGGTATGTGGTTACAGACGGTTAATCATTGCCTATCGCTTGGATGGAGCTTTTTATTCAGGATTATTTGAAGAAATGGGATTTCAGCTGGAACAGAGATGGCGGGGCTGAGGATCCTGCTGTCCACACAAGACTGCAGGTACAGGCAGGTGCAGCTGAAGGAACGGCAGGTGTGGGCTGTTCTGTTGGAGCAGTGGGAGCAGGTTTAAAATAAACACAGTTTATGTCACTCGAATTCTCAAGAGCGTACCTACTTTCACAGATACTTTTTTCCAACGTGGGTCTTCAATACGAGCAGCACCGTCCAACTTTTAATGTGGACCGAGCCCCTCCTCAACCGTTTAGAGCTCAGAGATCTAAAGAGAAGGACTCTCAGATCAGATAACCAAGAGTATGAGTGTTGATCATCATCGTCGACAAAGTGACCAAATGTCCCGCCGTAGAATGAGTCACTATGTAGCCGCCATCTACATATATTTGTCACCACATTACGGAGTCACTCATCACGAAAATGCAATTACACCCACTCCCCCACAGCTCCTATTAATAGCCACAGATAAATCATCAATGTGGCATGTGCGTGAGACACTCACACACTTTAATCAAACGATAATGGGCACGAGTGTGGTTCGGAACATAATGCGTCCGACAGTTCCGTCGGGGATGAGCTGCAATGAACACGGAACACATTAAATAAACACAATTATGCTGCCTGGGAGGAATGCACCCTTAAAAACATGGCCATCGCAACAG